>NW_022900944.1:28136249-28177166 GCF_012274545.1 Fukomys damarensis
TTTTTTTTTTTTTTTTTTTTTTAGAAAAGATCCTAAATTTCAAACTTAGATATTGTAGCATTTACAGTGTCTATGATATGAAAAAATATATATTCCTGTTAGACATAGAAATGCTACAGAAAGACATTATGGTTAATTAAGCAAGAATTTATGCTAAAAGCTCAACCAAGTGTCTATTATTTCAAGTAGATTTTGAGATAAAACTTAAGACTACAAAACCCTTTCCAGTCTGCACTGGATAAAGACTTCTTAGGAATAGTTATTTATATTATGGTTTGATTTGTCTAAGAACTGAGGCAGATAATTCAGGGTATAGTGGTATCAGATGAAGTTAGACCCAGACCTTATATTCTCACCAATTTTCTATTTAAATAGACAAGGTAAAAAATAAACTATTTTCTAGGAATTGTGCTTTGTGATAAAATATAATATGCTGGTGCTACTTAATTTGGGGTCCTCTGTGAAAGTAAAAATGCACCAGCAATATACTCAAAGTTAAATGGATGTGATCTAGTAAACACTAGACCAATTGTTCCAAGAACAATATAGCTATAGATTCCTATGAGTTTTATCCCACAAGAGTGGGTATTTCTTGTGAACAGTTAGTGAGGTTTATTCCATTAGGTACTTTTAAAAATATAAATTAATGTCTTGGAATTTTAACTTCCCTGGCTGTCTCTTGTATTTTAGAATAACACGGACCGATTCACCGTGGCTAGAGACCTCTCACATTGTAAACCAGTGAAATTAAGTTTGTGAATCTGAAAAGCTGCAAAATCACCCCTGAGACTGGGGAAAATGTGAGAATAGGACTGAGAAGCCATGATCCCATTCCATCTTCCTACACAGTTACATAGCCTCTGTCACCTGGGAGAAAAGAAAGGTTTTCACCCTGCTAGTTAACGACTGAGAACGGGACCTAGATAATTCTTGAACAATTTAAGTTGAAACGCTTCCTTTAATGTCCTCTGAAAGGAAAAGCAAAACCTTCATTTCTCAGAGTAAATTTGTGGTCAAAACAAGTGTACCAATGGGGTGGGGATTTAGCTCAGTGGTTCCGGCGCCTGCCTCAAAAGCTGGCGAGGGCCTGAGTTCAATCCCCAGGACGATAAATGAATAAATGAATAAATAAATAAACAAATAAACAAATAAAACAAAACAAGTGTACCAAAAAGGCTAAATTGAGATTAAAAAATTATACCTATAGGTAAGCTGTCTGGATATATCTGGTCATTCTGCACCGTAGTCTCATCACATTAGAGTCACTACAGACTTTGTGTGTGTGTTTGCGCATGTAATGGTTTATGTTGTTTCAACTTTACTTTCAGCCACACTAACAACATACAGCTTCTTCAAGAAATAAGCAAACCTCGCATTCAAGATCTAGCAAGTTTAAGATTGTAGTGCTATAAATATTTTTTCACTAAAATATGATATTTTCCCCTATAAAAGAGTTCTGCTTTGCCACTTTACTCAAGACAGTGAATTAGTATAGTTTCCTGTTTTAATTAGAAGTAGAGCAGGGGGAATAATCACAATAATTGCCTATGTCTATATGTCTAGATATTTTACAGATGCCAAATAAAATTTCATTGAATTATTAATAACACTAAAATGATATCAGAAGAGTGAAAGTTAAAGAAATTTAAATGGTTCAGTGCACAATCATAATCTCTGTGTAGACATTCCAAGTGTGCAAAATTTAGTGGTAGAAAAATACTGGACATTACTCTGCTTCCATGGAGAGTGTATTTAAAAGGAAGACTATGAATCACTCTAAAGGGAGAAATAAGAATCATCCCATAGTAGTTTAATTTGTTGACTTTGACTAAGCAGTGTTGTTCACTGACTGAAGGCAATGAGAGGAACAACATTTTTTTTTTTTTTTGGAGGGAAGTTGATTCAGAAGACTAGAAACAGGTGTATAAAAGTGTCTTAAGATTTCCATTAGTTTTAGTATTTATTCACTTATTCATTCAAATTTAATCTTGAATATTCTATTTTAGTTTCCTGAATGTGTCAGTTAACAATGATCAGAATTATGGACAACCCATATTTCCCTTGTTGGCTCATAGCTTCAAGTACAATAGGGCAGAGAAGAAGTAAAGAGATAGAAGAGTAAAGAAAAGAAATAAAGAGATGATGTCAACACCATGTGCTTAGGTAACAGAGAGAGAGAGAGAGAGAGAGAGAGAAAGAGAGAGAGAGAGAGAGAGAGAGAAAGCTCTTCAGCTCTAAGGCTTTTTTATGACAACATAACATGTTTAGACACCACCAGGGAAATGTGACACCTGTTATGATATTTATGTCAATATTTGGAGACCAAAGTAAAATATGAACCATCATTGTGTTCAGAAATTGATGAGGAAGAAGAGAAGCCCATTCACTTTTGAATTGTTTTGCTTAGAGGATTCGTTAGTGTAGCAATATATTTGCTCTGCAAATGTTATACTGCCCATCATTGATGAATTCCTGTAGAGTAAATTAAAACTCAAAAGTTCTTGGAAAGTTTTTTGATTTAGCCAGGCAAATATTTCATGAGATTCAGCTGACTTAACTTTCAGGTTTTAACAAATCAACATTCTCACCTTGACATCTCCAAAATTTTGATAACTTTAAATTTAGAAACTTCTTGTCCAAGTTGAAGAAAGCCCGCTTAAATTGGAAGAAAATGTTCAAATGAAAAGGGAAATAAGGGAGGGAGGAGGGGGAGAAAGAAAGAAGAGACAAGAATAAAAGAGAAATTTGAAGGGAAAAATGGAGACAAAGCCTTTGGACATAAGGTGGGGATGAGGAAAAAAGAAAAACAGCAAGATATATCATGTACTGGTACAGGTTCTCTTCAATGAATGTTATCATTATGTATATCTAAAATGTACCAGTAAGTGTTTTCCTAAGAAAATATTGAAGAAAGCTTATTTAACATTTCTGCAACTACTTGCCTAGGAAAAAGTGCTGCACAATATAATAGAGTAGTTTTTTTTTTCAAGTAGTAAATGCACTATAGCAAGATAAAAGAGATTCTTGTCACAAATAGCAAGCAGAGTTACCAAAGTAGAATGGCTTTGGGTGTTTGTTCTGTACACATTCTTGATATACTATTATCAGCATAAGATACATTTTATGAAAGAAGGCTATAATGCACAGTTTTGTAAGGTTAAAAGGCACCTGTACATAGGAATTTTGGTACAGTCTACAGCTATCTTACAAAATAATAACTAAATTTTATTTTGGATATATATTTATCCACTTCTTTTCATTCATATATTAGTGTAATGTAGAGTGTACCCAATATGCTATTGGTATTAATTCACTCACACAACTGATTGAAAACAGTACCATTTTTCCCACAAAACCAGAAAACAAACACATCTTTTCTGAATCAATTACATAATTAACAAAACCCCCTAATATAAATCTGATGTTCTTAATTTTACTATGTAAAAGAACATTCTTACAAAATATTTTGCTTTTAAATATATATTTTTCTTATTTATACACCACTAGAAAAACAGGAAAAACAGTGCTACAATATGTCCTGGAGGTATTTATCTATCCTGTCACAGAACATTTAATTTAAAGGTCTGTGTAACTAAGAGAGAGATGTCCACATTTCTCTGTTAGATTTCTGGTATGTCTCTCCTAATCTTGTCAATGAGAACGAGATTGCGAGTAGATAAAAATAAAATGTATATCATTTATCTTGCTACTTTTCAGCAACCACAAAAACAAAGAACAATCAATTATGGTCTTTGACTCCCCTGTTAAACAATTTTGCCCTTCTATACAGTCTGTGGAAAACAGAACTGTGTTCAATAATGTAGTAAATTCTTTAATAGGCATATATTCAATGGTAGGACTTACTTTTGCATATTTCTCAGTGCCCCTCTCAGCGCCTTGTACAGAGCAGGAGCTCGCTAAATGCTGCTTGAATTAACATTTGAAAAGTACATTGGTTTTTTTCACAATTCAGGTAACCCATTATAATGAAGATTTTCCTATATGTAATCCAGTAGGGGATAAGATGATTCAGTCTAACCATCCATCTACACACGTGTACTTAAACATACATACCAAAGACCACATATGTGTATTTGTGTGTGTGTGTGTGTGTGTGTGTTTGTTTTAATTTAGAAAGTGTTTTTTTTAACTTGGAAAAATATTGGAAAATATATCTTTCTGGTTATTTTTGCATCTCCATTAAAGATTATAGTGAAGTCATAGCAACACCCTGCCATTTGCATTTCTTCTAACAGGTAAAACTGTTACGTCCTCGGTTCTGATTACATCACTTCACTACTCTCACATTGTGATACCGCATTACCTGGTCACCAGAAAATTCTGCCTAGGTCTGATAGTTATTTAGTTGTATCCAGGACAACCTGCTTATTTACCAGACACTGAATGACAACAATTCAAATACACTTTGTTATAATGCGAGCTGTTCTGCTGCTGCTCTCACCCAGGGATAGCATAGACCTTAAACATGAGCACCTCTATCTCCACCTCTCTAGAAATCCATCAGTACATTCATTTATGTACAAAGGCCACAATACAGGAGACCTGCTGGATGTGATGCTCAGAATCAAACTCCTGATCCTGAAATCAAGAAAAAAAGAACATAACATTAGCTTCACACAAACGGTCTTCATTTTCAGGAAACATACTTATTTGGATATCAGTTGATTTAGACTGTAGTTTTAATTCTACCACTGACTTGGTAGTGACCATGTACAAGTCCCTACATCTCCTAAGAAAAGTAGAACTGGAGAATAAATAGAAAATGTGTTACATGAATTTCACACTCATTTGTAAAGGGAAATAATTGACCTTGAATATCGTTTCTTCTTGATATTTTAAAGTTTCAAATCCTAATCCCTTTAGCTGTAAAATTGTGACAGTATGTTCTGACTCACTGCTTTTGCATAGGTTTCTTCAAGAATGAAATAGATGGTAGAGATGAAATTACTCTAAGAACTATAAGCTTTTTGTTTTCCTGGTTGTAAACTGACAACAGAGTGATTGTTAAAATAATGAAAGAAGGCATTATGTTTCTTCGTGTCACTGGATTATTTTATGGGCAAAGATTTCCAGGAAAACAAAATGAAATGTTAACTGCAGAACATTGCCTTATGCCTAGACACTGAGTCAGGTAGAGCTACGTTCTACTCTGCTTGCTTCTGCAATCAGGCTTGTAGTGTTATCTGTAGGAATTTCCATCCATATGTTAGGCAATGGCCTGGAGTAAAATATCGTCAAGATCAGGGTTGTTTGCCAGGTTAGGCTGCCATAATGCTTTCTAGAACAGCTGGAATATGTTTTCCAAGAGTACACAATAGCAACTAAATAGCTGTCTTGCTGTGATTTAAATATATTAAGTCCATTCCCATGTTTAATTCATCATAAAACTCAGTTCTGACGTTTTAATAGGCAGTGTTTTAATGATGTCAATTTCTTTAAAATTGCCTTTTCTTTTTGATATATCCCTTAATGTATTGAAATGACAAAAATCATTGTTTAGGATTGCTTTTATAGAAGAAATAAGAAGCAAAGTAAATAAAAGGTTCAGTAGCTATAGGTTACCAAAGTACAGGACACCAGTAGCCCAAGGGAGTAAGAATATATACCAGTGTGAAAATTTAGAAATTTAAAATTTTGAAATCACAAAGCCTCTAAAATGCTGGGTACCTGTATGCATTATATAGAAAATCTTTGAAGTTTAGACTAAATTTAGTTTAATAGGACCCTATCTGCAATAACAAAATGAGAAGTTCAAGAACTAGGGTATGTCCAACTTCTCTTATGAGTAAAAATTTCAGGTTATGTGATTCTTATCATTTGGTTCAATGATATTGTAATTGCTGTTTCTCTAAATATATCCTCGGCTCGTGGCAGAAAGAAGCAAGTGAGGCAAAAGGGCAATGCTATTTATTTTAGGGAGAGGTTGTATTTTTATATTAGAAGAGAAGCCCACCCTGGCTAATTTATCTCTTGATATGCCGAAATGGGTAACATGCATGTTCTTACACTGAATGTAGTCAACAGAATGTGATTTTTCAAAATAGCAAAGAAAAACTATCCTTTGGGAGTGCAGACCATATCTCTATGTTAACTAGTACATCAAATTATTCTGATGTCTACTCAATTTGTAGAACTGATCATCTAAACATGAGGAGCAATAACTTTCAAGATAAAATCCTTTTATTTAAGACTTAAATAAACAAGACGTGACAATAATAAAGAAATTTGGTGTGTTGGGATAGGCCACTAGGAACTGGCATGGTTGAAATCTAGAATGTTCCTCAGAAGGCCTCAATGTGTTCAGGGATGAAGCTTTTGGAAAGGAACTGGATCATAGGGCCACTGTTCCTATTAGTGAATTGACCTATTGATTAGTTCACGACTCTGTATGCTATTAGGAGGTGGGGTTGTTTGGAGAGATGTGACCTGAGAGGTGCGTCTTTACAGGGTCTCTCTCCCACTCTGGCGCCTTCATTCTTACTCTGCTTCCTGACTGCCATGAGCTTTCCCCTAGCAGGTCCCTCCTTCCACTGGGAGTTAGCTAACCATGGGTTAAAACCCTGAACTGTGAGCTAGATTAAACTCCTCCTCCCTAAAGTTGTGGATGGCAGCTATTCTGACTAATTCAGAAAACTTGCACCAGAGAAGTAGGGTTGTAGCTGTGGCTATGCTTGACAGTGTGTGTGGTAGAGAAACTTTGAAGACTGTACTGCAGCAAGAGTTTTGAAAAAGTTGGAAAGATGTCTGAGCAAAACCTTACAATGTTGTAAACAGTTTGGTGGGTGATTCTTGTTGGAGTGTTGAACACAAGCATGGTGATAGGAAGGCAGACACTAAAGGTCAGACTCAGGTTTCAGCTTCATACATATACTCCTTTGGCAGTGGGACATGAATCCCTGTGCATTACATTGTGGAAGGAAATGCATCTTTATTCTTCCCGCGTCCAGAGGCTCTGTGGGAAACAGGCTGAGGGCAATGGATCAAATAATCTGGTGCAGAAAATATCAAGACAGGACAATATTCAGTCTGGCATTGGTATTATGGGCTACTTTTAGCCAGATTAATATTGAGAATCATGGGCACAAGGCAGAGCAAATAAATTTGAAAAAATCAAATTTTGTCCCAAAGAGAAACATTCATAAAATTGAAGCAAAGGTGTATATATAGTTGCTTAAGAAACTGGCATTATGAAAGGGATTTAAGTGCTTTCCAATCAGACAATAAGAAGCCTTAAGGGCCTCTCAGGCCATACTCCATGCATAATAGACTCAAATGTATAAAAAAATAAGCTCCTTTAAAGGAATATGCTTTGAGAATAGTATCCCAGTTCCCTTGGTCATTCAGAGCCAATTATGGAAGCGTTTTCCTGAATTTAGCTATCTTGGCGCTCAGAGGCATCTGTAGCCATGGTCAAGTGTGCCCTGCTTGAGCTAATGGCTCATCCTGGCAACCTACATATGTTTCTTCATAAATGCAAAATATAAGAGTTATGGAGTCATGAAACCTCATTCAAAATTCAAAGGAAGGCCTGGGACACCGATACGTCCTTGAAAAGATAATACATTAAGCTGCCAGAGTGGAGCTGAAGGTACAGTGGAGACCCCAATAATTTTGAGATGCCAGGAACAAGGATCCTTTCCCGATGAAAGCCACTATCAGTGAATGAAGCCAGCCTAAGGGAGAAGCTAGTGGGCTGTATAAAGGAAGGTCACGGGACATGGCTGCCCAAGCCATTTTGAGTTCACACCTCGTCAAAATGTGCCCTGAGCGATGAACACAGAGCTACAGGATTCGATAATTTTTCTGCTGAGTTTTGTTCTTGCTTGGGTCTGATTACATCATAACCACCCTTTTGAAATGGAAATATTTCTCCCATGCCATTGTAGCTCACAAATATATATTGCTCTTTTTAATTTTCACCACTAAAAATTTGCCTGAGTGTCAGAGGAGACATTGGACTTAGACTTTTCAACACTGCTGCAAGTCTTACGATTTTGATGATCTTTAGAGGTGGACTCAATATATGCTGCATGCAATGGAATAAGACTTTTGGGGCCAAAGAATAAATTGTTATGGTTCAGATCCAAATGTTCCCCCAAAGTCTTAATGTGTTCAGAAAAAGGACTTTTGGAAGGAGATTGGTTCATGGGGGATGCTACACTCACCAGGGGGTTGATCCATGAATGAATTCACAGCTAAATGTACTGGTAGGAGGTAGGGCTTGGTTGGGATCGGTGTGTCACTGACAGCATGCCTTTGGAGGGCCTGTGTCCTGTACGGATTCTTCTTTCTGCTTTCTGTCTGCCATGAGGTAAGGAGATTTCCTGTACCATATTCTTCAACCATGATATTTCAGCATTGGCCATGAAATGAGTTCCCAATCAGTGACTCAGATTAAACCCCTTTGCTTTTAAGTTGTGGGTATCAGTTATTTTATTTCAGTGACGAGAAAGTTGACTAATGCAAGAACCTCAATCTCGTTTCAAAATACTCTTAAGGATGCACCTGAACTCTTTCAGTTTCCTCTTTCTGAGATCAGTTTTCCTAAAATGACTCTCAGCTTAAAAGAGCAAATAGAAATAATACTCAACTAGAAGGTGGAATAAGAATCAACAAATAAAAACAATAAGAACCCTATTTTCTACCACACAAGATTGTAAAGTGAGGGCTTGAAGGGGCAGAATGGAAGAGCAACTGTGGATAGTCATATGCTGGTAAAAGAGAGACAGGCGTGAAGGAAATGTTAAGGCCCCCTGACTTTGTTACTGTTGTTATCGATTAAATATTATGTCATCTAGACAGGAAAACATCGAGAATAAGGCTTTCTCTGATATATTAAAATGCATACTGTGAATCAATCCAGAGTAAAAAATAAATAAAGCAATCACATGATGGACAGCAGCCTTTACCTGAGTGAATAGCTAAAGCAAAGCAGTTTGCTAAGTTATTTACAGAAGAAAACCTCTGCAAAAATGCGTGTATTGAACACTCCCAGGAAAGGGACGTATAAATTGTAGTAGAGACTATAAAAAATTCTCATCATAATAAAGGCATTTCAAAGTGACAAATGAAATGTAGAGAGTAGGGGAAAGAAAGCAAAGAGATTATTTAAAACAGGACAGAATAATATGAATGCAGGAATGGAGAACATACTGCATACATTTTGGACATATCGTTCAACAATTTCCTTTAGTCCTGCTGTGAAGATAAATTCATTAATACACAGTTTCATTACAATCGTGCAGTGTTAAGACCATACTGAAATGTAACTGTCTCTCACCGCCATTCTAAAATGTGAGGTAAGATCTTAAAGAGTTATGATTTTGTTATCTTTAGAAGATTTGAATTAAAGTATCCTTCCAGATGACACAATTCCTAATAATGAAAAGCATATGTGAACACTAGTCAAAATCCAGGTGCCCAGAAAGGGTAAAGAAAGAATAGTCCCTTGGTGCCCAACAAAATAGGTCATCATCAAAGATTATTTCTGGCTTCCTTTGTCAGACATCCAAAGGAATATAGTGAATATTTAAGACGTACTTCAGAGATAAATGATTTATTGTGTTTCAAAACACCATGAAATGCTAGCGTAGAAGCCAAAGGAATGCACTTGCAGTCCTTCTTGGGTTATATAAAATGAAGAAGAAAAAATAGGAAATCCCCAAAGAGTAAGTGTCTTTCTAATTATTTTGGTCAGAAAAGATGGTTTGCACCTGATCAACTTGGTAAGTAGCAAGAAGGGAAATTCAGACACTGTGATACTGTGATACTGGGTAAATATTATGCTTGACTAGATTAATTTGTCAAGGGCAATCAAGATGGCCACTGAAAAGAAACAGGACAAGTCTGAAAAAGATTCAAAATATATTTGCACTTCAGAGCTAATACTTGTCAAATGGGATAATTCTTTTCAGGGAACCCACTGTTGTTCTGACTTACACTCTTTCCACAGCCAAACAAAAACATGGCAATTTAAAAAATGGCATTTTAAGTGAAACTATTTATTTATACTTTGCGCTGTATTACTGTGTTTTGAAAGCAAAATGATTCTGTGATATAAAATGTAGTATGTTGCTGGAAAAATGAGAATTGAGTACAACAATACAATTTTATGGGTATAGTATAGAATGGTGAACTGCACAAATGTGTGCTATGCACAGAAGAAAATTAAGGTAGAAATTCCATGAATTTTCATTGAATTCCCCAAAGTCACTATTATGGTCTTATCTTCGTCATTGGCTTACACTGGGACCTAAGCAAGCCTTTTCTCCATCATTAAATAAGAGAATAAACCCCGCTTTACTGTTTTCCTAATGCCGTCACTTTTAACTTATGAATTTAGTTCTGAAATTCTATGGGACTGTGTGTTTTAAAATAAACTTGAGATGTAAAACAAGTTTTTTTTTAAAAAAAATTCCATATTATTATTTTAATAAGAAGCACATAGGACAGAAACTGCAACATTTTCAGGATGTTTTAATAAAGACAATCTTTTAAATGTAGGAAGGTTTAATTCGTACTGAGAATTATAGTATATTATCCCAAGGATCGAAGCACCGTTAGGTACAAAGAGATTACTAAATAGGAGGTTTAAAGGAAACCAAAAGGAAAATGCTACATGTTAAGCCCACTCCAGAGAACAGCCTAGTCAGAGATGATTCCTCAGAAAGAAAAGAAATACTCTTATTCCACGATCTTCCATTCTCATCCAATATTTTATGATGTTCAGCAGTGGCTAAATCCAATGAGAAGCCAAAAGACAAACTGAGTAATTTCATACCTATTAATCTTGGTAGAGGCCGGGTAGGAGGGGAAGGAGACCAGATCACACTAGAAAAGATCAGGCACTGGTTCTGGAGGCACACTAAAGGTAATCTTGCTTTCTTGGATTTGTTTGCTCTGAATGAAATCATTGTACTGTACCCTGACATATAACTGGTAGAAAAAGCACTATGTTACTCTAGTAATACTATACTGGCATACCTGGGTACAAAAGGATAAATTTGTCCCTTGTAATACTATTCCAAGCCCAAGTCTCTGGTTTTCAAATAATTGGAAACTGCCATGAAGGCACAATAACAGCTCCCTTAGAGTTAATACATATATCATGCATGGCAAATATGCATGAACAGAAACTCATACACATTTTATGTATATGTAATACGAATAATGATAATATGCAAACAGTATATAGAAGTGCCCATTGCAAAATTCTTAATAGGCTTTGGATTCAGATTACTTGTTGTTTTTTGTTTCCCTGGGACATGTAAAAGAGACATTTACCTCTGGTTTTGTTGTTGTTGTTGTTGTTTCTGCTGTTGTTTTTAATTTTACTTTGAATTTATTGGTACATTCTAGGTAGATGGTACAGTTACATTCATTACTGGGATCTTGTACCTTTACATGCCAGGTCTTGGTTCTCATTTTTTCCCCTTGTCCCTGCCTTCCCTTCACCCCCTCCTCTCCTCCCCACCTTCAAACACTTTAATTACATTTTTACATTTTCTCATATTTTTTTCCTTTTCCCTTATTCCCCTTTCCCTATCCTTCTCACTGTCCCTACACCTTTGATTCTTTTCTTCCTATTTCACATTGCTAATTGTCCCATCAGGATCTTGAGTACTATTTTATTTTTTCACACCAGAGAAACTATTTGGTATTTGCATATGTGTGACTTATTTATTTCACTTAGGAGTATATACTCAAAATATACCCATGTACCTATGAATGAATCTACTTTCTCATTCCTTATGGCTGAGTAGTATAAAGAACTCAAAACAACCAGCCCCCCCTAATATAAAGACCCAATTCTAAAATCTGAAATGAACAGACATTTCTCAGACAAAGAAATAAAAGCAGCAAGTAAATATATGAAAAAGTGCTCCACATCACTGATCATTCGAGAGATGCAGATGAAAAACAACACTGAGATTTCACCTCACCCTACAAAGAATGGCTGCTATCAAGAAATCACACAATAACAAATGTTGACGGGGTTATGGGGAGAAAGGAACCCTTCTCCATTGTTGGTGGGAGTGCAGACTGGTGCAACTACTATGGAAGTCAATATAGAGACACTTCAAAGAGCTGGGACTAGGGGTTCCATTTGACCCAGCCATCCCTCTGCTAGGTATCTTTCCAAAAGAATTGAAAGAATCATATCACAGTGATGTATGCGCACCCATGTTTATAGCGTCACAGTTTGTAATAGCTAAAACTTGGAAACAGCCCATTTGCCCTTCAGTTGGAAAATGGATAAAGAAGATGTGGTTTTTCTATAAAATGGAGACATTTACCTCTGAATAGACAGAGCACCAACAGACTGAAGAGTCCAGGTTGGCAAACAAATGAGCTTTTTAGCTGTTACCTACAGAGCACTGGACAAATTAAAGGTAGCTGTGGTGCCAAACTTTCCACCCCTTGCTTACCAAGATCCTATTTATCTAATAGTAAGAAACCACAATCCATGGGGAAAATGTTTACAAATCTGTTTTCATCCTCTATTTGCTTTGAAGGATACTGGATTAGTTAACAGTGGTAGTGATATAAATCCTGTTTGTTAAACTCAGCAGGCACCACCTAGGATAGCTCTGCTTTGCTGTAGTCTGGTATGCAGTCTGGGCACCATGTGAAGACCACACAGTACAGGTAACAGCAATCTACTACAAAATATTGCTACCTGGGCTATTTCCCCTGAACCTGGGTTTAATTTCAGCTTTGCCACTTAGTATGTGTTTGCTATTGGTCAAGTCACTCAATCTCCCAGGCTTATATGACATTAACTACTAAATAGATTATTTTGATAATTCCGATTTATTTGGTGTGTGGTAACATAAAATACGGTGTAACATAAAATATGGAAATACCTGAAAAAATACTAGGTTAGTTAACATGTTCGGTAATAGTACTCCTCTTTGTGGCACTCCTCTTATTCTATTAATATTATTATTACTTTATGTGAGATAAATAGCTGAAAAATTTGGGATATTGTAAATCTTCCCTAACAGTCACCTAAGAAAATCAATAGCATTCTCTCTCCCTATTTATCTTTACTTAAGCATCTCATGCACTTAAATAGCGATAATATAAGAATTCCATATATTCATCTCCAGTCAAAAATGTGCTGACTTAAAAATGGAATATACCAACTAAAGTCATTTCCCTTATGTTAGGTATTCCTTAAGAGCCGAAGGAAAAGTATCTTCATTAGTTATATTGTACATTCAATTTCCTACCCACCCGAAGTTTCCAAGGTTGATCTAAATGTAAGCACTTCATGAAAACCGGGATAAATACTTCTTTTAGATTTGTATCCTGTTATATGGAGATGCTTTTGAATACAAGAGTTGAGATTTCCTACTTGGAAAAAAAGCCAAATAAACCATCTATGAGAAGTTGCATGTCAACCAATATGATGGAAGGCATTGACTATCTAATTACAGGACAAAGAGATTTGAGGCCTGGATTTCTGTTCCAGAACTGGCAATATCTACATAAGTAGAAACTGAGGGTCTAGACTTATGTACATTTTTGAAATATTGAAATATCCTAGCTCAACAGACTTTGACATGCTAAGCCTTATTCAATTAAGAAATGTTCATTCTCTGACTGCTTCCTCTGCAAAATCTGTCAGAAAGGAACTAACAATTTAGTGCCTCATATATATCAAGCATGATAGTAATGATTTAACATGAAAACTTTTACTTGCTTGGTTTTAAGTGAATAGGTGAAAGAGGTACCACTGTAGATGATGCTATTAATGTGTATCTTGGTGAGTATTATGAACACTAATCAATTCAGCTAGAGACATTTTCTGCAATCTAATAGCTTTACTAGTTTAAGATGGTAAACAAAGCAATAATCATTAATGCTCTTGGGAGACAGTGTAGGAGCTCAACCAAATAGCCTAAGTATTTCTCACTCTACCTTTAATTGAGACAAAAATAGAAAAGCCTGGAAATAGAAAGTCATCTCTATACCTACTTACCTCTCCAAAAGGAAGTCCCGTGGAAAACCATTTACCCAAGCCACACTTCCTTACAACGTGAATCTCTTGTATCCAATAGAAAGTATAGGATAGATGTCAGGCCTCTATGTTCTTCTGCTTTTGTTGTCTGAGCAAACTGAGTAAGTTAAACTCTGTCTGAGTTTTGTAGTCTATAGACAATAATGAAACCATCTCAGAGGATATTTTAAAAAATAAACAAATGAGAAAAAAATTGCAGCCATATTTAGCAATATGGTTAACATTTCAGATCTATTATCAAATAAAATTAATTCAAAAATAAAGTCAAATGATAGATCTAATAAGATAGAATAAAGCTATTCTTTCATGATTTACCTTCTTAAAACTAAAGAGCAATAGGGAGTAGCACAACAGACCAACAAAACTGACTCAGACGAGTGGAGAAAAGTCTGGCTTGCCAAGAGCTTTTGCCACTTCAACTGCATTGTAGCAAGAAAAATAAAAATCCGAGTTTTCTTATTTTATCTCATATATCCGATACAAGGATTTGCAGAAGATGTCAACCTTGAACCACTGCCAGGAATAGACAAAAAAACAATTCAAAGTAAACCCTTTTTGCATCCTAGCCATTGTATGAGAAAAAGCAGCTGACTCATAAAATTTAAAAAATTGAGAATATATGTCAGTAACAGCCAAATACAAATACAAATTCAAAGAGGGAGTTGATCTTTGACCCTCCCTGCAGAGGACTGAGATAATGTGTGAAGCTGGGAAGGGACTGGATCTTTGCTTTCTAAATGGTGGCAGTTGAGCCATGTCCTGCTTCCACCCCCAAGGCAGTGAGAGCTGGGACCTTCAGGAGATCTACGTCAGTAGCACAAAGTACACAGTAGTACGAGGAAGGGCTGATTTCCCTTTCTCTACTGTTAATATCAGCGGGCTGAGTAAGGAGCTGACCCTGCAGCTCTACCCAACTTTAACAAGATGAAAAATGTGATTCAAGGTGTGGCTATTGGAACCTTTTTGTCTCTTTCTGTAGTGAATAGTGTGTGTGTGTGTGTGTGTGTGTGTGTGTATGCATGTGTGTGTATGTGTGTTTTCTTTTTGCCATCTCATGTACCACTGACTTTCTTTAACAATTCCCGTTATGTAATTGTGTTTAGTACTGACGTGTGCTGTTTTACCACTATTAATTTGAGAACTTTTCCTCTCTTTTGAAACTATTGAACTGAGCCTTTATTTTGAAGGATACATAATTTAAAACAATTTTGTGTACAGAAATGCTCTTGGGTTTTGAGTATTGACTTTGTTTCCAGCTATGCCACTGAATTTGGTTAATAAATCTAGAAATATTTGGCAGAGTTTTTGAGCTTTTCTATGTACAATATCATGTCATCTGAAAATAATGACAATTTAACTTCTTCCTTTCCTATCTTTATTCCTTTTTTTTTCCTTTTTATTCTCTAATTGCTCTGGCTGATGTTCCAGAACTGTACTGAATAGGAGTGGTGATAGTGGACATACTTGTCTTCCTGATTTTAGAGTGAAAGTTTTCAATTTATACCATTTGGTATTATGTTGTCTGTTGGTTTGTCAACAGCTTTTTATCAGATTGAGATAAACACAGTCTATTAATATTTTATAAGGTTTTCATCATGAATAACTGTCAGGCTTTGTCAAATGCTTTTGCTATGTCTATAGGTGTGATCCTGTGATTTTTGTCTTTGGCTCTGTTGATATGGTGTATTCCATTTATTGATTTGTACATATTGTACCATTCCTGTATCCCTGAGATAAATCCTGCTTGGTCATGGTGTATAATCTTCTTGATGATTTGTTACATTCTGTTTTCCAGTATCTTATTGAGGATTTTTGCATCTATATTCATTAGGGATATTGACCTGTAGTTTTCTTTTTTGGTTGGGTCCCTCCCTGGTTTTGTTATGAGGATAATATTTGATTCTATGAATGATTTGGGTAGTATTGCTTCTCTTTCTATTTCACTGAAGAATTTGAAGAGAATTGACAGTAAATCTCTAAATTTCTGGTAGAATTAGCAGTGAATTGGTAAGGATCTGGGCTTTTCTTTCTTGATGCATTTTTAATTTCACTTTCTATTTCAGGGAAACAGCACATTTTTCAACAGCATTGAAAAAAGTTAAATACTTAGGCATCAATAGGAAATGAAGGACCTGTACAGAGAAGATTACAGTACTCTTAAAAAGGAGGTCAAAGAGAATATCAGAAGATGGAAAGATATCTCCTGCTCTTGGGTATGACGAACCACCATAGTAAAAATGTCCATACTCTCAAATTTGTTAAACATATTTAATGCAGTCACAATCAAATTACCATTAATATACCTCACAGAACTAGAAAAAAATATTCCTAAAATTGATTTGGAACTAGAAGAAACCTAGAATAGCAGAAACAATTTTGAGCAACAAAGGCAAGTCAGGGAGCATCACAATCTCGGACTTGAAACTATACTATAAAGCTACTGTGATAAAAACAGCATGTTTTGACAAAAAACAGACCTGAGGATTGATGGAACAGACTAGAAGTGGTGGGAACAATCCCAAACACACTCAGCCACCTCTATCTTTGATAAAGGAGCCAAATATGTTCACTGGAGGAAGTATAGCCTCTTTAGTAAATGGTGCTAGAAAAATTAGCTCTCTACATGCTCTAAATTAAAACTAGATCCATCTCTTACCATGCACTAAACTAAAACAAAGGGATCAAAGTTCTAAATATTAAAATAGAAACACTAAATCTTCTGGAAGAGAGGATATTAGAGAATAGGTAGAGCACTTGAAGACAGCATAGGCAACAACTTCATGAACAAAACCCAATTGTATGGGAAATCATGCAAAGAATCAACAACTGGGATCTCATCTTATTAAAAAGTTATTGCACCACAAAAGAAATTACCAGCAAAGTAGAAAGACAACCCACAAACTAGGAAAACCTTTAGCCAGTAGTCCCTCAGATAAAAGACTAATACCTAGAATATATAAAGGATTAAAAAAAATAAAACCTCCCAAATTGAAAGACTCAATCCAATAATGGGCATCTGAAATGAATAGACACTTTTTAGATGAGGAAGTAGAAATTGCAAACAAATACATGAAAAAATCTTCAACATCACTAACCATCTGAGAGTTGCAAATTAAAACAATGCTGAGATTAAATCTCATTCCAGAAGGATTGACTGCTATCACAAAATCAACCAACAAATGCTGATGAGGCTGCAGGGGAGGAAGGAAGCCTTCTCCACTCTTGGTGGGCATGCAGAGTGATGCAACCATTGTGAAAGTCAGTGCAGAGATTCCTCAAAAAATTATGGTTAGACATCCCATTTGAGCCAGATATTCCCTTGTTGGTTGTCTTTCCAAAAGAATTAAAAGCACCATACCACAATGATATATGTGCATCTATGTTTATAGTAGCACATTGTGAAATAGCTATATCTTGGAAACAACTCAAATGCCCAACAACTGATGAGTGAATAAAAAAGATACTTTTTTTTTAATACAGTGGAGTACTACTCTGTCATAAAGATAAACATGAAGCAATAATAGTCAAATGTATGCAACTTGAGACCATACTCGTAAGTATGTGTAGATAGTGCAATGTGTCTCTAGTTTGAGAAATTGAAAGCATAAATAAGGACCAAAATGCACAATAAATAATATGAAGTACAAAGAAACTTTTTAAAAGGAAAGAGAAACTGTGAAAGGGGGAGGGAGGAGAAAAGGACAAAAATAGATAAACAAAGGAAAAAATGAAAACAAACCTTTTGTACATAAGGTGGGGAAGCAAGGCAGAAGGAAGGGAAAGGATATGGGAGAGAAAGAGGAATCAAGTTATTATCACCTGCAGGTATAAGCTCCCTTTGATGAATGTGATTGTTTTATACATATATAAATTATATCAATGATAATTATTAAAGACTGATATAGTTTTCTCATTCTGAAGAATTTTTCAAATGTATTTCAATATTTAAATACACAAATGTGTAGCAGCATAGTGTCATCATTGAGCATGTTTCTAGTCATTCCTCAGACTCAATAAACATCATCATTCGGTATTGTTCTATAATCATGTGACAAACAAGAATGCAAAGGTTTTGAGCTTTTTACATGTATGATTTTGAGAAAAATCCTAATATATATTCAATATGTAAAAGATTTTTGGCATTTTGCCAAAATCATCTTTCAGTGTCTTGATATAAACTGATATTTATTCACTGTGATAATGCCCTTGATAATTTAAAACAATACATCATATATTTTATGGTACTATTAGTTGTCATTATTTAAGGAAAAGTAATTCTAAGGTGCATATTGGACATCAAAAGGACTGCTTTGAATCTGAGCATTTGCCTAGGGCCAATACAATTCATCACTTGTACTATAATCCTAAATGGCTCACCTTCTTCTTGACAAAATTTAAACTGAATTTATAAGCAACTGTGGTGTTCTCATTCTCAAATCTCAATATCTCCTGAGTTTGAACATCAACCCAAAGCAGATTGCCTGAAGATGTGTGAGATGCCATATGCCACCATTTTTGCATAATCAACTTTGAACAGATTGTGACAGGGTCCAACAGTTTAATTTTCTGTTCTTTGATCACTTAGCAGAAACTTAATGTAAGTCTGGAGACCTAAATATTTTTCATCCATGAAATACTGCAACACAAAAGTGATATTTTTATGAGGAATCAATACATTTTGAGATGTTGGGGTTGTTTTGCCCATTATCAGTCTTTGAAGAAGGTTAGCTATGTTGAATAAATTTATAAGTCATGGAATTCCACTTGCATGACTGAATGTTTAAGAAATCAATTTATACAGATCCATGTTTAAAATATGTCTTCAGAGACAGGATAGTTTCCTTCATCTTGCAGCTTTCACATGTCATGGAGATGTCCTGAAAAGTAAGTCATAACACAAGCTGAGCTTAGTGTTATCCATCCCTCATCTTTCAAGCAAACAAACACAGTGACCGGAAAGCCTGAACTCAGCCTTCTGATCTTAATCTGACTTTTAAATACTTTTTTTTATACTGAAAATAATTCTAGTTGGCATATAATAGATGGATTCTTTGTTGATATTGATATTTACTACATATGATTGCTTATATATCACAGATAATATGTCATCAAATTTTCTTTCATGGAATCTAATGTGGTCTTTGTTGTAGTCACAGTCTTTCCAATACTTATGAATCCTGCTTATTATTTTCTTTGGGTCTGCCTTTCAGTCAAGCGTAAAAATCAGAATTTATTTTTAAATGGCCCTGCCTCCTTTGAATCAGTCTCCTTACCAGCAAGGTACAAAAGACATCAACATTATCTAAGTGGTTATCTCATCAGGATCCCTTCGCTTGCTGTGAAGAATGCCAAAGTAGTTCATACATTGAAAAAGAGTGCATCTGGATCTAGTACCGTAGAGAAAGATGGTCACTGGGTCATGAAGGAACAAGGACTCTTTCTCTTTATTTTTCTGTTAGGTTTGTGAAGTTTTACTCTAAAAACAATCTTATCACAGCTCTATAGTCAAACTCCTCTGTCCCAGAACATTCACTGAAACAAAACAAATCAGAAAACAACCTTCTTTGTCTAGTTTCTGTAGATCCGCTACTTGAGAAGACTCCTTGCCTGTTTGACTTGTCCTAAGTAATGTCATGCCCTTGAATTAATACTTGAGTCAGCAATTAAAACCAGGGGAAAGTGTGTGTTTTGCCAGAGCCTGTGTCGTAGTTCCTCTTCTCCCAAAGCTCTATGGTTCTCTAAGACTGACAAATGTACTAGAACCACAAAGAATGAAAAGAAGTTTTCTGAAACGTGGCGTGCTTGACAAATGGAGTGAACATATATCCATTATTGTCTTTAGCTTTCAGATTCTTTTTTTTTCTTTTTCTTTTTTTGGTATCAGGGATGGAACTCTAGTCCTTGTGCTTGCAAGGCAGGCAGCGGCACCACTGAGCTAAATTCCCAGCAAGCTGTCAGATTCTTCAGCTTAAATTGCTTACTAGTTTCTGAGTATTTGTTCTAAATAGCAGATGTTTTGCTTAGAATGCTATATTTCTATTATTTATTTATATTTGTTTGGTCTTCTCATTTCTTTGAATCTCTACTTTTGAAATAAAAATCATCAGTGAGTTGATAAATTCTCCGTGTATTATCTCATTTTCTTCTAACATCTGTTTAAGGAGGTCCATCATTTTTCCCATTTTGACTTCATAAGAAATAAAGGATTTATCCTTAAATCCTCATTTTTCTGAGCCTGTATCTCATACAATTGCTCTCCGATCTTTTTTAGTCCATCCATTTAAATATTAAGTTTATGCCCATTTTTATTGTTCTTATTCCACTTTTATGCAATAAACTATCTTTGTTTTTTTTTGTTGTTGTTTTCTTTTGCTTTAACTTCAGGAGCAAAGCCGGGGATCACTTGTGTAATGCAGTAGAAATAAAATCATAAATAGTAAAACAGACCTGGCTTTAATCCTATAGTTTCCTATATGTCCTACCTAGAAAGATGCACTTGAGTCTTCATTTATAAAGTGAGAAAAAATAATTCCTATATTTCAATTTTTCAAGATATTAACGAGGTAGGAATTTAATATGTGGAGATCTATGTTTTAGATATAAAATGTAATTTTAACTGAAGTGCTGTACTCATTGTAAAGTGTGTTTGTTTCTTTACCTTTCCAGATACTTTGGCCAGTCCCACTACAGCCAGAAAACAGATTTCAAAAATTGCAGCTCCTTTCTATAACTCATAGACTTACTCAATATACTACCAAATAATTTATATTTTAAGGGACCAATACATTTCTATTCATTTTTGTTTAGTACCGTAGTTGAATTATTCAACCCAGTCATCAAAATAAAGTTGCATTTCAAGAGAATTTTACATGGCAAAATAATAGATAAGAAGAATGTATGTGTGGGTAGATGGATCGTGTATCTGCACAAATGCTGTATTGGTTAACATCGTGTTAAAGAGAGATGATACATTCGTGTATCAAACTTTTATTAAATTTATACTTAAGTAAGCTTTATTTTCCAATTATAATGTAAACATTGGGAAGAGAAGTTCTTTTTTTAAAATTTAAAAATAGTCTCTCACAGATTTTTTTTTCCCACCAACAGTGCTCCAGGTGGATTCGCATTACAATTTGTGGTGCAGACACACGCAGATTTTCTCATCTTTTCTTGCCTTTGGAATGGTAAGGAGCTGCCAGCATTCAGTCAATTGCCCCTGGGTCCTCTTTGTACCACATTCCCAGTGCTGGGGAAGAAGACAGCCCAGGCTTTCCTCTGGGTCCTCAGGGAGCCTTCTGAGGCTGTTTGCCCTGAGCAGTCACACACAAGCATGGCGTGCATCTTATTTCACGGAGGAATGTTACACAAAGGGAATACATATGAGCAAAGTAGAAGAAATTAATTTCAGTGTCTTTTTATGACCAATTGCTTTCTTTTATCAATTGACTAATTACTATGTGTAAGCAAACTACAAATAGCTTTCATTCATAGGGAAGATTAATATGTTTTTAGTTTAATAAAAGTTTTCTTAATTTCACAACAGAATTATTCATGACCCTTTATAAAGTGAGTCTTTCAAGAATAATATTTAAGGATAATTTGTATTTTTTGAGTCATGGATACTTTCTTGGTCAGTAAAGACTGAATAGTGGAACAAATATCACTGATAATTAGAATCTGGATTCTTTCCTCTGTCAACATAACCTGTGCATGGGTATAACCTGAGTTCGCTCATACCAGAACTCAGGTGTCTTTATAACAGGATAATTGCTAAACAGAGACAATGATTTGTTTGTGCTATTTTCATTAAATCAAGCAATGTTTGTTAGTACTAGTATACGCTAAATGCCGCTTTAGGAGATTATTACACCGTTATCAGTAAAACAAAGATCACTCCTGACAGTGTATAGTTTGTAGTGAAGAAAGACTGTTAATAATCATGAATTAGAGAGAGAAAAATAAATAGTTTCATGCTAATAAACAATGGATGACTCTGATGAAGATTAATTAAGGAAACTATTGGGATAGGTTTATTATGAAAGACCTGAAAGAGATAAAGAAGAACAAAGCCAATGTAAGATTTACAGAACAAAAATGAACAAACTACAGGCTTAAAACACTAAGGTGAGCAGAGTACCTCCAAAGTTTCAGAAACCAAAAATGTGTTATTTTGGAAATTTAAAGAAACTATAAAGACCTAGAACCTGGTGATGGAAGAAGTAGCTCAAAATTTATCAGGAGAATTTTAAGATTAAGATTTAATTAATTAAGATTTAAAATTCTGTGGTCTGATAAGGGATTTGGATGTTATTTTCTGTTTGATGCACATAGAAATTTTAAAAACCAAAATATTACATGCTCTAATTTAAACATGTAAATATGATTCTGACTTTATTTTGAAAAATTATTTCAAAGATTAACAGCAGAATATAGAAGCAACTTGTGATGATTAATACTCGGATAGCTAATAAAACATTACTGGGCAAATATTACTGGAAGCATTTTGGAAATTGTTTGTAATTTGAGTTCATAGACTGTCCTTTTGAATTCATAACAAAGGTTTCCCTCATCACCATGGGTGGCATTATTTAACCCTTCACAGTGAAGAATTTGGTCTTCCTCTGAACCGGGATAGTCTTCTTTTCTTGCCTTCAAACACTGGCACAGTTGATTGTCAAGCCTTTGATAGACTCAGAATGAATTTCTTGTTTATCCAGTCAACAAACATAATGTGGAAGAATTTGGCCTCCATAATCCTATCAGCCAACTAATGTTATCTGTATCTGCATGTGTATACTATGTTGATTTGTTCCTCATGACAATTCCCTTTTTACTAGCACATTTATTGGTACATTTTAGGCATACATACGGATAACACTCATCATTGGGAATTTTGCACCTATGCATGGTACATCCCAGCCTTTTTCCACATTGGCCCCTCTGTTTTGTACACTGTATTATACACGTATGAAACTGTACACAGCATTATACACTGTATTGAAATATAACACCAATAATTTGACTTTCATCTTGATGACACATGTATCCCATTCAAATGAGTAGTCAAATCAAAAAATGCAAAACTGGTGAGGAATTTTTCATCTTCAGGCTCCTTGATTCCATAAAAGATGGTATCATTTTCACAACTCACAAAAACTTTTCAGCATATTACTCCAACTTGGCCACCTCACTTCAGAAAAGTAAATGATGTCCCCATAATCAGCATCCTTACTCTTAAGGAACTTGTGGATCGGTGATGATTCAATCCCCAGGACCTCATGAAATTTACAGCTTTGATGGTGATTTCCATAACATCCTTTTGTTGTTGCTTTTGAGACAGGGTCTCCCTACATAATTCAGACTAGTCTTATTTGAACTCCTGGCAATTCTCTTGCCTCAGCCACCTGAGTACTGGAATTACAGGCACACACCACGACGCCTAGATCCCATAACATAGAGTTTTTAAAGCTTTCTCACTTGAATTTCCACGATGTATGATGCAGCACTATTTTATTAAAAGTGCCTTGCTAGAGACAATTGAATCATCTCTTATTAATATATGTCACTTTTTTATGAGATGAGGTTTCATTCTATAGTTCAGGCTGGCCTTGAATTCATTATATTGCCCAAGCTAGACTCAAACTCACAGTGATCCTCCTGCCTCAGCCTCCCGAACACCAGGATTACAGGTGTGCACCACCACACCCAGCCAAAACCCCTCTTCTTTACCAACAATCACAGGGTAGCACTACAGCTGCACCAGATATGTTGACAAAGTTTGAAGAAAATCCCTGCTATGTTTAATGCTTCATACAAATTGAGACATTTACCTGAACTTTAATGGCATCAAAGAAGCCGTTTCTTCAGTTATACTATACTCATAATCTGTAATACTGTTAATTAAAAACAGCAAGTTGAACCATATCTGTCATGTCAGCACTTTCATCTATTGCCAAAGAATAAAGTTTGAAATTAGCAGCTTTACTTTTAAGTCTTTTTCAGTAGATTTCCCCCTTTCCTCAATTTCTCTGGCTATAGTGTGGTGAGACAAACTGATTTAGAAAATTAAACAGGGTGACTTATTTCTCTTGCGTAAAAAGCTTTTTACTAAAAGACTCTTCTTTCTTCAATTTTTCTTTTTACTTTCTTTAATCTGGAGAACTACCTCACTGGAGCTTGTTTTAAAATCAGGAAAATCAGAAGGCTGGCACACATCCACTATCCCGGCACTACAGAGGCAGAGTCAGGAGGGTCGCCAAATGCTGGAGACCAACTTGGACCTCACAGTGAGCCCCTGCTAGACAGTTCGTGTTCTCTAAAATGGAAGAATGAATTATAGGAAAGATAAAGGTTAAGTAAGAGAAATTTATTGAGGGAAAAATAGCTTCTGTCTAAGACAGACCGAAGGGGGACTGGAAAGTGGGTGACCCTTCCTATGACAATTCTGACAAATGCACTGTAAGAAGCGATGGAAAGGACCGAGTCTGTCCCTGGAGCTTTCAACACGAAGGAAAAAGACCCCGCAGACCAAGAGCCCGTGCCTCTGAATGATTCTGACTGGAATACAGTTTAGATGAGCAAGTGCCCTAAAGTGAAACTAATAAAAGGTGTCTAGACCTAACAGAGGTCTAGAGCGTACATATTTTTATAATGTTCTTTATGTGAATTAAACTGAAAAATTAGCATTTCTTAGTTTTAGGTAATCTATGGAAATCTCTTCATGTTCCTTCGTCCAAATGACATCTGGAGCCCTTATTAGTCTGCAAATTTAGAGGGCACAGTTCCAAGGTGGAAGAAATCAACACTGAAAATTTGTTCTTCTGAGAGAAAATACTTCCTCTATGTAATATATATATATATGTTTTACATCATTACATATAACACACACACACACACACACACACACACACACACACACACGGCTTAGACCAACAGTGTTCCCCAAAGGTCTCACACACTCATAGGGGAGCTTTTGGAAGGTGACTGAATCTTGAGGAAGATACAGCTGACTTGCTATTAGGAGGTAGGTCTGTTCAGAAGAGATGGATCACTGAGATATGACCTGGAAAGGTTCATCTGTTCCCCCTCCAGATTTCTGGTTTTTCTAGGCTTCCCAGGTACCTCGCTGTGAGCAGCTTGCCTCTGTGCCATGCCTTTGTTTAATTCTGTCCGATGTGGCCTGCAAATTCTGAAACAAGAACCAAATAGATCTCTCCTATCTTAGGATGACGGTGTTCAGTTTTTGTCTTAGCAAAAAAAGAAAGTGTCTAAGACAACGCACAATACAAATTATTTAATATGTGAATAAAATTTGTAAACGTACAGACATACAAATATATGAATATTGTAAAATATATAAATATGTATGTGTTGTGATAACAAAATGTGGTAAATATTTACATAAAAGTTTATTACTGTAAGAAGATACATTGCAAATAGTCCCCCTCCTCTTGAATATAATTTTCCCATCGTTTTTGTCACTTTCTGAAAGCAGTTCTAGAAGTCCTCTTTTGGGTGTGCTCCCATGGCTGCCTTGATGTCCTGAATACAAATATTATGGTGTGTACTTTTCCACTTTATTTACAGGCACTGTATGACCTCTGGCTCTTCCACCAAGTCAAGATGAAAATGAAAGCTAAATGTTTTGAATTGATTCAGGGCCTCCAGGCAGCCATGACAGCACAAATAATGATTCTTACACAATAGGACTTTGAGAACTCTTTCACATATGACAAAAATGACAGGATAAGTGCATTCAAAGAGATGGGGTGTATTTTGAGGAGGATAACTTGCAATGCTTCTTTTACTGTAATAAAAATTTTAAATGTCAGCATTCACTGTTTATTGCATTTTATGCTATACAATTGGTATGTATAATAATACACACTATATAGAATTATGTGTTTTATATTATGTATAGATGAATAAGAAAAACCTAAAATATATTCTATCTAGCTGCAATATTGTATGAGCTAGATAGTATTAAAAACTACAGCCATAGCCAGGGATTTAGCTTAGTGGTGCTGCCACCTGCCTCCCAAGCACAAGGATTTGAGATTGATCCCCGGTACCAAAACAAAAAACAACAACAACAAAAAAAAAAACTATAGATTTATTAGGTTTTTGGTCATGTTTTGTGAAAGACAACCCAGAAAGAACTTGAATGACATCTCATTCTATTAGATTTCTGCTATCGTGTAGCAGTATAAACATCTATAGTCTGAGATTCTTAGGATAATATATATTATTAATTAGTCATGAGTAAAACAGCTATAACTGACTCTCCTTTCTTTCTTCTTCTCTCAAAACAAAGGTCATTTTTCTGTAGAAACATGTGATAAGTGTAAAGGTCTAGCATCTCTTCTTGCTTTTCCAGCTTAGAAATTGTTCTATGTATAAATTTCCTCATGTGTAAAATATTGATCCATTTTTTAAATGAGCCAATCCAGATAAGTGGAATGAGAACATATTACATGTTTTTCCGAAGTGCTGCAGCAGGTCACATCTTCTATTGAATTTATCAAACATTCATTTAGTCCCTACTGTGTGCTATGTGTTGAGTGATTAGAGATTCAATATATGTTATCTGTTCTCAAAGAGTTCTTGGACCAGTAAGAATAACCAACCTGTAATGGACAATAACAATTCAGGGAGATTAATGCAATGATTGTGCTATTAATAAAATTGTAATTCTGTAGGATTTTGATCATAGATTTTATTTTCTTTGAGTTTCCAAACAAATATGACTTTCCTGGATCTGTCCCAGACCTAATTGCTTTCTTAGCAATTTCCCAACATCTCTAATAACAGCTCCTACATAACTGGGCAAAACCCTGCTGCAAGAAATATCTCTGGCTGTGTCAAGTTAAAAGTAGTTTCCAGGTCCTTTTCTGCAATTGATCAATATATATTGCACACCACATGGTCCACTCTAAATTTATTCCTGTCATTTATCTTAGCTTTGAGTGCAGCCATGGTTAATTGCTAATCCATATTCATTGAACATCACAAATGAGAGCATAGTCAGAAGATACTTCATGTTCCATTCATCTGTGGGAAGTTATAGGCTTAAATTTTCATTTTTCTTTTACAGTTGCTTGACTTCTTTAGTTTTGTTGAAATTGGAAAGAGGAAGAATTTTTGTCACAGATTATCAAATTATTTGCATGGTGATGCCTAGCAGGTCATGATTTCATTAAAATTAGCAGCATAACTTAAATTACCACAATATACCAATATAATTGTTTTAATTGGACTGTTAAAGCTATCTTTTCTGTTGTGAAAATATTTGTGCTTCTAAAGACCCTAATTCTCATATTTAAAATGTAATTATTTGGAAGATTTCATGAATTCTACTTAAAATGACCCATTAATTAAAGAGAAGCATGAGGTTATATACTAAATCTTCCCTTTCAATCTCCTAGATATTTCAAAATCAACTTTGTTCTCTTACTTTAAGACAGAAATTTAAAAAATAATATAGTAAATGAAACATTACAGTTACATGGACAAAGAAATAAAAAGGTTGCTTATGATTCAGAAAATGGTAATTTTTTAAATTATTCCAACTCTGGTAAATTCTTGATAGCATTTTTTTATTATTATTGTTGTGCAGCATGTCATGTAAGCCACAAGAGAATAATATAATGAATATATTATTCTATAATCAATATCATGTGGGAGTTATTGAGTCACTTTTAAATATGTTTTTTATTTCCCTGTATTGAAAATGTAAATTTTTTGTGACTCCAAACGTTATGGTTTTCACATGAGAAGATTGAACTTTACAGAAAATTATTCAGTGTCATTAGACTCTATGTCATACGTGCAAACTGGCATTTCTCTCACTATAAAGATGTCATGAGTTGGGTCTACAGGTCCTCCCAAAACCTCATGCGATCATGGGTGGCTATATCTAGAATATGTGATGCTAGGATTAAGGGTGTGTGATTACTAAACCACTGCCCGTGAGTGAGTGGTTTGGTGTCACTCTAATCCCTGTAGCCTGAATAAGATAAAAGGAGTTGGAAGACACTGTTAAAGCCTTGTGTATGTCATGATTTTTCTCCCCTGTGATGCCTGTCTACCATCCACCTGCCTTAGAACCAGACAATTATGGACTGAAATCTTTATGTACTGTAAGCTAAACAAATCTTTCCTCCTTTTTAACTTCTGGTGTTGGGTATTTTGTATCAGCAATGAAATAAAAGTAATTAGTGCAAAAGATAATATTCTTCGTGGTTAGAATATGCAGAATACGTAGAGTTATCATCGCCAGAAACTTAGTAAATTTCCTACCAGGAAATGATGATACATAGAAGTGGTTGAACTAAAAAACATTTAATCTAAAAGTTATTTACGGAGTTGTAGACAGGGTTACACAAATCAACAAGTAAGGGTGAATCACACATAGAGGAATCAAAGTCGGAAACTGTTATAGCTCCTCATTTGAATGAAGTAATTGAGTGGCTGAGTTGTTAGAGCCTCCTATGAACCGCTGTTTGATAGGAAGGCCGATCAATTGCAGCCATGGAGGGACCGCACCATTTCCAGTGTCACCAGAAAGAAGAAAGAGGCAGAATAATAATTCTCAAACTCTCTCTTCATCTGTGTTTCCCACTGGCCAAACTTGACAGAAGTGTGTGGGCATGGGGACCCAGGAAATGCCCTCCCAGAGATCACAGAACAAGACAGGAAGCAGAGAGGGAAAATGGATTTGGTTCAGCAAATGGAGGATAAATATCTTTCTTTATATACTGCACCGGTTAGAGGAATCCTTCCTGGTTACATGCTTTGCATCCTATTTTTCTTATTAACCTCTATAAGCCTGTATCAAAATATACATTTTAATGATCCCACCTCTACTCATGATGTGAGATCTCTAAGAAAGCAGATTGTGTTTCTTCTTTCATTCTTTTACAGTTTTATCCCTAATTGCTAATGTCTTAGTGACTTTCTCATTGCTGGGACAAAATACCCACCACCCGCAAGTTAAAGGAGGAGAGGTTAATTTTAACTCACAGTCGGTAGAGGTTTTAGTCTGTAGCTGTCTCCTCCAAGACAGGATGGCAAAGCAGAGAGGCATCGCAGAGAAGGAAGAGCTCATGGTGTGGCAGGCAGGAGGCACTGAAACAGCGAGCCTTTGTTTCCCCTTTCATCCCACACAGGTTATCAGCCCATACCTAAAGTGCAGCTGCCCGTTATCCACACCGAGAATAATGCCGAATCGATCAGGGACTAATTAAATGATCACACACCCATAATCCAGTATCATACTCTCATGATCCAGACACCTCTCAAGAGTCCCCCGCAAATACTTGAAGCTTTGGGGAGACATCTAGGTATGAACCATTACAACTAAAACAAGCTTGGATACTGATTTGTGCTTCAGCAATGTCTACGTAGTGAATGTAGGCTTAGTGAAAACAACAAATAATCATTTTAAACTTGCAAACTCCCAGGGTTATATAAATTAACCAAATTATTGATTTTAATATGGCAAAAGTTTTTTGTTGCTGCTGTTGTGAATGTAGTTATTTGTGTCCATATCCATAGTGTGTGTGTGTGTGTGTGTGTGTCCGTACATAAAAGTGTAAACATACAAATTGCATAGAATAAGTTGCACAAATGTTATACTTACTGCTAGCCTAATATTTACATATATATACACACATGTGTAAGTAATAAGGGGATTGATTCCCAATGAAAAGATTACATTGTGCCAATAACACTAGTAGCTCAGGAAGGTGAGGAAATCTTGTTTTTATACAGGAGGGCCTTGGAGTTGTCCATCTCTGATTTAGAGACCTTTCCTTGAGGCTTCATTTCCATAGTGAACTCTGTTTTCTCTTTGATTTTTTTACTTTGGATTCTGCATTACATTGTACAATTCTGGAGGGATGGTTTATGCTACACTTCACACCAGTGCTGTTCTTGTTATACCATGTTGAAGTCCTCCCCAACTAAACTTTAGCTACTGTTCCTAGCATTATCATTTTCATTATGTTCAAAGACTTTCTGATTATTATTCTGTTCATTCAATAAATAGCTAAGCCCATAGTTTGGACTGAAAAACTCATATATTTAATTTACATAACAGAATTGCTGATCTGTTGACATGTCATCTAGAACTTTTTATAAGTTATCTAGAACTGTAATGTTTCATCTGCATCATAAGCTAGATGATTGGCCCGAATTCAGTTCTTCTCATCTAAGAAATAGGAAAAAAAATGAGAGGCAACAATAGAACTAAAAGTAAAGAAGGGTTGTAGATTTAGTTCAGTGGATCCGCTGCCTGCCTGGAAAGCGCAAGGTCTCAAATTCGATCCCCAGTACCAAAATCAAAACAAACAAACAAAAACCCAAAAACCTAAAGGTAAATCACATAATGGATTTGGTGCGAATATTAGAAAACATTTTAAAGAAGATAACATTGGAATCTAAACAATTGCATGATTAAAATGTTACTCTCTTCCAAATCAGTTCTAAATTTTAATTTTTAAAAAAGAAAGTCAAGAACACAATATTTTTTGTTTATTTATTTGCTTATTTATTATTTTGGTGCTAGGTATTGAACCCAAGGCCTTTAGCAGGCAAAGCATGTATTGAAACTCTGAGCTACATCTCCAGCCTTAAAAGGACATAATTTTCTTCATGCTGTGAAGCAGCTCTTTAATTAAATGAATATATTTTTCTAGTTTAAGGTTACCTCTAAAATGGGCATCATCCCTTCACTCAAGTTAGTTGTTCATTTGTATCAATTTTCTAATAATTTTGACATGGATCACTATCAAAGATGTTAATTCTCAGCTATGTCACATTTGTTTCAGAATATTCTTGTAAACCCTTTCTATAATTGAACCGTAACTTTTTATATCATATATGTATAAGTAAACTTTTTACATGCTTCCTTTGTCTACTTATATTCGAAAAATTAATGAGCTCACTTTTTGGAAAAAGTAAAGGAAGAAGATTTGGGAGAAGTCCACTTCATGACTTCAGCAAACTGGTTATGTTCTGATTAAAGAATAAAGCTTAGAATGTCACATTGTCAACACAAGGGAAATTAGCACGTCCATATTTGAATTTAGTGCATCATTTGGCATGCAGCAGAATACCATAAATATGCGAGTACATGCCTACATAACTATTTGTTGCATGAATCACATGTAATTTTTTCTCTGAGTTGGTTGTAAAGCACATTTGGAAACCAAAATTAACCAGATGACATTTTATTATGCAGTTGGTCTGATGTAATGTAAAATTTAATTGTATAATACTTCATACACAGCTGTGACAAAATGTATATGAGCTTCCAAGACTTACAAAGTAAACTGATATGGAGATCTTTAGGGAAGATGGTTGAAGTGAATTATCATCTATGGATAAATGAGAGTCTATTAATATGTCCGGAAGCTCTCTTCTTAAATACTCAAATGCCACTTTCACCAAGTTCCTCTGAGAGGACAGATATGCTCCAGAGAATCTTTTGCAACAAACAAAACAAACAATGCAAAACAAAGTAGTTCATCTGAATCGTTCTGAAAGCATCACATGTCATTGGTGAGTTTGCTCTACTTTAATACCCTTGGTGTTTACACAACTTCAGATTTCTTGGTATCTAATTGCTAGCAAACAGCAGATAATAAAATGTGCTCATCAAACCAAACAGGATTTGGGTTCATTTTGTGGCTACATTTTCTTTGTCTAAAATTTTTTTATCTGAGCTGTGCTGACTGAAAAGTCATTTTACACCTAGAGAGAGGAATTTAATTAGAATAAAGTGAATGAGTTCTGAATACCATCAATTCAGCAAGCATTTATTGAGTCTTACTATTTACCCAGCACTGCAAAGAAAGGGAGAGACATGAGAGAACAATTTCTTTAAAGATTTGTTTTTTCGATTCTTCTTCTTTGAGGATATGGGACACTGTGGAAAAGATTGTTTTGGGCTACAGAAGAGACTTTGATGAAGCCTTCACAGGCTTCTGTTCTCAGTATGCTAATGAGTCTAGGCTGAGAAAAGCGGGTCCAAGATATCACTAAAACTTAAATCTAATTCCAGCTTAGTGGCACACTCCTGTAATCCCTGGTACTCAGGAAGCTAAAGCAGGGGATCACAAGTTTGAGGCTAGCATAGGCAATGTAGGGAGACTATCTCAAAAAACACACACTCAAGCAGAATGGAGCTCTTCAAGTGCCTACCGACTTCCTGTCATCTTGCCTTGCATTCTGTCCATTCTAGAAGCCTATTGGTTGGTGCTCACACTGTCAGGGAGGGTATTCCCCTCTCGATTTGCTGATCTGCATGCCAGTCATCTCTCAAAACATCCCACAGACAGAAGTATGTTTTACTAAACTTCTAAGCGTTGTTTAATACAGTAAAGTTGACATATCAGGATTGCTGGTCACAGTCCTCTCCCAAAATAGGCCTAGTTTCTTGTTACTCAGCAACCCTCTCTGCTGGTGGTTCTTCCTTCTAGCTCTCAGGCCTCTTTGAGGTGTGTTTCTAGACGGTAACGGTGCGGGGCATGAGGAATGGATATAATAGAGCCTAAGCAACCATAAAAGTCTTTTTAAGGGTGATATATCTTGCTAACACGAGCGTATCTTAAGCTGTAACACAAAAATGCTAAGGTGGCCAAGGATGCATGGTAAACATTAGTAGAACAATTTCAGGTTAAATAACATAAACAGTCTTCCCAATTCATTAAAGGTCGCTGGAGTCTGACAGCAGATCTGTAGTCACACAATTAAGGGCAGCCACAGGACACTGCGACCTTTCTTTTTTATAAGATTTCCTTAATTTGATTGTCTAAATGCTCATGAGGGCAATTTATCGTCTTCCACCCCGAAACCATACTAGCAATGACAAGGCTAACTTTGCCATTTCTCTAAGTGTAGGCATCACCCTAATTACTAATTTCTCTCTCAAAGCCAAGTTTTCTTTTCTCTCTGTGGCTAAAGTTTGGGAAGCCTACACTTTGAGTATCTGAAGATGAACATTTCAATGTAATCCAGTAAGAGAAAATGGATTTGGAGGAAATGCAATTTCAACGTTCACACTGTAGTATCAAAAGCCTCAATGTGTGAATATTTGTAAGTTTTATTTTGTTGTATGAAAAAAGAGTACAATGGAATCTCACGTCGCTTCAGTCACTACTGCTTAGGGATTTCACTGTAAGTAACTGAGTGACCGAAAAGTAGTGGATTATTAGTGGATGGATTCCGCGTGCTGAGCTCCTGCTAGCACGGTGTACCAAAGCGCAGACTGAACCCTCGAAGGAGGACAGGCTGAAAATGCTCTGTAAGCAGAATACCTTTACTCCCACATAATTACACGGAATGGAGCATTGGCGGACAATTAGCTCAACTCATCTGAGCTTTTTTTTCTTCTTCTGAAGCTGGGCATCAGTGCTTATCATACAACGAAGTGATCATAAATAAGGGAGCACATGAGAAGCTTTTAAGGTAGCGACTGGTACAAACTATGTGCTGAATAAGCTGAGTCAAATCTTGTTTTATAAAAGAAGCTATCATTTTAATAATAAAAAATATTTAGACACATCTGATTTCCAGAATCACTGAACTCTTATGTAAAATATAGAGAGATATAAAATAGAATTATACAAAAAATAACCATTCATTGTGTAATCTCTAAAGTAGCAACACAGGGAACATTTAGAAGCTCTACAGAAATTTCCACTGAAACAACATATTTCTTTTCAATAGAACAACTGGTTAATTTATAGGTGCACTAGTGTTTGAGAAAAGTGGATTTCATGGTGTAAAAATGTTATTTTTGTTGCTGTTATGGAGTATCTGCTTTGTGCCAGGTAATGTATTAATCTCGTTCATGTTTATTAGCTTATTTATTCTTTAAAAAATGCAATGAGGCAAAGGGTTACTGCCCATCTTCACAATGAGAAAATGTGGAAGAATTCAGGCAATATAATTTGAAATTGTCTTAGACAATTTTTCAAGCAATAAGTTTTTTCCTTAATCTCTTTCATGCTTTCCTTTATTTAACATTGTGAGTTTGCTTTACTGGAAGTCCCGCAACTCTCAGATGGGAATTCAAGGATGGTTAATTACAGATATTTATAAACTGAAGGTAGAATATAAATACATAAAAAGTTAATAATTGGGAGATAATAACACAATTTTATATGGAAATTCATAGAATCAAGAATCAAGGAAGCTGCAATGAGAGAAGATGAGACTTAAAAAAGATATAAATGTAGCTGGCTCAATTTCCTCATGGAACAAACTGTGGCAATAAATTCTCCTACTGTATTTTCCTTGATTCCTTTTACATTGATTTTCCATGGGCCAATATCAACTATTGATGTGGTCTGTGTAGGCATCATCCTTATAATTGTGGAACAGAATATTAGGAACATTTGTAAGGGATATCTCCCCAAATACAAATGAATATTAATGTGTGTTTTAAAAAGATGAGAAAGTAGATCTGGGCATGGTAGTACATGCCTGTAATTCCAGCACTCTGGGAGGCTGAGCCCAGAAGATTAAAGTTTCAAACCTAACCTGGGTAACTTAGCAACTGAGGTGGACCCCGTCTTAAAGTGAAAAACATTGAGTAGGCATCGGGATGAAGTTCAGTGTGAAGGTCTTGGTTGAATCTTTAGCACTAATTTTAAAAAAGAGATGAGAAAATGTACACCAGAAGTTATTTAGTACAGTGTATTAAAAAATTATAAACTATATGAAAACATGGGCAAATATATGAGCCCATATGAACAGACTGGAAGAAAAATTCATATTTTAATATTTCTATTGCCATGTGCAGACAATTGTGTCATTATTTTCACCATCTTAAAGTATGTCCCTATCTAGCTGGTTTTGCCATATTTTATTATTTTTATTTATCCAAATGAATACTTTAATATAATCAATGAAATCAACCTTATGAAGAGACTTACAGTGGAAAATGGAGACATCTTACACCAGACTTGCTTCCACAAAATGGTAAGTTTTGACTCCTTTCGCTGCTTCATAAATTTTTTTCTGTATATCTAAATTAGATATTATAATAAGATTCTTCTTGGTTTGTTAAATTCATATATTATGTATCGATCATCTGTTATAGTACCTGGGTAATTAGCTTTTTAATATCTCTGATTTCTTCTTCACCTCCATTCCAATATTTTTTATCCCAATTATTGTTTAAAATCAATAAGATTTATGTTAATGTAAATTCTAACTATAGCTCAGCCAAATATCACATAAACCTTCTCAAACATTATTTTTCACCCTGGATTAATAATTTATATTGTTTTATTCATATCAGCTGTTGTCTGAATGTCTATTTTTTGAAACATTTCTAGAATATATGCCAACTACTTAGTAGCAGACAAGTATTAAATTATCTAATATGACTATTTGCATCTAGCTTTCCAGTAAAGGATTTTCCTTCCTGCCAAGCTCCAGACCTGAAATGCAGCCAAGTATATATAGCAATGATAAATTTGGACCCTAAATCTCAATCACTTCAAGGGCAGGACTGTTGCTCCTCTAAATATATATGGTAAGTAGTGTCATATATTACCACATCATAAAATTTTAAACCTACATTTTGAATCCTGGAGGACTGATGATTCCACAGTGTTGAGCTGTTAAAATCAAGCAGAGATAAACTACTGTTATGTTATATGATTACAATGTTAAATTCCTGAAAATGCCAAGTAAAGGGTTGGCTTTTCTATACACATATATTGGAATTCGCACCAAGTAAAGTTCTGAGTCTCTTTTCAAAACCCCGGTATTCAATTTCCTAAGTTTCAAATATTCTGACAGCAGAGAGCAAACGGGAGCCTATGTGCCTACTATTGTTTCTGAAATTTCCTCAGCAAGTGCTCCTCTAATAAGCCTGTGTATGTGTGCTTCATGGCTTCTTGATCATTTGTCCTTTTTCGCCTGACACTAAGCAGTATTTGCCCCTATTTTATAACCCACAACATAATTTTTTCCTTGAGCCTCTTGTGTTAGTGCTGCTATTCATACCAGTTGCTATCTCCAAGACTACAGAATTTGAGATTTCAGAAATTCCTATAAATTTATCTGCCATTTTTTCTATGTGGAGCCCTATTTCTTGTATCTCATTAATTCATTTTACTTCATTTGTGTTCACTAACGCACTTTTGCCAATACTTCCCACAAGGAATGTTTACTCAAGTTTTAGATTTTCTTGTTCCACTCTTCACTTGATTGATAATTCTATGTGCTTTAGCAATGAAGGATACAGGGCCAGGGATCACCTGCTTTTCATATATATATAAATATAAATATATATACATACATACATATATATATGTATATGTATATGTATATATGGAACTTTTTAGTATTTTAAAGCTGCTATTTGATCTTTCAATTTTATCAGTGATTAATTGCATGCTTGATATCTCTCTTATTGGAGAATTTCTAAAATGTGTGACTATTTTTGACTGTCAATTCCATAAAGCACAAAGACATTGTATACGGGAGAAGAAATATTGATATGACCAAAGGTACACAGTTTGTATTCTGTACACAGCTAACTGATAGTCTTTGAGATATATGTGTCAGCTATTTCCTGACTGCGTACTTTCTGCAGAGAAGAATCCCTAATGTCTTTGTACATAGAACAGTGACATGCTGTATATTTTATGAATAAGATTAAGAGAAATTTTCGCCATAACCTAGTGTGTGAATCATTACTTGCTAAAGCTTTAACCATCCTGTTCTCTCAACACTGCAGCTTCACATTATGATTAGTGAGGATGAGTGCAGGTTTTTAAAATAAATATTTCTAATACGCCTCTTAGTTCCCCATAAGAAGAAAGAGTAATTGGCAGAGGAAGGTGTCATCTTCCAACTTTGTGGGATGAAACAGAAACTACAGAGGAACGAATTTCTCTGTAAATGGACGTAGATACTGTTGATAGAGCAAAAAAGATATTTTATACATATGTATGTATGCATATGTTATATCTACAGAGAGAGATCCAGAGAAATATATACACACACATGCACACACACACACACACACATATACACATATATATCTATTTGTTGAAAACAGTGAAGAAAAGCTAATATGATAATACTAATAAGAATACATTTGTTATTAAATATGAAATTATACATACAGTGTGGTCAGAGCCATGCCAAAATTAGCACTAAAAAAGCCCAGAAGAAATCCATTAAAATGTACTGTATTGTTCAGATTTTTATTGCTGGGAAAAATACCTGACATCACAAATGTTAGAAGGAAAAGTTTACTTTGGCTCATGGTTGCAGAGGATTTGGCCCACTGTCAGCTACCTCCAAGGCAGTAAGTAGGATATGGAACAGCAAAGCTGTTTAGTTGGTGGTGGTCAAGAATCAGAGCAGAGAGCGAGGGCCATAGACCCCAAGGACACATCGCATTACCCACCCAGACACACCTAGAAGTACATGTTTCTACTCCCCCTGAGTGGTTTCTAAGTCAGTCAAGATAAGAATGAAATTTAACTGTCACACATGCCCGATGACTTACTTTTTGAGTTAAAGAACTGTATGATTTTAATTTATTTCTTATTTTTCAAATAGTGTGTGAACATTCGTACTACTTCTAAATCAAAATTGCGGAATAGCTATTTAAAAATAATAAGATACATACTTGGTGGTATTTTTAAGGTAAATACACTCCTTAAATTATCTTTTCAGAGTATTGTCTTCTGACCATTTGCCTACCAACTGGCAATGATGTCTCTAGTTTGTATAAGAAGCCACTCTCATTATTGACTTTTTCCATTTGCATCTTTCAAAACAGTTTAGAATTGCTTGGCGTTAGTCTGTCTTTTCCAAAAGTCTATGTAGGACTGTTACGTCATAATGTCTCCATCATGGCACTGCTGACATTTCGGGTTAGATAATTCTTGATTGTTGGTGGTGGATGGGGTCATGTCCCGTGTAATTAAAAAGTTCAGCAGCATCTCAGCATTTACCCACTCGAAGGCAGTAGTATCTTTTTTTTTTTCTGAACTGTGGCAAACAGATATATCTCTAATTACTGCCAAACAACCCTGGGTGTCAAACCCACCACCACTGGCCAACAAGTCTTGGTAGCTGTGTGACACTGGGCAAGTTATCAGTTTTTTATTTCCTGTTTTTAGGCTACTTACACATCACTTATAAAGTTTTGATTATTAAACGTGTCTGATATAACTTGGCATATGAACTTGTACATTACCTGGTAAATTCTAGACAATCCTTGGCCATGAGGAGAAAAACAATAATTATTGTTAGAGACTATTATTGTTTCGTGGTGAAAGATGGCCCTCAAATATTCTTATACTCACCAGGGCTGGGGGCTTGATAAATGGGGTATTTGGAACTGCATATACTTATGGAAGCACCATGGAAAGAGAAAAACAGCAATAATAACGATAACTTCTAAAGTCAGAAGTGGCAGAAAAGCCTCAAAAATTAGGCTACTAGAAATTTCATAGTTCTCAGAGGAAAATAATTCTGTAAACAACTTGATCTTAGCCTTACAGCTTTCAAAACTATAAGATGATAAATATGTTATATAAGTCATGTAGTTGGTGCTACTTTGTTATAGTAGCTCTAGCAAACTAATACAAGTATTATTGTTTTTTTTTTTTCTTCCTTAACCCACCCATGTTCTGCAGTAGTTGGACCTTTTGTAAAATTTTAAGGGTGATTTTTCTTTGCAGTAACATGAGAGAAGAAACAAAAAAAATTGAATTTTATTCTGGCTCTTTAAAAACCAAAATTAGAATTTCTTTTGAAAGTATCAAATAAGATAAGGTCTCTTATTCTGTGTGAGACAAGTTCTTATTATGTAGTTCGGACTGCCCTGGAACTCACTATGGAGCCCAGGCTGGTCTCGAACTCATAGTGCTGCTCCTGCCTCAGTCTCCTAAGTGCTGGGATTACAAGCGTGCACCACACCACCCCGCAATAAGGTCTTGATTCAGGTTTCACATGATAAAAAGTTAAATTTTATCCTCATTACATTAGAGTTACTCAAATTTACCAAGCATCAGGGACTTGAATAGTCACTGGAAATTTTTTGGATAGAACATTATTGTAGAATTTTGAATTTCCTTTTTTTTAGGCTAATTACATATTACTCATATAGTTGTGATTATCACATTTGTGCAATGTTGGCCAAGGATTTCACTCATTGGTTCCGCTGTCCAAGCGGAGGGACCCAAATTCAATTCCCTGTACCAAAAAAGAAAAAAAAAAGTTGTATGATGAAACTTGGCATATTAACTGATACATTATCTGGTAAATGCTAGACAACTTATTTTCCTTGAGAAAAATTACTTGCTGGGATCTTACTGTGGAAATTATGCAACCTGTTTTATTTGCTGGTTTTGTCATTCTGCTCCAGGACTTACCTGAAGTCAGCTTACTTTTATGGACCTCAATTTTCTCAACTATGGATAATATGACTGAATTGCACTAAATGATCTTAGATTCCCTGCAGCAGGGATATTTTATGTAGAGAAATTGTGAGACAGCAGAGAAGCAATGGCTAATGATATAATTTTGGTTATCTGTCAAAAGTATAAATTGTATATAACATCCATTTCAACTGTCTTTTGAAAGATGTAAAACACACCTTGTGGCAAAAGTAACTATGAGCACTGCAGGATGGGCCACTTGTGAACCAGAGTACATACTAATACTCAGGAACTGACATGGGAGGGTGTACGGTTCAAGGCCAGCATGGTTACCCAGTGCCTTAAGGTGAGGCCTGGCTAATAGTCAGACTATCTCAAAGGAAGGAAGGGAGGAAGGAAGGGAGAAAGGAGAGAGAAAGTTACATTTACAGATACATAAGCACATGACACAGACACTACAGATACATACATATTATGGGCTGTGAGACCACACTTAATAATTATAGAACAAGGGAGTAAAACGTTAATATCATTCTCTCAGAAAATGCATGTAGAGTTTCTAAAGGTTCTGGCAAAACTCAAGACTTTTTTCATGAATAGGATGTCAACATAGTAAAGGGCCTCAGGAGTTAGTGATCCTAAGGGTCATCATCTCTGGTCAAGGCTACTAAATAACTGTTAGCTTTCCAGTGTAACATAGTTTTATTTTTCTGCCTGTTGTTTTGGTCCGCAGTTATTGCATTTGTGATGTAAAGGAAAGTATATTGCTATGTCCATAACAAGAAATCAGCCAAAAATCTCCTATAAAAGACCTATCTCCTACAGTGAAGGTGATAAATGTGCTATAATGATCGACACGTCATCAAAATAATGTTAACTCTGGAAATCAAAGTTAAAAATATAATATCCTAAGAGTCATAGCTAGGGAGAAATGAACTTTATGTTATTCTAGAATGATCAAGAATTTTACTTTTTATTCTTTAGTATGCCATGAAATAGAATAGGTGGATAGATGATAAGTGGATGAAAAGATAGTGGGGAAGACAGATAAATACTTGACGTAGTCATCCAAATGCATTGTTGACGTCATCCTCATGATGTCATTAGGAAGTATTTGGAGGTGACGTATTTTTGACTTTTTTATGGTGAAAATGCTTCAGATGGACCTCAAGTTTAAAATTGTGATACTGCATGTTTTTGTTATTCCAAATAGGATAATCTTGTATGTTTATCTGTTTTTTTAAAAAGTTCTGCCAAGATGTTTGTTAGATTTATTGCATTGATCTTTGGCAAAAAGAAAAATAATTTTAAATGATCTTGAGAAAGAGAGAGAAAAGATACAAAAGAGAAGGAGAAAGGGTGAAAGGGAATAAAAGAGGGATGGAGGAGGAAGGAGGGGGGAGAAAAAGAAGAGATTAGGGAAGGGAATGGGAGGGGACAGGAGGAGAG
>NW_022900944.1:28177474-28202489 GCF_012274545.1 Fukomys damarensis
GGAGAGGAGCGAAGGGAGGGGTGAGGACAACAAAACGAAAAGAGAAATGAAAACTCGGTAAATCTCAGCCTTGAACTGAAGGGCCTGTCTCCTTCAGGACTGGCTGTTCTTAACTTACCAGGTTCCCTTAGACAATGACATTCATTCAGATGGATTCACCAATGAAAGAGTAAGAGTGGAGTTTGAAGTTCTATTTTCAAAGAAAAATATTTCTCCCAGATTGTTGCTCACATTCTGCTTGCCGAATTTATATGAAAGTCTTTGTACCGTAGTTCTCTTTCGCATTGGAGACTTTTATGTTCAGACACTTTGGTTTGAATGTCCCCCAAGAGTTCGCGTGCTGAAATTTAATTCTCATTGTGAGCTCTTAAGAGTCTGGAATTTAAAAAAATAATAATAACTTTTAGAGATGAGATTTTTTGGAAAATAATGAGGAGCCCTGATTAAATTGTGAAGTTTTGTAATAGGGAAAGAACACACACACACACACACACGCACTCCAGGTCTCTCTATCCGTCAAGCCCTCTGCCATACTGGAACTCTGCCAGCAAAAAGCATTATCACCAGAAGTGGCCCCTGGACCTTCAATCTCTAGAATTTTGAAAAGAAAAACAAACAAACAAACTTTATTTTTCATTCTTAAACGGATTCAGGCATGTTCCCGCAACCCTTACCAAAGCGTATTCTCTGCGTGGCATCAGAAAACCCTGCCTGACCGCAGGCACTGATTGTTCATCTTTGGGCACAATAGTTAACTGCAATATTTTCTTCATTTTTCTTCGTCTTCCATTAAGCAAGGCATTTTCAGAACTTAAAATTGAGGCATTAAGAAGATGAATAAGCCATAAAAAAGCCATCGAACAAAATGGAGCTTGCTTCCTTGTCAGTGCACACTGGAGCCCGTTCTCCTCCCTCAAGACACCACCTCTCACTCCTAGGAAAAGCCTGATGGTTACCCGGATGGTGATGTGCAGTTTGTTCCTTCTTGATTAGTTTGTCTCCAGGAATACAGCATGTGCAAGGATACAATACGCTTCAATTGGAATACCAGATTTCCCCCATGTAACCCCACCACTGAGAAATGCAGCACAGGCTTTCGTGTTTTTCTTCCAATACTTTTTATGTAGTCAGTTTTCTTTCTCTAATTGATCATAATAACATTCGACAGTGCACAAGAGCCGTTCTATGCAGGTAGCAGTAGCCAGAGATTACAATTTAGGCAAGTCATAGGGTAGTGTATATAATTTTTTTGCTTCACCGCTATGCCAGACTTGCCAGACAATGTGCCAGGCAAAATGAAATGTCCTTCTTGTTTTTTAACAAATCGACATGTTAATAATTAAATTTGGGTATTATTATTTTATATTTTGTTCCTGTTTTCAAAATGTGTTAAACATTTTATTCTCTTTCTTGCAATCCCTCCCTCCCTCCTTTTCTCTGCTCCCTGGCCTTTCTCTCCCTGTCTCTATCTCTCTCTCTCTCTCTCTCTCTGCTTGTCTCTTTCTCTTTATGTTATTGCAAGATTGAAGATAACCTATCTCAGGCCTAAAATAGGACAGCCAACAAGTGCTGAGTGGATAAATAAGTAAACATTTGTTCAGGAGCATAATTTCCAGATTATACATTTTGCATTTTCACATACTTTTCTCAACAGAGACCCAGGCATAGCAGTGGTGTTGATTATCATGCCTATCATGAACTTTTCAAATAAATACTTTCAGATCAAAATTCCTCTGACCTTTGAGTCTGTGAATATTTCTGCCAAATCATTATTTATCAATATGACCCACTGGCTCCAGACAGTGTATTTTCAAACCCACCTTTTACATGCCGTCTGTCTCCAATAATACTATTTAATATCATTTCCTTGTCAACTGATGGCTGCACCCTAGTAATTGTCCTCTGCTTCTGGATTTTGCTGTCTTTAATCCATCTATCTTGGGCTAATCTTCTGACATATATTGATGGTTTTACTGTAGGTAGATACATTTAGAGAGTGTGCCCTGGGAAAGAATGGATCGTAATTCCTTCCCTCAGAAAAATGCACACATAAGGCTAGATATTCATATTTAAATATTTTCATGAAATAATACTAATATTAAAAGCAGAAAACATTCATATGTAATTTAACTCCAGATTTCAAACAATGAGATTCAGATTACCTTAATTGCTAGTAACTGGTGTAAGAAGAATTGAGCAATGGGAAAAACCAGGAATCAGTCTGAATAAAACTGAAAAGGTAGGGAATTAGCACGTGGTATAGATAAGCTCTGGAATTGTCAGCCTTTTTTTTTGTAACTATTACACTCCTTTTAATAAGTAATTTTTTTGTTAGAAATATCTATATAGATGCTCAAGTACACAGCAAGGAAATACTTTCATTAAATAGCCATCTTTATGACATATTTTATAGTCTCTCAATTGGAATATGAGCTTCTATAAAGTAGAGATGACATTTTATTTATCGCATCAATTCTATGATTTAAGCCACAGGAAGTGGCAGTGCATGTTAGTTGGACTAATATGAGAAAGTTTATCATCAGGCAGCAACAAGAATATTACTTGGATAAATGAATAGCGTAATTATGACAAAACTGCCCAGAAGGTTTTACTGAAATGTTTTACTAACATACATTAAGAATCAGCTTCTCCTCCTCTGCAAATCTGTGTCTCTCTATCCCTTCATAAGGTAATATAGCCACACCACGCTAAGAGGCGCTCAACAAACCTTTGCGGGCTTTAGACGCATTCTCAGTGGAGGGGTGTGAGAGGGTACCATGCTGAATTCCGTTCACTCCCGACAGAGGCCTACCCTGGTTCCTGAAACAGTGGGCATTCCAAAACAGCAGCAGAAAAAGACAGCAACTGCAGGGAGATCCCGTCCTGCTGACGACAGAAGCCTTTTTAGAATGAAACTTATTGATTCTTGGTAAGTGAATGTTGCAATTGTGGATTCTCACTCCATGATATTGAAGCAAAACCCATTCTGAGAGTAGTCACGCCTAACCCACTGAGCTGACTTTATTGAACAAATGGATGGCGCTCTGCGACTTCTAGTGATGCATTCTTGGAAAGGCTTTTTTCCAGGATGTGAATCCATTTGGAGTGAATCCTGCAGTTACCTGTCTCGCAGAAGCAGATCCGTTAGGGAATAATCTTTGAGGAGGGGAGATGTCCTACTTTTACTGGTTGAAATGAATTGTTTCCTAGGATTTCTGCTTTGAGGTAACTTCTCTGAAGGGAGCTTGTTTCACAAAATCAACTGTTGCCAATAGTTAGAAAGTTTAGTATTGCTAATTAACCTTCTAAAAGCAAACATTAATGTGCTTCAGAACCACATAACTCCATCAGAAATAATCCGATGCTATATACTGAGTCCTTAAACTCCTGCCAAGATTTTCTCATGTGAAGCTTTTATTAGAGACCTTTGAGCAAAATTTTGATTATTAGCAATTATTTGATGATGAGCAATTGTTTGACTTATTCTTACAAGAAAGATATATGATTTTCCACAGTGTCATAAATACTGGAGATGCATGCAGACTGTATAGGCACAATCACCAGTTTCTGCGATGCAGATGACTGCAACAATCACATTTTCTGATCGAGATTTCACTGGTATTTTTTGAATGTAAATTTTATATCAGGCACAGAGCTGATGTGTTTCCACATGGGTGAATTTAACCTTCACCCTAATTCTCTAAAGTTTCGGATATTGCCCCCCTTTTATAAATTATGATATGTAAGCATGAACAGTTTGAGAGTTTTGCCTAAGATTACAGGAGTGAAATAAGAAAATTAAGGAAGGAAAGACTAGAAACAAGATTCCTGATTCCAATCCAGATGCTATTTCCTATGCTTTCAGAGTGATCTCTCACTCTTTCTGTGTTTATTTGAAGAGATGTAATGTATTGGTCTCAAATGATGTCCAGAAATATCTTTTGATCTCTATTTTCAAAACTTCTTATCTAATTTTATTAATATTTCAAATATGTATATTTTTGGAATTCTCATATTTCACAAAGTATGTTCTTCTATTATTTAAATTATAGGTCAGCATATTGCTGTCTTTTTTTAATAAATAAAGCTTTATTAGAACATAGTAAAACCAGTGTGGTTACATTTTCCTACATCAGCTTTTTGTTTTACTGTAGGACAGCAGCAAAACCTACAATATTTGCAATTTGGCCCTTTGCAGGCTCCTACTATAGAAAAATGTGCACTTTAACCCAGATTGTGACCTTCATATTACTACTAATTTACTTGTGTGTCTTTATTCTTTCCTTTATTGTGCTATTATGGCCCCAGATAAGGTTCACATAATTACATATTATAAGCTAACATATTGTCTAATATAGTTGTTCTCCCTTGATTAAAACAGTGGAATTTATTCTCAGCAATTATTTGTGCTTGTGAGCACACAGGCAGGGATGCATACTTTAAAATGTTGACAAATCTGTTTCTGGAAAAGATTGAGTTTGCTTCTGAAAGTTAACATATGGATAATTAATCTACATATACATGTTTCTGCTGTTCCTCATTCTTCACGTCTTATGCCAACCACTGCTACGATACCCGGCTTCTCAGATACACACACTGTGCAGCCTGTCTCATCGGGCTATTCCACCTGCTGCCCTTGACGTCTCTCTGATGTCATAGTACAACATGTCAGGAAGTACCTGCTCTTGTACAGTACAAAGTGCAAGAGCAAGGGAATTAATTCCTGACCAATAAGGTGGAAGATTTAAATGGAAAAGTGGTCCCATTTTTTGTCCAAGGGTGTATAACTCTAGACCCCTAGATGGTTTCAGAGACATAGAAACCCAGACATCTGTAGTGATGACTTTTTGGATTATTAGTTTAGCACTTCCCTCATTGATCCACATTTCTTAAATTTAATTGGATTATTTCCTAAAGTAACTGCATTTACTCTCACTCAAATCACAGAGTACAGAACTTTCAGGCATGTACACTTATACTACGCACACATAGTTTACAGTGGGAAAATGGGAAAGCCCTAGCAATCTCTCTGTTTCGACATGGTATTTTGTCACATTTACTTACATTGTCTTAGACTTTAGAGAGTTTTATGATTCCTTTCTAAGATAGTGTGTTAGAAAATTTCTATTGATATACAGAGGTGCAGCTGAAAATTAAATCTGGGTGTAATGTACAGTACATATGATACTATGTAGCTGAAACGTAACATGCACACAGTGAAACGAGAGTGCTCCCACACGCGCACAGAGACCAAGGAATCACAGAGATATATTTTCAGTAATATGTACTTACTGCACACATCAGGAGTAATAATATTTAATAGTACATGATAACATTTTGATAATGTGTACTATAGTGTTATATGAAAACTAGTGGCATAGAATTAGTTGAGGTGGCGTACATTTTCAGAAAAACCACAAAACAGGAAAATTTTAAATAGGACAAGAACACTAATACCAAAGCAGATATATGTTGTTGGCCAAGGTTGTGAAGGACCTTGGGACCTTCCACTTGTGAGGCACGCGGCGGCACCACTGAGTTTAATCCCCAGCTAGTTTTATTTATTAGGACTTATTGTGTTTAGACTTTGTTACTAGGTTCTTATATTTTAAAATTGTAAATATTGCTCTTCACTTTTTGGATAGAAATAAAGTTATGTGAAACTCACTGATGTATTCAAATTACTGATTTGTGGTGATATCAAAGATTATTTCACTGGGACAGTGTTTCATCACTGGATAGCAAAGTGGTATTTATTGATCAGGTCCTAAATTAGCTGGCATTGCCAAGGATAAGAGATAATAAAATCCACTGCAGGTTTAGAGAAGAAAAAGACATGTTCGTCAAACTGATGTTTCTTCTGCTCACTCCCATAAAATTTCATGTCATGATATTACGTCTTTACTCTGAGAAGGTGTTTTTATGTCAGTTCCAGAAATTATTGTGTCTACTGCTATAAACTTTTTCCTTCATCCACAAAAGAGAGGCTTCTAGAAGAAATATAATCAACAACATGGTTTAACATGATAGAGAAAGTACAGGGCCTAAACTCAGACTTTCCTAATTGTATGTATATGTATAGGATGTTTGTATGTTTATATATGTTCTTCTCTGATTATCAGTCTCAAGTCCAGTATATGAGTTTTCCATTTCTGTTGTAACACATTTCCACAAATTTAGGAGATTAAAATAAATAAACAAAAATGATGATTATGTTGCAGTTTTTGAGATCAGAAGTTAGCTGCATATCTTAAAGGGATAAATTAAGGCATTAGCCAAGCCCCGATACTCATGTTTTGTTGTTGTTTCAGAAGATCTAGGAATGAATCAGTTTCCTTGCCTATTCCATATCCATGAGTTGCTGTCTCTTGTCTTTGTTAATTTTGTATTCCTACAACACATACCTATAATGGACTATCTGAGATTTGGTCATTTGTAAAGAAAAAACATTTGCTTGGCTCATGATTCTGGTGGTTGAAAAACCAAGATTAAGTATCTGCATCTGTCAAGAACCCTCTTGATGGGTTATATATGGCAGAAGACAGAAGGGGGCACTGTGATTTTATAAAGAATCCACTCACAAATGGCATCATACTAGTAATCTGATTGCATGGGCAGAGCCCTCATTAGGCCCACTTCTATACATTGTTTCACTGAGGACTAAGTTTCCAACATGAGTTTTGGAGACACATTTCTTTGCTCTGTATTAAAGTCAAGAACACAATTTCTCAGAGTTTTTTATATTTATATAGCTACATCCCCCACAGACATGGCAGGGCAATGTTTTCTACTTTTAAGAATTTGTGTAGATAGATTGTATCTACTCACCCCCGTAGTTGGAGATTCCATGTTAGAGATCACGTTACAGCATCAAGGATAATAATCTTAATCCAGAGAATCACACTTTCATGTGAGATAATACATTCACAGGTTCTGTGCATTAGAGTGTTGTGTTTGGGAGAAGGACATAATTTACTTACCACACTCAGTGCAGAGATTAAAACATCTCCATCTGGGCTGGGGATTCAGCTCAGTGAAACTGCTGCCTGCCTCACAAGTGGAAGGACCCGAGTTTGATCCCTGGTACAAAAAAAAATTATATGTGATTTAATCATATATATTAATTATATATTTAATCATATGTATTAATATATATTAAATCACACTTAATTTAATCCAGTGGCATACATAAAGTGTCTACCACTCTCTAGAACATAGTGGTTGATATATAAGTATACTTTTTGTCCCACTTTGCCCATTGTCTTTCAGGTATTTAATAACAATGAAATCTTTATGAGTCAAAGGTACAAGGATACCATGAAGACCGAGCACTACCACATACTTTGGGGATGATACTTAACCAATCACAAATACAGATTAAGGAGCAAGAGAAAATATTTCCTTTTAGTCAATATAAACATTCAGGGGCATAAAGATTATAGATCTGCTAGTTAAGGAAAAGATATATGATATACTGATGCTTTTATCCCTAATATCTATAAGCTTTCACCATTTGTCAATCATGTATTTTTACATCCATTTTACAACTAATGACATACATTTAAGGCAATAATTACTTTTTTTTATCTTTTACCCTATTTCTGTAGCGAACCTTATTTTTCAACATGTGTATACTTGAATAGCAGTTTTACCATCATTCTTACAAAGAATTATTTAGATTATGTACAAATATTCATATAATATTTCGTATAATGTATAAATATATTCTAAGCAATATTGTGCAATGTGGATTAATATACATGTATTTTTATCTGTGAACATATAAATAAATACATTGATTATGTTTGATTTGTCTGTTAAGATAATGCACTGTGTTAAAATAACATTTTGAGTGCAATCAAAGCTCAATTGTTGGCTAACTTTATATATAGGTGAATGTGTGTTTATATAAACACATTCACACATAAATGACTTTATACACTTTGTTTTTTACCTCTGTCATTGTCACATTACTCATTCCTAAAATACTCCACAAATCATGAGATAATAGCAAAATGGTTGCAATTTTAAAATATTAAATTTTATAAATGTCTATTTCATACGTATTTATAATTAAGTGAAGTTGAAAGCAATGGTGGTCTTGATTTCTAAATGGGATGGGAGATAGTGCTTTCTGTCTACAAAAAAGCAGGCAGAAATTGGGAGTAGAAGAATTCTCACAACAGAAACAATACGCACATATATATAGATGTATTTATTTATATATTTCAAATATATATATATAAATATAAATAAAATATATATATATATATTTATTTATTTATTTTGTACCAGGGATTGAACTCCAGCCCTTATGCTATTGAGGCAGGCAGTGAAACCACTGAGCCAAATCCCCAGCCCAAAAGTCTATACTTTAGATTGAAATTTATAGAAAGCTGACTCTTGGAGGCTTCAACATGTCATGGACGTATAAATGTTAAAAATAAGATATGGACTATGCCAACTCTGAGTATAAGCAAATCTTCAAAGGAAGGGAGAAGGAAAAAAGGAAGGGAGGAAAACGATGGAGGAAATAAGGAAAAAATAATAAAGGATAGAAAGGGAAGGGGTAAGGAACAAAAGAGAAAGAAGGAAAGAAAGAAGGAAGGAGGAAGACAAGAGGGGATGGAAGAAGAGAGGAATGGCAGGAAAAATGGAGGGAGAAGAGGGCAGGGAGAACTTAAATTCAGATAGAGGTTTTAGGTCGAGATGCACGTCACCATGTTAGACAAATGAGCCAGATTTTAGTCATTAGTTTTCCATTAGCTTAAAGGATTAGTTTTTGGTAACTCTTCCCCAAAATATATTACTCTGTGGGGTTTTAAACATACATATTTAAACCATAAGAGACCCAGTTCATAACCTAACACTTTTAGCAATTGTGATACCTTCTGGGAACCACAGGATGCTTTCAAATAAGTGACAAGTTCATTATATTTAGTTATTTCCTGAAAGCGCCCATCAAAATTCCCTAATGCCAAATTAACTCAGTGCAATAGGAAGCAAGATTTAGAAATAACCTCTCCTTGTTTTCAACATACTTAATTTCAGTACAAGTTGTGACTTTCGCTTAGAAATCCTTCATTGTTTCTGCCTTTTCTTCCATAACATAAAGTCATATCCCCTTGTAAAGAGTGACTTTACACTCACATCTAGCTGGCTGTTAATTAAGACAGATTGCCCATGTCCAAATGCTGAGTCACTTATTGGCTGGGAGACTCTGGTACAAACTCATTTAACCTAGCTTTGCCTCTAATTTCTTATGTCACTGTGTTAAGTAATTGCATTTATTTTATAGACCATGTGTTTATAGGAGTATTTGATGCATAAAAAGCACACAGAAGAGTCCTGGTGTATGAACTCAGGACGTACTCTGTATTATCAGACTGAAGTCAATGCTTCTTTGAAGACTTCCCAGAATTCCCTTAAGTTTCACTTCCCTACTGTATCTTTTCGCCTTTTGGGAATCCTATGGAAGTGCATTGAAATAAATTTTACAGTTAGTAACCTAATGTCTGAACTTGAAGACATAGAAAATCCTGAATCTCTCTCTTCTATTCACATTGCATCAACATTTTGGAATTTAAAAAATACATAAAAGGACCTGACACCTTGAAGTTATGTAAGAACTGATAGATACTGGCATTGCCATAGGTGTAGGCCATGGCTATTGTGAAAGCACATTATGAATACTTAGGAAAAACAATCCTGCCAAATAGGATCATATTATTATTCTGTTTTTTATTTTTATTCTTTTATTTTTTGGTAGCAGGGATTGAACTCGGGTCCTTGCGCTTGCAAAGAAGGACGCAGAACCGCTGAGCTAAATGCCTGGCCCTCTGTTTTTTAAATTAAAGGCAATTTTATGTCTGTCAGATAAACTCAACTTTCACAAGGTATTACCTGGGGCCATAGAGAATATCCACAGGAAACTAAGTGGTTGAAATCCATAGGGTTATACTTGCTACCTACGTATCTTTAGATTTATGAAATAATGGTCTTAGAGACAGATTGCCCAGAGCTCATGAAAGTATTTCTGTAACAGAGTTCCTTCAGATAAGTCTTGTCCACTTACTCAAAATTATCAGTAAATGAAGTTTCTGATGTTATTTGCAACTTTTTAAAATAAAATGAAAAACAGTCTCAAAGAAGAAATCATGGAACAGAAGGCATATATTCAATGCAAGTGAAAATACATTAAATACTTTGCTTATTATTTTACTCAGTTTATGCAAATATTTTATGACTTATATACCATTATTAGTAACAGCATTTTATAAAAGAGCTCCTAGAATCTGGCATAGCGAGTTAATATTTATAGCAAGTAATGTGTAGAAAAGGGAGTTAAACTCACATATTACTCTGAAACTCTGCTATTCCCAGTGAATTATGCTGTCTCTCAAACCTATTATTTAACTCAGATGTATTAGTGGAAAATACAACAGTACTAAAAGTCAATTTATGTGAACTAAAGGCCTGTTATTGCAGATTGAAGGGCCATTTGATAAGAGGATGATTAAAAAAGGAATATCCTATAGAAAGATCTTTATCTCAGTGCAGTCCTTAAAGTTAAAAATGGTAAAGTGTTTGAGTTAGGGAAGTATGTATCTTTGTTGTGTTAGCTGGGTGAATTTACGGTGGTCTTTAACTTTAATACATTGTTTCCCCTGGAAGCTGACCTTGTCGCAAATTTGGGGGCAATTGTTTTATTTTTTGGATATTTTATTTTATTTTTGCTTGCTTTACTTCTTTGTTTACTTAAGAAATTATCTCTGAAGGCAAAGTATGGACATGGAAAGATATATGGGGGCATTGTCAATATTCAGTAAGTTAGTGAAAAGTCACAGTTGTGCAGAAACAGGTATCAATCCTTTAGGATTCTTCAAAGAATATCGAGCAGAGAACAGCACCCACTGAGCAAACTGGGCCATGTATACACCAACTTCTGTCACTGGCCATGGACTTTTCTTGAGGAATTTGTGCCTTTCTGCATGGAGACACCACTACTTCACCTGTGGGAGAAAACTCTCAGCCAGATAGCACAAGTTCTGTAAGTAAAAACTATGGATGCACAGAGAATTAAATATTAAGGGCTTTATATATGAAATGCTGACAACATCTACTATGCTCACAGATATGCCCAGTGTATATATTAAAGCACAAATAACATGAAATCTAAAATGTATGCGTGCTGCCGAAGCAAGCCCTTTGTTTTTTTTTTTGTTTTTTTTTTTTTTTTTTTTTTTTTTTGTGGTATACTGGGGATTGAACTCGGGTCCTTGTGCTTGCGAGGCAGGCTCCGGAACCACTGAGCTAAACCCCCAGCCCTATAAATTTTTTGTACTTTTTTTTTCTTACTGTTTTTATTGGGTTTTTTGTTTTGTTTTGTTTTTTGGTACCAGGGATCAAAGTTGGGCTCTTGTGCTTGCAAGGCAGGCAGCAGAACCACTGAACTAAATCCCAGGCCTATGAAATCTAAAATGATTGGAAGGAAAATCTTTGTATGCATTGTTGTTTTTGGTGACATCACCAATGCTATTATCACAGCAAAGTTCTTATTGAATGCCCTTAGGGAGTTCTTTTCCATGATGGCAAAAATCAACATTGTTTATTCAATCTTTGCTAAGCTACTAAATGATATATGTAAGTGTATATTTTTCAAGCTTTTTTTTTTTTTTTTAAGACACAAGATGCTTGCTGTCCACAAACTGGAAAATATGCCATATGAGACATTTGATGTGCTGATAATCTTAGACTTTACAATTATGACAAATACATTTCTGCCCTTTTTGATCCACTCAATCCAGAACACTTTTTTTATAGCAGCCCTAAGTGATTAAGATAGTAGAACATCACAGATAAGCCCTTGCAGGACACATGTGGTCTTCCAAACATCCGTGGCTGAGGGTTAGTTTCTTGATGTTCAGGGCAGGATCATCTGGGGCTTTCTAGACTACAGCTTTTACTGAATTGAAAGGCCAAAAGGATATCAGCTAGTACCTGGAGAAAACTAGGGACAGAGGCTTTGTAGCTCAAACCTAACCAGATTGGAGAGTATGCTTTATTGTCTTATCCTCAACATTTCATCATTGAGAATATAATAGAGGTTGTGTCCAAATAGGAAATAACATACACAAAAGTAAGATATACCGTCCCTACAAAGACAGCTCAAAATTAAGATGTGATAAGATCTTTAAGAAAGATACAGAACAGTTTTTTTTTTTTTTTTTTTTTACAGTTAAGGAGTTTAGGAAATATTTTGGGCTTTCTACAGATTCTTACTGATAGAACATAAGAAAGCAACACAGTTTAAAGTGGACAGATTATAAAGGAAAATATAATTAATTTCACACTTAGATATATACTAAAAGCAATCAAAACATATGTATACTCAAGACTTGTGCATAAATCTTTGTGGTAGCTGTATTTATTATTGCCCTAATAGAAACAATCCAGATATTTAACAATATGTTAGTGGGCAGCAAATTATTGTATATTCACAATAAAACGTTTCAGCAATGAAAAGGAAAGGACTGCTAAAACACAAGATGAAATGGATAAATGTTAGAAATATCATGCAGAACCTATGAATTAAAACACTAAAGTAAATGTTCTGTAATCCCCTTATAAGAAACTGTAGAAAAGAAAAAGCAGTATCTTGTCAGAAAGCATCTCAATAGTTTACAGCAGATTATCCTTATTTTGCTTGTTATTTCTTTTGCTTTTTGAGCAGGTGAGTTTGCTGAGACAAAGAGGCACAAAATCTTTCAGGGGTAAAAACATGTTATAAATCTGGATTTGAAAACATAAATGTGTACTGAATTGTTACTTCTTGTCCCCTGCCCAGACACATCCATTGAAGCTCTAAGCCCTGTGTATAGAAGCAGAATTACTAAGGAAACAAATTAAGGTTCGATGAAATTGCAAGAATGGGCTTTGGTTCTACAAGACCAATTGTCTTATTAGAAGAGACAACCCAAAGACAATCTTTCCCTCCCATCCCCCACCCTGTGAGAACAGAGAACAAGTGATCAGCTGCAAACCAAGATTGAAGCCCTCACTAGAAACTAAATCTGTTAGAATTATTATCTAGATCTTCTGGACTCCAGAAGTGTAAGAAAATAAATTATGTTGTTTAAGCTTGTTCAAGATAACTGGTCTATGGGATTTTTGTTAAGGAAGCCTGAGCAGAGTAAGGAAAGAGATGTGCACATTTGTTAAGAGTTAGTAACCCTGACCCAGTATTTTAAAATGTGTGTATTATAGTATTATATATATTATATTTCAGATAGGTTGATTAAAACACATCATAGGGACAACATACTACAATCAGTGTGATTTATTGGGAAATATAAATGGAGAGAACAGGCAGAATGCCCAGGTGAAATTTGTTCATGAATTCAACAGAAAGTACCAAGCAAAAAAAGAAAAAAAATATAGGAAAAGAGAAAAGCAAATGCTACATTTTGGCAGAAAGACAGAAATGGGTACAAAACACCCATGCAGTGACCAACAATTTTGAGTTTCTAGGTTGCATTATGATGAAAAAGACAGGTAACTTGGGGATGATGGCTAAGCTTTTAAATTGAATGACTAGTTAAATGACATTGACACTTATATGAAATACAAGGGGCCGGGCCACCTGAACACTAGGGTAAGAGGATACATTTGTTTGGGTGTGATATGTCTGAGTTGCTTTGAAGATGTTCAAAAGGAGATACTACAATGGCGTAGATTATAGAGCTTTGAATATTGCAGTGAGATCCTTCATACCTGCCTATAAATTAGAGATTTGTTACCATTGCAATTGAGAATTATAATTACGAGATCACCTATTTGGAGAGATTAGGAAAAGGAAAGAGATCACCGAGAACACATAAAAGTATGGGCAATTAAGAGAAAAACAGAGGAAATCCAAGTACATGAAAGAAGGAAAGCAAAATGCAAGAGTGAATAAAATTGGTGTCGTAAAGTCAAGAGAAATTGGAATTTTGAGGAGAGCAACATCAATAATGTCAAAGGCAGCTGAAAAGCCTAGTAAAAGAGTTCATTTAGATCTGAAACGCATTTATTGGTTTTGGCACTAAAAACTGGGACTGACCAGAGACAAGAGAATGAGATCTGGGTTGAAAGATTGTCTGTGTTTACACCGAAACTTCAGAAAATCGCTGTGCACACACAATAAATTCCTTTACTACCACGGAGTCGAGCATGTTCTTCGAAATTAGATGAGAAAAAATAGGTCGTAAGAAGGATGAAACCCATCATTGAGCATGAAAGTATTTTCTTATCATGTTTCACTCTACTTCATTAGGAAAGAATATTAAGAAACATAATTAGACAAAAGAGATAGTGTATGCTTTAATAACAAAATATCAAGTATCTTCGTAGTGTAATGCAATTAAAGTTTGTTTCCACATCTTTGATGGATACCCAGCACAGTGGATGTGGATCTGTGTCTATAAACTTGGTTATATAGACCCATTTTAGGGGCAATCTCATAAGTATGTGTTTACTCTTCGTTGTAACACTAAAATACAGAGCTAAAAAAATGAAGCATCGGTAATTGAATGTCTAAACTTGGAAGTAACAGCTACTGATTCTTGCATGTTTCATTGACACAACTAGGTATCTAATCATGTCTAACTTGACATTTAGTTGTCTCATGTGTTTTCAGGAGGAAAAGAATTAGGAGAATTCGGGAAACATAGAAATCTTACTGTGATACCAGTCTAAAACGTTGTGGGTATAATTTCAATAGAAAAATATTGAGTGTGGGGCTTTTTAGCCTTATCTTTTTCACATATAATATGCAACAGTGTCTATACACCTTATAGGAAAACACGGTTTCTATTTTTTGATTAGTTGATTGGTTATATATAAGGGAATTATTGTGCAGTAGAAATAATTGTGGATATTGGGTCAAATAGTCATGAAGTTGAATTCTGGATATATATTGTAACTATAGGAAAAATACTTAAACTCTTCTTAATTTACCACTTTTATTTCTACAATAAACACAATCCATAACCTTGAGGGTATTTTTTCCTGAAAAGAAATCACTGACTAAAATATCTCATACAGAATTGGTAGAGTGTGCTTAAATTTAATTTTATTTTTCTTTGCCATTCTTAATGTAACCAGATTATTGTGTTTAGAGATAATGAATAACTTCTTTAACATCTGTAGCCTTTACTTATAGAATTAGTTCTATAATTCTTGGGAAGATTAGGACTGTAAACTTCCAAAGCAGACTCCTCCCCAATCAAAATCTACAACTTACTCATTCTACCACCAGAAGTGAGGCAGGAGGTGTGTGCCTTAGGAAATACTGTCATCATGGCTTTTGTGCTGCTGCACTTAATTTCAAAATTTTCCCAGAATCTATACATCAAAGTCACTACTGTGATTAAAATGGTAAGTCCACCAGAGAAGTTGTCAACACGGAGACTATTTCCTCATCAATTATTTTCTATCTTTTTGATGACTGACCACACCGGTAGAGATATCTATACATTTTGTTTAAAAAAAGCACCACAACAACTTTTTTTGAGAAAAAATAATGGCATTGCTTTTTCTAGGTCCTTGTGATACTTGTTTGTTCTCCTGCAGTATTTTAGGAATGACAGTTAACAAAGTGGCATGCACCTTCCCATGGTCAAGGGTGTTCAGGCAGGTGATATTACTTCAGTGTGACACAAGTTTGCTATTTGACCGTGCAAAGCATGTGTGAGACCCCTGAACCATGGGTTTGCTGATTTAACACATGATAATGTATTTTAGGTTATCAGAGAGGGACATAAAATTTGCCTCTGTTTGCAAATATTGGATTATAATCATGGAATACAAAAAAAGCCACTTGCCACCAACTATCAGTGACATACATCAACAGTGATTCATCTTCTCCGAAAGGAAAACCACTTCTTGGTATGTTCTTTGGAAAATAAATTTAAAAAAACATTACTATAGGAAACAGTGGAAGTATAAAAATGCAGTAACCTTTCCTTAGAAATAATTTATTGAAGTAATATAAGTCACAAACCAAAAAAGTCACAGAAGCCTAAAACATGATCAACGTTTAACAATCAGATCAAATTTATATTAATATTTGTGCCAAATAGCAACTTCAATTTTAAAAATGAAATCATAAATAGTAATGCCATAAACACAAATCAAAATACAGTTTCATGTTGCAAATGCTGTCTAGCTTATTTTTTAAGGAGTTAAAAAATATATACCTCTAGTCCAATAAAACCAGTTTGAAGTGAATTTAAAACTGAAGGGTTGCTTAATAAAGATTGACTAAGCCTCTAATGCTTAAGCAGATTATCTGAAAATAGACTGATTTCTCATGGCCTCAGAAAGAGCATCATGAAGGAATTGAAATTTTTGTTTTTAAAACAGAGTTGTTGCAATGCTTTTAAAAATAAACTGAAGAAAATGTAACACATTCTCACATGCACACACACACACAATATCAACATTTTCTTAAACCATAACCATCAAAGTTAAATTTATAAATGACATCTTTATTATTGCATCATATGACAAAAACATGGGAAATCTTTTTTTTTACACTTTTTAAATTTAACTTAATTTTCTTGTTTTTTTGAGATGGGGTCTCACTATGTAGTTGAGACTGACCTATGTCTATGTAGCCCAGACTGGTCTTGAACTTACAGGGATTCTCCTGCCTCAGCCTCCCGAGTGTTGGGATTACAGGCGTGTGCCACCATGCCCGGCTTGGGAAATCTTTTATTTTCTGTCTCAAGAATTCTTTCTGGAGTAGGTCTTTTATTAGTCTATTGTAGTCAAGGGTCGTGATATTTAGGAAAATAATCAAAATGAAATCTATCTGTCTCTTGAATATCTACTTTTTTATACAGAGACAGAGAAGAGAGAGAGAGATGCAGGAACAAAAGATGAATAGATCAAAGCTAAAATGAAGTCTGAGACACAGTAGTTTTAAGGAATTAGCTATTTTATGAAAATCTCATGGTAGGCTTACAAGACGAAGACCTGGGAAGAGCTAATGTTGCAATCTTGACTATAAAGATGTTTAAAGGTACAGTATTTCATCCTCAGAATATCCAAGTTTCTTTTTTTAAGACCTTCTACTGACTGGATGAGTACTACACACACTCTAAAGGAAAATTTGCTTCATTATAAATTTACTGTATTAAGAAGAGGGAGCACTGGGAGAAAAAGAATTGAGTTCTATTATGTACATGTATCAAGTCCCCATGAAGAATGTAATCCTGATGTACAGCAAACATGTATTCATAAACCTAAAAACAAATGCATAATAAATAAAAATGTTGCAAAAATAAGAAATTATAAAATTTAGTGATTTAAATGCTGCTAACTACATGAAAAAAAAAAAACCCTCCATAGCAATATCCAGACTGGAATTTGTCCAAATATCTGAGCTTCATAGCTCATAAGGTAATTAACTGTTACAGGGTGTGTTGCCTTCCGTTTGTTACCTCAGATGGTTGATTTTGTAGCTTGTGGGACTGTGTCCTTAGATCCGTTAGTACATCTTACAGAGTCCAATCAACAAGGCTCAAGTGGTGCACTCCTTTGATGTATCTGGTGTAGCAGAATAAATTCATTTTCATGCAAATGTGCAGTTCTTTAATGTGTACCCCTTGAAGGAGTATAGGCTCGTCATGTGTACGGTCTCTGTTTCATAAGTGCCATGTGGTTACCTGGTTAATGACAAAAAAAATTAACAACAAAACAAAGTTAATTTTCAGCCCTGGTTGCTTGGATTGCAACACTCATATCAGGTGCACAAGCGCACTTCTCTTTTTTCGGGGGGAGGTTACGGGGGATTGAACTCAGGTCCTTGTGCTTGCAAAGCAGGGGGTAAAACCACTGAGCTAAATCCCCAGCCCCAATACACACACTTCTCTTTATAAGGTCCTCATATTGAGTACAGTTTATTGGCTGTTCACACCAAGAGTGCTGATTGGGACTGTAATATTTTACTCTTCTTATAGCAATTCTTCAGTTTCATTTAATTGCCTTTCCATCTTAATTGTGTCAGTTTTTATTTATATTCATGGATGATCTCTTTTAATGTATTTGACATTTTGCTACTTTTAAAATATTTAAACCTTTAGCCGGGCATGGTGGCACACGCCTGTAATCCCTGAACTCAGGAGACTGAGGCAGGAGAATTGCTGTGAGTTCGAGACCAGCCTGGGTTACATAGTGAGTTCCAGGTCAGTCTCAATTACATAGTGAGACCCTGTCTCAAAAAACTAAAACAGACAAACAAACAAAAAATGTTTATACCTTTTGTTAGCATATTTCTTAAGGTAGAATAATTAAACAAAGAAGAGCATTCAATACTTATGTATTATAATCACTTATAAAGTCAAACATGTTTTTTAAGATTTTTTAAAAAATGAATATCTGGCGATGAGCAAGTTTTAATAGTTATTGCCTTCCCAGTGCTCACCATTGTCCATCAACTGTCATAAGTTAATATGTGAATTTCCACACCATCATTGTGTGTAAATGAGCCATTTAGATGAGTAATCATATGATGACCATATCTAGATGAGCTAAACCTTGGTTAAATGTCTATAAGGGAAGGCTAGAAGACAATGTTAGAAGGTGAAAAGGGATTCTAGAACTCAGGGAATAGATTGACCATGAAGTAAGGCAATAATATGACCTTGTCTATAACTTTATAGTTCACATTAAGTCACATATCCTGTCAAATAGTTGCTAAGCTATCACAGGGTACTAGGCGTACAGTGTAAAGAGGGAGCAAAGATGACAGTGAGGACATTTTGTTTAAGATGTGCACATGCACTGGGAGAGAAAACAAATCATAAAGTCCTGATTTTGTTGTATCATCCAACTATAGAATGCATATTTTGTTGCTTGTGTACGGACTATGTAATAGGACTTCTCTAGTAAGTTCATCATCGCAATGTCTTTATCTATGAGTGGGCATTTTACATGTGGCAAAGTCTACAAGTCTAAATTTTAAGCAGAAATATCCAATATGATCATTGACACAGGAACACAACGTTGCACAGACATTAGAAACTATACAATGGTATTAAGCATTATTGTTCTTAATATGTGTGAAACAGAAAGAGTTTGGACAGATATTTCTGTCAAAGTGTGGAGCATTCTTCACTTTGTGCTCAATGCAATGGAGTGTCATCCAGGGCCTGTTCTGTGGTTGATATCTGTGAACGTCAGCCTGGCCATAAAGAGTTGAAGGAGAGAAGGAGATAGCGTGTAGTGTTCAAAAAGGGAATACACACTTAGGAAACTTATCAATGGCAGGAGAAGTAGAAGCATTGATAAGCTACCACTTGCTTTAGGTTAAGTGAGCACTTGTGGAGGCAAATTGTGATGAATAATATGAGTGGTTGATATGTGGACAGTAGCATCTATTGCAGTGCTAAAACTGTAAATTTCTGTAAACTTCCAGAATGCATTGTGTGTGAACAGGTTTGAAGTTAGAGGGCTTTGAAATAAAACCCCACCTCTGGTACTTTTTTAATGCAAACCTGAAAAGCTTTTAATGTTTCGATTCTGCTTCCTAATCTCCAAAATGAGGGCAATCATTGAGCCCTGATGTCAGAGCTATGTTTAGCCCAATGCTCTACAGAGTAAGAGCTCAGTGAAGTGAGTTTGCAAAGACTTACAAGGAGTTAGACATGAAGGAACCAGCAGCCCTTGCTGTACTGCATTTTGCTTCCCGAGGGCAGCCTTGATCTCACACCTTCATGGCAAAGGCACATGAATTGAGCTCAGCAGAGCAGATGCCTCTCTTATCCATCACACTCCTATCACCTGTGACCTGATGTGCGTTTCTATCTTTTCTTTATTTTAGAAGTGAACTATTAGAAATGTTCCCTGGGTCCATCTGGCATGAGTCCTGAGAAATGACAGATACTTAGACCAAATTACACAAGATTGAAAGTGCCATTTGTTCAGCTATTAAACCAATGAAAAACGCTTTCATCAAGAAAAAATATTCAGTACTGCAAAAATCTGTATCAGATAAACATCTTTTCTCTTTGTCTTGAGAAAGTAAAAATAGTAGCTTCATGTTGTCAATATTTGAAGATGCTTTGAAATGTATTTAAGTAATAAATGCAAAGAATATTTGAAAGAGTGCTTTCTTCTCCAATCTATGTTTGTAATTCTCTTGACTTAAAATAATTCTCTCCACCAGCTGTTGAATCAAAAAGCACAGGATTTTCTGTGACTTAAATACATTTATGTGATGCATTCCTAATTCCCCTCCCTGTTTCAAAATTAACATAGGATTCAATAAGATAATAAGATAAATTTAAGAAGAAGTAATATGTTAAACTGGGGACAAGCTGAGCCAAAAATCTGCCTTTGGTGGTCTGCTATTCATATTTATCATTTTTATTTATTCTTCTTTTTTAACGTAAAATGTCTCCAATGCCAGAGAAAAAAGCGTTCTTTGCATTGTTTAACCATCCTTTCCTGCATCCAGAGAGCATGTAGTATCTATTGAAGATCTTTTTTTAGAATAAGGTATTTTTGTGTACCCTTGAGATAGCATCTGTGATAAAATTCTAGAAGACACCTTCCCATTGATGGAATGGCTAGAGCAAAATCTGGCTTTGCTCTTGGTTTGCCTTCTGTCTTTGAACCGCCCAACCGTCTCGATGTCACATGCATGAGAATTACCTATAAGCAAAGAGAGACTGCACTTCTTCAGTTTTTCAGGGTCACTCCTTGCATTAGTACTCAGGAAGAATCCAGGCCTGCAGAAAACCAAAGAAGCAAGAGGCAGGCATACGTTGAGTCATCCCTTCTTTTGAACTGAGATCCATTTTCCTAGTGTTGCCTCTCTCTTTGCTCACTGAAAGAACTGCCCAGAAGAACAGTTTCCATGGGACCTACCATGGCATTCTGAGCTGAGTCTAACCTGGACTCAATTTGGAGTTTTCTTCCACTTCAACTGGCCCGTGTGTCATTTTGCATTGAACCACACTCTTTGTGTTCTGTCTCCTTGCATGAAGGGTATGAACTGTGTTTGACATCTCTGTATCCTCTGGACAGAGCCAGATCAGCCTTGTGGTGCATATGTAGAAAGCGCTTGTTGGGCATCTGAACAGACGCACACATCCACTCTCACGTGAATGGGCAGATGAAAGGTGTCATGTAGACAGCAAAAAGTATGAATTAGTGTCTGGCATAGTCATATTATTTTGATCTTTGCAGGTTAATAAGTATCCCAAGGAAGAAAGTATAATGTCACAGTAATAGTTTTCTACCAGCTCCCTCTCAGTAATAACTCGTCCTTAAAACCTAAAGGTACAAGGCACTAAACCGTTTATAGTCAAGAGAAAAAGTGCCCCATGACTTCATACTGTTCAAAATATTTGTAGAGATACAAATTACAAAAATATAAAAACCTAAGTGTTTCTCTACGATGAAACTAAATTCCATCCCTTGCTAGAAGCACTAAGGTTTTGGCCCCGGGAATATCTTTTTGTTAACTGCGATGGTTGTCAGCAATCGATAAATGTGAGAGAACACTTGGAATCATTGGAGGATAAAATTACAGACTCAATATCCAAACACACAGCTGGAAAAATTATTATCTCATTACTGTTCAGGTCAGTCTTGTGCACATTATTTTTAATTATTTGTATTTTTTTTCCAAAGACAGCAAATAAAATTCTGCTACAATGGAAAATCACTATAATATGGCAATGATATCATGTTTTCTTTGTAGTTTTTTTTTAATCTGCCCAACTCCAAGGCTCCTGCCACAATATTTAAGATAGCAAGAGGCTCCTAGGGCTTGTAACCCTGACCTTGGTCCATGGGACGTTACAGAACACCACATCTAAATTGGGTGTATGTGGGGTCAACAGCATCTCCAAACCCTTGTATCTCAAACAACTAGTAGAGAGGGTGAGGAAATGGTAACGAAATCATCTTTGTAAAAGAAATTATGTTGTATTTAAAGTCATATCATTAAATTGTGATTATTTTTACTACTGTGTTGACATCCTTTTTTCTTAAGCATTTCTTTCTCTCTTTATAATATTTGGTGATAATAAATGTTCCAAACACCATGTCTGTAAGCAAAAGATGAAAGAATATATGTAGCATTGAACATGGTTGACAACACTGACATTTCATTCTATGTCATTTCAAACAAACAAGTACTTTTATATTTGTTATTTATACCCTTATCGGTAATACTTAAAAAGTGAAAACAAATCACGTCTGGTTAAAAGTAGCAGTGAAATGTTTGTATCATAAAAACACGTCTGATGGTTTTTTTCCTTTCTGTTGCATCTTGCAACCAGAAGCACTGTCTTTGTCCTTATTTTTGAAAGAATTTTTGTTCATTTCACCTTTTAATTTGATGTTTAGCTCCATAAATACAAATGGCATTTGTGTCCTGATTATTTCTTGACTAATCTACCTAGATATCACAAATTACTTTTCTTTAATGGAAGTGTAAATAAACCTTTCTCATACTCTTGCACTTTCTCTCTTCTAATAAATATATTATCCCAGTTTTCAGATTAACAAACATATTTTATTGCTACAGCTATATAAAGTGTTTATTATTGAGAAAAGAACTGTATTCATTTTTAACTTTCTTTCTTGAACAACTGGGGCTTTTTGTTTGCTTCTTTGTTTTGTTTTGTCTTGTTATAGTTTCTATCTTTAGTGTCCCGCGAGGCCCTACTGTCACATACTTGGTCCCAGGGCCTACAGCGAAGTGGCAGAGGTGGACCCAGCCTGGGATCTTCAGGCTATAGGTTGCTTGCCCTTTAAGAAGATATGGTACCTCAGTACCCTGCTCATGCTTGTTTCCAGCCATGAGTCCAGTGCTTTTCTTCCACCATGCTCTCTGCGCTGATGAGTTTGTTTTCCTCAGGCCCAGAGCACAAGGCAAACCAGTCACTGGGTGAAACCTTCCTTCCACAATTCTGCCTTGAATAGATGATGCAAACGAAAGTATTCACCTGACAGTCACCATATCTGAAAGTAAAAATGAACTTAAAAAATATAATTACCCTGTCTTACATGTATGGCTAAGTCACAAGCACTCTTTAAAGATGTTTGTCCCTATGATATATTCTTTTAAAAGCTAGATGTTTTATTAGTGATTCTTTTCACCTTGAAGACCTCCATCTAGAGTCCTGCACTCCGTCTACTGCCCCTAGCTGCCCTGATTGTGTCTAATCCCTAGTGCAATCGCCGTTTTATAGCTTACTTCATTTTATTTCAATATTGGTTTTATCACAAACTATATTTTTGCCATCCTATTTTTTGTCATTATATTTGCTAATTTGTGAGGAGTTGCTTTTTTCAGAGTTAGAGATGGCACACAGGTCCTGGTGCTCCATGACTGGCAGCTTCACAAAATTTAGGAGAGAGCTTCTGTGAATATTTGTTCTGTACTCATCATCTGATCGTAAAAGAAATAGATAAAACACTGTGAGCTGAAAGCACAAACTCAACACTTACACCACACAAGTATCCAGTGTCTATCCTTGTGCTGGGCCATCTGGAAGGGTGAATGTTCAGGAGCTTTTGTTTCAATCAGTATTCAGTGCTGGCAAGCACCTCACTGAGATGATGATTTTACAGGTGAGCAAAACAGAAAATTGTAGAAATTGATCAAACTATGTCACCAGTCAGTGGCAGCTTGAGAATGCCAAAAGTGTACATCCCCTCCACACACACGTACATTCACAAGGTGAATTTGAATAATTATTATCTTAAAAGACCATTTTTTCATAAACTTTAAATTAAAAATCATTAAACAACCAAAGACATCTTTTTGAATTTTCCATGTGTTTTTCTTTGCCTACTATCGGTAGCTGTAATAGCAACACTTTGTGTTATTCCTGCAGAGCTCTCCCTGCTCTGCATTCTGAAGAGGTCAGCTAGAAACTTTCAAAAGGGCAAAGCGGGTTCCATGCATGCAAGACCTGTGTAGGAGAATGTTAGCGAAGGATTTCTGATTCTTCTTTCCCCTCTCCTTATAAGAAGCAATGTTCAAAATAAGGAGCAATGTTTAAAGCACTTCAAGGTTCTAATCAAGTGTTTCCTTTTTTTCTTTTAGAAAACCACATTGAGTGCAATGCAATTTGCTTGAAAAATTATAGTGAATAGCATTGTCCCTATAAAGCTGAAACATTAACAAATAGTCCTTGAAATATCCTGAGCAATGACGAAACATTATGAATCTTACTTATTGAGATAAAAATGCATTAAGGGTAGAATATAAACCTACTTTCATATTTTAGCCACAATAACTTGAACATCCCCATGTCAGCCACCCCTGTTGGATATCAAGCTTCGTAGATGAGCAAGTCATCCCATCTTTAAAGAAGGAAACCACTCAATTACAAAACCAATTTATAATATAATAACATAAATACTTTGTGAGGGAGGGGTGAGCGGTGAGCCTTTAGTTTTCGTGGTGCGTTATCTTCATGCCCATATTTAAAATGTGGTATCTGCTAATGATGAAAGATGTACAGTGGTGTCAGTTTTCAGGATCTGTAAATCCGTTGTCGAACACAGGTAACTGGATTTTAAATTCCCACAGGAGGATGTGTGCTGAGGGTTAGGAAGTTGTGGGAGAATGCCCACATGGGACAGGTGAGTCTGACAGGGTGACCAGAGGATGAGGGCATGCCGATGACAGCAAGGCGGCTGTGGGAATCACTACGTCTTGGTTGAAGACCGTGTGATATGGAACAAAGAACTGCCAATTGTGTGCCTCAGCATGGGTAACATGTTCTCTGTGAAAACTGTCGCAATTTATCTTATTATTTATTTGTTTATTTATTTTTGGTATTGGGGATTGAACTCAGGACCTTGCGCTTGCAAGGCAGGTGGCGAAAACACCAAGCTAAATCCCTGGCCCTTAAAAGGTTTTCTTTCTTCTTCTCTCTCTCTCTCTCTCTCTCTCTCTCTCTCTCTCTCTCTCTCTCTCTCTTTCTTTTTTTTTCTGTCCCTT
>NW_022900944.1:28202695-28212561 GCF_012274545.1 Fukomys damarensis
CGTCTCTCTCTCTCTCTCTCTCTCTCTCTCTCTCTCTCTTTCTCTCTCTCTCTTTCTTTCCTTTTCGGTACCAGGGATTAAACTCAGGACCTTGTGCTTGTGAGGCAGGTGGCAGAACCACTGTGCTAAATCTCCGGCCCTGTAGCAATTTAAAGAGTAATCAATCTTCCAGAAAGTTGATTTTAGAAGAAATTCCATTTATGATAATATCTTTCTAGAATTAAGAATAATATTGTGCTTTTTTAATAAGTGGAATAATTTGACTTCATTATCAGCAATAACAGATTAGATTCCCAAAAATCTTGCCAGTGTGGGACCCCTGAAATGTTAAACATTACAAACATGCTGTCTAATTGAATTACAATAAATTAAAAGAAATCCACAAAGGTCAAACCTCTGGTCGAATGGTATGCTGGCATTGACAAGATTTCTCTCTTGGGGATATTAGTGAATTCTAATCCAAGGAGCTGATTGTTGCACAGCCTCAGGAGAATTGGATAAAACAATGCAGACAGGCAGATAACAAGGGCAAGTATTAAAATAGAGACACTGAAGAAAATAAAAGTTACAGAAAATATGTGTGTGTGTGTGTGTGTGTGTGTGTGTGTGTGTGTGTGTGTGTGTGATTATGTAGGGCTGACTATGAAACTGCCCTCTTTGCACTACTGTATGTCAGCTTTTTGCTCAACACCTACATACCACTGGATATCTTGGAAGCAGTACAGTGGACTCTTGACTTAGAAACTCAATTCATTCTTGAGGGCTGGTTGTAACTCAAGTTGGTCAACTGAAGGCTCAGGCTTCTCTACACAGCCTTCAAAGTCTCTCTCTTGTATACAGCCAGATCTCAGTGTCCTTAGAGAGACATTGGCCCAGCATTTCTGAATGAACTCCATTCAGGAGAGGATGTTGTAATGTTCCTTCCAGAACACTTTAAGGGTTAAATTTATATCTGAGACCATCTGGAAGCAAACCAGCCAGCATTTCGGTCATGATTCAAGACTTGGTTAATAAGTTAAAACTAAAATTATGGCCGTAACCCAAGTTTGTATGTCAGACTGGTCATAACACCAGGGTACACTCTATTGGTTTATTACTGTTTTACCTGACAAAGCAATGAACATCTTGAATAAACCATATGTTCATGATGCCCTGTTACCTGTGCTGTTCTGACTTTATGTCATCATAGCATGGGAGAAAATCTCAAAACAAAGATGGAAAGAAAATGAGTATGTACTTCGGATTTAATAAGTCAGGCGTTAGACATTGGGTGAGATACCTCAAACTTGTCTCTACTTATGAGACACTTAAGCACAGGGTATGTGACAGTAAACTGTGTGTCATATATGATCTATGTAACACATAGATGAGAATAAGAACTTCAAACAAGCATATTGCTTTAGAAACAAGTTATGTTCCTCTTGCTCAGTTTAACGATTAAAAAAAAAATCCTTGTCTGAGATGGCAAATTTGTATTTTCTGTTACCCTGTTAATGTATGTCTTTAATAAATGGATATCACTGATTTTGGAGGTATTAAAGTGGAGATATATAAATGGCCTCTGAGATTTGGAGTTTTTCATCTATTTGTGCATGACGGCTGACTTACTGAAATGTAGGTGTAGAAAAAGTGGCCATACCTGATTTTATTTGACGTAAATAGGGAGACTGCAGCACAGGTATCATTTGGAATGATGGATATTCAAATTCTATTTAGATATAAAGGGCAGGCTGTTTTCTCTCATATACCTTCTTTTTCCCCTTTTTAATTAATAATGCATTGTTCATTTAGGCCTTAGTGTTTACAAATGCTGAAGTTGATATGACAGTTTTTTATTCCCCCTCAGTCTTCGTCATTGATTCTACCACTTTTCCATGAAATGCATTTATATTTACTGTTCAGTCACCGCTGCCTGGTGCAGGCAGTCCCATACTGCAAATTGGCAGCCCACATACCTTAAAGTAATGAAGATTTTTTTCAGAATGGAGGATACCTTAATGAACTAGAGAGAATCAGATGTAAGCACATTCACTATCTTGAGCATCTGTCTTGCTTGTTTGTTCCTGTGGTTCTGGAGATTGAACTCAGGGTCTTTGCACTGAGTTACATCCTCAGCCCCTTTCAATAAGACGGGGTCAAACTTGACCAGGCGGGATTTAAATTTGTGATCCTCCTGCTTCATACTCCCAAAGTGCTGGGATTACAGACATGTGCTACTGCACCTGGCCGGGTGTCTGCTTTAAAAGGAATCATTCTTGTTACTCTCATTCATAAGTCTTCTGTAATAAATAATTTTACAATGAGGTTTTCTGTTTGGAAGAAAGAAATTACAAATTAAATCTTATGCAACTAATGCATGCCTGATTATACTTGTAAATTCCCCTACCAAACCATTCAAATATGTTCATGTTTGTATACACTCCAGGGCTCTCAAATATACAACATTGTAGTTACCCACCTAAAAGAAACAAAAAAAATCAGATTCCAAATATAATATTTGACATGTTAGGTAGTTTTCTTTTACTCTGATATTTTAAGTCAAGAAATGCTTTTGACTTTAGTAATCACATGTCAATGCTCTAGTATGTTTTCCTTTATTTGGCATTTTTGAATTAAGGAAAGGGAAAATCACACTTTATCAGTATCTACTATATGTCATCTACTATGTTGAACAATTGGCCCACATTTTTATTGTTTTTTCTCAAAACAATTATGTGTCACTATCTCCTTCTAGAATTGAGGGAATAAAAGTTACTTAGAATTGATGATGTTCTAGTATTGCACAGCTGATCGATAGGTAAATAAGGGATGAAATAAATAAATTTCAAAGTCCGGAGCCAAAGTCTGTCTCTTTCCACTAAAAAGTACTAACAAGAAAATTATGGCTCCAAAATAGGCAGAAATTAGTGTCCAAAACACAGCTATGTCTGTCAGCAACTGACGAGAGCAAACCCATGGGGAACCATGTAGAAGCCTCAGAGCTTAATTTTTTTCTGGGGAAAGTAACTATGCTTTTTCAATCCCTCCCTCTACCCTCCCTCCCTCCCTCCCTTGTTTCCTTCCTTCCTTTCTTCCCTTTTGTCTTTTAAGCCTTTTACATGTCCAGATAGAGCATACCGAATCCAATTTTCAGATGTAAGAAATCAGAATCAGATAAAATAGAGCGGTAGAGTTAATCAACATGACAGAATTCACAAACTAAGGAAAATGAGCCCAGTTGGATACACTTAAGGCACGAAGCAGACTCTGTATGAAACTTAAAATAACTAGGGTCCTGGTCCTGATCTAACTTACATTGACTGATGGTGTAGAGGATGTTATTCAAGTAGAGACATTCTGCCTATGAATTAGGGCCCAAATACTAATTAGATACACGGGCATAAGGCAGAAACCATTCCAGCAAAGTTTACTCTGTAATTCTGCACATGTAATGCTAGCCATTCCTTAGAAGGTGTCAGAGGCAACAAATGCTTCTCCATTTATCATTCGGTGCATACGGAAGAAAAAGATCTAATGCAGCATGTATCAGTATCTAAGGATTTGCAAGGTGGGTTTACAACAGTGGCCTTCAGAATCGGGCCTGCAAGAAAGAGAGCAAAAAGGTTTTCTGCATACTGGAGATCTGAAGGATGCAGTCAAAGGTCGAAATCCTGAGCTCGCTCTGGAGTCCTATACTAGTCTGTATCAGGAATCTGAAGGGTTTGCTCTGGAACCCAGGAGACCAGGTCCAAGGTAAAAAGGAAGCCTGAAGCTCTTCTGATAAAATAGGAAAGAGCCTTCTTTCTTCATTTCTCTTTTATTTCATTTAGGCAAAAGCTTATTGGTTGATGCCATGTACAACAGGGTGGGTTTTGTGTCTTCGGTAATTACTTCAGCTGGTCCCAGAACTGTGCTAATCCCATCTACTTGGGCATTTCTTACTCAGGTTGACACAATCTAACTATCATACTCCACATTTTGCCAGTTTCTCAGGTTGTAACTATTCTTAAAATAGTATCCTATAATGTCCTAGATAAACTTTCAAAGCTTTCTTTCCCACAGACCAACATTTCTACATGCTCTAAATTATTTTCTATGAATAGGAAAGTCGGTTTTTCTTGCCAAGTAACTAGAATGAGAAAGCATTTCTTATTTTTTTGTCCTCCACCACTGGAGGAAAATGAGAAATTTCAAAAATAGAATATTTTATCTCATGCATAAAGTCAACAAATTAGTTCCAAAACTGTATAAAAAAAATTCCATAGAGCAATCCTATCATACCAGAGACAGATACACACTGTCTGTAGGAGACTTCCCTGCAAAGAATGAGAAACTGCTCTAGGATGTCCAGGTGAATTTTTCCCCTTCCACAAATTAACACTTCACCATATTAACTCTTTGTGAAACTGCTGAGCTAATATTCTTCAGGTGCTTCTGGGTGCTATCGAATAAATAGATTGCATTTCTTTTCTTCGCTAGGAAGTCCTAAGAAGAAAATCAGGTAAAGAGCTGAATGTCCTCCATCCATCCTTTGGTTTTCAAAATCTAAGCTGATGTCTCAGGCATCGCTTTGGTTACTTATACTCCCTCTTTGTTTCAAAGAACATTTATTTTTGAAATAGATCATTTCAAACAGGAATAATGGTTCCCTTGTAATGAACACAAAATACATAATCACTAATCGGCACCATTAGCAAATGCAAAGTGATGACATAGAGTTCCATTTTCAGACCTCAAAAGGAGCATGATGTGATGGTTTCCTGTTGTAGTATTTTAATCAGAAAATATAAAATTTTTCTGTGAGTTATAAAACATTGAATGTGGTTTTAGTACATCCACAACAACTTTGAAGTATTTAGGAAACACAGATCCCTGCTTTTAATAACACCTCAAGATCAATGCCTTCTTTTAAAAACTGAAGGGAGCAAATTCTAGGCAAAGGAAAAGAGTCTCAGTGGGTGTTGTTCTGCTGTCAAGGACCAGGGGTGGAACTGCATTCTGGGTTGGCACCAGTCCTCGGCTCGGTGCAGGTCCTCCCTGTACCGGCTTTCTTGGGTCATGACTGACAAATAAAAAACACATTTAACACTGCATGTTGCCTTTGTATCTGTATTTATGGTGAGATGTACATACTTACGATATATAATATGATGCTTTAACATACTCATTCGATGTTAAATGATTAACACAGTGGAGTTTACTCACTTATCTATCACATCATGCAGCTAGCTTTGGTGCACTGTGTATCTGTGCAGTATGAATACTTGAGAACTTGGAATCCAATCTCAAGAATACATTATTAGTAAGCGTAGTCACCACCTCCACCTAAGATTTTTAGATTTTACAGGTAATATAAATTACAAACCTGTAAACTTTGACCAAAATTTACTCTCTTCTGTCTACTCTTCAGCATCTACTAAGCCCTACTCTACTCTACATTATATTACCATATATTTGGAGTATTTTTTAATTCTACATATAAGTGAGATCATGCAGTGTTTGCCTGAATATATTTAGCTAATTCTTGTTTAATGTCCTACTATTTCAACTCTGTCAAGATATTTGAATCACCATCTTTGCTTTCATGATTATCCTTGTTGCTCCATTACCTGGCAGTCCTTTTAATTTTAATATCGCATATAGGCCATCTTATAATCCTATATAAATTTCTGTTGGTCTCTACCTCTAGCCTTAGTTTTTCTGTCTGTATTGCCTTGGTCTATCTTTATCTGATATTTGTGAATCTATTTGTATAGCTTAACCTTTGATGACATGCATATTAAAAAGAACAAGCTTAAGAAAATATCTCTGATTAGTCTTTTTTCCTCTTTCTTCCTACATTTCTCTGCATTTACAAAATTGAAATAAAATATCACTTAAGATATAAATTAAACATTATCAGTTTATAATGTCAGAAACGGATACAACAAAAATATAGTAGGTACATTAACAATTTTAATAAGAAACGGTTATAGAAGAGAAATAGGTTTACAGAGTGCTAATCATAATATTAAATTTTTTCAGATCCATACTTTGAAGAACACAAAAACTGAAAGTCTTCTAGAGTATCCTTTACAACTATTCCGCAGATTTGGACAACAGTCTTCTAGCTTGTTTCTGGGCCTGCAGGCACCTTCTCTTTCTACCTAAAGTGCAAAATGCATCATTTTATTTACCAATGCCTTCTGTGATTTCCTATTGTTCATGGGAGATAATATAAATTCATTAACTTAGCAGCCATCCCATAAGCTTTCTTCCTCTCATTATTATGTGTCTGCAGCCTTCTCACTCATCCTGAAAGAAGATAAATAAGATCTTTCAGGAGAAACAAAATCTGCAAACACACCAGAGTTCCCTCATGACTCAGAGGGACTCAACATATATCATTTCTTTTTCCTCTTTTGGAATCTAAAGCTCTTCTTACCCTGATACCAAATTCAAATATATATTCATCTTTTCTAAATTATATGCTCATTCAAAATATATTAGTATTTAGTCTTCTAGGCCCATGACCCCTTCTGAGATGTCCAAGAAAATACGATGAAAAGAAAGCTCTTATTCCTTCATGGCACATCCATTCTGGAAGACAAAAGTGTGGAGGGGGATATTACTAGTAAATGTTACTAAAAATAAAACCAATATAATTTTCTAAAAATTCCATATAACAGTGAAGAGTCCTGAAATTGTGGTTTCTAAGGAGGTATCTCTTCAGAAATTTTCCCTTATGAAAAAAGTCAATGGGAACAAATGGCCAGAAGTATAGAGAAAGTGATTTCAGACAAACCAAATGGTAGTTCGAAAGATTAACCACATTTTCTTCTGCTTGGATGACAAAGAAAACATACAGAAAATAGTTTAAGTAGGATATAGTGAGCAAATAGAAACTAGCAGGTAATAACGTACTTTGGCCTCTAGTGGCTGTGGTACTGGGGACAAATATCTGTACATGTTTTCCTGTGTATTTAACATTATTAAACTACTTTTATGTTCATGTTCTTTTGCATGTTCAAATATCAACATCCATATTGAATTTTAAGATATTTCGACAAAGTATAATTTCTATATTTTGTTCTATATTTCCATGCCTAGAATGGCCTGAGGAAACACATAGGATGTGTGGACATCTATAAATTCTTCCATTTACTTTAGAATTCCGTAATTGCTTACTGAGAGCCCAACGTATACGAAAGGCACTGTGTCCAAACAGTTTAGATACAAGGTGAGCAAAAATTGCTGCAGTCTCTACCTTCATTACAGACTTCACAATTTTGTAAAAGATTCACCAAGTAACTGCAGCAATTAAAATATAATTAAAAGACTTAAGGGTAATGTAAAAAAGAGATACATGAGGGAAGATGTCCTTTATGAAGTGAATTCTAAGCAATAATCTGAAGAATAGACAGAGGAGCTTTATAAAGGACAATTTTAGCTAAAAGAAAAGTAAAGGAACCAGGTTTGCAGGAAAGAATGCAAAGTATTGAAAAAGCAAGTTAGCTTTTGCATCACATAAAGCATTCTCTGGCCTTTACTATAAGACCCATGGGAAGTCAATTGTTTCATCTTAGCCACTCATGTATTAATTAACTCATCACAGCAAACGTTCTGAGCACTCACTCTGTAGCTACTGGGTCTTGGCCCTGACTTCTACTATTGCCATGAAATATTTAAACTAACAAATGAAAATGACTTCTTTGACTACAGCGTTCCTAGAGTGCCTTTGTGTTTGTTTTACCAGGCTCAGCTCCCGCTGTTTTCATCTGCATGGCTGTGCTCCCTCCCGTCGTCCGTGTGATATCTACAGTGCAGTGCTGAAGCTGGTTTCTGTGCCTTTGCACCTCTGTATAAATCGTGCCATTCAGGAATGATTCCTTCATGGGAGGAAGAGCGCTTTGCTTTACAGAAAAGGGCTGAGGAATCTCAAGAATGGTGGTGCACACAGAATTTGTGTACTGTGGATACAGGTGAGAGTCTCATATCTGTTTTGCCCCTCCAGAAACTCTTAGCAGTCTAGCAGTGAGATGAGAATTTCAGTAGTATATTTTCAAGGTTATCCTTACTTTTTTTTTTACATTGTGGTAAAACTGTCTTACACAGGAAATGGATGATCATGCCCAATCAGAATTAAAAGTTACGATCCTGTTCAAATCTTTAGGAGTAGGACTCGAGGTGGAGAACAAACAGCATCTATTTAAAATCAGCCCATATCTTGATTTAGTTAATGAACACTGATATACAGGGAGCCTGTAAGAAATAATGTAGGTATCTTCCATGAAAAACTAAAAGATAAAAATGAATCAGGAGTAAAGTCACCACAGCGCACACAATGTTCTGGTTTTGTTATGACAATAGGCAGAATTTCCGCCTAAGATATGGCTGTATTATTGGACCCTACTGACCACTAACTCTGACAAAGACTAGAGAAATGCACTTAGAAAAATACAAGGAGAAAAAAAAAGAGGCAGAAAATAAAGGAAGTCACAGAATACACAGAATATATGCTTCTGCTTCCCCTCTCTCTCTCTCTCTCTCTCTCTCTCTCTCTCTCTCTCTCTCTGTCTCTCTCTGTCTCTCTCTCTCTCTCAGCACAAACTTCTTGTTTGTTGGACATGTACACATATGAGGGATATAATTCAAGTCTCCCCAACCTCTGAACCATTGACCTAATAATTTCTCACGGGTTGCAGCTTCATTCGCTTGTGTGTGTATGCGTGTATTTATGAGGGAGTTCCTGGGAATGGAAACCAAGGCCGTCACACTGAGCTACATCCCCAGACTATTTAAAAATGTTTTATTCTGAGACAGGGAAGCATTGCTCAAACCATACTCCAACTTGCAGTGCTCTTGACTCAGTCTTCCTAGAGTTCAGGGATTACAGATGTGTGTCATTACCCCTGGCTACATTCGAACATTTTGAAGCACGTGTCACAAGTACCGACCGGACGTCTCTAGCACCCATTTGCCACATGGTGACGCAAACGTTATCTCCATGTGCTGTGTCAACTATCCCACGGTGACAACTGACACATTACTGTATTGTCACGGGATAACTTTAAGGTGTACTGTGAACAAGCAAATGTACTAGATTGTTCACCTCTCCATATTGTTCATGTATTTGTTTATAAATATTTAGGAAGAATCTGAGATTAGGTTTACGTGGATCTTACAGATGGGATTTTTACATTTCCTCATTTAATTCTCACCAATACTTTTGAAGCAGCAATTACCTTCTCTACTCAACTCACATTCAAGCTAAGAATTAGAGAAATTAATAAATTTGCTTAAAATGCTGAGAAAAGGTGTAGTAAAATTTCCAAGGAATGAAAGAAAGGACTAGGGTGAGAACCCACACCTTTCCATATAAACGGAGGAATTTGGTTATGATCTAATCTAACATAATGTCTTTTGTGTCACGAAAATTCACGACTTTCATTCGACTTCAAATCTCCAAAGAAGTTACTCAGGCACACAAAAAAATCAAACATATTTTCAAGTCACTTGCAAGTCACTTTTCCCTTTTACCCCTGGTAACAATATCCTGAGGGCAGCGTAGCAGAAGTTATCATCGTCATTTTATACCTCCAGTGACTGAGGTAGAGGACTAAAATGTCTCCAACAAGTGCTTGCAGTCCGTGTGTGACTGGCTGAGCCTGGGCTCATCCTATGTGCTCATGCACATGTGTTTACATGTATCTACATCTATGTATACATCACTGTATATCACACATCACTCAGTGTTGTGAATGCATTCTGAAAATGCATTGCTAAGCTGTTTCACCCTTATATGAGCAGCACAGTGTATATTTACACAAACCTAAACGCTATAGCGGTATAGCTATTGCAAGCCTAGGATGTGAGATCTCTCTCTCTCTCTCTCTCTCTCTCTCTCT
>NW_022900944.1:28212586-28324295 GCF_012274545.1 Fukomys damarensis
ATATCCTCTTAGTTCAACAAAACCCAAGATTAAATAAAACTCAAGAAAAGTGATGAAATCAAGAGATGAGGGAAATAAAAAATTTCTGAGGCTGCTCCTGGCCTAATGCAACATGATGTTTTACAGGAAACTATTTTTAATAGATCTAAGGAGTATACTCCACAATAATAATAAATGATACAGTGTTTTAAGTACCTAAACAGTCACTTAGTCTCTTTATCATTGCCATGTACTGTGTATATTATATGTATTCGAAATTTATAAAACCGGCAGCTCAGTGGAATTGTTTATGCTGGTATCACCATAAGCATATGAATGCATGATATTCCCTGGGGGAAGGAATTTTTTATTTCATTATAATGTTATGAAACCACTGTCAGCTGTGTTTGTCATTGACAGAAGTATCGTGACAGGCAGCAAGTCTGAGCACGCAACACACCTGTTCACACACGCAAACACACGTCTGACAGAGTATGATGACAAGCTTACATGTTTTGAGCACATAATTTTAAATACTTAATCTCACTTCACAACATTTTAAGGTCTCAAGCAAAAAGATATCTCTCTTTTTTCTTATTCACCTTGTAAGCACTGCAACCTTTGCTCACCAACTGTTCTTTTGAAATTAGATGTTTTACCCCTTGATCACAGGAATGGATTTTGATTACCTTTGACTCAAGATAAACCTCATTGAATTGTGCTAAATCCTAATCTACAATTAAACATGTCATGGTGATAATGAGAAATGTGAAGAACAGCGAGGAGAATATCTTGGAGTTCAGAATAACCATCATTTACTCAGTGTACATTTGATTGTGACCTTGGGCGATGGCGTCAGATCCTTGAATGACAGAGATGAATGGAGCATACAGGACTTGATTCCTCAACGAATCTATCAGGGAAGGGTCGGGAATTTAGCTCAGTGGTTCCGCCGCCTCAGGGAAACAACGAAATTACAGCAGAAATATAATCATATGATAATAACTGCAGGGAGAGACTAGACTATCCAGCAATTTTAGCTTTTCTCTCTATCTGTCAACTATTACTCGGAATTTTATCTTGGAGTTTGATGGTAACACCCCTTCTCCCTTCGTACTTTAGTGAAGACTGTACTAGAAGTGTGAATGACAGACATGTGGACAGTGCTGTTCAAATCTTCCAGATATTTTTGTACTTGTGGTATGAGTTACTGAAATAAGGGTGTGGGCATCTCTGACTCTAATCCGTTATTTGTTTATTTCTCTATGCCATTTTAAATAAGGTTTTAACATGTATTGATGGTGTCCTCTTTTTAATGGTTCCACTTCCATTTTTTTTAACTTTCCGCTGAATCAAAAGCAATATGTGTTCATAGAAGCAATGCTCAGGTTTTGAATTTGAATCTTTTTTCAGGCTATAAATATACTTTTCATTTGAAATGCTAGGCACTGCAGTGTGGCTCAGCTCCTAATTAGCCTGGTCCTCATGAGGGGAAACAGTTGACACTCTCCATGGTACTATGCTGTTATGCTGTGCTGTTCGGTAGATTAAATATTATATTAAATGCATTTATAACCTATGGTATTTTCATCTTATGATGGGTTTATTTGGATATAATCTCCCTGTAAATGAAAGAGCATCTCTATTTGAAATATTATCATTAGGCAAATAAATGTGTACAGCTGTTATGTTCTCTTCAAATACTGACCCCTTTTATAGTTATGAAATAATCACCTGAGTTGATGATAATGTCTTTGTTCTAAAAAATATTATCAAATGTCAGCCTTCTATAATACTAATTAATATTAATATGAAACTTTCTTTTTATTAGTCCTAGCATGATATACCTTTTCTACTTAAAAAATAACATTTTTGTGTCTTCTTAACTAACATTTTTTTCACTAAGCATGTCATTGAGTCTCACTTTTTGTCCAAAATATTTACTGGTCGAGGAGCTGGGGATTTAGCTCAGTGGTTCCGCCATCTGCTTCACAAGCACAAGGACCTGAGTTCGATTCCCAGTATGGAAAAAAAAAAAGTATTTACTGGTTGCAATTAAATTGAATACTTATGATTACTTTTGTATCTGAAATCATATTATTTTTTTAATTTGTCTTATCTGTTTATATCTCCTTTTTTCTCTGCATGCTTTTGGATTAGCTAAAATCATGGGATTTTATCTCCTTTTTATGTCTATTAGCTATAACTCTTTGTTTTCATGTTGGTGGTTGGTTTAAGGCTTAGAGCATTCATTATACAGAATCTCTATGATGTCACTTTGCAAAATATAAGAAATTTACATTATTATATTCAGATTTCCCTACTCCTAAAACTAGAGCTTTTGTCTATACAATAATTTATTTGTATCCATATTAGTAAGGCCTTCATTAAATTACTTTAAAAGAGTCTTTTATAGATTTAAATAGCAAAATATTTCATATATTTAGCCATATATTTACCATACCATGATGTTATTTTTTCCTGTGTATTTATGTTGATTTCTAGATGAATTGATTTTCCTTCAATCTAAAGGATAGCCCTCTCATCTATATTGTAAGATGCATCTGTGCTTGTTTAATTCTCCCAATTTTATTTCAGAACAATTATATCACTGTTTTGATGGATCTTTTTCCAGATAAAGAATTCTAAAGCTGCCAGCTTTATTTCTTTGATCTCTAAATATGGTGCTTCACTATCTTCTTGTCTAGAAAATGTCTGCTAATATATATAGTATGTGTTATATATGAGGAAATATAGATTATATATAATATACATTTTTCATAACACGTGCTTTTTGTAGGTGTTAAGAAAGACAGGCGCCCATTTGGGCAAACTCCTGTACTTATCGAGGACCTAGCTGCCTCCACATTAAGAGTGTTAATGTGCCTGCAGACATTGTTTTTCACATAAAATTATTTCTCTCTTGTCTGGCATCAACGAAATCACCCAGTCACTGATTCATTCTTTAGGTAAAGTAGAGTAGACGTGGTGTTTAGCACTGTCCTGAGAGTTTCCACACACATTCATGTCTGTCACCTTTCTTGTTTGTAAATGTGATCTATGACCTTAAAAAGAGTGCACTCAAAATGTGCACCTTAAACTCACTCAACCTGCTCGGAAATGTGTACCTTACCCTCATCCTTGGCCTCTACTTGCCCTTCCCTCTGTGACTATATCCTGGCTCCCCCAGTGAAATGCCCACTCTTCCTTTGTTCAGGGAAAGCTTTGCTTTGGGAAGGATCCCAGTGCCCTCCTTCCTTGCTGCAAGACATTAAATATTCTCCAGCCTTTTCATTTTAATGAAGGTTAAAACTAAGCAGCAATTAACTTTTAAAATACATTTTCTATGTCCTATTCCTACCTTTGAAATTACAACTTCACCTAGTTTAGGTCACTGGAATGTATCTTATAACTCACAGAGGATTTTTTTTTCAAATATTGTATTTCTGTGGTCTTTTTGAAAATGTGGATTTCTTTATCTTCAAATTCATCATTATTTTTATATGACAACTTTTAAACACTTACTGAGTGTATATTTTACCCCCATATCATAATGTAATATCTACAAATTTGATCTATCTTTTATATCTTCAATGTGTCAATTTCTATTTGGACACATAACTAAATTGTAGTTATAATAACCATTTACAAATTCTTTTCCATTCATTTTTTTTCTATTAATTTTAATACTTGTGTCCCTTCTGCATTAATTTATCTTCTCATTAAAGGATTATAGGTATTATTTCCTTCCTTCATTCCTTGCTTTTTTCCTTCTTTCCTTCCTTCCTTTGTTTCCTTGTCCTAATTTTCTTTCTTTTGGGTTATCTGACTATTTTTTCTACATCTCATGTTGTGAATCTTTTATGTTTCACTGATATTTTTTATTACTACATATATTGCTAAACCGTGTTCAAGGACACAGTTATGCAACTTCAAAACCATTTAGTGCTTCCAGATCTTCCTTTAATGACTTCTCATGTGAAAATAAATCAATTTTTAGTCTAGAACTATTCTCCCGTGTAGTATACTCAATGGCCTATGAATCATAAAATTCCCCAGTCCGATTGTTGAGGAAAACATGACTTCCCTTCCAAATGTCGGCACTCTTAGATCCTTCTTGGTAGTTCTTCCTCTGGACTCAGGTTGTCTCCTCGTGAAAACAGTCAATGGATCCTCTTTTGCAGAAATGTGTAATTCTTCTCCACACTGGCTGACTCCTCTGCCCTTCTGTCCTTTTATGATCTCTGTCAATGGATGTATTGCACACACTTGGGCCTGTCTCTCTCATCCAGGGCCTGCATCCTGGGTTTTGCTCTCTGCATGGCTGCCTAGAAGCTTTCTCTGGGCAATAAACTCTGCCATAGGAAAGGCTGCTCTCACTTACCTGGCATGTCCCAAGCCAACACCTTTGCTGTTTTTTTTTTTTTTTCTTTTCTTTTTTCCTCATGTCCAAAGTTTTGAAAAACTTATTTTACATTTTTATATTATTTCATATCAGAAATAAATCTCATCCCTGTTACTCCATCTTTGTCAAAGTAATGCCATCTCTCGGCTTTAAACTCAAATATCACTGTGTCAGAGTTACCTAGTGTGAATTTTCTTCCACTTGCTTCTCCTTTGACATCTGGTATCAAATTTCTTATATATTTATTGTTTGTCAGTTCTCCAAACTGTAGTCATGTTTTATTATTTGTGTATTTGTATTTTTTTCTCTACTGACTGACAATTTCATACACTGCTGCATGGATCTTTAAAGTTTCAGAAATCATGTGCATGAGACATCATAGTTACTCATATATTGCTTAGGTAAATGAATAAATCTCAAGCATGTTATTCTCCCTCCTAGTTGTATTTTGTTGGGGGGGGTTCGTTTTTGTTCGTTTATTTGTTTTGTGAGACAGGATCTCACTATGCAGTTGAGACTGACCTGGAACTCACTATATAGCCCAGGCTGGTCTCGAACTCACAGCCATCCTCCTGCCTCAGCCTCCCCAGTGCTGGGATTACAGGCATGCTCCACCACTCCCATCCTGCAGTTGTATTTGTATTTACTCCTCTGATTTAAAATTTAACATTTAATATCTACTAAAAAATCCGCATTAACCGTAGTATTAGGTTAAGCAGAGAAACAAATTATATTTTTCTGGGATTTTTTTTTTTTTGGCACTGGAGATACCTAGTTTGCTGATGGGCATTAAAAAGGGCACACTATTCAATATCTGTTCCTGGGAAACATTTCAGATGCAAAATAGTTTGAGTGTGAGCCATGCTGCCTTCTTCCTTCCGAGAGCACTGTTCCCTGCATCAAATCCTGAAACTAGTTAGCTTTCCTGGGAAGTAGAAAGAAAGCAGGGATCGTTGAGAGGTACACAAGGCGAAGTAAACTGTCATGGTAATGACTCAGGGAGCGGCAGCCGTCACCTGTTACATGTGACTTTTCTTTCCCTCCGGTGACACATACTACTTGTAAAATGAATACAGTTAAAAGAAGTTGAAAACAGAGCCAACAACCTGGGACAAGCGTGTTAATAGCTTTTTCTGACATGAAATGCTGCTGGAGATGTGGGTCATTTCTCTCACTTTTGCTTTAAGAAGAGAACTCCAAAGCTAGATTTTTTTTTTTCTGGAGACAATCATTTTTCCAGACTTCGTACACTTATTGAATGCATACTATATTTAATTCAATTAACAAGGAGAAAGATAAAATGTGATGAAGTGATGAGAAACCATGAGGTATCTTTTCATCACAGGAATGAAGATGTGGATTTCTTTAGGCCGCTTTCCAGGTAGATTTTATAAACTATGAGTTTTAGAACTTGTTAAGCAAAATATTATGGAGCAAGAACAGAAATGCCATGGATGCTGAGCGCTTAATGAACAACATTGAGAACTGAAGAAAATATACAGCTTTTATAGTGGCGAATCTTATCTTGGTCTGGACACACTAGGAAAATGTTAACATAAGAAAATGTCATCACTTATAGGAGTTAGACAACTTTTATGTTCGTTCTTGTTTGTTGTTTCAAACATTTGGTCTTACTGTGCTGCCTCTGCTGGCTTCAAACGCCTGGACTCTGGTGAGTCTCCTTTCTCAGCTTCCTGAATAGCTGGGATAAGAGAGGTACCACCTTATGTAGCTTCAGACAACTACTTAGTGATGTTAAGACTCACCCAGGACTAACAAGTATGAAAGCAAAGGTTCAAAATTGTCCCTCACATTTAAAAGGTAATGCTCTTTGTTTTGCTAAATTACAATAAATAGTATTAGTTGTGGTCTTAAAAATCATCTCTTGTTGGGACAGAGATTAGCTCAGTGGTTCCTCTGCCTGTCTTGCAAGCACAAGGTCCCGAGTTTGATATCCGGTACAAATAAAAAAAAAAAAAAGAAAGAAAGAAAAGAAAAATTATCTCTTGTTACTGGAGTATGGGTTAAGTGGTCAGGGTGCATAAATTCAAGCTTCTGATGTTTCTGTGGACAGTAATGTGTGTACCTGAGTGATTAAAATTCTGCACGCAGAAGAGAGTGGGACTTCTACCATCCTTCTTATGCTAAGACTTCCATCAGCAAATGATTTTCTTGCTTTAAATTTAATGCTAACTCCATTCAAGCAGAAAATAGATTTGAAGACAATGAAAAATGCACTGCTTTATTTCCCTAAGGCCTCCTCTACACAGTAGGCCTTGAACAAAGGTAATTTTTTTAAGGAGAGACAAACAACCAAGTTAATCTTCAAATGCAAAATTTCATTGTTTATTCTTAATTATTTTAGTAAGTATTGATTTCCTGATTCTTATTATCCATCTTGAAATCACAGGGCTTAGCGTAGAATTTGCTTACATTCTCAGAACAAAATTCATAGTCAAATGGGGAAATAATCTCACCATGGTGCATGTCACTTTTCTGTCCAAGGAAACCACGTAAGTTGCTGATAAGCATAAATTATAGTGAAAAAGAACTAAGAATTAATACAGTCTAAGTAAAAACCTGGTCCGGTGATTTTTTTTTTCTTCCCAAAGAGGAACATTGCTTCTTTTAAAGTGGGATATTTTATTTCTATTTGTATATGGTCATCATGTTTTAGATAATGTTTTAGACACTATCAGTTGTTAAGTAATAATGATCATTTTTAACTCAATTATTTTTTAAATGCAAAAATATACAGAGTTTATAAGTAACAAAGTCAGGGCTGGGGATTTAGCTCAGTGCTTCCACAGGCTGCCTTGCAAGTGCGAGGTCCTGAGTTTGATCCCTGTTAGCAAAAAAAAAAAAAAAAAAAAAAAAAAAAAAAAAAAAAAAAAAAAAAAGTAGCAAAGTCATTCACAATGACAATGCATACATCCAGAATTCCTAGTTACTCTGATCTTTAAGAAAATTTAGAAACCAGGCAGGGTGGTGCACACCTGTAATCCCAGCACTCGGGAGGCTGAGGCAGGAGGATCGCTGTGAGTTCGAAACCAGCCTGGGCTACATAGTGAGTTACAGGTCAATCTGAACTACATAGTGAGACCCTTTCTCAAAAAACAAACAAACAAACAAAAACAACAACAACAAAAAAGAAAACTTAGAAGGTCTGATAAAGTGATGGTTGTTTCTCAGTGGGCCATTTTTCTTATTGAATATGTCAAGATCTACTTCCTGGGAGAAAACAGAGGGTCATATTTATTCATCAGATCTCGGTCCCATTGTCCAAGGGTGACTATAAAAGCTCATACTTTTAGGTTGCACATTAACTTTTGCAGAGCATTTATCTATAACAGACCCCCTGTACACAACAAAGATGCCTTTGGTCAAGAATCAAAAATATTTACAACATGGGCCTAGACAATGTACTGTTTATGTTGCTCCTGTAGGAGACTGGACAAGGAGTACCTGAAACCAAGTGTTCCAGGGGTAGCCAAGAGTGTTGTGAAGTTATGCACAAGAACTGTAGGTGCATACACTTTGGTACGCTGAGTTAATATTGTAAATCTGAGCACTTAGCTACAAAACCCATCTTCTTAGAGGCAAATATCAAACAGTCCCTCACCAGAGCACACTCCTCCCTCAAAAGCAAAGTCATGATCCTGCCATTCTAATGATGAAAGGAAGGTACTTTACCAGGCAATAAAATTGTGGGAAAAAAATGGAAACATTACATTTGCCCTTTCAGATTGGTGAGTTTTATACAAGGAACTGATAAAAGGCAGTGTATCTTTTTCCTCTCAGACTTTCTCTATAGCCCATTGGTGCCTTCTAGTTATTAGAGTGCTCTCTAATTGTCAGCAAGTCTGATGCAGTCTGTTTTCGTAATCTTTACCGGAAAAAATATATTCTATCATGGAAGAACTGTGTGCTATTATCACAGGGTGCTCAGTGCTCACATAGCTGCAGGAAAAATCTCTGTGCTTGGGAGATGTAGGTCCTTTGGTGATGTGCTACCTAGACAATTTGCCCTTAACTCCCTTAAGCAATATATTAGTTCACTCTATTACTATAACAAAGGCTACTACAACAGGACACTCTAGGATTACAGGCAGCTTTCTCTTCCTTGCTTTTGTACTCTATCTGTGAAACCAGGTTGGATTGACAGCCTATTGGAGCACAGTCACACCCCCCTACTAATTAGACAGTTTTCAACAGTTTAGATTTTGCAGCAGACATTTAAACCGGAATGAATTATTTTGCTCAGGCTAAGGCTGATAATACTTCTCCTGCTTATGTGATGCCAACATTCTTTTCCCGGTAGGATGACAAAAGGTTACTGAAACTCGGGGGACATTTAATGTGTCAGGAGCACATAGATAGTCTCACACATGAGTTCCTACCTGTCTTGAGTATGAGAAGCTGGCATATTCAAAAAGCCTTTGGGAGTCAATGGAGCATCAAATGACCTACATTTGGCAAGAGGTTAAATTGCCTAGAAGATCTTGAGCCCGAGTACGAAAGTGGACTCTTGATCTGCATTTGAGCTACTATTCAAAATAAAGTGTGTAATTCTATTTATCCTTTTGAGTCTAAAACATCAATTCCCTTCTACTTAAGGAAAATATTATTCTTGTTCGAACATGGTAAAATTAAGGAAGATAAATATTTTAATTTTGCCTCACACCACAATATAAAGAGAGCAGATTAAAGGATGGTAAGGAGCTGTATAATTGTAAAAGAAGTATCTGTATAGAGGTTGCTGTGTTTCGGAAATTTATAAAGAAGGTAATTTATTTTCCAATTCATGCATCATATCATATAACTTATATGATTTTTAAATATTCTCTCGAACACTTCTGATCATTTTTCACTACTTCAAAAGATCTTGTTTACTCAGTTAATTCTCTTTTAAAAATCAGTGAGCGTGCATCCACAGTGATAATGTTGGTGACAGCAGTCGTGGTGACCTATTTTCATATGAACATTAGATACAATTTAAAAATAGTAATAATGTGTTGTTTCTAATAATGATCAAGTAAAGATGGCTTATATTTTATTTTTCCTGTAAAGCTCTGAAAACTTTCCTCCAGTTAGGCTTGCATAATTAATAACGTGTGCTCTCAGAAGTTGAACCAGTCGTGCCAGGTATTGCTGTGTCTCTCACCCTGATGATTGCACCACCATACTTCTGACCCAGCATTTTATTCATCTTCCCACAAATCAAGTGAGAACTTCATGTTTTCTAATGGCACTGCAATTTGCAAAACATCTGGAAGCTGTACGATCTCATCAGAATAACAGTCTCATCAGAACATCTTCTCTCCATGCCGTCCCACAACGGAGGATATCTGACTCATCCCCCAGGACACTATAAAGGGAATAAAGCGATGCATGTGTGGAATAACTACAGGTTTGATCTCAAAATACTTAGGTATATAATTTAGCAAAAGAAACAGGGTCATTACAAGAAAGTTTTTTCAAATTTAAAATTAATCAGTAATGATTTGGGTTCGTAACTGTGTAGTTTAAATGGCCCACATAGGCCTACCAGTATTCACCATGGATACTCACTAAAAATAGCACTGTCTCACTTTTAGAGCAGCAACTCCCTTACAGTGGAAGTATAAAATCACCACATTGAACTAATGTTCAGAAATTCCATAGTATTATGGAGAATTGCATTTAATACCGCACATTTTCCTTGCTGTCAGTGAGTAAAAGTGATTCAGGTAAGCCCTGTTTCCTGGAAACCTCAGTGCACTGGATTTTTTTTTTTATTGGTACATTTTAGATATACAATACAGTTACATTCATCATTGGGATCTTGCGCCTTTACATGAATTTTTCATTGAATTTATTGGTACATTTTAGATATACAGTAGAGTTACATTCATTATTGGGATCTCGTACCTTTACACCACAGGTCTTGGTTCTCATTTTTTCCCCTTGTCCCTGCCTTCCCTTCACCCCCTCCTTCCCTCCCCATTTACAAACACTCTATTTCCATTTTGTCATTTTCTTATTTTTTTCCTTTTCCCTTATTCCCTTTCCCCTACCCTTCCCACTTTCCCACACCTTTATCCCCTTTCTTCCTATTTCACATTGTTAATTATCCCATTAGGATCTTGAGTACTATTATAGTTTTTCACAGCAGAGAAACTATTTGGCACTTACACATGTGTGACTTATTTGTTTCACTTAGTAGTATATCATCAATATGTATCCATTTTCCTATGACAGATCTTGGTTCTTATTTTTTCCCAAGTCCCCTGGTCTCTCTTCACCTCCTCCACCCTGGTCTATTTACAAAGACTTTGTTTCCATTTTTTTCTGTCCTCTTATCTTTTCTTTTTCCTTCTTACCTTTCCCCTACAGCAAAATACATGGATGAGCTTTCCTGAGCTAAGCGGGGCTCAGTTACTGGTGCTCAGAGTTAGGGTGGAATGAGGTGTGCAAGCTATAATGTCACATCTTCCATTGTCTCCAGATAACAATGGTAGGTCACCTGTCATGTCTCTTTCATCATCTTACAGTGGTATATCTGTCAAAAGCATCAAGATAGTTTCATTTAAGTGAAAGAGCAGGCTGGTGATTAGCTTGAGAGTAGAAATGTTTCCCAGAATTCACTTTTCTCTCAAAGCACATGTTCTTCTCTTTATTCAAGATCTGAGGAATACGTTCTCACCACTGGAAGCAGAAAAGAATTGTGGTCAAGGCATTTATTGATTTCTCCTTAGTATGCAAGCACTAAGTACAAGAAACTTGAAGCAAAATATTGCATTTATTCTATACTCAAGTTGACATTTTTATGGGGGTGACCATAATATCTAACTGAAGAGATAATAGGTAAGAATATTTATTTTATTAATAATGAAAACTATATCAATGAGATAAAAATGCCCAGCCTCTACAAATACATTAATTAAAGTCTCCCCGTGATTTTTATTCTATGTGTGCTAACAATGAAGTCCCATCATTTCCACGTCCTTACTTCATCTTAACCAAACACACTTTAAAAATTTCATCTTCTACATATTGAAGATATACTCCTAAGTGATATAAATACGTCACACATGTATAAATACCGAATAGTTTCTCTGGTGTGAAAAACTATAGTAGTACATAAGATCCTAATGAGATAATCGACAATGTGAAATAGGAAGAAAAGGGCTAAAGGTGTAGGGAAAGTGGGAAGGGTAGGGGAAAAGTAATAAGGGAAAAGAGAAAAATATGAGAAAATGACAAAATGGAAATAGAGTGTTTCTAAATGGGGAGGGTAGGGAGGTGAAGGGAGGGCAGGAACAAGGGGAAAAAATGAAAACGAAGACCTGTCATGTGAAGGTACAAGACCCTAATAATGAATGTAACTACTGTATACATAAAATGTACTAATAAACTCAAAGAGGAAAAAAAAAGAAAATTTCATCTTCTCTCATGCTTCAGCACATTGTGGTGAGTTCTACTAACTCACTGCACTTTTTCTTTGTTTTTAAATACATAGCTGCATATTTATCTTCCTCTGTGTTTCAGCTCATTTTTCACATGATTATGTTCTTCCATTTTATTTGATTTCAGCTCTAAATCATCTACTTCCAGTGGTTTTCATGAAAGATTACACTTTATAGATTATCCTCCTTCAGCAGTCTCAGTAACCAGCCCTTTTAGGATACTTTCTTCCTAACACACGTTACTTCCCATAGTAGCTTGCATTCATGTGATTATCTCTCTTTGCATCTTCCAACTATAATAGAATACAAATGCACATGCAGACCTAACTAATGCTAGAGAATACTGTCGGTCAGCTTACTTCTCTATAACATTAGCACCTGGATTTCTGTTTGGTACAATTAGTCCTAAACAAATATATGGAAAGTTAGTTTATAACAAAAAAGGTGAATATTCAGCAATAAAACATTAAAGCTTATTTCAGTAGATTTTATGAAGAACAAGTACCTGTTTATATTTTTATAATAAGCCAATTTCATTACAAAAACTAAGGCTAAGAATAAAGAAATGGCAAAAGCTATATCATGCTAGCACTAATCAAAAGAAAGCTAGAGTATCTAATAATGGAGTGTTAATTATGTTAAATAAAATAGACATCATAAAATAAATAAGCAAATACGCCACTAAAAAGGAAAACTCCAAGGCCGGGATTTTGGCTCTGTGGTTCTGCCACCTGCTTCACAAGCACAAGGGCCGGAGTTCCAACCTTGGTACAAACAAAACAAAACAAAACAAAACTCCATCACCCCTGTCAGTAACTGATACATTAGGAAGACAGGAAACCAGTAAGAAAATAGCTGATTGTCCAGCACTATCAGTCAATTTAATCTAATTAACATTTAGAAGAATATTCTTTCTAGTAATAGCAGCATATTCATTCCTCCCAAGCTTTCCTGCAATATGAAACAATATAGAAACAATTATGGGCAATGGACACACAAAAAGAAACTTGAAGAAAATTGTAAAAACATGTCTACCATGAAAATAAACTACCATGAAGTTAAACTAAACATCAAAACCAGTAAGATAGCTGGAAAATACTTAACTATTTGGAGAGTAAAACTGAATTTCCAAATTATACAGTTGTCAAAATTAAGATAAAAGATAAGTTAAAATATTGTTAAATATATATTATACACTACAGAAGTATAAAGTTAATTTATCTTAAATGAATAAAAATTAATTTACAAATTAAGAAAGTGTTTGAGATACAGCCAATGTAGGTTTGAGAAGGAAATGTGTAGCATATGAATAAACAAAACAATAACAACAAAAAACCCTCTAAAATCAACCTTACAAGTTTCCACTTAAGAAACCTAAAAGAAAAGGACAGGTTAAGACACCAAACAACAATGACAAAAGTGACAATTTAAAAACCTGATCATACTAATTACTGCTAAGGATACGATACAGTAAAGTGATAAAACCATTTTGGAAGAGTATGATAATTTCTAATGAAGCCGAATGTAGTCTCACAATATAGATCATCAATTAAGCTCCAAGCTATTTAACCAAATAAACTATACAGTCACAAATACCTTCACAAGTGCCAATATCAATTTTATTGATAATTGCTAAAATCTTAATGCAGAGCTTACATAGTGATCTTCAGTCCTAAACTGCAGTGCATTTATATCAGGTATAATAAAATATATGATGTGTATTTAAATTTCAAAAATGTTTTACATTAAAAAACACATTGCAATGAATTCCGCTCAAAATATGCCCCATGGGTTATGACACATTTATCCTATCTTTCTTGCAAATTTCTGAAGCAATTTAAAGGTGTTTACTTGAACTGCTATGGCTGTCTTGGTATCCTAAAGTGCTTTGAAGTATTTACCTTTCATGGCTATTTTCACCTCAGGGAAGAGCCAGAATTCACAATGTCCTATATCTGGTGACTAAGCTGGATGAAGATACACCATAATGTTTTGCATCTGCCTATCCAAACTGGATGGCGAGAGGCATTAAAAGAAGCTCAGGGTCCAACTGTAAGATAAGTCAATGACCAGAGTTGGAAACACTGAGCAATAAAAACAATGATAAAAGAGTGAATAATGAAGAAAATTATAAAAGCAATATTTATGATTGCCTTGATATGTAGACAAGTAATTGAAAATTATTCATAAAACAAGAATAATTAAATATTCAATGAAAAATATTATTTACTCAGAAACTCTCCTGAAGTAAGTAGGGCATAATTTCCCGTTCTTCAAGTTTATGTGTCTTAAGGGACTTCTTTCCTAAGTGTCTGGTATTAATAGAGGCAAAATTGATAGAGGAGAAATCTGACACGCATTCTCTCAACCATCTTACGAAGTTCAACATCAATTATGATCATTTGTTTTGTCAGCATATGAATTAGGGAAGGGTGGAGTGGATGAAGGGAGGAAAGGACAGTGGGAAAATATAGAACCAAGATACAACCTGCGAAGGTACAAGATCCCAATGATGCATGTAACTGTATTGCATACCTAAAATGTACCAATAAACTTAATGAAAAAAATACTTAGCATAATGCAATGAAATGGCATTTTGTCTATTCTATTTCCCTCCTAATATCTCATAATCGCAATCTAGTCATGAGAAAAGCATAGTACAAATTCCATTTTATATATGCTCCACAAAATAGCTGACCAATAAACTCTGATAATTTATCAGACAGCAGCAACAAGGCTGAAGAGACATGATGACTGAAAGTAATATGGTATCTTGGATATCATCACAGAACAGAAAAAGAATATTACACTAAAAAAATTTGAATAAATTGGGATTTTATTTAAAAATGAATTTTCAGTATTAGCTCATTGGTAGTGACAAGTGTACAATAATAATTAAAAATATCAAAAGTATTTTATGGGAACATTGTGTACTATCTTCACAATTTTTCTGTAAGTCTAAAAATAGTTGGGGAATAATTTTATAACATTCTTAATGATAGTTTCATGGGGACCAGAAAAACAGAAACAAAATGTAAATCTCTATGTATCTCTCAGTCTACCTACCTATTTTCGATTGATCTGAGCTATTATGTATTCATTCATTTAGCAAAGTCATAAAGAGTGATAATACAAAAGATGCTCATAGTCTAATTGAATAAAAAGGTAAAGGCCATAACAATATTGTTAAAGTTCAAACACTAGCTTTAACTAAGTAATATCAGTAACTTTCAAAATTAATTTTATTGGTACATTTAAGGTGTAAAATATAATGACATTCATTATTAGAAATCTGCACCTTTGCATGATCTGCCTTGATTCTTATTTTTCCCCATTCCCTACTCTCCTTTTAACCCCTCCCTCCCTCTGTATCTGCAAACATTCGTTTCCATTTTTTAATTTTTTCATATTAATTCCATTCCCTTCTTTCTTTTTCCCTACTCCCCCATTTCCCTTTCCCTTTTGCACATTTCCTTCCTATTTCACATTACCTATTATACCTTTTAGTCCTTATTTACACTTTCAGATTCTCACACTAGAGAAACTATTCAGAATTTACACATCTGTGTCCTGTGTAACTGAGGTTTTGTTCATGAAACCTTTGCCTGCGCCAATGTCTTCAAGCATTCTACCTAACAACTCTCCTGGCTTGTTGAGTGCTTCTGCTTCAATATTTAGATCTTTAAGCAATTTTGATTTTAGTTTAGTGCATGCTGAGAGATATAGGCCTACTTTTAATCTTTGGCAAGTTGAAACCAGTTTTTACAGCACTGTTTATTAAAGAGGCTATCTTTCCCCCATGAGGATATTGGCTTCTTTGTCAATGATGTCTAGAGTTATTTCTGCATCTTCTGTTCCACTGATTCTCAGGTCTGTTTATTTTCCAGTACCATGCTGTTTTTATCACAGCGGCTTTGTAGTATAGTTCCAAATCATGGATTGTTATACCCCCTACCTTGTCTTTATTGCCTAGACTTATTTTTGCTATTCTAGGTCTCTTGTCCCAAATGAATTTTTCAATTGTTTTCTCAAGGTCTGTGAGATGCTGCTGAGATTTCAATTAGCATTGCATTGAATGTATATAGCAGTTTTGGAAGTATGGTCATTTTCACTATGTTGGATTTTCCTACCCAAGAAGCAGGGATGTGTTTTCATTTACTGACATCTGCTGCAATCCCCTTTTTCAGAGTGCTGCAGTTTTCAGAGTAGAGGTCTTTGATTTCTTCTGTTAGGGTATTAGGCATTTCAACATTTTGGATGCTATTGTGAAAGGAATAATTTGCCCATCTCTTTCTCAGTGTGTCTGTTTTACATGTACAGGAAAGCTATTGATTTTTTGTGATGACCTTGTATCCAGCTACTTTACTACTTTTAGTTATTAAGGCTAGAAGACTTTTGGGGTATATAATCTTCTTGATGATCTTCTGCATTCTATTTGCCAGTATCTTATTAAGGAATTTTGTATCTATGTTCATTAGTGAGATTGGCTTATAGTTCTCTTTTTTGGTTGGGTCTTTCTCTGTTTTGGGGATCAATATGATGCTTGTATCCAGGAATGAATTCAAGAGTATTGCTTCCTTTCAATTTCATTGAAGATTTTAGGCAGTAGTGGTAGAAGTTCCTTTCTGAATGTCTTGTAGATTTCAGCAGTGAACCCATTAGGATATGGACTTATCTTAGTTGGTAAGATTTTAATTACATTTTCAATTTCATTGATTGATATTAGGTCATTTGGAAGTTTTAGTTCATCTCCGTTCAACTTTGGTAATTTATACATATCTAGGACTCTGTCCATTTCTTCTGCATTTTCCATCCTATTGGAATATATATAGTTTCTCGAAGAAGGTATTGATAATCCTCTGGATTTCTGCTGGTTCATCCTTTTGGTTCCTAATTCATTCCTAATTACATAGATTTGGGCCTTTTCTTTTTTCTTTTCTTTCTTTTTTTTTTTTTTTGTTATAAAGTTGACTTGGAGTTTTTCGATTTTGTTTCAGTTTTGTTTTGAAGCACCATCTCTTGGCTTCATTAAATTTTTTTATTGTTCTCTTAGTCTCCATTGCATTGATTTCTGCCCTGATCTTTATAATTTCCTTTCTTGTATGAGCTTTGGGTTTGGCCTGCTTTTATTTATTTTATTTTTTCTAGAAGCTTGAAGTTCAGCATCAGGTTGTGTAGTTGAGCTCACTCTGTTTTCCTAATATGAGTATTCACTGCTATGAATTTCCTTCATAAGACTTCTTTCCTTGTGAGCCATAGATTCCAATATGTTGCATTGTCTTTGTCATGTAATTGTAGGAACTGTTTGATTTTTTAAAATTTCCTCTGTGACTCATTGGTTATTCAGAGGTGTGTTGTTCTATTTCCATGTGTTTATGAAATTCTTGTGGTTTCATTTGCTATTGACCTCCAATTTCATTGCACTATGCTCTGATATCATACAGGGGATAACTTCAATTCCTCTGCCCTTACTTAAACATCCTATGAGTGAGTATGTGGTCTATTTTGGAAAAGAACCCCTGTGCAGCTGAAAAGAAAATACATCTGATTTTGTGGGGTGGAACACTATGAACATCTAAGCTCATTGTTCAAGAGTTTGACTGAGTTCTAGTATTTTCTTGTTTATTATTATTTTTTCTTTGTCTAGTTGATCTATTTGTGACAGTGGAGTATTGAGTTGCCCCATTACTATTGTATTAGTTTTCATTCAATTTTTCATGTCTGTTAGTATTTCATATATATACTTGGGCACACTAATATTTGGTGCATATATATTTATTACCATCCCTTCCTGTTTGATTGTTCTTTTTACAAGAATTTAGTGTCTTATTTGACTCTCTTAATCCATGTTGGTTTGAAATCAACCTGATCTGCAAAGAAAATATCTACTCCTACAATGTGGGAAAAACTTTTTACCAGCTGCTCCTCAGACAAAGGACTATTATCTTGAATATATAAAGAACTCAAAACAACCAGCCCCCACCCCAATATAAAGACCCAATTCTAAAGTGGGCATCTGAAATGAACAGACATTTCTCAGACAAAGAAATAAAAGCAGCAAGTAAATATATGAAAAAATGCTCCACATCACTGGTCGTTCGAGAGATACAGATGAAAACAACACTGAGATTTCACCTCACCCCACAAAGAATGGCTGCTATCAAGAAATCAACCAATAACAAATGTTGGCAGGGTTGTGGGGAGAAAGGAACCCTTCTCCATTGTTGGTGGGAGTGCAGACTAGTACAACCACTATGGAAGTCAATATGGAGATACCTCAAAGAACTATGATTAGAGGTTCCATTTATTTTCAACTCTTTAACTTTTAGTCTATGAGTTTCTTTTTTAATTAAGTGTGTGTCTTGTATGCAGTATGATATTGTATCTTGCTTTTTGACCCATTCTGCCAGTCTATTTCTTTTGATTGGTAAATTGAGGCCATTACCATTGATGGTTATAACTGATATGTGTTGACTTATCCTCGTCATGACTTTTTCTCTTTTTTTCTTTTTTTTCCTTTTTATTGAGTTTATTGGTACAATCTAGGTATACAATACAGTTACATTCATCATTGGGATTCTGTACCTTTACATAATAGGTCTTAATTCTCATTTTTTCCCCTTGTCCCTGCCCTCCCTTCACCCCCTCCTCCCCTCCCCATTTACAAACACTTTGCTTCCATTTTTTCAGTTTCTCATATTTTTTTCTCCTCTCCCTTATTACCTTTCCCCCACCCTTCCCACTTTCCCTACACCTTTAGCCCTCTACTTCCTATTTCACATTAATTATCTCATTAGGATCCTGTGTACTATTATAGATTTTTCACACCAAAGAAACTATTCGGTATTTCAGTTAAAGAAATCTCTGTATGAACATTAAAAATAGGGAATCCTAAAATAAATTAAAAAGGAAAGTAAAAGAGAAAAGGCAATGATGTAACATTTAAATAATCCTTAATTCTGGAGATGAAAATGGTCCCTGAACATATTTAAATTGCTTCTTGCTCTTATAGTCTTATCTTATTCTCTTTTTTTTTCATTATTTAGAGAATACTTTATTAGTTTCTATAATCAAACCCACGTAAATATGACCTTACATATTTAGTATAATGTGTTACCCCTGTATACATGGAAAAAAAATAAAAAATAAAAATAGAAAAATTAACATTTCTAGACCAATATAGCTGTCCATTTCTGTATGTTCTCCCCTTTGCATTTAATTTCTTGTCATGACTGATGGATTAATTCTGCTGGGCTTCCCAGCATTGTGATCCTTGCTGTTTTTTCCTAGGATATTGTTAAAGTTTGTTTGGAGTGTTGGTTTGATATTCATGAAGTTCCTAAGGTGCTTTTAGTCATGAAAATATTTTATTTCTTCATCAATTTTGAAAGATAGTTTTTCAGGGTACATCAATCTGAGTTGGTGGTTGTTTCTTTTAGGGCTTGACATTTATTACTCCAAGATCTTCTTGCCTTCAGGGATTTTGTCGAGAAGTCTGCTGTGATTCTGATGGGCTTTCCTTTATATGTGATTTTTTTTCTTTTCTCTAATGCTTGTAGAATTTTGTTCTTCTGTAGGGTTTCTGTAACCTTAACTACTACATGTAGATTTTTTTTTTTAGTTGGAGTCCTATATGCCTCGATTATCTGTATTTCAAATTGTTTCCTCCACTGGGGAGGTTTTCTGCCATTTCTTCCGTGAATAGCTGTTTTTTATGTTGTCTGCACTGTCTTCTGTTTCTTCATTGACTCCAATCAATCTTATATTATTTTTTCTATGTATTGTCTAGTAGCTGCTGGATGTATTTTTAGTGGTCCCTTACTATTTTTAAGAATTTTTTTCTTTTTCTGATACTAATTGCAATCCTATCTTCTATATCTGAAATTCTACCTTTTCATTGGCTAATTCTGCTGCATAAACTTTCAGTGGAGTTTTTAATCTTCTGGAAATCTGTTTCCATCTGTTTTATGGATTCTATTGACTTCCTTTGTTGGGATTCAATGATGTTCCTCAGCTCCCTCATTTTTTTTATCTATGTCCACTCTAGTTTTATTAATCATGTCTTGCACAATGGGCACAATCTCTGATGATATCTGATGAATTATTTCTTGTTTTATTTTTTCCAGGTCCTCTTTTGTTGCTAGGTCAGGGAGTCCAGGTGGTTGAATGTCAGATAGTTCTTTCTCATTGCCTTTTGGGGTTGCTTTCAGTGATTGGGAAATCTGGTTTTGAAATGTGTTCATATGTCTTCTCATTTCAACAGATGGGATGAATTATAGTGAATATATTTTACAGCAAGAGCCATCACCCATTAGACATTTCTTAGGATATATTTTAAAAGAATAACATTTTATCTGTAAGGTAGAGCTCTTTATTAGTCTACCATCTGTTTGCTTCAGAAAAGTAGTGTTAATCGGATCCCAGGCCTCAGGAATGTGCACCACTCAGTGGTGGGAAGTTCTGTCTCTATACATCAACATAGCCCTGTGAAACCAAGGAAAGGTCACATTTTCACTACACAGAGTATGCTTTATCTCATGTTCTCCATTATGTAAAGAAAAAACAAGCCTGGGGATTTAGCTCAATGGTGCCTCCACCTGCCTCTCAAGTGCAAGGTCCTGAGTTTGATCCCTGGTGGCGGGGAGAGAGAAAGAGAGAGAATATGACATATAGTTCCTTTCAGTTCAGATCTGGCCCAAGAGGAATATTTGTGAACCTGATGGAATTAGAGAATCTACTTCATTTTCCCTGCCCCTTCTTGTCAAACACTGGTTCAAACTGTCTGCAGGCAATTACGATTCTAATATTCAAAAGACCACTTTCCCTAACTCTTCCATGTCTTATGCCTGGCTTTTAGTCATTTCTTTTACCATCATAGCAATTCAGACTTGTTCTTTTTAAACATTCCATCTTAACATCTTATGTTTTCTTGATTTTATTTTGCTAAAACATTAAAATCTGGCTAAATCATAGACTTCACTTATTATTCAACCTACTTTATGACATTTACTATTACTTCAAAATTCCGATTTCAAAGTGTATATTTATCTCACATCCAAATTTAGTTCATACAGCTCAAGAATTTAACCCTGATTTTTCTCTCCTGACTTACAGAGCACAGTTGTTTCTTTCAGTAGAAGTTTCTCAAAAATGTATGAAAAATATAACCCAAGTTGATGGTATTAAATAAAGAGATTGTGTCCTATTTTCTCAACTATAGACACCTGTGATTTTTTTTAAATGTACAATTTAACATGGTGTCTAAAAATGAACCACAAACAAAACAAATACCCAAAGAGGTTGATTAATGGTGAACCTAAATTATTACCTTTATGCATTAATGGAACCTTAGGAAATTCCTTTTACATCTAACCTTAACATCTTGCAGTAGAATGGTTTAGAAATAAAGTAAATACTTAATTTTATTTTTTTGTTGTTGAAGAAATCATGTAGCACTACAGTATTCATTACCACATAAATATTAGATTCATATATGGAGGACTTTGGTTTACAGATTTGTCAAATTTAAATAGTTGCAGAAGTCCGGATCTTACAGCTGTTAGATGAGACCTATGCTTTCGATACACTAAAACTGTGTTAAATATTCTCCAGGATATTCTTATGATTAGCAAGGTTAGAAAAGATTTAATGTAAATACACTATTATAGAAATTGATATGAAATTTTCTGCCTAAATAATCATTAATGAGGAATTATTCTGTAATCACTGGGATGACATTTTGTCTTTGATATTTAACCCCTTTAAATAATTAAAGGTCATAGCAATACTATTTCATATATTATTATTTGAAAAGTCAACAATACTTAAATTTTTTCTGAGTTTTTTATTGTTGTTAAATCAGGCTTACTCTTTTCACAAAATCTGCTAAACATCTTCAATCAGCTATTTGGGGTAGTTTTCATGGTGGTTGATGTCCTGATATTTAATTAAAATCTTTAATTCCATATCACTCTTAAAATGAACAAATTAAGCACTGTCTCATCAAATGTGTGGAGCTATGGAGATTCAAGTACCTAGAGTGGCCATATGTCTTATTCATGAAGTAGTTGAGAGGCAGAACAGTTCAACTGAAAAGAGCCATACATCACTGGCTTGCAATACCTACTCTACTACTTAGCATCCATATAGCTTTACACACATTGATCTGTTCTTATTTTTGGAACATGAAATAAAAACTTTTTATTTGTTGAAAGTTATACATAAGTGCTGTTTGTCATAATAATAGGTTTTTCTCTTTGGCTTTCTATCACTTCTCAAGGAGACAGTGGATAATAACACTAAAAATTGGTAAATTTTGCATATTTACCTATTTATTTTTGTTGGTAAATGCTGTAATACAGAATGATCACATTTACTGAAGAGGAATGGTGCATGTACTTAATTTATCTAAAATTTTATTCCCTCCTATCCCTTCTGCAATCCTCCCTCCCTCTCTCTCTTGGTCCCCTCTCATTTTGCAAAAGAGCCATCTCCCTGTTTCCTATTATTTCTTATTTTGATCTATACTTCTAAATTTTTTATTCTCTTTAGCGAAGGAGAAATTTAGGTGGCTATATAAAACAAATATATGTAACGCAAATGATCCTATGCCCAATTAAACCATATTTTTAATAGGAGATGACAACTGAGGAATCTCCTGGAATCAGGGATGGATACAAAATGGAAATACAATCCAAGGGGTTGCCCAAATTTATGAAAATATATGAAAAGGAATTAAATATTTCTTCTCAGCTGATGAATATGTAATTTTAGAAATTGTTGGCAGCACTCTTCCTTGACAAGTTGAAAAATCTGACACTTAGAAGATGTGAAGGCCAGTGCAGAGAAACAAACTGACTGGTCAAGGGGACAGAGCCACAGTACTCAGCGGCTCTTGTTTGGAGGAGCTGTTTCTCCTCCAGCCACCAATGCTGATTTGCAGAACCCTCTTTGTAGATAGTCACGCAGAGGGTCAGAATCTTTCCATGACAGAGAACTTCAGATGAAACAGTTCATTTCCAGACTAGTCCAATTGGATATTGGATACTCCTCTCCTAGTATCTATACTGAGTGGAGAAAACAGAATAAACTGCAACAACAGATTTGCTGATTTGTGGCAGTAACTCTCAATCTTGACAAAGTACAAGTGGCTTCCTAGAGAAATATTCCTGATAAAAAATAAAAGAGCTAAATTTATTTCTCTTTGGACTTTTGGAATTTCTGTTGTTCCTGCTATATTCCCAACTTGGGTGTCTTACCTACATTGATTGCCAAGAGTAGCTGATATTTTCAAATAAATTTACCCATTCTTTTTAGGTTGCTTTTCATAGATTGTAAACAGGGATATTAGTGATATTCAGTTCTATTTCCTTTATAAATTCCTGAAAGCTTATTGCTACATTGCATCTGTTATAGCTATATAAGCCATAAATAATTTTCAGTATTTTCTGAAGATAATTCTTTCTGATAGTTTCTACTCAAAAAGTTTGCATGAATTCAGGTGTGAGAATATTTGCTGTCTACCACTGTTATGGAAACAAAACAAATACACACACACACACACACACACACACTACTGTATGATATTAGGAATATAAAATATGATCTACAGATATTCTTTTTATAGAATACAAATATGAACTTCACATATGAACTAATCAAATGTTCTTATCACAATTTATGACATAGAAAATTGTGTCGCCATTTGCCCCTCCATAAGGTGTTTATAAAAATTGTTTAACCTTTTTGATATCTGGCTTTTCACATTAATAGCATTTCACAGGTAAAATTTTTCAACATTCACTTTGCTTTGTTTATTTCACTTCTCAAAAGTAAAGAAAGTCAAATATGGTTCATAATTCTTGTCTAATAGATACCAAAACATTTGAAAAATTAGAAAGGGAAAGTCTGCTTGCAAACATCTAATGCATGATTCATATTACAAAAAGTCTCATACCAGTTTTCTCAGATCAACAACCACCTGCTTCTCTAGGAAGTATAAATCACCACTGGCGTGTGGTCCTGATCACTTATTTTTAGGTGGTTGAAAAAGTCTCAGAGTTGAACTAATATTTTGGTGGGATCTAAATTGTATTATTCAAAGTGTTTGCATTTGAATAAAGAAAAAAGAGGTGCTTCTTGTTTTGGAAAGGAGATTTCTGGAACACACTCACAATGCTACAAATGATTAACTAATTACTGAAAACCCAAATGTTTACACATATTTTCAACAAATTAAGTACTATTTTGATTGGCCTTTTAAATTCTCATCTAACAAAGAAAACTTTGACTCAAAAGATAGTGCAACTCAATCAACTTTCCAAAGCTAATTTTTGTGGGGATAAAAGTCCAACACTACTGACTAAAAATGCCTTGTTTCTTAGTTGTCTTTCTCACCAAAGCCAAAACTATGTGATCCAAAATAGTTTTCAATGTCAATACTTTTCTGGAGAATATGTTCTATTTAAGTAAGGGGTCTAACAATATTACTGAAGTTGTTTTCATTGCTGATAAAAATGTTATTCTTTAATAAAATGGCCTTAGAAATAAACAAATGCCAACAATATAACAAAAAAATCCATTTGAAAAAATAATTTCCATAGTTACAAAGCACTTTAATAATGTGACTCCAACCTCATTTCATCTTGCCACAGCTGGTGTAGATATGACAGGATAATTATTTTCTCTTCACTCTATTTTCATAAATCAAAACAGAATAGCTAAAATAAAACAAGAATAAAGCAACTGACCCTTTGAAAGACACCAGCACATTTTATAGCTCAGAGAATGGCCTTAAAAACTTTACTCACTCTTGTTATTTGTTTAGTAATAACCACATGACAAATCACTATGGGACACCGAGGAAATTAGAGAAATGTATTAAGAATATATATTATAAAATTATTTATAAATGTATTCTATAAATTTATTTTATATTGAACTGGAAGCCAATTATAAAAGAAAGAAAATCATGAATTTTCATATTGATATATATTATTTATATTGATGGATACTTAAAAGATTTGCAGAGAATTTCCTGACTGTATTCTATAAATATTTATGGAGTACATAAGGCTTTTCAACTATTCTATTCATTCTATTCTACCTATTGGGTATAGAACAGTATTCAATGCAACAGAAATAACAGCATGGATGGTGCTTACGCTAAAGGATATTTTACTGTACAGTAAAGACAGAGGTAAGATGCTACCATCCTGGCCTCTGAGTGCTCATCAAAACTTATATGAGAGTCATAGTAAACTTCATTCAATAAGAAAGCAGGTTATACATTTATATGCATCTGTTATTAGTGATGTGTGTAAAGCTTATATAATGCAAATGTTTCACTAGAGGGGTACAGTCATCAGAGATACATTTTTATAACTTTATATATTTTGTTTCTTTTATTACTTCAGTTTATTTCTTAATTTATTCCCAAATGTTTGGTTAGTTTAACTTTTTCATAATTAAATCACAAAGTTTACAAATCATTAAACATCTTTCTTTGCATTATATTTATTCTATTTAACTTTTTTCCCCGCGCCCCCCCGCTTTTTTTTTTTTGAGACAGGGTCTCTCTATGTAGTTCAGGCTGACCTTGAACTCACTATGTAGTACAGGCAGGCCTCAAACTCAGGACAATCCTCCTTCCTCGGTCTTCAGAGTGCTGAAATCACAGGTCACGCTACCACACCAGGCTTGTTTAACTTACTTTGACACAGTTCTCAAACCAGAATATTCTTGAAACAATTTAAGCTCTAGAATAGTAAATTTCTAGCATCACCCTGCCTGGTTTAAAGGATATGCAAATAGCTGGTAAAGCATTCTTACGAGGTGTGTCTTTGAGTGTGTTTATGGAAATGATTGGCCTTTCTTCCAGTAGACTAAATCCACTTTTTAGTCTACTGAGGGCCCTGGTAGAAGAACAAAAAGGCAGAAGAAGCCGGAGGATTCTCTCTTAGAGCTGAGACATTTGACTGCACTTCTTCGTGCTAGGACCTTCAGACATGGAAACTCCCCTTCAACCTCCCCACCACATTGCTTTGTAAACTCTACAGAATTTTTCATAAACTTTCTACAGAAGTAAAATTCCACCATGACCATACTGAAGGACTCCAGGGATCAGACATTTTTACCTCATTATTGAAATCTCTGGTGTGGTCACATGTTGCGCCAATTTCAGAAAGCTGGAGAGTTCTCAGGAGTAGAGTTTTATACATACCTAATGATACCACATGTTCTCCAGGCATTCGGAAAGCTCACTGTCAATTCTTCGTATATGTCTCTATGTCCATCCTTCTAGTAGTGAATTATAATTCCTCTAAACTGTGCTGTGCTACCTCTTTCTTCACCCATCCTTTTCCCCATTCTTCTGCAGGGTACGGAATGATGCCTCAGTAAATGTTTTCTCATGTCATAATATTTATACCAACAAATATACTGGAAGGGGCACTATGGGAATGGTGAATGTTAACCTGACCCAGGTTAGGGCAATCAAGTTCACTCATTGTAAAACTATAATGGGATTCCATTAATGTTTGGGGCTAAGGGCTAGAAGGCAGGTAATAGATATATCAGGAGAACATGTTGCTTAAGTAAAAGTTTGTTTGACACTTGTAAGATAGCTAAACAGTGGGACAAGGTAACAGCAGCCAATGGGTTCCAGAAGCTGCTTTCTTCAGTAATGTATTTTCATGAGCAGTGAGCATTCATCATCATATTGATGTATAAATGTTCCTCTACCTGCCTGTTTTTCTTTAAATCACATACAGAACAGCATTGCTGCAGGGCTTCTTGCTATAGAACTGTCTATAGTGGATAATTATCTATACCTGGATGCTGTTGTGGTTTAATCATAGTTTCAAGTTTCAAGCTATGTTACATGATTACACTTCTACTTGTATTTTTTTCCCAGAAAGCCCTACTCTAGTGGTGTATATTGCTGACTCTTTTGCGTGTGTCTTATAGAAGTCGAGTTGTGATGGAAATTTAGAAAGACAAATAGAAAGAAAAGTAGGAGAATAACAAAGGAGAGAAAGTCAGAAAGGGGTTGATCACAATATAATTTTCACTGAGTCTTAGGTGGATGCAGAGGAAAGCAATATTATTGTATCACAGAGACACAGATACTAAACTTTATTCATCCATTCCAAATTTCGCACAAATTGCAATTCTCACCCCCCCTTGCTGCTCCTTCATCCACAGAATCATCATTTTTATTCTTAAATTGTTAGATCATCTATCCTTCATGGTTAAACTAAAATATCAACACAGCAGGGTTGCATGCCCTAATCTCTTAAATGCAAATTAATCATTCTTTCATCTATATTCTCTCAAAACTGCACTTATGAATTTATTAAAGATTAATTTTACCCTACTGTAATTTATTAGTAATAAATCAAGCCTCTCTCCACTAAAAGTTTCTATTAAGATAGTGATTAGATCTGCTGTATATACGTATATATTACATGTCCTGCATATGATTAAGATAATAGAAGTAAATAATTATGACAGCCTTTACTGTTAGACACTATTTCAGATTTTAAAATAAAAATCTTAAAAGTATTAGTAATTACCATATGGGAAATGACTCATTCTCATTTTACAAATAAAAAAATAAAACAACACACACTTATGTATCATTAATTGTTGAACTAAGATTCAAATCAACATCTTTCTAATCCCAGGGCTCAGTAACTGCCGAAGTGAATTTTCTTTGCATTCCTGCTTTGATTTACTAAGATGAAAATTTGACCTTGGATCACAAAACTTGATTTACATTAGCATGTGATGAACTAAGCCATGATTTTATTGATGGCCATTAGGAAGACTTTGATAATATCTGTAATCTTTCTTCTTTAGCAGCCTGGGAATCTTTGTTGTAAACACCTCAAAGAAGTCAGTTTATCTCATCTCATACCAACTGTCTGTATATCTACTTGAAAGAAAGGAGTCCCAATTTAATAAAAAGGAGTTTAAAACTCTTTGTATTATATCTCTATGGAATTATGCTTGTGAAGTACTCACTGATGGATGTGAAGGTGATGTTTACTCTCTAAGTGGGCCAGGAATTCAGTATTCATTGAGTGTTCATTCAGATTTCATTAATTTGATAAGTATTATAGTTCAAGTTCTAGCAAAGTGAAATACTCTAATAATATCAGGAAAATTAGGTTTAATAATGTAGGGAAAAAATCTGAACAAAACTGAAGTTGTAAAAAATATTGTTTCAGAAAATTAAATTCTCCTTTAACTAAATTTAGCAATTCATATGCTCTACACAGGTATCATGTATTCCTGTCTCCAATATTTTTCTCAAATTATTTCTCACTGCTAAGTAATATTTACCCTTTCAAACACTATGCAGATATTACTCTCTCAAGAACTCTCTGGTGAATGAGCCAAATCTAATAGTTTGTCCTTCAGTGATCTTTCCTTCTTTATTAATAGCAGAAGGGATTATTCTATACTTCCAACTTCTAAATCAGTATGTATAATTTTCCGTTATGAACTAGAAGAGAACTAATAAATCTTAAACAAATACTCTGAGCCACCTAGAACTGATTTTAATACTACTTTTCAAAAACATCTAGTGCTCAAATAATAACTTAGAGCAGTGACACATCATTCAAAAAACCTTTTTAATGACCAGTAATATATAGTTATATGTAGAAAGGATTTAAATTTGAATCTAGATTTGATTCCAAGTGTTCATTTTAATTTCATCTTCTTGTGTGTAGTCTAGAGCAATATGCAATTAATTTCTATAACTTTGGATGTTATTCCAATCCTTCTACATGTTAGACCCTAGATAAAAGCAAACTAAATATTAAAACATATTTGGGCTATACAAAACTATATTTGGTTGGTTTTATGTGCTCAGAAAAACAGTCTCACAAGATTCATATCTCTATTAAAGTTAACTTTTCACTATGTGTTATTAGCAATTCATTATAGTTATTCTTCTTTGGAGGAATGAAGCAACGTGACTTTGCAAAACAAAATCCTTATTTAAATATTTTAAGATATTTAATAATTCAGGTATTTTATTACTTCCACCCAGCCAGCTCTTAAGACACAATTATTCCAAATTAGGGAAATTTGTTTGACAAGTACCTGTGAATTGTGCGTAAAGAGAGTCCTCCAAGATCACACAGAGAGCCTACCAAATCCCCTCAAAGCTACAGGAGCATCAGGAGAGCCTGCCAGCCCAGTCTGCAGCACAGCTTTTAGTCATAGACTTATTTGCGGAGTGTGCAAAGCTGTACAAAGCTGGCACAGACACAGCACAGGAAACTTAAAGTTGAATCCTTTCTCAATGCTAAAGTTCACAAAGCTTTTTAGGGACTGAGGAAGCCACTGACAAGGTTTAGCCCAATTGGGAAGTGGAGTGACAACGTTAGAAAATTAAGAACACCTCTAAGGCCCTTGGCAAGCCTGTGACTGAGTCAACACATCTAACACAGCGTATGGTAGCACTTACAGAATTCGAAAGTTTCCCATAAAGAACCCAAAAGAGAACTGTTCAAGTTTGACCATACACTCTGACAGTCTTCTCTCTGTGCTCCCACAAACACACCCTTGCCAGCATTCACTTGTATAGCTTCTAATTTTATCTCTCTCTTCATCTCCTTCATCTGTTAAAGCCAAGTTAGATGAATGGCAAAGTCAGCTTGAATAGCGCAGAGGCTCTAGGAACATATTCAGACAATGTTATAAAGAGAAGCCTTAATTAAGGTTCATTGAAAAAGAAACTAAGTCAAAAGCTGGCAAAGTTGCTTGTCACCTAGATTTTCAAGAGTATTGAAGTAATGATATTGAAAGGTACAGAGCGCAGGTCTGGCACGGAGTAGAGTGCTTAACGATTTGTTCAATAAAGAAACATATGGATGATGGCTAGTAGTGGTGGGGTTGATTGTGGATTTGTTTTGTTTGCCTTGTATTATGTTCCATGGGTCTCAATATTTCAGTAACTTCTTACCCCTGATGCAATTATTTCAGCTGAAATTATAAAAGCTGTTATTTGTACTGATGATATTTCTTTGCCAATATTTTTCTGGGTCTTCAAGTTATTATATTACAAAATGTAATAATATTTTCTTTTATATTTAACCAACCAACAAGATACAACTAAAGCCACGCTCTGATTTCTAAAACCTAAATTCCTAAGGCAAAGTTGTTTATTTCATGATAATAACCCCTTTCACTTTATTAGTCTGCAGCAAATACTCGTTTCTCTATATGCCCCTCGGCAAAAAAGACGTGTTCACTTCTCTGATGTAAAGTGATACATTTCGAGTTCTGTCAACTTCTTGTGACAGATAGCCGTGGTTACGTGCACAGATACTACTTTCTATTTCAAATGAGGGCCGCTATGGGCAGAGTTGGTTCATGAAAGCCGTTGTATCAAAGACGTGGCTATGAGTGCTAGATTGCGTCATCCATGTGACTACTACAGCTCAAACCATTGCATTTTGCTTTCAGGCAGCAGAATGGAAGGAGAGAAAAATTAATGAATAATGATGAAAAGAAGTAAACTCCTTTCTTGTATAAGAATGAATAACATCGTGACACTATCATTTCCATCTTATTGAGGAGAATTACTCAGACAAAACTAACTTGGATACGTCATCTTTGCTCGTGAATAGCATGTGGCCAGCTTCAAACATGTTCCTAGAACAACACTGATATAAAAAGAGTCAAATAAGTATTTGGGCCAAAGCTAGCCTAGCATGCAATATAAGTTATACACCATGGGCATGGCATTATCTCTGCAATCCAAAAGAGAACTGTTCAAGCTTGACCATACACTCTCACAGTCTTCTGTGATTCCCAGTCTATAAAGTTGGGATTCCCTTATATAAGAGAAATGAAGATGCATACAGCAAAGTTACAATCTATCTGGAATTTTACATAAATTCTCTTCTCTCAGCCATGTTCATTCTGAGGGAAGAAATATTAAATGAAAGTAGAATTCCATTCATAGGTCAACAATAGGAATGGTCAACTGGTGACCTGGTGCTATGCATGTAATTTTTTCTTCATTCATAAAACAAAAACAAATGTGTTTTCTTTTTATGTTCAGAGTTTAATTCAGTTAAAGTGAATGGTTGGACAATGGGAATTCACTTGTCAAGCATTTCTAAAGTCTGAGAGGCACACAGCTACATTCTTAGTAACCATCCATCCAAGACATATACAGATAAATATTTAAGTCTCTGCATGTCATGATTTGTTATTTGCCAAGGATAAGAATAAATATTAGCCAAGGAGAGTACAGTTTTCTAGGTACTGGAAATAATATATATTATTTAAAAATATTTATCTAACCTTCAGTGCATCAAAGAAGCCTTTGCATGCTTATAGTTTCTGAGTAGTAGAAATTTTGTGATAGTGGGAAAAAACCATAAGCTAGTACTCCTAGGAGTAAGGCTCTAGATTTGCTTCTTCCTCTAACTTCTCTAGTCTCTCCAACAAGTTACATAATCTCCCTGGGGCCTCTTTCCCCATCTGTAACACTGAGGGACTGAATTAGTTTCCTTGGGGTCTTTTCAGATATTACACTTCATGGGTACAAGGCTTTTATTGTCACTTTCCATCAAGTTTAATTTTCTTCAAGAATCAATCTCTTCACCTTTGGAATTTTGTTTCATTTTACAAGTCTTAAATTTATATCTATATCAATATTTCTAAGTCCCTATTTTAGTTTTATACTTAAAGTCAGCAAAGGCTCTATTTTTAGCAGTTCCCCAAAGGAATTCGAAGAAAGTCTCATCTTCGGCTCATTACCTCTGAGATCTAGCTCACTGATGCCTGCTGTTTCTAAACTCGATGCCAGCTTCTGCCTGTAATTGTCACCAAGGTCAACACAGGTTAGTCATCTCTGTCAAACGGGGGAATGAAAATGAGTTTTCTCATGTTGAAAGCTGACTTGTGTTTGGGTCCCTAGGGCCTGAGGTTATTCAACACTGTCTAGATAAGGAAATGCCACACTAAATAGCTATGAAGAAATATACAAACAGGGGCTTGGCAGTTCCACCTTCATTTTTATGCCTTTCAAATTAAAAATACTTAGTAAAGGGAAATAATGATGACTTCCAAATGTAGGTATGTATAGTGTCCGTGTAAAGCCAAGCAGCTATTCATGCTCTTAAATACTCATTTTCTATAGATGATAATGTTGCAGGCCAGGTATTTTGACTAGAAGCTCAACCAGGCAGCAGAGGTAGAATAAGAGTGTCAAATAAGATTTAAGATTGCATTCAATAGCAAAGATAAAGCAGTTTGCTTTCCTTTTCTTAGCTACTAGATTTCAGCTCCCTACTGAAGCTCTGTATGATCGTGAGACACACAGAAGCACTAATTACATAACAACATATGGCTACAACCTTAGTAATCATGAAGAACATCCTTTGTCTCCAAGTATAATCTCCTATGTCTGAGCCACGAGTTACTTCTGCTTTTGACTTGTAGATTTGAGCAGAGGACTCTTTAGTATATTACAGCTTGGTTTGATTTTTCTCAAATGATGTTGCTTTTTGCTGGCTTGGAACATACCCACCTGTATCAGTAAGGAGCTGGCCTTATATTTACAAATTCAAAGGTTTTTAAATTAATTTTCTAGATGAAAAATCTGTGAAAGTTTCTTTTGAGTAAATTTTTGGCTGTCCTTTGTAGTGAAAAGAAAAAAAAATATTTCCAACAACTTGTGTGATTATGAGCAAGACAGATGCATGAAATATATTGTTTTCTTTAATCTTCACATGCTATAAATTATAAATCTGCTTTAGGAGTGATGAAATTAGGATACTGAGAGATCATAAATTTAAGGTTAGTCAGCTCATAGAGAAGTACAACTGCAATTCATTTCACATATGATTTGAAACCTGGGCTCATTTCTTCTTCCTAATAATGGTAATTTTATTGTGCTCCACATTTCCATCTGCTATTTTCTAGGCCCTCCTTTCATGATATCAATGGTCATCCGCCCCACTGCTTGCTCTGCCCACATGTCTCTCTGCTGCTGTTTACAATTTCCTGGATTCATTATCACTTCTTCCTGACCTGGACTCACTCCAAATCCTGCATCTGGTCTTGCCTATGACCTCTGGGTTTGGCACATTGGCTTTTCCTAAAGACGCAACCACTGATTCATTGGTATCCTGTGCTATTCACAGATCTTCTGGTAAGTCAGGAATTCTTAGTCAAATCAAAACCTCGCTTTCATTGGCTAAATTTGTGTTGAGTGAAGAATCTGGGCAGCTGGAAGATGGAACAATTTACACTTGCCCATACACATTTTCTCTTTATTATTTAACTTTTAAAAGATTTTAGGGCTGTCAACTTTATGATGTCATTATTTATTTATTCATTTATTTTAGTTATTGACTTAGGAAGGCAAGTTTTTTTTGCACTCTGATATAGAAAAATATAATCAACTAAAAATACAATTTTTAGGAAGAGAATTTACACATTTCACTCCTTTTTCATCTGTGTTGAATCGCAAAGAGTGGAAAATTGAATCGTTTACTACTATCTGGTCAACAAATGTGCCCACGCTAGCAATGCTTTATGAGAGCTGCAGCAATTCCAATCCCTGATTAAATACAAATTTTAACCTTCTTGCTTCAAAAGAAAATGAGATTTGTACCACTGACTTCTTTGCTGAAATGTTGAATCCAGCGAAGTCTGATCTTGCTATCTAGTTTTCCTTTCTACCGTTTCTATTTGCATCCATTAACATAATGCTGATAAATGGAATCAACCTAATATTTTTTTCATAACAGAGAAGTGAGAAAAGTGGAATATCAGGTACTGTTTCCAAATTCCTTTTACTTTAGGATATGGGCAGTGGGCCACATTAAAAGATTACAAATTGTTTTTTTTCTTGAGCTCCCCTATTCTCCATTTCTAACTGTATGTTTAGGAAGAGCAAAACATTCTGAAATGTGTTTTATCATCATGTGTCGGTGTAAATTCATATGTCAAGGAAATGCATGAACAAAACATCTAGCAAGTGTCTCCTCTCCTCTCAAGGTCTGCTCCTTAGTTTGTCACATCTAATATTCTGTGTGGACAGATTTGCTCGCCATGATTCACATTGCACAGAGACCGATATCGGAATCTAGCCTTAAACAAAATTTCTTTGCATTAGTAAGAGTCATTTAAAAGAAAGCAAGCATTTTAGAATTATAATGGTTAAATAATCAACATAAAGTAGAGCATATCCACCTTCTGGAGCTAAATGGTGCCGCTTTCATTGTAAAAATATTTCTAAGGATTAAATAGATGTGTTGGTGCAAAATATTAAGATAATCCAGTTTAATGTCTTCAGAAATTTATAAAAGGGAGTTACTTTCCTTTGGGGGTGACAATAACTATATGCTCAATGAGTTTTCATGGGTTACAACTGTGTGACAGAGTTCAGATTATTCCATATCAGCCTTGCCAATGTATATTTCTGTCCCAATGTTCATATTCAACATGAGTGTTTTAAAATGAGTGTGTGCACGGATTGAGTACTGGTGGAGATATCAGTTGATTTATATGAAATGATCCAATAAAAATACTTAATCTTTCAAAAATGGTCATGTATTTAGCTAAGCACCCAACCTGTGATCAGTGTATTATTGGATGTTTTAATTGTGTACAGTATATATTTATCTATTGAAGATTAGTGCAGAGTTCTGGATTTTTTAACTTGCAGTGGAATAGATCTGACTGAGGCTGCAACAAAAATCAGCTAGAGCTTAGCTCAGAATATTTTGTTTAGCAGTATGGCTTCAAGACATATTTTGTTCATGTCTTTGGTTTGCTTAAGGGGACGTATTAGAACAGACAGATGTGCTGACTATTTGATTTTTCCCAAACAACATGTAAATGAAGCTTCCTTAAATAGTGCTGGAAGGGCCGGGGATTTAGCTCAGCGGTTCAGTGGCCTGCCTCACAAGTGCAAGGATCTGAGTTCAATCCCCGGTACCAAAAAAAAAGAAAAAAATAGTGCTGTAATATATCCTGGTGGATGACAGCATCTTTCTAGACTCAGACTCTCCCCGACACAGGTAAATGGAATAGTCTAGAGCCAAAAACTGGGCGCTGACAGTCAAAACTCAAAGGGACCTCTTACCTGAGCCAGGCTGGATTGGAAGGGTATGGAGAGAAGAGGGCAACTGGAAGCCCTCTGTTTAGATAATGCAATAAACAAATTATACTCTAAAAGTAAAGCATTTTTAGGGGTGCTGTCAAATGAAAAATGGGGCACAAAGACAGTGTCTTGGAACCAACGGTAGCTGGCCCCTTGATTACTTTTTCCCCTCTAGACAATCATGCCCTTTCTCTGCATTACTCAGTCACCTTTTTAAGAATTAAAGAATGTGAACAAAAGCCACCTGTCTTGACTGATATTTCATTCAGAGAGGAGAGAGGCTGGTTTACATAAGACAATGCCTGAAACACTCATTTCCAGCAGCACTTACATTCTTTGAAGGACCCTAGGTGAGCACTGATGTGTTCTTGTTCTCTGCCTTCCACTTGGCTAGTTTCCTGTGGTTAATGGAGTCTTTCAGAACAAAATCGATTGCTTTTCTGCTTCCCTACTTACAATCTCTTTCCCGTCCAGCATCACCTTCTAAGACACTGGATAATAGTCTTTGAAATTCAGTCAACTTTGCTTCCAAATACTGAATTGTCGTTATGCCTCTATGGTCAACTGCCTAACAAAAGCCTTACAGGAAACTAAGGCTAAACATTTTTATGTCGTAAATTGAGCTTTATCAGAAGCAGAGCCTAGCCAAAGGATCGGAATACACCTGATATGTACCTTAAAGAAATGCTCCTGGGAGAAAACAGCAAAGCATGCCAAGGGCTAGACAAGGACACAAACGTTTAATTTCACATTAAGTCCCAGAAGCAATGTGACCCTAAACCCAGTTTTAATGAAGAAATTACAACTGAATGTGTCCCAGTTTGAGGCAAAAGAGCTGGGCATTGTTACTCGCACCAGTCACTTGATGTGGACTATTATGGAAATGGGGATGGAAGATGTCAAATGTAAGCTCCTTCTGCATCTTTACATGGATATGTAAACTCAGTGCCTAAAGAACCAACCTGAGAAACTCACAGCCTCAAGCTGTTAATTGAAAGCACACATAAAAAGTGAGCGATATTACCAAACTATTCTAAAGTAGGTCTCAAGGAATCCAATGGGGGTACTGAGTTCTATTATTGTATGCTTTTAATTTTTAGAAAACAAATTGATTTCAAGGAGCCCAAGGTGCACAGATAGTATCATCTTATGGTCCTTTAAACAGTTGTATAATGTAACTCAAATTTGCAAGAGAGGGATAGCGATTCTTAAAATGATTTGGCAAATTTCCCTGTATCCCACAGCTTAGATCAAAACCAACATGCTAGATGGATTAAGAACCTACTATCTGTCTCCTAGGACTCATACAATTCTTCACAAATGATGTTTTGCATACTTTGGACATCTACGTATTTATCACACCAGTTAGAATCCTGAGTGGCAGTGAGGTCTATACAATACAAGGATGTCTTCATCTTCTGATTAACTTCTAGCCTCACACTGTTGCAGTTGAGTGAGCCACAGACAGGCAGAAAGTAAAAGAAATGTCAAAGCAGAGACATTGGTGCTGAGATAACAGTTGATTGTACGTGTATGCAGTACGTGTTGACTTTTCTTTTTCTTTTTTTTAGCTTCAGAATTTTTAACACTTTGATATTATTATACACTATTACAGAGCTTCTTTCTCAAGTCTGAATCAGAGTATATTATAAAATGGTTTTGTCAATAAAATAAATGCCTTAATGAGAACAAATACTGAGAGACAAAAAGAGATATAGATCTTTGCTGAAAAATGGGTTTGGAGTAGCAGAATAAAGTCAGAGATGCACTAATAGAATTATGCAAGGGCATGGTCAATTTAACAACTTTATAGAAACTAATCTTAGAGTTTATCAATTTGAGCACCTCCACGTGAATAGGAAGAACTGGTTCTGATATTATGGGAACCAGATTTATGACCTCAATAGGAATTTTCAGATGAAGCCTATCTAAAAACAGCATTAAATCTTTTCTGATACATGGGGTATAGAGTCTCACATTTTAAGGAAGGAATAATCTTCAGGGTTTATATGTACCAGTTGATCGAGTACTTCGTGTAGACTGATACATGGGAAATACCTTTCCCACAGACACAGAGCAAATGTGATGACATAAGAAGATCTTCCAAAGAGGGACCTTTTTAAGACGTACTTTGCTATGTGATTGGAGTCTTTGCTGTTATTCTTCAGGATTCCTAAAACATATGATCAATATTAGGTTCTGTTATGCCCAAGTCGCAAAGTCCCCAGAGACCACCTAGGAGTCAGGTCCGATGCAATTTCAAGAGGAGTTCATTACAAGCTCGAGCCTGGACCCTCGGGTGTCACCATCACAGCGGCTTCAGACCGAGAGCCCGGATCCATCTTTGAAGCGGGTTTATATAGGGTTAGGGAGACTCTTCCTTTTTATGGGTCCTATTTTTAGCTCTCGCTTACTACTGGATATTTGAGGGGTACTGGGAGGGCACTTACTGGAAAATTACTAATGCCTACATTCACAGAATCAATTCCTCTTTTTAAAGAACATCTGATTAAACAAATTCTGTAATTAACAAAGACTATATATGTGAGCAATGACTAATGCCTGTATTAGCAGTGGCTACCTATATAAGCTATGACTGATACCTATGTTGGCTAAATCAGTTTCATCAATCCTCCTTTTAAAAAAACATTGATTATTTTAAGCGGGAAGAATTTATCTTTAGATCATAAAAAGAGGAACAGAAACAGGGTGGAGAAGCCCTAAGACAGCTTGCCCTAAAAAGAGGAACAGAAACACAGGAAGACTGTCACACAGAATGGAATTTTTGCAGAAGGGAACTTTTGCAGCTTTGTTCTGGCAAGGGGTGTATAGAAGGGGCGCAGAGGGAGCCCACCTTGACCTGAAAACTTGGTCCTCACAGTTCATTCTTCTCTAATCCAGGCTCCACACTGTGGCAAGTGGTGAATGAAGCTGGACCTTTGGTTTACACACTTGGACGATAGCGTCTGAGTGCATACCTTTTTGTGACTTCTCTGCCTCTTTCCTTTTCCCTTCTAGTGTGCCCATATACATCCACATCAGAAATATCAATGTACTTTATATAAAATTTGCAATGGCCCTTCATATTTTCATGACTTTGTTCTGGTTGTTCTCTCTTAGAACACCTTCCTGCCTTTCCTTGGCTTTATTTGGCTTAGTCTAACAAAGAGAAATGTTCCTTTTGCGCTCCATCCACTGCTACATATTCCTGCCAAAGTGTGTATCACCAGCTACTGCAATGTTCTGTTGATATTTCTGTCTTCCTCAGCAGGAACTTCATCTTTACAGAACAGAATTCTGTTCTGACTCATCATTAGAACAAAACACCTGTCATAGATGAAAGCAATAGAAATGTTGAAAATATGAGAATGATAATATATATGCTATCAATGTGTTGTTGATCTTGGGATTATCCAGAAGCGTCCTATAAAAGTGAGTATCAAAAGTACGGATTATGGATATTAAATCTGAGTAATAATCCTTTGCTTCCCCCAATTAACATTTCTTAGAGATTGTACATTGTCTTCTGCAGCCCAGTGAGTAAGCATTTAAATTCTGTATCTCATTGTGATACCCCAGCCTCTACAAATATCCCATTACTAGGCTCAAAGTTGTATAAAAGAAGGAAACTGAGTTATGTTTCACAATAATTTTCATTGTCCAAAATACTTATGGTTGCATGGGCCAAACATTAAATTCATTAAAACATTAAGGTTCATGTGAATGAGAAATCTAAAGTTAATACCATGAAATTACTTCAAATGATATTTTTGGTATTTGCTCTTCCTTCTTAATTTTTCATTCATTTTTTAACTTAGGTGAGATGTCTCCAGATGGAGAGATAAGCATTAACATGCCTATGTTCTATAGCTTCCACTTTAGGTACTCTAGTAGAAATAAAAACTCAGTTTTTTCTAATCTATAGCACAGATGTTCTCTTGGGAAATCTTATTAGCAAGTCTTAGGTCATTTTAAAGTCTAGGGTCATCTCATAGAGTGGAAGAAATAAAAAATCCATATTTAAATGCTTTCTTCATAGTTCATTTCTATTCCCTACTCCCTCCTTCTCTTTTTGCCAACATCATACTTCCTTTAGAATGCCTTACAAATAATGCCAATCTGCCATCCCAAAGTAGTCCAGTCTGCACAGGGTATTGATGACAATTCCAGTGAATGTACAATAAAATCAAATACACAAGGGCAAAACAGTGAACATAAAAATTATAAAAGCAGATCCCAATTTCTAACACAGATTTTCTGATTCCCAGTTGTAAGAAAAATACTTAAAACAGCTATAAACCTAAGCAGATGTTAGAAACAGAAGGACATATGTGACCTTCAGACATTGGTTTCTTTGGCCATGAGAAAAATATCCTGGCCACCTGTCTTAGTCACCTGTCATGGATACCAATCTCTGTGCTGGTGCTGAAGAGAAAATCAAACAAACTGAAAGGTATGTTCTGTAAATAAATTACATAGGAGAGAAAAATGTCCCTCAGAAATTTGCCTTGGAGGAAAGTAGGTGCAATTTTTTGTTTTGCTTATTTAAAAATAATAAGATTACTCTAAATTGACAGATTTTCTGCTAAATCAGTTATGTGATTTAATTATGTACTACAAAAAACTAACTTTGAATCTTCAAGTCAATATTGCACAAGTGTTTTCTAAACTTTTCGCAGGCAGATACTTATCAGTGGCATCTGAAAACCTAGCATATTTTATGCTGACATGTGCTTCAATCCAATTTTTGAAATATATAAATGCTGCACAATACTAAGTATTATATTTAAGAAAGTGACTCACTCAAGATCCCATAAGTTGTGGCAAAGCCAAGGGCAGAGAATTAATCCACAGGATTTGTTACAGATGGCCTCTCTAACAAGGGTTAGACAGAAAATCACCATTTTTGACATCTCCATGCTATTCTAGATTTGAACCTAAATGTAAATTTCTGTTCTGCAAAATATAAATATCCAAATAAATGCAAATTGTAAAATCTATATATGTGTTCGATACATATTATATTATTTATTCATTATTTTAAGTGTGTTATCATGTGCCCATTGTTAGACTATTATAAATTGTAAGATGGCGGCTCACAAATGTACCTTAATAATCTATGGTAGATGATGAAATTTTTGAAATATTACACTAAAATATATTGCCATTAATTCCCTTCAAAATACCTTTTTTTAAAAACCACATTTATGCCATCATTCTTACCACTTTCTGGATCAATTCCAGAAGATCTCCTTTGTGAATATCTTCGCAGGATGTGACAAAAAATATGGCAAATGCTCAGTAAAGGCCAGTGCCGAGTGTTATTACTTATGGAAAGTTAGGCTCAGAAAAAGAATACAGTGTGTCCTCATCTGCCTTATTCACTAAACCTGGCACTCTAGGCCTTTTGGTTTCTCCACAAAGTCGAAGTGGATATAAAAGGTAAACATTTTGAATTGATTCAGGACTTCAAGGCAGCTAGGACAAGGAACTTTCCAGGTCTACTTCAGAAAGTGGCAAAACTAAAGGAATAAATGTGTTTGCAATGAGGGAGGTGTATATTGAGAGGAATCAATGCAATACGTATTTTACGGTAGAATTTTTTAAAGTTAAACGTTCTATATTTTGCAATTGTGCCTCATACCTTGAGTTTGGAAATGAAACAACAGAAAGTTCACGGATATGGATGTTATATAGCTCCTCCACTCACCTAGTATACTTAAGAAAATCCAAGTATTTCTTTGCTAGATTAAAACAATAATGTCTGCATTAAGTAAAAGGGACATATAGGTGAAACAAAATGAAGAACGTAGAAGTTTCCGTCCCTTCATTGGTCCACTGTCTATATTAGCTCGTTTTGACTCTGACCATGGATTCTGAAGGTCAATATAAAAACTGAAAACTAGAGATTGGTCATTATGTTTCCAGAACTTGTGGGCAAGAACTCAACCAAAATACGGCCACTATCAGGGAGAAATGATCTAACGTCCATACATGACAAATAGCAAAGAGATGATACTACCTATATATTCTTGCCCCCAACCTTCCATTCAACCATCATTTCCATCATGCGGATGGAAACTATTGAGGTTCCCCGCGACTCAGCCTGATTCAAATCCCTTAAAAGGATTCTGTGCTTTTCTTCCCAGTTATGCATTTGCATATTTTCTACCTTTTCCCTATGGACATTCCATGGCTTTATGTAGTTTTAAATCAGTTTTGTGTGTGTGTGTGTGTGTGTGTGTGTGTGCGTGTGCGTGTGCAGCTCACCAGAAATGTTGTGTCCTCTAGGAAGGCTTCACAGCCACTTATAAAGGCAAGAAATCCATGAAATATTCTTACAGTGTATCTTATTTCCTTCAAGCATTTATCAGACTTTTGTCTGTCTCTATATATAACTATATACATAAATATATATACATACAAAACTATATATATAACTACATATAACTATATGTATATATAACTATATATACATATAGTTATATGTAGTTATATATATATATATATACATATACATATGTATCCCAGTAGTCTCTAAGCTTCCAGGAGCCCAATTCCTCAACTGAATGTGTTCATTTTTGTATCTCAAGTCTGTAGTTCAACATCTAGCTCATAACATGAACTCAGTAAACCATTACTAAGAAAAAAAAGATATTACATATATTCATATCCAGTTCTTCAAACTTTCACTCAAGTGGATTTAAATTTGAAATTTATTGGAAATGTTTTATTAGTAGTATCTGCTCTGTTACACCTCTGGGCAAGGAGCATGCTTCTCTCTCCTCTTTGCCACATAGTACAAAGACAGGTATTGGCTGGGTTGTCAGAGAAAATCAGGCACGAATACTGCTTTACAGATAAAATTGATTTTGATTGAGTGAGCTCACTGACCATCCAAAGCTATTTGTGCATGCAAATCTTGCTCTGATGCCTGACTTCCAATATTTTCAGAAAGTCCATGCGTATTCACTGAGAAACACTGCCTGGGCCTGTCTTGTTACTGCAGAAACAGACTTGGAGAAGGGCATCAACAGTGCTGAGACAAGTAGGACAACAGGCCCCACTTAATGGTCTCACAGATAAATAAATTTAGGGCTTGGAAACTAAATCTTCTAGCATCAAAAAACTGAGTGGTTTTCTAAAGTATGAAAAAAGAATTTTAACATTATGTATTAGTGCCTCTCTCCTCTCTGTTTCTCTTCTCTTTTGTCCTCTCTCTCTCTCCCCTGCTCTCAAACAGAAAGAAGTTTTATAATTCAAAGAGTAAAGAACAAATTCTATACTTTAGATAATTACTGCAACTGCATTTCAGCCTATTGATAATATCTGTTTAAATCCATCTTAGAACTGAAGTTGTCAAGCACTGGTGCTCATTGAAAATAAAATGCTTCTAGATATTTATATAACTGCTTGATTCACAATTTTATTGGCAATGTGCATTCATGGTTCTCTCTAAATACTGCTATATCATTTGCTAAATTGCAAGGCACAAGTTAGGTTTTATCATCATTCTCTGAACCACTGGATAAATTGTGATGCTGTGAAAGTATTTAACTGTCAGATTTCATCAATTGATCAAACGTAAGCAGTTTCTTAGATTAAATAAGATCAAATGAGATTTGGGGCTGTCAGTTTTTCCTTTGGCTTTTTCAATCATTATTTAAATTATATTTCTGTGTATACAGCAATATGCTAATTTTTAGACTATGTATACAGTATCTATTTAAATTGAAAAAACACAATTATTTAAAGAAGAAGTATTTCAATCTTGTGTTTGGTAAAATGAAGTATGTACTTAGGGTTATGTGTAAAGCTTGGTCGTCAGTTTGACAATATTAGAAACTGGTGGAAAACTTTAAATAGTACGACCTAGGAAAGGTATCTGAGTAATGACAGTGTGACCTAGATGGGCATTTTTGTACTTCCCCCAACTTTGTCTGCTTCCTGATCACAGTGAACTGGGAAATTTTCTCAACTACTTACTCTGGCTGCCACCATGATGTGCTGGCTCACCACAGGCCCAAAAGAGATGGAGCCAATTGATTCTAGAGTAGAACCTGAAAATAGATCTTTTCTCTTTTTAAATTGCATTGTCTCAGATATTTGTTATAGTATAGAGAGCTGACTAACACAACCTTTTTTGTTCAAATGGTAACGTTGAACCTTTTCAGAGGTTTAGTTGGTTGGCTTTCTTATGACCTTTATCAGAATACATAGGGTCCAGGATTGCTCATCTCTAGAACCCTGAGCATCAATTCCATGTCACAATTAGAGAGCTAAGTCAGTTTTTCTCATTTCTTTCCCACTGTCTTTTGGACAAAATGTAATGTATATTATTTCTGCAGCCACATCAATGCTCAAAACAGGAGCAAATGAAATCAGAATGTGACCCCACCAATCCTGAAGAGTTATCCTAAACCTAGGCTATCAAGAATCTTCAGATTTCTCAAAACATGTTTTCTGTTCTAATTTGTTAAGGCCCTCCATGGTTTTAGGTAATTAATCCTCAGGATTAACAATTTTGTGAAAGAGTGACAATGGACATTACTCGGGATAAAACACTGTAAAAAATCACAGTGAATATTTTTAAAAAATAGAACACTATGTATCTTTAAAAAAAAAACCTTCAGTTCATTCTTCAAAGCAATGTAACACCCAGAACCTTCAAACTTGAGGATACTTAAATATATTGATATAACAAAGGTCATACAATATAAAGTTAAAATAAAAACCATACTCTCTATATACAGAATACATGCAGTAATCTTTTTTATAAATAACAATGATTAAAGCAAAACAATGAGCATAAATGATTTCATGTGTCTGTCTGTGGTTATAAATAATCAGTTGAATATAACAGTTAAGGATATGTGTTCTGAATTATTCCCCTGAAGTGAATATTATTTACTAAATAGGTATTATTAATGAGAGAAATTTATTTCATCTCTTTCCACTTCATTTCTGTAGTTTCTAATGTGAAAATACTAAAAACAGCTAGTTTAGAAGAGGGGAAGTGATAATGCGTGTAAAGTGTCATGAACAGAAATTGTAGCAGAAAAGCATTAATGGTTTTTGTATATCATGTATAGAGGCTAAAATTGTATTTTAGTAATTATTACTGCCAATACTTATAATTAGGTGCTACAGTCTTCATTTTTGTTATTTTTTCTTTTTAATAAAGTAATAAATAAACATGACTTTTCCAACCACAAAAATACACATTGAAAACGATCCTATTAAATGGCTCTCAATCCACCCCACTCAGCACCTATAAGACTTTCGTTGACTTCTAGCAGTGCTAAGTGGGCATATGGATATATGTTACTCACAGGAATATGATACAATACTCTTCAATTTAAAATTCAACCTAGTGTGCTACCAGTTAAAAGAGAACTCTCAGCAGGTATCCATCCAAATTTGAAAAGAACAAGAATATTCAGCTTCCAGATTTCATTTAATAGGCACCAGACACAACTCTAAAGTAAGTTACCTGAGTGTTCCTTAGGGAAGGGTTCTCATGAAAGGCAGAACATATCTATTCAAGGCAATCCTACTTTACTCAAGGAAACCTTAACACCATTTTGTTCTCTCACACTCACAGCATCTAGTATTGTAAGTGCATGAAGCAAATACTTAATACTGTTGAATAAATTTTTGGTGAACAAAAACTGGGAGCAAATCATGCAAATGTGTATTAATACAAAGACTTACTTGAACAGAGAGCAAATCTCTAATGTTGAGTTCTTAGGTCTCTGGTTTTAAACTGATTCTTTGAAAAAGTTTGGCTGATTTAACTAAGTGATTGTCCTTTTCCCACATGGCCCAATGCATGGAACTAGAAACCATATGGCCAGGGTTAATGAGTAGTCTTTAATTTTACAGCTCTGTGGATTTGATGCATTAGAAAGAGGTTAGCCATGGATCTTGGCCTTCTCAACCCTGAGCCGAATTAACAGGAGAATCTTTCCCTATATGAATTAATTTGCAAAGATGAACTCATCCATATGGATATAGAACTTTATGTCAGAAAGTGTCAGGTATTGCTATAAAATTTCTGTGGAGTGCCTCGAGATTTAGGTTTCTATGATACTTAATTCTGTACATCAGCTTAATTGGACTGTAGGATTCCCATAAATGGTAAAACAGTATTTATCGGATGTGTTTGTTATCAATGTTTCTGCATGACATGACCATTTGATTTCATAGAAGTAGTAAAGCGAGTTATCCTCCTCAATGTGCACTGTTACAGTTTTTATCTAAAATGGCTCTCAAAGCAACGTGTTTGGAAGATGGTTGGATTAGAGGTCTCTGCAGTACTGATAGGAGTGAGGGTCAGGTAAGAAGAAGCTGGTCACTGTGGGCTCAACCTGGAAGGGTGTATTTCCCTTTCAGGCTTCTCTCTTCACTCTCTGATTTCTGGCTGCTATGAGGTGAGTAGCTTTCCTCTGCCAGATCCTTTCATCACGCTGCTGCTGTCTGCAAGGACTGAAATCCCTAAAAGGTAAGCCACAATAAACGTCTCCTCCTATAAATTGCATGTGTTTGGTATTTAGGTCTAGTGACTCAAAATGCATGCATCACATCCTATGAAGGCTGGAATAGACTGTAAGGTCAAGAAATTATTTTTTTTTTTCTCTCTGCTTGTCGGTGTTTCATCCAAAACATCAGTATTTTGGGCCAGAGATTTAGCTCAGTGGTTCTGCCGCCTGCCTTGCAAGCACAAGGTCCCGAGTTTGATCCCTGGTACAAAAAAACAAATAAACAAACAAGCAAAAATCAGGCTTTCTGCTTTCATGCTTTTACTAAAACTGAAATTCATGCTTTTGGCTTTCCTGGGTCATCACGTATTGACTTGTAGATATTGATAGCAATATGAGCTAATTCCTTATAGGAAAAAGTTTCCCTCTCTCTTCCTCTCTCACAAGTATCTCAAGGCCTTTTGGAAATACACACCTAAACATACTCAGAAAGAAAATCTTTTTTGAAAAAAATAAATAGCCAATGTACTCATTCTCCTTTTGTTATTAAAAAAGATTGTTGAGAATTTTTACTTGCAATGGAAATTTAAATAATACACTGCATTGTATTGCATTTCCGGTTTGGCCAACTTTCCTATTAGGTTGCTTTCTGTGTAATTCTATTCTAGCCCAATTACCCCACTCTAGATACAGCGTTCTCTTTTTCATGGTTTAAGCTTTTAGCTGTTAAATGCTTTCTTTTCTTCCTAAAAAATAATAAATTGCTACAGTGACTTAACTAGTAATTACGCTATCAGCCTTTATTCATATTAGGTGCCTTAGTCCATTTGAAGTCTTAGGAGGTAGTAATTTGGTAAAAGCAAAGTAAGCTCTCAATTCTGTCATTTATAAAGCAATTATCACTGCGAACACTTGAAGTATGCCAGGAAATGTGTTGAACACACTTTAATATTAATCATAATACCTATTTTATTAAACACTCACTCTATGCAAGTTAATTTGTGTGTATATCTATATTTGGAATTCTCATCTAAAATTGATGCTGATAAGAAAACAGCAGAATCCCTGTTGTGACTATAATGTCAAGATCATATGCTCCAAGATTTCACAGGTCGGTTTGAAATACATATCACTTTATTATCATGAACCAACTTTATCACATAATTACCTACCTTTTGTTTTGGCACTGATTCCGTCTGCATGTCTCAGATCCAACAAGTACTTGTTTGATTTATTGACAAATGTTTCCTCGTGAATTCACCAAGATGACTTCCTCTTAAACTTTCCATTTCTAGGCATTTCTGTACTATGAAATTAGTAGATTAACTTGCTGAAAAAAACTTTTAGAAATAAATGTAAGGAAACACTATGTATGCTTCCGCCAGGGTTTAAAAATAATTTCATTCAAGTGCTCAGGATGCTGAAATCTTTCAGGGTGTTGAAATCTTTACAAAACTAAAATATTGTGAGAGGTTTGGAACTCTTGTTTCCATTTCAAAAGAAGATCCATGGCTTTGTGATTTTACAGCAATGTGTTGGATCTTCGTGAGGTGTTTCCTTTCTTGGATCAACTTTCAGGCTGTTGGAAAGGACATCAGGTAATTCACATGGATATATTTTGTATATCCTAATTGCTTAAGAAATATCATTTTATTGTTTCTTTTTTTAGAACAGTTTGTCTACAAACATTGATAGATCTACATTTTTATGGTTGTCCTGTGGTGGCAGGCTGACTATATATGTTAATATATGATGCAAAACATTTTTCAAGCACATTTATTCAATTTTGTAACTAATCCATACTGACAGGTGCCATGGCCTCCAATTTACAGAGGAGCAGACTGTCACATAGAGTTAGGAGTTGACTGACAGTGCTTAGCTTCAAGAACCATGAAGAATTTCTGTTGTACCTCACAAAATCCCTCTATGAAAACCATAGCAAATTTTTGTTTCAAAAATATCCTAGACTATAATAAACGTGCATTTATAGTTCTAAGGAATTATAGGACTATTTAAACCCGAAAGGTAGCATTTCCAACAGATCCCATCAAGGTCACATACTCTACTCATTAAGTAGGCAGTATGGGTGCATAACTCAGACAACTTGCCCCACTGAGAGGAGCCATTTGTTTCCTCACTGATGTCAGCTCTTGTCTCTTTTAATACATCAATGCATTAAAGAGTTAATGAGACACATCTTCACCAATTTTGTTGAGAGATCATTTGGTATATTGCAAAAACCAAAGTTCTCTTCCCTAAAAATGAAGCTGCGCTAAGTTCAAAAGTACACTTGATATGCAAGACTTTCTGCATAAATTATTTTCCTTAATGTTAAAATCTTCATTTGCAGACTTCCCCATTCTAAGAATTATATTTTAGACAATAGGAATACAAGTAAGTACAAATCTGGTGTTTGCCTTCATGTCACTAATAGTCCTAAATAGTGATAAAGATGTAAATCAGAGACAGGCATTTAACTCAGTGATGCCTCTGCCTGCCTCACAAGCACAAGCCCTGAGTTCAATCTGTGGTGCCAAAAAAGGAAATCAAATAATTATACAGTAGTGTATAATCTGTTAAAGTGCTGTGCAGGCAATGTGCATTCGACGTGCCCCTAGAGATGGAGTTCTGGAGACATTTCCATGAGAAAGCAGGGATGGAGCTAAGATCTTAAGAATTCACAAAGTTAGTTCATTGAAGACAGGAGACCAGCAATTTTGAAAAAGAATGAGAATAGTGGCTGTGAGATGAGGAAACATAGTGATTTAAATACAGAAGGTGGAAGAAAAATCACAGTTGGCCGGACACAGGGTCACAAAAAAGAAGAGTTGCTTCTTTTCAGCACAAAAGATTCTTTGTGCGAATACCATTAATTTAAGAAGTGACACTTATGATACATGATACTTTTCTTCTCTTTTATTTTTCAAAAATCTATCATAAAAAATTCAAAGCTAATTTCAACCCAGATTTGTAAATAAACTAATTGTGCAATGAAAAAGTCACAGGAATAATGCGATAAAAATGTGGCTTTTCATAAATTCCTTAATAATATACTATACAAAGTAAAAGTTATCTCAAAGTTATCTGATATTATATACATATTGAGAATTCTCAAAGAAAAAAGGAGAGAAAAAGGAAGGAATGAGAGAAAGAAAGAAAAGAAAAAATAAAGAAAGAAAGAAAGACAGACGGACAGACAGAAAGAAAGAAAGAAAGAAAGAAAGAAAGAAAGAAAAAAAAGGAGAAAAAAGGAAAGAAAGAGGGACAGAAGGAGGGAATGCAGGAATGGAGGAAAGGAAGGAAGGGAGGCAGAAAGAATCCCTAATACGGTTGCTTTCTGGAGATTTGCTAAAGGAAAATATGCTTTGTAATGGCAGATAATGGAAGAGACAAATTCTCACCTACTCAATGCATTTCAAATAAGAATTACAGTCAACGTTTACAGGACAACAGAAGGAAAAATTCAGCAGCAAGACAAAAGCTAGCATGTTCCACCTAGTGAATCTATATCTAAATCTCGTTCCTGTCTATAGACTGCTCTCTATATGGCTAGTTTTAATATTTTATGTTGTGATATTTATCTTTATGGAGGTAGATATTTTAAAATGCAGTGACATAATCATCACTGCACTTTTCTTGAAAACTCTATTTAATGGAAATGATGATGTATACAGATGCTTTTCTCAAGTACTCTTCGCAGTTCTTAAGGTTTGAGTCATTGGCAGGAAATTCCTTTCTACTCATATGAATGAAAAAGTACACTTTGCACTCTACCTGTGTATGTGAAATGATCACCTAGCACTGGAAGGATGGCATCTTCAGTCTTTGGAAATTCATTTTTTGTTAAATTAAAGACAGTATCAAGGCCCAAGTTCTAGTTCATTGTGCACACATGCCTTCCCCTGCAAAGAAAATAATTATGAGATTGGTGATAAGGGAGAAAAAAATTCTCAATCCCGCCACCTAATTACTACCAATAGAAACAGTAAACATGATAGTAATTATTGAAATTTATTTGATATTTACTGTGGGCTTGTTAGTTCAAGTAAATTGTTTCCATTCCTTTTACAAACCTTTCAAAGTAAATGAAAATACCAATTTACAGATGAGAAAAACTGCTCAGAATAATTAAACTATTTGCCCACATGGGTTACAGAACCATTAAGGGCAAAATATACTTATTTTATTTATGTTTTTAATGTAGCATGACAGTTTTCAGCTGTTTTTCTCTCATGTAAATATATATTTATATGTCTGTTATGTTTTATGCTCTGGTTGTCTTTATATGATATATTGTTTACCCTTAAATTCTTACATCATAATCTATGTAATTACTTGTGTGTTCACCTAATCACTATTTTCAACCTTGTTAAAACACACTAAAAATTCCATATATTCCTTGGTTTACTTAAGAAGTAATTTTATATTTTGATGACTTTACCTTTTTTCCACTAGCAAAAATAATAATATAATATTTTATATATAGTTTGTTTCTGTATTATTATTTGGGATGGTTTTCTAGCCATGAAATTTCATTGTCAAATAGTGTTAGCTTTATTGATCGAGAAATTTTAATTTAAAAAATCCCAAATTAAAGGCCATGTGCAGATAATACAATCCATGGTAAAGCATATTTGATTCAAATCTTTGGTTCTGGATTTTCCCAGGCCCTCTACTGGTAAGGCTATACATATTTTGTCTATCAAAAATTTTTTAGGTTTAACAAATATTTATTATTTGTCTATACTTGGATTATAAAGAGTTATCCTATCCAGGTTCTTAAATTCAGAGGGACACATCCTTCTGTCACTCTAAAGAAATGCCCAATGCAAACAGTCAGTACATGAAGTTATTCCATGCTCACTTGCACTATTACTTGTTCATCTTTTCTCTTACTAACATTTTAAATTGCTTGAATTAATATGGCAGAACAAAAAGGTAGTTAAAGTCACTAAAACAAATCAGTGCATAGCATGTAAGCAAATGCTTTGTTCTCTAAAATTTGTATTAATCAGTTTTGTTAGAGAATTGAAGAGGACAAACCATGCCAAATAAGCAAAATTTAAAAATTATTTAATTTCTCATAATTTTTACAAACATGAAGTTACATTGTATAGACATAGTGATATTTCAGTTGTCTCTGTAAATCAGATTTTTGTCTTCATCAAATTAATTTGTCATTCTTTATTATCTAATCGCTTTTTTCACTAAAACATTTTATCTGTACCATACTCCCTATTATCTTTTGAGAACTACTAGGATCAAATATTAATTTATAATAACAAATACAATATTTTTTGTCAAACTTGTTATTCTGGGATTCCAAATGCATTTATTTCAATCCTCACATTATCGCACTATGCAACTATATTGTTTCCTTTAAGATACTTGAAAAAAAATGAGAACCAAGACCTGTCATGTAAAGGTACAAGACCCCAATAATGTACATAATTGTACTGTATACCTAAAATGTACCAATAAACTCAAATAATTAAAAAAAAACCAAGGGGGTACAAAAAGTCACTTACAATTTAGATTAGGTCTAATAGACCAAATAATTGAAAAATCCAAATTACTGGATAGTCAAATGCCAACATCTTCACCATTATAGTTAGTGGGTTGATATTACATTGAAATTATACCACCCACAGGAAAAAAAAAGAAAAGGCCAACATTACTGTAAAGTGTGTTGTTCAAAGAAAGACAATAATGCAAAAAGAATTTGGAAAGAGACTAGATACTACTGTCCAGATCAGACCCAGAAAAATTACTGAATAAATTTGATAAAATTGTCTTAAAAAAAATACTTGAAAAAAAATGAACAGTTACTTAGTTGGAAAATAGAGTAAGTACAGTGACAGGGTAGTGACATTCAAGTCAGAACTGCACAGTGACAGGTGGCAGGGTTACAAATTGAATTATGATGAAAGTTTAGAGGTAGTGGTATTGGAGGGCATTTCAACTTCTGAGGAAGGGTTACCTTAAAACTTAGTAGCTTTGTAAAGAGAGAGAGATACGTTAGAAGACTTTGGAATGCATTGCGCATTACTATTTTTAATATTGTCATGATAATTTGGGTTTTTGCATGTGTCTAAATTCATCAAGTAGTATACAATAAATAAATATGCACAGTTCTTTGCACATTAATTGAAAGTGTAATTTTATGAAGCTGTAAAAAAAATCTAATCTTTTTGGATTCCGGTTGCAACCATTGCTATTGCTTGAAAGCCCGATAACCAGGAAGGCCTTAGGCAAAGGATACTTTTACTGGCAGTCAGAAGTCAGATGTTCCTATCTCAAATTAGTAAGCAATGAAGGGTGAAGGGCAAGATACTGGAATTCTTTTCAAGAACTCTCAGAGTAGATTACTCTCATTTAATTCTTTTCATTCACTGAAAAACAAAAAAAGGGCTGACATCTTTTGTATGACTACTAACGGGTATATTAAAAGAGGAAAAATTAGAAATGAAGGAGCAAACCAGAAATAATTTAGCAATAATGTAAAGTGAAGGTTTGCTGTTAAGGGTTCAGCAAAACTCCTTTAAGTAGCTGTAGTTCTTAAATACTGATGCTTCCCAGGGCAAGATGCACGTCCCAGCTAGTCCTCACACAGACAAAAAATGGGCAACATCATACTCTGACATTCCAGTAAGACATTTATCCACAGAGGTAACTTTTAAAGAAGCTCACAGAAAAATCCATGAAGAAGGTTTGATGTCACTCCAATTTGGGCAAGATGACAAAGACAGCACAGTTGATTATACAATGTTTGTTTTCACTCGATTACCTTGTCACTTATAGAATTAACTTCCAAGTAAATACTCCAGTGTTTCTCTCATGCCATGTTATTTTCTGTCCTCCTAAAAATAATTATATTGTGAAACTACTCAAAGGCTGTTAAAATAACTAGTAAAACATCTTCAAATAAATGCACGGAACCATTTTAATTTTTCAGACACCGTGTAGCAGTAAAATGTTTACTAATGATTGCAAGTACAGGGTATATTAAAGAGTCTAAAATAGTTTCAAGGGAAAATTTAGAGAAGATATATCCTGAAGAGTATTAAGTCTAAAGTCCAATTTGCTAAATCTTCCTCTCAAAGGAAAATAGGAAGCAACAGCAATGGACACAGCAGGGATGCTAAGTTACATAGAATCGCTCTCACTGTTAAAGAAACAATCCAGCTAAAGATTTTGCTGAAGCAAAAGGCCAGAAAAGTTGCATTCAATTTAGGACCTGGACTATTAAGCGCCTCGACCCTTTATAAAAAAGAACTCACATCAATCTAACTTGCCTTGTTTATAGATAAAAATTTTCAAGACCACAGTAGAAATCAGAGGTAAAACTGAAACTCGCAATTTTCTTCTCCAGGGATTCACTTGGGGAAGATTTTTAAGAGTTCCAATATTAGTAAGAAATGGTGATAGTGGTAATTAATATGTAGTTCATATGTCAACTCCTCTTGTAAAAAAAAAACCTTAAAAGTCAAGAAAATGACAAATGTATTTTTGCAGAAAGAGCAAGAAATTTTTAGTATATCGACTCATTCAAAGAAAAAACTGAGTATCATCCCTTATTTTATTTTATTATTTTATTTCATTTTTAATTATTTTATTGTGTCCAATAAAATAAGTAGTAGTGAGTAAGATATGTGTGATAGCTACTTTGATGATTCAAAATATTTTCTCTGTGTTTAGAAAACTGCAGGAAAGGAAAGTTCACCTCTTAATAATATTTGTTTTCTGACACTTTGTTCACTCTTTCTAACAAATTGAATATAAACCTCCCTCTAATTTCCTCCTCAATATTAATGTCTCTGTGTTCTTTCCCACATTGTCACCAAAAGTGATTTCTGACTCATTTGAACTTCACAACTGTACATTATCTTTCTACTATTGCTGGTCTGTCTTGAGCTTGTGTGTTATATCCAAATAAATAGTAATCTTCTAAATGATAGAGATAATCATCCTTGATTTGTCATAGTGATCCTTACAATATAGTATTTTTCTACTTTATCTCTCCTTTTATTTTGTATTTTTGTTTTATATTCATAGAATCTAAAATGTGAATCACAGTTCTAATTATCTCTTGTGCCTGTGGAATAATTTTTTCTTAGTACTTAGATTTTCAGACTTTTAAAAAATCTATAAAATGGAAATTATAATGGTACATAGCTAATAGGATGGTTAAATGTTTGATGGCCAAAGTAGCATTTCTTTTTAGACCAACAATCCTATTTCTTCTCTCCACTACATCTCTGTAATTCCAGCCTCACCACAATATGTCAGAGAAAACAGTCTATTTGCAGTGGCTCTGAAATCCTCAATCATTCTATTTCTTTAGTCTTTTCCTTCTTTGTCACTAATGTGTTCAAGTCTATCTTTTTTCTGCCCTCTGTCTTCCCTTACTCTGGAAATGAAAATATTTCCAGCAAGCTTTCCTAAATTCTTTCTTCTGATAATAAAAGACTTCTTTTTGCCTTATGTTATGATAGTATTTTATCTAACAGTGTTCTCCCATTAATCTGGAACTCACAGAAATACAAAGAGAAAACTATCTTATTGGCATTTTATCTTATATTAAACCACATACTGTAGGATGCTGTAGAACATTTGAAACAGCAATATATTTTATAGAAGATAACCATACATCTCATTAAATGGAGTAGATATCAGCTCATGAAAGTGTCAGGATGTATCAGAATGTGACATTTACCAGCTGGCATTTATTTACTTTTAAACACCAAATTAGAAAGAGACACCTTGTTTATGGAATCTCTTAAGTATTGCCTGCTTGCTTACCTGTGCATTTTCCATGCACAGATTAATTTCTGTCTGGTATCTAGGAGCTCCATTCGATTGTTTTTGAAGACTAAACTAACAAACCTTGGAAGACCTTCCTATTGAATTTCTCGGGCAGCCAGAGAACTTGCCAACGGAATTTTGTATGAGAGCCCATGCTTTTTATTATAGCGATGGTTTCTTTTAGGGTCTTGAGAGAGAAGACCTTAATTTTTTTCCTTACAACAAAATGGGAAGATGAGACATGGATTAATATTACTCTTGGTGTTTCTAGAGGATTTCCTTATTTGTGGATAGTTACTGATTGAACGGTCTGTGCTGGAAAGGATAACTTGAGATCTTCTGGTTATCTTGCTTCCATTACATTGACTCTCTTGATATTTCTTCTGCAGATATTTCATGATTGGTTCTCTTGGGGTGTTTAGTATTTTATAATAAGTACCTACTATGAGCTACGTGCCATGCTGTAACTATCCATTTGTAATTTTATTCATCCTTTTAGCACTCATTTAAAAATAGATACTAGGAGAGATTTTTCATTTTGGAAAAATTTTTAAAACATCACAGAAAATCATAATGTTTTCAATTGAATTTTAAGACTATTTTGCAATTTCTATTTGAATGGTGATTCTGGACTGTGGTGACAAGAATAATTGTACCAATTTTTGTATAACATAACCTCACTCTCATGACCAGTAGTCCTGTCATTTCTTTGAAAGAAAAATAATCTGTGCTACACCACTGCTTCAATCTATGACTATGGAACACTGGCCATGGTTTAAGTGCTATTGCTACAATAAGGTACTAGAAACTTAGGCTGGCTCCATGCAAAAGTGAGGTTGATTATAACTCACAAACTATGACATCTGCATTTCTTCCACTGGAAGAATAGGAAGCAACTTAATCTTCCCTAGATAATATAATTTATCCTTCTAGTTCCAAAATAGAAGTAAATGTCTACTTTTTTCCAATGCAGCATTACTTCATAAAAAGACACTGAAAAACACTTGCAATATTGCTGGATAATAATGCCATGCTAAATTTCATAAACTATTGCCTATGTATGTATTTTTGCAGTACCTGGGATAGCACTCAGGACCTTGTGTTTACAAGGCAGGTGCAGTGCCACTGAGCTAAATCCCCTACCCTACCTAATTTTTTTTCACTGAAAGTTATTCCATAGGCTTTTATGTTTGGAAGAATTGCTATTTAATATATTGCACTTACCACATGGAACACATTGCACAGATACATCATAACACGTTTCTTAGAGATTTAGGTTAATTCAGATTCTACCAATTCTAAATACGATTATAAGAAGCATCTTATAAAAGTTTTCAAATTGTTCACATTGGAGATTTTTCCTTGACTGTAATATTACTAAATTAAAAAAATAACATTTTAAAGGATTTTGATATATAACATAAATGTTTTGGTAGGATAGTTCTAATTTACCTAAATTTGGGGTAAATTTTCTCAAAGTATTTATACAAATAAGATCTAAATGTATACATTTATAATTTCATAATATTACAGAAAATAGCTTTGGACATTATAATTGCTGAAATATTTTATAAACATGAGAAAATAAAAACATAAGGAGTATAACTTTAAAACTCTATTTCCTATTTCTACCATGAAAAAAATGACAAAAATAAATATGAATTGATACAAAGAAAAATGCATAACTAAAATAGAAACAACTGAAAAATAAAGTTCTAGTAAGGACAAGAAAAAATAAAATGTTCATTGATTGTTGATGGAAATATAAAAAATATAGGAGACAAGGGAAAGGAAAAATATGAGAACAGGAAAAAATGGAAACAACACACACATATGTAAATAAATTAATTAATATGCTTAGATATCTATTTTTTGGTAAAGTGGCAGTTTAGAATTAAACAAGTTTCAACAGAACATTAAAATATTATGTATATAGATACACTCATATATGCACACATTATACTTATTTATATATAAACAGACCTAGATGTAGCACATAATAAATTTTTGAAGATAATCTTCAAATTTAGCATGTATAAACAGAAGTATTACTTTTCTAGTTTTATAAGCATGGGAACAACAAAATCCATTTTAAATAGTATCCACATCAAAACTGTTTTTCTCTACCAACACAAAAGAACAAAAGAAAATACATGTGGATTAACATAAGAAATATTATTTAAAAACATTATGAAAGATCCCCAATGGGAGGAAAATGTTGCTTTTAGCGTCAGACAATAGTAAACTATTTTTCTTTTATTGTTTAAAATTATCTTAAAAAACAATATTGTAAAAAGCCATGTACTATGTACGTTTACATACATTTGTACATATACTCTTCCAAATAGAAAAAAAAAAACCTTCAAAATGTCAAAAAAGTAAGTCACTTTAAAGAAGTATGCTTGATTTAAATAATGATTTGTTTATTACTACAAAAGTCTACTGCGATGACATTAATTTTAGGTTTATTAGTATTTCACTGAGCCAATTTTATTCCCAAATAAAAGCTACGTTTGTGACCTACTGAAAATTTACATCTTCTCTTGAGGGTGATCTTTTTTCCTAAATCTTTTTAGGTGAATAGCGTGGCATATTCCGTCTTTTTTTTCCGCCCGCAACCATCTGGCCTTGGTGTAAGAAATCAATTCCACAGCAGCCGTCGAGCTCTGGTGCACTGAGAGGCATGTCCGAACGATGCTTCTCTCGATATCTTTAGCACAAATGACCTTTTGTTCTTGCTGAAACAGACTCAATTGGAACAAGAAGGAACCTGTCATGCCATTTCCCTGCTACAATATTCATTAGTTGGGGGCCGTGATCTTCCGAGTCGCTACCGAAGATTCTTGTTAACAAGCCTCAACTCAGCAATCTGCTCTTTCCCCACGTCTCAGTAACGTTGTACCACGATTACTAATTCTTAAATGATCCTTTTCTCATGGCATAATCTCTTTACGCTTTTGACAATATTCCTACCAGTATCTACCCTTTGCTGACAGAGGTATACACTCCAAATCGTGGCATTTACCACTCCCCTGCCCCCGCCACAGGCCAGCCCTTTTCCACCTTAACTTCAGATCCTCTTTTCAAGGGCTCAGCAATTAGCATTAAGTACATGGCTAAGTTGCCAAGAAATTGTGTAGCTCCAGGTTTCATGAATTTTAGACATATATCAAAAAGTGAATCAAGGAAGCCTTGGTGGTACAGCCTTTAGTCCCAGCTACTGCTGAGGCTGAAATAGGAGAATTGCAAGTTCAAGACCAGACTAGACATTTGATGGAATCCTATCTCAAAAACAAAAGAAAATAGCTTTTCCCTAGCAGTTGCAAGACCCTAGGCTTGACTCTTAATATTACAAAAAAAGGTGCATTATGGCCTTTCAGATTCAAATTTAAACATTTTTCTTTTTTTGTACACCCATCAAATAATTTTAGAAATATTTCAAACTCTCCACATGCATGTAAAAAAATACCAAAAAATAAATTTCAGGTCTACAAATACATTAGCAAAGAACTTTTGTATTTGAGAATTATAATATACAATCATGTTTTGCTTCCCAGCAATATATTCTGAGAAAACCATAATTAGGCAATTTTATCATTATTCACATATTATAAAACACAAGTAGTTTCATGGAACTAAAATCAATCATTTGACTTGAAGTTCATGTAACAGTGATCCATTTGTATAAAATTTTTAATAAAAATAAATGTGTGCATTCTAAAATAATTAAAATTATAATATAGGAAATACAAAAACCAGTAGTAGTTACTATTATCAAGTACTATGCACTACATATTATATTATGCACCTATGCTTTTATACGACTGGTAGAAAAATAGGTTTGTTTACAAGAGCATCAGCACAAATATGTGAACAAAGGCTTGAACTGCGTTATTTGGGTGGTTACAACGTTAGTCGGTCACAGAAATTTTACAAGTCAGTTATAATCTTTGAATAGAGAGTGTCTCATTGATCAAAACAGTTTTTAATTCATGGCTATGTTAATACAGTATAGTTTACCTTATATTTTGCATTAATGGAATTCTCAATGCCTTTCTCAAATAGGCTACATTGAGAAGGGACACATATGGGCTGAAGAAGGGTTATTGATGAAGAATAAGTTATGAGATTTCAGGGGTGATTTGCCTGAAGGAACAGTGACCTTCAGATCACAGTGTCAAATGCTGTCAGCTTTTCATTGCTACGGTAAGACTTCCTGAAATAAAGAAATTAAAAGAAGGAAATGCTTGTTTTGGCTCCTGCCTATAGAGGCTTCAGTCCGTGTTCAATTTGCTCCATTGCTGTTTGGGTCTTTGAAAAGGCAGAGTATCATGAAGGGTACTCTTCAAATGGTAAAGTTGCTCACCTCAAGGCAGCCTAGAAGCACAAACACAGGGTCTCGTTATTCTCTTCAAGGTCTCACTCCAGAAACGGACCTTCCATCCCTTAGTCCTCACCTCCTAGAAGTTTCATTATACCTCAGTATAGCTACAGGAAGAGGACCAACTCTTCCAAATATCAGCTTTTGTGAGACAGTTAAGATCCAAGATCTAAAAAAAACAATGAGTAAAATGAACGCACCTAAATTACTTTGTGCTTTTGATAAATGCATCGTGTTATTTGAGCAGGCGTACTCATGGTTAAGTGAAGAGCAAAATAGTAGTCCCCCTGGTGATAGACTCCTTACTGACACCCTTCTCTGTAGTTACCATTCCCTTGGAGAGAAACAAATGAGGGAGGGAGCTCTTTGAAATGCATTATATTATTATATAACACTATGTGGGGTTGAAATGGGAACTCAGGAGAAAGGAAAAGAAGTTAGCAGATTCAAAAGAGAGCAGAATTGCATTATGGTTAACATGGAGTCCTCATACCAATAAACTCTATATTTGGTTAGATGGTCTGGACCATTTTTACAACAATTGAGACACTGGAAAAACTGGCTTTTAAATTTCTACTTTATTTTCAGTGCTTTGATCTTGAATATATTTTGTATGAAGATTTTTTTTTCCTACGTATTAGTGAGTGATAAGAGCTATAGCTACAATTTTGTGGCCTTCTGGGTCCAGAAAATAATAACTACCAAGAAGTATTTTATATCAAACAAAGGAAAAACTAAAGACTGCATCAATGAGATATAAAAGAATATTTTCTCATTTAAGACAATTTCTCAACTTTAGTCAACCCTAATGTTTTCTAAATACACTAAATTCCATCACTATCTCAAATGTTAGCAGCAGCTGGATAAGCATTAAGTGTCTCACTGCTTCTAAAAGATATCCTTTTATTATGTCTCAGGGAAGCAATATAATATTTCTAATTTAATCAGAGGTAAACAAAATAGGTTCTTCCTCATTAATAAAAGCCAGAATCTTTGGAAATTATTGTTTTTAATAAATCTAGTACTTCAGTTTATGCTTTATAAATAAAAGTTCAAATGGAAGTTGTTTGTAGACATTTTATTCAACCCACCAATTACATGCAAAAGATTTGGGTTAGATAAATCTTGTCTGAATTAAGTACCTGAATACAACAAGCCACATTCAGACATCATATTGTTCTGTTCAAATACTAATAATGCCACTTAAATTTCCATAACTTTAAATTTAATACAGAAACGCTGAAGCCTAATGAAACAAAAGAAGGTTTTCCCAAGTTTTCCTAAGGTTTTTCTTTCATTCTCCAAATTTTTGCGCTACACAGAAAGTGGGCATTAAAAGGGTAGGAGAAATAATATGCACTCATTCAATCATTTATTTACCAGTGAGCACTATTATGTCCTGGTCATTTTAGTAATACATTATCTCACTTAATCTACATGACATTTAACAGTTGCTTTTCATCATTCTCTCTTTCGAAGCTGGAGGGAAATAAAGAGTTAACCTACCCGTTCAAGGACAAACAACTGTGCTTGCAGAAGTGCCAAGATTTAAACAAAATTGAGTCCAGTTCTATTTTTCTACTATACCTGCTAATGAGTTTCTATGAATTGGTCTTTGAAAAAAAATGATTAAAAAAAAAGTTCAGAGAAGAGAGAAAAGTGAAGATTACAACCTTGTGACCTTGTAGAGTATTTCTCAGTTGGCACAGAATCCTTCAGACTTTCGCAAACAATTAGTCTGTAGTTAACCGCAGTTAATGACTAAGCTTAAGACCATCCTATGTGTAACTGTTCTTTATTTTAGTCTCTTTGGACCTTTCTTAAGCATAACAGGGAAATTTTTAAGCTGCTATTGTGGGAAGAGCCCATCTAAAATTACCTTCAAGCCCTAGGCTTTATAACGTCATTTTAAAAGAGATGTCATTGCCGAACTAGGTGATATATTTAACCTATTGTTGCCCGTTCTCATCTGATGTCATGTTCCACCAGCTGACTTGTATCCTGAGCTCTGGCTTGGTTGGTCAGTTTATGTTTATAACATTGGTAGTTGATGGCACTGTCTACTGCTTGACCTTACTGTGCAGTTGATGCTAAATTAATTTATAAATATTCTATTACCTTGATGTCTTTTCTTATAGATGGAAAAATGCTATGCATTTAAGGTGAGAGTAAGGAACATGTATATTGCGGATTTTTACTATTGAAAAATTTAACTGTGTTTCAGGATAAAGCTGCCCCTTTTAATTACACACAAGTGAATGGACACAGCCATTAACATGTGAGAAAATTATTCCTACCACTTTCTGTGCAGCACTGGAAAAATATTTATTACTTTGAAAATTGCCTTTCTATTAAATTAAGTTCGCAAGGCACATATTACAGTTTGGGAAATTTTGATGATGGCTTGCTCATAAAGTAATGGAACATGCTTTATATGAGTTTGTCCTTTGGGAAATGAATCCTAAGATTTGAATCCTGGCTCATACTTTCTCTTTGCTATTAGGGAATTTCTTTAACCCTTCATGTTAAAGTTCATTATATATAAAATGAGGCTAAAATCAAGTACTTTATGGGAATGGGTATTGGAGGATTGAATTACTCAAATGCAGTAAAGAACTCAGAATGTTAACTTTAACATCAGTCTAATGAAGAAAAGCAGCCACAACTGAGATGTATTTCCCTGGGGAATTTGAAATAGTATGAGGAAGCCATTATTAATCATGCTCTTAATATATAGATGGTCCAATGGGCGAATTCTTTTCAGGTTTTTGGTTTCTTGAACAAAAGATTGGAAAAGACACACAGAAAAGGCAGCAAAAGGGTACATTTATTGGAGTCAGAAAAGAAGTATGCTTTATAGAGTGAACAGACTCACAGAGGCCCAAGGTTCAGGGAAAGAGGTCATTTTAATACCAATTCCTAAATCAGCTTCCTTTTCATGCAAATAAAGCATTGGATGATTTGTTTTATCAAAAGCTCACTTGGTCTGAGACGAGATTTAGCTTGTCCCATTGAAAGATAGCTTGGCAACATGTCAGACATAAATGAAAGATTTAATATAGCACTTTTCTCATTGGTCCTGCAAACTACATCAGATACAAGTGAGGGTTTGACAATATTGTTTTCTGATTGGTTCTTTGTACAGTGCTCAGAAGGCATTGGGTCATTTTGGGGGCTGTGTTCTTGTAGGTCCTCTAGGTTTTTATGACCTGTGACACATTCTGAACAGTTATTGGCCCAGTTTGCTGCATCGCTAATCTCTTACCTTAATATCTCTATCCAGAACTGAATATTTGGAATGAACAAAACTTCAGGTTTCTGAAGTATTATTTTTTAATCACTGTTAACTTTCTGTGCAAATAACTACTTTCCCAATCAACCCAAGACTGGGGAGGCACCCAGTTCTTTTCCTAGAAGACAATTCCACTTTTTCCAAGATCAAGCAGAGATCCCAGACTAATGAATGTTATCATTTCTACCACAACCTGCTTGAGGTTTAAAGCTATGAATACAGGTAAAGGTACCATTTCATAAAACCCCAGAGGACATTTTTTACATACTTTGTATCTGTGTTTTTCAGGATTACAATCCTAATTAGCTTCAAATATATGTAATTTTTTTCTCAACCATGTTGATTTTATTTTCATTCAGTAATGCTATACAGTGCTAAATGATTGTTCTATTTAGTGTAAATAAAAATTTGTGAATTCCAATAAACTATAAGTAATTCAAACAAATTATAAGTACTAAGAAGAAATAGTGATTTCAGCTCTGTTGCCATTTATAGAATAGTTGCTTTAGGAATGAATTTTTTTTTTAATGACTGTGTTAAAAAACTGTGAAAAAATTTCAAGTTGATATACTAAGCCTATTGGAAATACAGATGCAGTCATTATGTCATTTCTTGTACAAATTATCTATAAGCAAAAAGATTGGCTCTATCACTGGTGTAATCCAATGTATTTACAGTAACTCTGTATTTCACAAATTCTACACTCCATTTTTAAAAATCTTGTAATAGCTTCCCATTTTTCTCAGGTGCAACTCAAAATACCTAAATATGCCTATGTGTCTCAACTCTCTAGTTTCATCTTTAAAATGCTGTCTTGGAACTTCAGCTCCTATCTTTTTTTTTAATTCTTGAAGAACTTTGTGTGACCTTGTCCCATAAAGGCTTTCTCATGCTGTTCTTTCTATAGGGAAACCTGCTCTTTCTTATATCTTCTTTATTCATATTTCCAATGAGACAGAATTTCATGTCGGAAGTCTTCCATGGCATCTGGGCTAATGTTAAGGTTCTGTATACTCTTATTAAGCTGTTTTGGGTGACAATTAGATTCAGATATATTTCTCCAAGTAAACTCTTACGATACTTGAAAGGAAACAGTCTTATCATGTTTTTCAATTTTATCATTTAATTGTGTTTTACCATAGCAGATGCACCAATGAAGAAGGGGCAAACAAAAGGGGCAATCTTTTAAAAATTAATTTTAAAATTCAATTTATCGGTAAAATTTAAATGTACTTATAATCTTTTCATGGAGCCTATATTCTATAAGAAGAAATGAAAGAAAAGGTATATTTTGTTTTTTTTTTAATGTAGAGATTGTTGATATGAGAAGCAATAAATCATGGGCTATAATGAGCAAAAATGGAAAATCAAAAAGACCTCTTTTGAGGAGAGGGCATTTGAAAATAAATCTAGATAAAGTTGGAGAAGTCTCCTTCTGTGGTTCTTCTTATAACTGCCTGTATATTATTACATATTCTTCTTTCCAACCTTAGCTTCAAGCTGCCCTAATTGATCCTAAAACTTCTGAAAGCACAAAGTGACAAATTCATCTCAAGACAAGAGTGTCTTCTCTCTTTGTTTTCCAAATACATATTGTAGATTGCAGATTTTTCTTCCATCTAAATAGTTATAATTACTTTTCATAAAAAGCATATATAAGGTAAAAAATTACATATTTAAGAGGATATACCTGGAAACAGTGCCCTTGTGACCATACTAGTAAGTCCTTATTTTTACTATGACAAATTCTTGACCTGAAGTGTCCCATAAGGTAACCATGGGCTGTATGTAACCAGAAAGCCCTAGAAATGTGGATATTACCCAAAGAATTGCATTTCCTTATTTACTTTTATCTTAGTTAATTTACATTTAAATTAAAAATAGAAGCAGTGCAATTTATTTTTCTATCAAACATAACTCTTTGTTTTGTCAGACTCCATTTCACTCTACCTGCTGCCTCACATAAGATATTATAGTTGCATTAGCATGCATATGTTAAAATTGTGTTATTTCAAATGTTACACAAAATGCATCACTAATCTAGTTAGGGTCAACAGAATGACTCGATAAAAATGACTTTTTCTATGCATCAATCCAATGATTATGTTTACTTGAATGTTCTACATAGACAACAGGAATTACAATGGCACATTTGTAATCATACTGATAATTAATTGACACACCATTTTACTTATTAGTAAATTTACCCACTATGAATAAAGTGTGGAAAATTTTTATATTTAAAGCAAAAGTATTTCCACGTTTCAGATTTTAGTGGAAACTCTGTAGAAGAGATATAATGTGCTTAAGATAGTGAAGTTAAAGCAAATATTGGAAGCAAGTGTGTCAAAATTTCACAATGGATAACAAATGTAACTTACTATGGCAGGATAAAATGTGAATTTCATTTGTTTGTAATGTAAAAGAAAAATTTAAGATGACAAACTAGATATTATTAAAGATTTCGTTTTCAGCATTTTACTAAAACAGTTTTAGTTCCCTGAGATTACAAATAAACACCCAGCAACATAAAAAATAATGATCTGTAAAATAATCAAATCTTGTAATGTTGGCCAACCACAGAAATTTTGGGGTTTGTGGGAGAAAAATACTTTTTTGATAAACAGGGGAAACAATTACTTTAAGTTTATTAATAGCATAATAAAAATTCTTAAAATATATTTTACATAAAATTAAAGTTCCTTAATTAATCATCAAATACTTGACTGTTAGCAAACAAAATACTTCTCAAAATATTGATGATCAAGTAAGTGAAGATCAGATTGGTCTCGCTTTTACATTTTAATTTTAATTTCTACATTTTAATTTTAGAAGACTTCCAAATTTACAAGGAAATGTTGCCACTTCATAGTCCAAATAACGGCCTTCATGGCTCATGCATTTTTAAAATGCTTGCATTAAGTTTCGTTTAAGATGAATATTGCTACAATTATATTAGGTTAAATACTAGAGTTATTATAATTCATAGGAGAATATTGTTTCTTTTTCGTTTCATTCAATTATGAGATAAGAATTGAAAATAAGAATATGTTCAGTTTCTAGAAAAAGACTGTGAAAAGTATTCTGAATACATTATGCAAATCATTCGGCATATATTACAAGAAAAATAGCTAATTAAATGATCTCTTGTTCTTTCTTAATGCTCATAGGTTGAGATGCCACACATCCTTATAAAGATTTCAAGTACTGTGAATTTAAATTTAAGATATTTATGAAATAAAGAAATGCTTACAGGGCCGGGGATATAACTTAGTGGCACCACACCTGCCTCTCAAGCACAAGGCCCTGAGTATAATCCCCAGTACCAAGAAAATGAAAAAGGTTACAAAATATTGAAAAGCCAAAAATAACTGCAGAAAGTTTTGGGCTTTTTGATTGACATAAAACAGGAAATTGAAGAACTAAATTTATAGCTGCAGGGAAAGGAAAGGTTACTTATTGGTGACTTAGCTAGATGGAACTTATGTCAGGATTAAAACTTCATAAAACAAATAATAAACTGATTTGCTACACTTTATAGTGTAGTAAGAATCATTATGCTGAAGGATCATTATGCTGAAGATTGTAATTTATAAAACACAGTAAGGCATAAATTGACTACAAAGCTACAAGAAAAAAACACTTTTTGATATTGATAAGTTTAATGGTACTTTTCACTGTATGCAAACTGTTAAATTTCATCTTTAAAATAGTGAGTTGACATAAGAGTTACTCAATTTTCTTGATTTGGATGTGGGTACTTTTGAAGTTAATAAATTAGCTAATAAATTAGTTAATAAATTAGCTTTAAAGTCAAATATATTCTACTAAATCTGATGAACTACTTTGTGTACGTGCCTCTTAAAGAAAATTATTTGGAAACCATTCAGTTGTTGGAAAACTATACACATGTAGAACATATTAGGCCATGTGAATTAAGTTTTCAACTATAATTCTTATGAAAGAACTTTTAACTAAAATTGTTATGAAAGTTCAAGTTATGCTGATGAAAACAGCATTTCATTGAGATGTGTTTGTTATAAGTGTAAAATATATGACTGCACATTTGAAATATAAAATAAAAAGTATGTGAAATATTTCATTAAATACATAATATTAAATGTTAGAAATGACTATATATTGGACATATTCAACAAAATATATTATTACAACCCCATGGGATTGTTGAAGACACATTTATGTCTTTCCCATTTTCCCAGCTCCTCTGTCTGTGTGTGTGTTAGTGTTATGAAGATATCATTTTCTTTATTAAGTTTATTTGAAATTTTTAGGTATAAAATATAGTTGCATTCATCATTAGGATCTTGTACCTTTACATGACATATCTTGGGTCTTATTTTTCCCATTCCCCTGACCTCCCTTCACCCCTTCCAACCTTCCCTATTACAAAGACTTGGTTTCCATTTTTTCATTTTCTCATATTTTTTCTTTTCTCTTCTTTCCTTTCCGTTGCCCTTCACTCTTCCCCTACTCCTTTAGGCCTTTACTTCCTTTTTCACATTATTAATTTTAAAATCTGAACCTTATTTACACTTTTAGGTTTTCACTCCAGGGAAACTATTTGGTGTGTCCTATTTATTTCACTTAACACTATGGCCTCAATGTCAACCATTTAGCTATAAATGTCTCTAGTTTCTTGTTCTTTATGACTCCATTTTATATATATAAAACAACAACAACAACAACAACAACAACAACAACAACAACATCTTCTTTATCCAGTCTCCAGTTGATGAGCAATTGGGCTGTTTCCAAGTTTTAGCTATTATAAACTGTCCTGCTGTAACCATGGTGTGCATGTATCGCTGCGGTATGATTCTTTTAATTCTTTTGGAAAGATACCCAGCAGAGGGATGGCTGGGTCAAATGGGACCTCTAACCCTAGTTTTTTGAGGTACCTCCATATTGTTTTCCACAGTGGTTGCATCAGTCTGCACTCCGACTTAATAGAGAAGGGTTCCTTTCTCCGCATGACCATACCAGCATTTGTTATTGGTTAATTTCTTGATAGCAGCCATTCTTTCCGGGGTCAGGTGGAAACTCAGTGTTGTTTTTATCTGCATCCCTCAAATGACCAGTGATGTTGAACTTTGTTCAAATATTTATTTGCTGCTTTTACTTGTTTGTCTGAGATATGTTTGTTCATTTCGGATGACCATATTTGAATTGCGTCTTTATATTTGGGGGGGGGTCTGATTTTTTTGAGTTCTTGATGTATTCTAGATAGCAGACCTTTGCCTGAGGAACAGGTGGTAGAAACTTTTCCCCACATTATAGGTTTTCTCTTTGCTCTGATGGTGGTTTCTCTTGCAGTGTAAAAGCTTTTAAATAAGATAAGATCCCAGTTTTATGCTAGTTGCCGTGCTACTGAAGATTTGTTCATAAAGTCTTTTCCTATGCTAATTTCTTTGAGAGTTCTTACCTAATTTATCTTCCAGCAAGCTTAATGTTTCTTTAAAGTTGATCTTTAATTCACTTGGATTTTCATTTAGTGCATGGTGAAAAATAGTCCAGTTTTAATCTTTGGTAGGTTGAAATACAGTTTTTTTTTTTTTTAACACAATTTATTGAAGAGTCTATCTTTCCTCCAATGAGGATGGTTGGCTTCTTTGTCAAAGATGAGACAGCTGAGTACATCTGGAGTTGTTTCTGCATCTTCTAATCTATTTCACTGATCTTTGGGTCTGTTTCTTTGACTGTACCATGATGTTTTTATCACACTGGCTTTGTAGTATTGTTTCAAATTGAAGATTGTGATACCCCTTTTATATCTCTGTTGCCTAGAATTGCTTTTCCTATCCTAGGTCTCTTTTGGTTCCAAATGAATTTTTGTTTTCTCTAGTTATATGAAATATACTGTTGAGATTTCAATCAGAATTGTACTGGATCTGTAGAGCAGTTTTGTAAGCATGGACATTTTCACTATGTTGGATCTTTCTACCCAGGAAGAAGGGTTGTCTTTCCATTTTCTTATATCCTCTTCAATCTCTTTTTTTTTCAGATTCCTATTGTTTTCAGTGTAGATGTCTTTTGGTTCCTTTGTTAGATTTATTCCTAGATATTTCATTTTTGGGGATACTATTGTGAAAGGAATTGTTTTCCTAATTTCTTTCTCAGTGAGTCTGTTATTTGTGTACAAGGAAGCTATTGATTTTTTAGTGTTGACCCTGTATCTAGCTACTCTACTGAATCTGTCATTTAAATCTGGAAGTGTTCTGACAAAGTTTTGGGGTCTTCTATGTAGAGTATCATATAATCATCAAATAATGGCAGCTTAACTTCTTCCTCTATCTTTATTCATTTTATTTATTTATCTTACCTAATTCCTGTGGATGTTTCCAGAAGTATATTTAAGAAATTGTGATATATATATATCCTTGTCTTATTTCTTATTTTAACATGAAGCTTTTCAGTTTTGGGCTATTCAATATGATATTGGCTGTTGGTTTTTCATAGATAGCGCTTATCAGGTTGAGATAAAGTCCATCTATTCCAGTTTTCTGCAGTGTTTTTAATCAAGAATGAGTGTTGAATTTTATTGAATGCTTTTTCTGCATCTACTGAAATGCTCATATGTTTTATTTTCCTTGACTCTGTTACTATATTGTATGACATTTATTGATTTATGTATGCTGAACCATGCTTGCATCCATGGAATAAATCTGACTTGCTCAGAGTGTATGATCTTCTTGATGACCGTCTGTATTCTGTTTGCCAGTATCTTATTGGGGATTTTTGCATCTGTGTTCATTAGGGAGATTAGCCTGTAGTTCTCTGTTTGGTTGGAATCAAAGTAACAGTTGCTTTCAGGAATGAATATGGAAGTATTACTTCCCTGTCGATTTCATAGAAAAGTTAAAAGAGTAATGGCAATAGTTCTCTAAATGGGTTTTAGAATTTAGCAGTTAAGATATCAGAACCTGGGATTTTCTTTTTTGGTAAATTTTTAATTGTGTTTTCAATTTCACTGATTGTAACTGGGTGTTTAGAAATTTTATATCTTCTTCATTCAACTTTGGTAATTCATGTGTAACTAGAAATCTATCCATTTCTTCTGTGTTTTCCATTTTTTATTAGAATTCAAGTTTTCCAAGTAGGTATTGATGATCCTCTGGATAGCTGCTGGATCTGTTGTGACTTCAACTTTTTCATTCCTAATTGCATGTATTTAGGCCTTTTCTTTCCTTTTTTTTTTTGATAAGGTTGGCTAAGGGTTTATTAATTTTATTTATTCTTTTGAAAAACCAACTCTTTAATCATTGATTTTTGTGTATCATTTCCTCAGTCTCCACTGCATTGATTTCCACTCTGATATTTATAATTTCCTCCCTTGTATGAGCTTTAGGTTTGTCTTGCTCTTCTTTTTCTAGGATCTTAAGATTTACATTAGCTTTTTTATTTGAGCTCACTCTGTTTTGCTAGAGTGGGCATTTACTGCTATGAATTTCCCTCAAAGAACTGCTTTCATTGTGTCACATAGATTCCTGTATGTTGTATTTGCATTATTATTTATTTTTAAAAACTGTACAATTTCTTATTTAATTTCTTCTGTGACCCATTGGCTTTTCAGAAGAGTGTTGTTCAATCCATGTGTTTGTGAAGTTCATGCAGTTTTTTACGCTATTGATCTCCAGTTTAATTGCACTATGGTCCAATAATATACATGAGATAACTTCAATTCCTTTCCATTTAATTAAACATGTTCTATGAGGTAATATTTAGTCTATTTTGGAGAATGACCCATGTTCAGCTGAAAGGATATATATTTAGATTTTGTGGGGTGGAACACCCTATAGATGTCTATTAAGTCCATTTGTTCAAAAGCTTGGTTCAGTTCCAATATTTTGTTTTTGATTTTTTTGTCTGCATGATCTGTCTATTTGTGACATTGGGGTATTGAGGTTCCCTACTACAATTGTGCTATTGCTTGTCTGGTTTTTCATGTCCCACAATATTCATTTTGCATAGTTTGGGGCATTAGTATTTAGTGCATATATATTTCTGGTTGTCATCTCTTCCTCTTGTATTGTTCCCTTTACAAGGATGTAGTGACCTTCTTTGTCTCTCTTAATTAGTTTTGGTTTGAAATTTACTTTGTCTGTGAATAAAATAGCTACCCCTATTTTTTTGTGTGTGGGTTTCTGTAGCATTGAGAACTGTTTTCCATCCTTTTACTTTCAGTCTGTGTGTTTCTCTTTGAAGTAGGTGCATTCTTGGTATACAGCGTGTTGCTGGATTTTGCTTTTTAATCTGTTCTACCAGTCCACTTTGTTTGATTGGTGAATTGAGGCCATTAATATTAATGGTTAAAACTGATATTATTGACTTATTATTGCTATGTTATTATCCTATTTTAATCCCCCCCACACTCTTCCTTTAATTTCTTGACCTGCCTAATGGATTTGCTCTGTTGGGCCTCATGGTGTTATGACCTTCATTGTCTTTTTCTAGGATATTTTTTAGAATTGTTTGGAGTGCTGGTTTTGTATCTATGAAGTTTCTCATGTGTTCTTTGTCACACAAGTATCTTATTTCCACATCAATTTTGAAGGATAGTTTTGCAGAATATACAGCAGTGATTGTTTTCTTTTAGGGCTTGAAATACCTCACTCCAGGCTTTCCTTGATGGTGAGGGTTTGCATTGAAAAGTCTGCTGTGATTCTGATAGGTTTCCTTAGCATGTAATTTGTTTCTTTTCTCTAGCTGCTTATAGTATATATTTCTTCTACTGAGTTACTAGGATCTTGATTATTATATGTCTAGGTGTAGATTTTTTTAAAATCATGGCTATTTAGAGTCTTTCATGTCTCACTTTTGTGTATGCAAAGTTTTTTGCTCTGTTTGGGAAGTTTCCTGTCATTAATTGTATGAACAGATTTTCTATTTCATTTGTATTTTCTCCTGCCTTTCATGGACTGTTATCGATCTTATATTATTTTTCCTTGCATCATCTAGAAGCTGCTTGACTGATTTCTCATGGCCCCTTACTATTTTTAAGAGAGATCTCTCTTTTCATGGTCACTGACCACCTTTCTGTCTTCTATATCTAATATTCTGTCTTCAGTTTGGCTCAGTCTGTTATGTGTACTTTCAATAGAGCTTTTAATCTTTTGGATATCTGTTTGTTTGTATCTATTTCATTGATGGAACTGTCTCGGTGCAGGAGACCATTAGGTGACCTGTATGTTTATTCACAGAGTTGTTGGTAAGACCTGACAGCAACAAATCAAAGATGATCCCCCACATGTGAACTTGCAGTGTCCCAGGCACTCCCTGCTCCTTGAAGAAAAGGAAAGAATGTCTCCCTGAGTATGTTTATTTAGACATATGCTTACTTTAGCTTGGCTCCAGAAACAAAATTTACTGTTGCCATGTATAAGCTCTGGAGTTTTTAAACTTCTATAATGATTAATGTAACCTGTGCCTAGTAACATATATCAGCTTACTGTGCAGAATATAAAAAGAATAACAAATAAAGATCTAGGTCTTTGCTTCTTGAAGCTCTAACCCCTGTGCCTTGCTATTTTGTATGTGTCTTTTCTAAGTAAGTTCCTCTCCCTTAGAGACCCCTGATATTTCATGAATTCCATTTCTTTTCTATATTGGGCATTTATGATTTCCATTTATTTTCTATGCTGGGCATTCATGGCTTCTATCATGGTCCTGAACGCATCTATTTTTTTTTTTTGTCTAGTTCTTATCTAGAGTCTCTAATCATGTCTTTCATTCTGCTCACCATTTCTGTAATTATCTGGGAAATTATTTCTGTTTTTAATTTTTCTAGATCCTCATTCATCTGTTTTGTTCCTTCCTGTGCTATTAGTTCAGGGTGTCCAGATGGTTGTTTATCAGACTTTTCCACCTCATATCCCCCCAAATTTGCCTTTGGTGAGCTCAAAGTCTGTGTTTGTGCCTTGCTTAAATGTGTCCTCATTTCTATTTTTGTTGTTGGGTCTGTACTTGGTTTAATTCCTGGGTTAATATTTCAATCAACCAGATATAGCTGTTCTTTAGGTTTTGGATTTCTAATGACTCTGAGACATTAATTTTCATTATACCAGGAAGGATAAGTGATTTCAATCACAACAAGTGATAACAATCAGAAGCACAATAGAATCAAGCACAGATTAGAAAATGACAATCTACAGTAGTTATCAATCTATCACCTTTAACCATGTGAATTAAATAAAAATCAAGAACCAGTCCAAAATATGTTTATAGTGAATAAACTCTTCAATATGGCAAGTTTACCCTTCAGGATGAGGACTTAGAAGAAGTTGGGGAGAAAGAGATATATAGTTAGGATTGGGAAAGATTAGACATGAGGCCAGAGGACACAGGAAGATCATGCAAACTCTAGGAAATCGTTGAAGACAAGAGTGAAATACAGAATAAAAGGACAAAGACAAGAACAGAACAACTTAACAGCAATAGGAAAGTTAGAAACTGTGCCCACTTTCTTTTAGACCAATGACAACTGAGAGAAGGAAAGAGAAGAAAAAGAAAGAAGAAATCTGAATTAAAGCAGGAGTAGGAACAGAAAGGGAGATGAAGGATAATATGGGAGAGCAAGAGAGTGAGTGAAAGAAAAGAGATAAGAAGGAAAAAGAGGAAAGAAAAAAGGAAGAATCTGAAACAAGTAGAAAATAAAAATTAAAAATAAGAGGAAAAGAGAAAAATAATTTTAAAAATAAAAAAGAAGGACCTCCTTTAAGTTATGTCTCTGCCATCACAATAGACAACGTGGACAGCAGTGTGCAGATCTAAGTCAGACAGTCTCAGTGAGCCAGCAGCAGACCCCTGAGATTCTGGCTGCAAGGCCAAGGTTGAGCTCCCTGACCTCCCACAGGGTTGAGCTCTGCAAGGTTCTACTGCATGCTCCAGCTGCCCTTCCCCTGAGGATAGTCCAGGTTCTGATGGGAGGTGGTGATCCCTCCAACTTACCAACCATGGTAGTCTGGTGTGCTTTATTGCAGAAATTCTCTTCACTTTTCCAGTGGGCTTCAGTTTTCAAGAAGCCTGAGAAAGGTCCTCCTTCTGTTGTTTGTTCACTTCTGATCTATCTTCCAGAGCTCAGGACAATGGCCTTTATGATCCCCTGTGGCTCTGCAGTGTGGATCCAGGTACTGGCACAATCAGGAGGCTAGAGGCAGAGGGGGTGCCCACAGAGCTTTAATCCTCACCTGTACAGCTGCTTAGCGGCCCAGGGATGTGGGGGTCAATGTCATTCTTATTTTGAAATCTTTATACTTTCTTTTATTTTTGCCCCAATACTTTTTCCTTATAGAATTTAGAGGCCAAAGATTAAATGTCACAGCATAGGCTCTCATGAGTTTCATAGCACAAGAGTTGTATCTATCTTGATCTCTGATACTTTGCCCACAGGGAGCAAATATTGACACCTGGCCAGTCTTCAAATACACAAAAACAGCTGAATTAATAGTGCCAGCCTTCCATGCCCAAGGCTTCTGCATCTGTAGATTTAAAAAAAGGGAAGGAAATATTTAAAAAAAAAACATGCCTATATTACATATGTACAGATATTTTTCTTATTTATTCCATAATTCAATTTACATTTTATTAGAAACTATATATTTTGTAAGGATGATTGAAAGGATAGGTTATATACAAATCTTAAACAATTTTATACCAGGGACATGAGCATCCATAGATTTGGGTATTTGGACTCATTCCCCCATCCATTCTGAGAAACAACTGTAAAGAAGGTCATTCATTTGGATAACAGTTGTCAAATTTTGACTCTTTCAAAATGTGTAAAATTATCAAAAAACCATAGAAAATTGATACTCTGTTGTTCTTACTTTTTTGATTGAGAAAATTAAGGCTCAATAAAAGACAAATTGCACAAAAATAAGTCAGTGAGCAGGTGAGAACAACTCTAAACACTATGCTATTCCCACCATGGCAAATAAATAATGATTTTCTTTTGGTTTATTCTGTGTATATAGATTGAAAATAATTGGAAATTTTATAGCAAACATCTATATTTTTATGATTTTTTTCAAATTTGATATTCATTCCCCATGTGATCCCTGAGATGCTAAAATTTTAAATTCTCTCTGCTCTCCAAATATGCTATGTATATTCCATGCTTTTGAAGCTTTATATATGCTACATCTTTCTTGCAAAATGTCTTTTCTGCTTTTGACACTTTTCAAAGTCCTACGTCAGTATTTCCAAGGTCCCTCATGGAGACTCAGTCACTTTCTTTCTCACACTTTTCCTGTGTAATGTGTACAGTATCCATTCCTGTTGATGCTTCTTGTGATATTTTATTTTTCCCCATGAACCTGCCTGCTGCTTTCACTAGCCAGGTTACATACTTTAGCTCTTAATGAACACATATCACCTAACATTTCACATTACAAGTGTCATTGTTTTGAGCATGGCAAAATTTGTGGAGAAGATTTACTATAAGTATATAAAGAATCACACTCATTCTCAACATTTGACCAAGGGAATCTAACATATACCCCACTGAAGGACAGAAAAAAAATGGATATTTTTTAAATGTATGGAAAATAAGGTAGTAATTAACTTCTTTGTACACATATGTGCCCATGAGCAATCTTCTAAAAGGGTCAATTTACAATGAAGATGAAGTACGGAACATAAACGTAAGAAAGGTTGATCTCAGAATTGCTCTATTTCAAAACACTTGAATATTTTCTGTTAACACAGGTGGTTAGCATGTGCATTTGTATTTTCTCTCTTTTTCTGAATAATGGGAATGCCCTTTAAAAACTTGAAAAAAATTGTCTGATATCTTATTTTTAAGAAAGTTACAGTGAAGACTTTTCATTATAGTTATGGCTTGCATACGTATGCTGGTAATGTATAACAAAACTACAGAGAAATATGTGTAGAAAATTCCATGGCAGGGAAGATATTCTGAGTTCATCTGAATTCATAGCACAGAAAGAAGAAAAAGGAAACAAATATAAAATCATATTTGGTTGAATGATATATCAAGCAACCCTGGGTCAAAACACTAAACAAGACTTAGGACTCACACAAACAACCTGATTCTGTAAATTTCTTCCTAAATTGAAGAGCAGATTCCTGCAGGCTTTGAAAAGGAATTCTTTTCTAAATTACTGGGTAATTTTCTCCACTCCAATTGAGCTATATAATCAGTCGTGGTCAAAACATTGTACAAGGAAACATAATAGGATATGAATTCAACAAAAGTATGACTTCATGGACCCATAGCTGCAGAAAGGAGTTAGAAATGAAAATGATATAAATATGAACCGATCTTTACTTGAAAAAAAGAAATCCATCACTCTGTCATGTTCATGGAGCCTTGAAACTGTTGTAACTTAAATTATATTTTAAATTGCATATTTTTCCATATCAGACCCTATGAATCACTGAACTCAAGGTAAAATATGGTTCCCATGCTCTCTTTATAATCTATGTTCTAATAATTATGACACAACTTTCTTAAATCTGAGTAATAAATATAAAGTGGTATTCATAGCAAAAGATTTACTTTTAGTTCTTACCCATGCTTAAAACTAAGCTTTGGTTATATTAGTGTTAACTGTCTTTAAATATAGAGAAATTCACGTGGAGTCCCTGTATAATCTTTTGGCCTGAGCTCACGTATTCTTGGTGTTGGATAAGAACTGAAAAATCAGAATCTCAGCTAATCAGTAAAATAAATGCACTTATTGAAAAATGTTTTTGTTGTTGCCTGGGTTGTTTTCTTTCTACCTTAACAAAGTGATATGCCTAGCATCACAAGTTATTGAATCACTGGCAACGTCTTGGGTTGATGGCATACAACTGGTGAGTCATATTGCAAATGACAACTTTTATTTATTCTGTTTCTGTATTTAACAGATACTTTTAAAGCATTGACTATGAGTACCTTTCTAAAACATTAATAGCATGAAGGTGAATAAAACACACCCCTGCTATCAGTAGTTTGTTTTGCTTCTTTGACAGTCATTATATGAGGAGTTAGAGTTCTTGCTGTAATGTTTCTTAAAAAAATCTTCATGACACTTGCAGAAACTGGTGCATTAGGGTGAGGTAGTTACAGAAAAACACAATTTTGATATGGTAACAGAAAGATGAGCCAAAACTGGTCATATAAAGAGCAAAGAATGGATATAGGAGGATCGGGGTGGACTGATTCAGATGTCAACAGAGAAAACAGACTTTCCCACAGTCAGCATGTCAAGTACCAATGCATATGTGTGCTTCACACATATTTGTACACTGAATTTGTTTCCATTTCTTTATTGTATATATTTACCCCTCTATATATGTATATATAAATATGTATGTATGATTTTATTGTTTTGTTGGTTTTCATTTTATGTTCTGAAATTGTATTTTCCCAATATCTCACTTTACTTTTCACTAATACCTACTCTTCCTTTTAGGTTTAAGATCAAATAGAATACGCCTCATAAGGTTTCCATAACCTTTTAGTACATTTACATGAGTGTTCCCTTCTTTAAGCATATTTCTGTATTTCATCTCTATATAAATATATGTAGTTACTTTAAATAAGAAAAGGAGGAATAAAATGGGTGTAAAGAAAAGGCAATTAGTTTCAGGAAAAGCAGAAATCATATAACAAGTGGGAAGATTTGGCGTATTTGTTTACACAAAATGATTAAGCATATTGTTGGATCTTGTTTCTTGATCCATTCTGACAGTCTAGAAAGTAGTTTATACAACAAAATAAGATATTATCCAGAAGTGGTGCCAAACTGTTTGTTTCCTATTTTTGGTAATTTTTTTTTTTCAGTACTAGAGATTGAGTGCTAGGGCTTCATGCAGAGCTACAGCCCCAGTGTTTCTACAGTGGTCCCTTGACTTACAAACTCAATTTGTTCCTGAGGGCTGGTTGTAACTTAAGTTGGTCAATAAAAGGCTCAGGTTCTTTTAAACAGCCTTCAAGGTTTCTCTCCCGTATGCAGGCAGATTTTTGTGTCCTTGGAGAGACATCATCCCAACATTTCTCAATTAACCTCACACAGAAAAGAATGTTATACTGTTCCTTCCAGAGCTCTCTAAGGTTTAAGTCTGTATCTGAGACCATCTGGAACCACAAGTGGCTGGCATCCTGGTCATAAGTCAAGACTTTGTAAGTTAAAATTAAAATTCTAGTCATAACCTAATTTGTTTGTATGTCAGGCAGGCTCTAGCAGGAGGGTCCACTGTTTGTTTTGTTTTTTTGTTTTTTTGTTTGTTTGTTTTTTGAGACAGAGTGTCTGTAAGTCTGAATTGCTAGAGCTAGGCTCAAATTTCTGATTCTCCAGCCTTAGTTTCTGAGAATGTTGGGCTACAGTCATGGGCAACCTTTTCAGTGAATCATGTACAGTAATACCGCAATTCATGAATACATCTGTTCCCAAACAATTTGGTTCTCAAACAAGCACATTAATCACAATTTTGTTTCTGTTAACAAAATCCACATGAGATGACAAATGCAACTTTAGCCATCTTTCCAAAAACAAAACTGAGGTCATCTTTCTCCAAATTATAAAACATATCAAGTTTATGAACTGAGATATCGCTATTATGAGAAAAGAGTAATTATGGCAGGTGTTGTGACTTGTATCTAGATATTCCCTTAAAACCTCATGGGGTCTAGGCTGGGCTTTCCCAAGGTGGCTGAAACAAGCATGTGTGATACTGGGATTACAGATGTGTGTGTACTAAATTTGTCCAGATTAACTTAACAGAATTCTAGGTGTGGATAATGGAAATGCACACCCTGAGGGCAGTTGGCACTACATGAAATGCTGGTAGCCTCCATGCACTAAAATAGAGAGGCAGGCTTGTCACTGCTGCTTCTGCTGCTTCTGCTGCTACTAGATGCCTCTGCCATAACCTCCGCCATGACATGGGCTGTTTCTTTTCTGAGTTGCCCTTCTGTCATGCCACACTTGACTTAAAGACAACCCACTATGAATTGAAACTTCTACAAACTATTAGCTGAATAAAGCTCTCTTCCTTTAATTTTGTGTATTGGGTATTTTGTCTCAGCAATGTGTAAGAGAACTAAGACAGTAGGGGATACTGCAATAACATTGTGGCGAAGCCACACTGGGGGAAGGACACTTGGCGAGAGTTCATAGGCAGGAAAGGGGTTCCTGACATCCTTTCTAGGAATAGTGTTGCATCTCCAGGCTGAGTCTAGGCTCTTTGACATAGTTGGTCAAGGATAAGCGTGCAAGAAAAGCAGTCAGATGAGAAACTTAGAGAAACTTCACTTCGATCCCCATAGCAACCAATTCAAGTGACACTGGATCTAGGACCCTCACAACCTACTGGTAAGTTATGTGTGATTATTATTCTCAAATCAAATTCACACAAAGAAAGGGGGCTGAGAACTTATCCAAGGTAACAACACTAGTAAATTTCAGAGCTGAGATTAAATTCAGATAGTCTGGTCTAGAGTCTCCGGCTTAAAGTTATCTCCAATTTAAATCAAGGAATGAGTAGCTAATGACTATTTGGAAGTAATGAAGCAAATGTATGTAAGGTCATTAATTATATGAATTAATTTATCCTGAAAGAGAGGTTGTATCTCAACCAATATTTTTCAGTTGAGGGTAAATATGCAGTTCTGCCAGAGGACAGTTTGCAATATCTGGATGCATTATTGGTTTCCTCGTATGGAAGCAAAGGCACCCTGCTGCCATAAAGTGGCAGAGGTTAGGGAAGCTGTGTACGATTCACACTATGCTGAAGCAAATCCATAACAAAAAACTGTTCAGCTTAAAATGCAAAGAATGCCGATGTAGATAAAACCTACTCTGGACGATAAGAAATTATTTTAATTTTCCTGAGTTTTACAGTCCTTGTTTATTTTTAAGGAAAGTCATATCTATTTGGGAGCCATCAGAATTTAAACCATAACAGATTATAATAGCCATGTCGATGCCTGTACATGATAAAACATAAGCATTTTAAAATAAAGAAAATGAATTCCATTTTTGTTTCATTCTACTTATCTTTACTTTGTAATTTTTTATTTGTTTTATCAAAATGGGGTCACATTATGTAGTTCAGACCCACCTCAAACTCACAATCATCCTAACACAGCTTCCTGAACGCTGGAATTAAAAGTATGTCCCACCATCTCCAGTTATGTCTTATTTTTAGTGAAATTTTAGAAAGATCATCTTGATAAAAAGTGATGGAAAGAACAAATAATTTAATGGAGTTTCCTGAGCTATAACCAATTAGAAGATAATATTGTAACCTAGACAAAGTTGAGGCACATCTGAATCTGAGTCTGTTCCAGAAAAATCAAAACCCATCTAACATTAGCTCAACCACACTGATTAGAAATCTGAGGTTTTCATTGTGGGTTTTTTTTTCTGCCATTTTATGTATCATTATGAACCCTAGAATGATGTGAGTTTAATCTTACCTCACAAACAACAATGCTTCATTGCTTATATCTAAAAGCATTTTAATCTATTGAAGAATTATATTCACAAATCAGGTTGTCATCTTCCAGGAAGCTGTGCATGCACATACACACACACAAATCCAATTTGGACTAGTGAATTATTATTTGAAAGGTGTAGGCTTCACATGAGAAATTTCATCACATGAAATTGCATTGTCATTGTGGATAATAAAAATTAAATTCAGCTACTGAAAGGAACAAAGACAAATACTGAAAGATGGGAGAGTTTTCTAATCCACTGCAGAACTGTAAAGTCTCCTGCAAGATTAAGCTGAGACGCCATTTGCTGAAATCACTAACTGTTTCAGTTTATTAAAAGATTAAGAGTAAATCTATTTGGGTAACATGTGGTCTGCAAGACAAGAAATTTTTGCAAAATCAATGCTTTTGCTTTTCCATTTCCTCTCAATGCACCAAGAGGTAATCAACATGGGAGTAGCTCTGATCACACTAAGAGAACATTCTGATCTTCATTAGCAGAGGTCGACGCAAGAAATTTTATTTCACATAAAAATCTAGAGACAGTTCGCCTGGAATTAAAATCCTCTTCTGTTTCAATACTTCAAGCTGCAGGGTTTCATAATCCCCACAATTAACACACTACTGTGCACACGCTTTCAAAACAGGGCTTTGGAAGTTGCAAATAGAAGCTGCATAGTAGACAATCAATAAACTGAGATATCACTTGTCCTTTTTAAGAAATTTTTCTCCCTTCTCTTTTGGGAGTAGGGAAGAGTGGGAAGTGAGATGATAAGAAATGTAATGTTTAGTGCCCGTATTATATGAAAAATTGTATACAAGAGGTGAAATGTGGGTTGTCCCTAGGGAATTTCTGGCGATATTAATATATTGCTAGATTTATTCTTTTATTGGCTCTGCCTATAAATACTTTTTAGTATATATGGCAATCCTAATGCTTGGCAAAGGGTGCCACAGCAGCACAAGTTCTGTTCTTTCCAGGGAATCAAGGGTTTTGAAGGGAAATAGGCTAGAGAATCACAAACATGTAGGAACAATTATGTTATGAGTAAAGTAAACTCATGAAAAGTAATCCTGAGGCAGGACCTTTAGCCTGTCTTGTGCTGAGTATCTTTGAGATTGGTTTAGGAAAGAAATGACCAGTTTTGTGTTGAATTCAGAGACAGGATACCATTTATGGGAGGAAGGAGGATACAGTAGAGCTTGAGTTTACATTGCATATCTGCTACAGAGAGAATTTTAAGAAACAACAACAAAAACCAGTCAATCTAAAACTATGATACTTATGTTTGTTTGTTTGCTTATTTTTGGCAGTTGTGTGTCAATGGTCTGTCTTGGGGTGACTTCTGAGTGATCCCACCTCTTCTTTATTCCATCACAGTTATGTGGAAATCTGCTGGAGGGCTGTTCAGATTCTGTGAGATGTCTTCATGGTCACTAGGAACATGCTGACCTATCAACTCCTAGCTGCCTGCTACCAGGGCCATTTTTATTAATTAATTTTTTAATATATTAAGTGCCATTGAAGTTTTTCTCATACAGAAGTATATACTGTCCCCTCCCTACTTTTTGCTTTTTAAACACAAACAATTTCTCAGCAATATGGATATATATTAAATTATTAGACATAGATAAATTCCCATTCAATATGTCATAACCAATATGTAACATTTAAACTTCTTTCAGCATTACATGAATATTATTTTATATTTCCCAAACAAACAATATTGATAATCTTGACCAATTTAATGGTGCATGTGTTCGTGTTTATAAAGTGATTTATTTCACTGATGCTTCAGTGTTGATTTTCCTATTGGATTTTTTTAAACTGGATTAACTGAGCCCTTATGTGAATTTTCTTTTATTTATTTTTTCTGACTTTTGTGTAGTTCTTACACTTCATTAAATCAAATGAATTGTTATTATCCTGAATCTCAATTTAGAGTATTAAGGCTAATTTATAATAATTTTCATAAAATTTTGATGAGAATGTGTGCATCAAAAATCATTAGGTCAAAAAATATGTGTAAGGTATTTAAAAGATTGTTAAGTGAAAAACATGGGGTAATTTTCCTGCCGAAAGGGAGGGACAGGGCTAGAGTCTAGTTTGGCAGTCAGAATGCTGTGGTTGTCCAGAATAGCCTAAAGACAAAAGAGAGGGCAGAAAGTGGGAGAGTAAGAGGAAGGGTCTCTGTGACCTTCAATTGATTTAGATTTCCATTTTGTATTTGCTGAACATTAGCAGATGAAATTTGCTGTATGAGCTGAATCTTTGCTGATTGTTACTTGAATTTTGAATTAATCTATCCACTACGGAAGAAATCATCTGTGAGTAAAAGGAATATATTCTAATGTAATAGAAAATATTCAGTATCTTCCTACAGGGAGGGAAGCTGTGGTACATTTTGTGTTTCTCGGTGTTTTGAACCTGAAGTACACAGAGAGGAAGTACTCATTAAATACATGAAAATTTTGAAATAATGCTCTTCCTTGTTTTAAATTCTTTCAGATCATATCCCCCCCCTAACTTCATAGGGGACAGAAAAATAAATTCCAGTGGATATTGTTTTACTTAGAGCTAGTTGAATTTAGACTTCAGACGAGACTGTTCCTGTAATCTTAAAACCTAACTCTATCGTTTTTGGCTTTGTAACCTTGATCAATCACTTTTGCATCCTCCATTTCCTGACTTAAAAAGCACAACATAGTATCAGTAACTGCTCTTTATGTGGCAGTGCAAGAAGTCCTTGGGTACTGTCTTGGTTACTGTTTTCATTGCTGAGAGGAAATACCCGACATTCAAAGTTAAAGGGGGGCATGTTTATTGGGCTGGAGGTTTCAGTCCATGATTCACTAACTCGGAGGCAGAGCAGCACATGGCAGAGAGACAAAAGAGCAACAAACAGGAGAGAGCCACAGATCTTTCTATGCCTTGGTTCTTATCTAGGCTAAGAGTGAGGAGCACTCACACCCTTAGTTCTAGTATGCTAGAGCCTAGCATTGCATCATGCTTAAATCTCAGCACTACACACTCTAGATCGATGACCGCATGAGGCTCTGGAGGAACATCTGAACCCAAACCATATCAGGTACATTCATCAAGTGGGTTTGTAGGGATCCAGTACACTGATATGGGTGATTACTGTGGTGAAGGAATATTTATGTTGCATAGTTTTATTCAAAGTATTTTTTCTCATCCTCGCTAAGAAATTGTAACTCAGGTAAACTGGAAGGAGGAGATCGTCACATTATAATTTATAATTCTACCTTAATAGCCTGATTTTTAAATTTCTTGGATAAAATAACCTGTGGCTCTGAAAAATTTTATTTTAAGCAATATTACACTACTCACTTATTATTTTAGTATGGTTGTTGGTCATTCCCCTTTTATTCTTTAGTAATAAAATAACAGGTTTAACTGAGGCATTTTCTGCCTCCCTTCTCCCAGAGACATTAGTTTGTCTCTTCCTTAATTCAGAACCTTTCAAAACCTTCTAAAGCAATTATGGAAAGCCTAATCTCTTTGCTAGTTAGGAAGGAATATATAGTCCAATGTTGACCAATGAACTGTAAAAGTAAGCCCAGATGAGGGATTTTAACAGTTTCATTTTCTCTTAAAGTAGAAAAGATTGCTCTTCTCTTTTGGGTCATTGCTATGCTGAATGTAGTTTAGGAGCCATCTGGTCACTCCAGGGAAGACTAGACAGAAAAAAAAAAAAGTGTATAGTACATGTATTGAGGAAAAAGTGTCATGGGTTCTTAAAAATGCACATGAGGTAAGTCACATGTGAGCTGCGTTTCATTCTGCAGAGCGGTGACTACATGAGCTAGTAACTCTTCCCCTTTCTGTTTACGTCAGCTGACTTAGTGATTTCCGCTACTTGTGATTAAAAGTATTTCAGCTGCGTTAAAAATGAATATTTTACCATAATCGATGGTTCCATTTATTTATTCATTCACTCCCTCATTTATTCAGCCATTTAGCAGATAATCACTGCTTTTTACTTCTATACCTGTACTTGTACTGTAGCCCGGAGATTCAAATTAGGTCAGACATATAAGGTCACAGCCCTAACGTACAGTGTAAATGGAGCTGATCTTCTTTGGAGTTTCTTTTGATCTTGCATAAGGAAGGATCAGCTCATGAACCAATTTGTTGTGTAAGAAGCAGAATGGCTCCTCTATATATCAGAAGAATGAATCTACTGACTAATACTGTATTCTCACCAGTTCTTCAGAGAACAGTACCACAAAGCAATAGAATATCATGAAGTTATTCTGACATTTTAGGATCAGCTTCCAAATTACATGGATTTGTGAGAATCATTCTATGAACTTTAGGTCTAGTTTCTAAACCAGTGTAAATGTGTATTCTTGCCAGTTAGTAGAAAAACTGCAATAAGTGTGTCATTCTACTTGTATTTGACGTTTCGATCTTAGTCGTCTGTTTCTAAAATTGAAATTATTTTGTAGTAAAAAGGAATGTTCCCAGAAACAAGCAAATATAAAAGCATTGGTGTGGAGGGAGAGAAAATAAAGTTATTTTCTTCAAATATGTATTGGGTGTCAGGCAGTTACCTTATTTAAATTCTCAAAAAATAAAAATATTTTCATCGCCATTTCAGATAAGAAAAGTTTAAAGATAAAATCATAAGTTACAATTCCTATGAGGGACAGGAAGGCATGTGAAATGCATGAAAGAAACTGTCAGGTACACAAAACAATGAGGCAGGGACCATGGCTAATGGCGAAGCATTTTTGTCATGGAGAAATGAGACCTCATCCTTGCCAAATTTCTAAAGGAAAGCTTGGAATGGAAGTTTTTATTTGATGTGGGTAGATAAGTAATTCATGACTATGAGACGGTCCAGTTAAAAAGAATTACATTGAATTCTGAAAGAACCACTTGGGAAGACAGGTATAGGCAGCCAATAAGTTTTGGCAAGTATTATTATTACATATAAGCAATTCCTAGCTAAGGTATTTATAAAATATTTAAAAACATTTTCAAAAACTTCCTTGACTTCCATATTACTCTATGCAAAATATTGTTAACCTAATTATTTTTGCTACTTAAACTTAGGTTAACTATCTTGTGAATATGTACAGGATAGTGGAATACGAAGTACCTGGCTGCTATCCACCTAAGAAAATACTAGCTTGCTATCTTCACATAAGAGCAATTTGGGGAAATGTCAGAGTGTAAGGCTAGAGCTCACATCCTTCCTGGGTGACCAATAACTAAGAATGGGGTAACTCATCCATCAAGCTGCCAAGCCCCACAAAGAGGATACCCTGGGCTTCTAATTTTTTTTTTTTCCAATAGGGAAAAGAAATCTAGAGATAGACTTCAACTCCTCTGTAGTAAGGGGCTTTTCCTGGAAGATCTGCATCCTACTAGAACATGGGTGAAACTGGCAGAATTATAACTCATGGGGTCAGTAAGGAATGAGGAACAAAAGACAACTCACCATGACCAGAGTGCAACCCTGTCAGTAGCTTCAACTTACCAAAAAGAGCAGGCAGCATTTCTGATGATGTCTCAGGCTAAAAGGAATGATCAGTAGTCCTACCCAGCAGGGTAGGTTCACAGTTTGCCCTGAACCTGGATGATAGCCCTGCTAAGCAGATAAGAGGCCAGAAGCTTGGTTAAACTATGAAATATCTGCATCAGCCCCTCTGGGCTCTACTGCTCAGACTATGGATCTAACCAAGTGGAGTGCAGGTAGTGAACATGGCCAACCGCAGAGCACAACCCACAGGACAACTAGATGTCTGACTATCAACCTCACCATAACAGGGCACAGCTAGTTGTCTTGCCTGATAAGAGAGATCACCAGCTAATCTGCCCATCTGCGGGGTCAGCCTGTGGAACTGTCTGGATGCAAACAACAACTAGCAGTAGCATTTGGACAAAGAGTGTATCTTGCAGCCCCACTCTGACAAGGTTTATTTTGGAGCCCAGCCTGAGGCCACATTTAACACTAGAGTCCCAATGGCAGTGATGCCTGACTGTTAAGCCAGGCCTATACTACCTGCTCACCTCAGAGAATAACTGCACCTGACCATAGACACCACCAGCTGCTGACCTATATAGAACACTAGGCTGGGCTACCTGGGGAAGATATTTGTCTTCCAAAGTAGATATCTAAAAGTTGAAAGATGTGACCACTTCTTCAATGCATGAACAAGAAGGAAACAATATAGGGAACAGAAAGAATCAGAGAAACCTGATACCACCAAAAGACACTCATGAAGATCCAATAGCTGATTTTTAACATGTATATATGTGTATATAAATTCACAGGGGAATACAGAAGTTATGTGTATATTTCCTCTGATATTTAAGTTGTCAACCTATCTGTAGTTAACCTTCTAGTTTGATTTCAGATAGTGAAAATTTTTTTCACCTTAAAAACATCTAATTTCTGTAGTTCAATTAATTTCCAAATATGGACTCAACTAAATGTTCAAATTTTTACAAAATCAAATGTTACAGTTTCTTTTGGGGGGTTCTATGTTCATGTATCTTAACTTATTTATTCTTGTTCTCTCAACACTTCCTTGACTTTATAGCTGTACACGTTTTATACAGTGACATTTTCAGAGCAGTGTAACAGCTCTTTATTTCCATGTAAATTTAGGGTATAGAGTATCAAACTAAAAAAATATAGCAAGGAAAAATAAGGGTTGTGACTGAGCTTATACTGAATTTCCAAACCAATTCAGGAAAAGCTAATATATATTTATATTAGAGTATATTCCAGAAAATTAACATAAAGCATCTTTCCATTTATGCTGCTCAAAAATGGACTACGTGTATTACAAACACGTGTTACTAATTTACTATAATTTTTTCAGATTTTAATGATATGAAATTTTAAATGATTTTTCTTACTATCTATACCTATAATATGTCCTATATTGTTCCTGTTACAATAACAGAATCCAGAGCTTTTTCTATATAAATACTATTAAAAAGATAGTGAAAAATACTTTTTCTTTTAAAATTCTTGTTCATTTTGTTTTCTATTGTTGGCTTATTGCACAGGCAGATTTTTAATACAATGTTCATTAGTAGTTGTAATTTTTTCCCTTTTGATATCAAAGGGAGAGTTTTCCATATTCTACCAAAACTCTTAAGTTTATTGCAGCTACTTATTATGAGAATTTTAGAAATTCTTCTTTTGAAAGTAATTAGAAAATCTAATTTTCCATAAATGCATTAAATCTAAATTTTATTTTTATCTATAAAATTAAGTAATGTGTAGCTATTCATATTATAAATTACATTGAATGACTTTCTAAGGTTAAGCAAATCATTCATAGTTGGAAATAAACTAATTAGACCTTGATATACATTAACCTGCTTTATATGTTAGAGCATTCAATTTTCTAGTGTTTTCATTAGGATATATTTGTATCAATATTAATGAGTGTGATAAATCTTTATTTTTAATTAATTTTATTTATTTGGGGATTTAAAGTTTTACTGTCATTATGAGATGAATTGAGCACTTCTTATTTATTGTTTCTGGAATTATTGATTCCTTAAATACTTCATAGACTTCATCATTAAGTAATTATTGGATAGGAGTTTTATTTGAATCAGCTCTCCAAATTGTTTCAAAATTTCTTTGTTTTTAATAAAATCATATAAGCAATTCTTGTTGTTCTGGGAACTATGTACATAGAGTGTTTTCCTTTTAGCCTTATTTTTCAAACATTTATTTAAATGATCATACTCATTAAGATTAACTATACCTATAGTGTAGCCTTCTTTTCATGGTCATCTCCCTTTCTGAATTCTTGATAAATTTTATTCCAAAATTTTCAATATCATGCAAAACTTCAAAAAGCTAATGAAGCAACTAGCTAAGTTTTAAAAATTGTTTTAGTGATGGTTCATATACTTTAAATTCCATTTAATTTTGCTCTCATTTTTAATATTTATTTTCTTTTTCTTTTTCTTTTTCTTTTTTTCCTTTTTTTTTTTTTTTTTTGGACAGGCCCTCACTATGCAGTTCACTCTGGCCTTGGACTCACAATACAGCCCAGGCGAGCCTGGAACTCATAGTGATCCTCCTGCCTCAGCCTTCCTTATGCAGGTATTACAGGCATGGGCCACCATGCATGGCTAATTTTTTATAATATATTTTATAAATATTCTATTACCCTTCTAATTTCTTTTCTTGATATATTGTCCATGTTTTACTTCCTTTATATAAAATGAATGGGGCAGGGTTAAAACTTTACTATACGGGTCTGAAATATAGCTCAGTGATAAAACATTTGCCTACTATATAAAGGCCCAGAGTTGAATTCTAGCATGACAAAATACATACATGCATCCTTACATACATACAATAAATTGTCCTCTCATAATTTTTCCATATGCTCTTTTCTTTGCCATTTCATTAAAAACAAATTATCTTTACTCATTTTCTATTTTAATCTATAAATTTTTAGCAATGAATTTTTACTCATTTTCTATTTTACTCCATGAATTATTAGTAATGAACTTCTAAATTGCCAAACAGTATTTCTGTTCGAACTGAATTACCCTATTGACAACACAAAGAGTGAACTTTTTGGAAATTTCCTAATGATTAAATACATGGTCAAGTTTTGTGAATGTTATGTGAATATTTGAGAAGAATGTTGATTTGGTGATTACTGGATACAACGCTTTATAGATCTCAGTATAAAAATGTTTCTAAAGTATTGGACTTAGCACAACCGTAGTGGCTTAGTGATGAAAGTATGGTCCTGGATGGTAATAAGATCATGAGGATTCCCAGAGTTTGGATGAGAATGAAAGGATATATTGCTTTGGAAAAACATGACTTCATCTTACTCATAATGTGTGTGGTTTATGTGAAATGACTCAGGCACATTCCTGGCACTAGGGTCCAGCTGTAAAGTTCCAAATAACAATCCAATTCTAGTTTTCTGGGAAAGGAAGCAGAAAATACCAGCTAGGGTTGGCATGGGGCAATCCTGGCAATTATGACTCAAGATTGATACAGTCATGTCAGGCTGAGTCTATACACTATTCAGTTATTTGCGATTCATAATATCGTTTTCCTACTGAAATTTTCAAAATATTCTATTCAGTATGCATATTAGGATTTCCATATTTTATTCTTGCAGTTCATTCCACTTTTATTTATATATTATGAAGTTATATTCACAGGTGGAAATAGTTTAAACTCTCTGTCAAGTAATGGGTACCTTTATGTCTAGCGACAGATTTTCATGATAGAGATATGTATTGTGGCTGCAGGAAGATAAGAGGCAAGTTTGGACCTAAGTGGAGGAGGATACTTTTCACAAACCTTAACCCTGTCAAGTTTTGAGTTCAGCCTCTTTCTGACTCAGAGGGTTCAATGAACCAAGACACAAGAATTGGTTATGAATAAGGTGGCTTTGGTGCTCTGACCCTCTACATGCATTTCTGATTATATGTTTTCTTCCCAAAATGGGCTTGGAAATTTTGCAGTATTTTTTTAGATGCTGCTTTTGTTTGGTTTTTTAATTACTATTTTTAAACTCAGCACTCAATAACTGTTATTTCCAGGGATGGTGTTGTTCTGAGTTAGCCTAGCCTTCCACTATGATTAACTGAAGTTCGTCCACACGTATTTTCTACTTCTGTTTTGTTGTTCATGTTTTCTTAACTCAATCACATGGAAATAAATTGCAATCTAACATAATGCTAGCAGATTTACTTAGATACCTTTTTTCATTTACAGGCAAAGGGCAGATTCCTATTCAGTTGCCTTAGAAAAAGACCATCAAAAATCTTGATTCAACTAGGGTTAGTTATTTTCAATTTGGAAGAATTTATTCCCCAACATTTATACCTACTCATATGATCACTAGATGTGTCAATCAAGTCCATTTTGTGAGATCTGATTGAATACTGTGCCTACCCACCTCCTGACCCGGGACCTGGAAAGTGATTCCACACGATCTAAATTACTTACTTTAATGACATAAATCAATACTTAGAGTACTGTCTGGCTAATATTAGCTTCTCAATATATGTTTTTTGGTGGATAAAATGTTATATTGTACTGAAAATTACTCAGCATATATCAGATAAAATTTATTGCTCATCATGTTAAATTGCTGTGTGATGTTTATAGAACATTCAAGAAAACAGATGCCTAACAAAATCACAAAACAGAAGATAATTAATTTTTGCACCTACAACAAAACTTGTACGTGTGCTTTTATGTTTTCATGTTTACATGTGTGTACTCCTCTCTGTAAGTGTTTACCAGTGTTTATTTTGTTTTTACATAAGTTTTTAAAAGCATGAATTAACACTGAATGTGATTTCTCTAAAAGTGAGAATTGAATTCTCCTTGGGGAGTATGTTTACCCTTCAGATTTTTCCTCACTTCTTAAAATGGAATACTAACTTCATTTGTGGGACACCAAAGAGTGCGCGCGTGCGTGCGTGTGCGTGTGGGTGCATGTGTGTTTAGTACATTTGAAATGAGTAAAAGACAGTGAATAACTTATCCATGGGTTCAGGCTCTGGATTTTACAAAAATGCGTGGGCCCTAGAGGACACTGTCCCTTTGCTGTTCCATGACTACCCCTTTGCCTTCTCTACTTTGCTCTAACCCCTGAATGAGCTAAAACACGGCCTGCTCCAGCAGGTGCCTTCAGATGCTGCTTTGGCGTGTGTTTAGCTGAGAGGAAGTAATAGCAGGACCAAAGGAAGGGATGGAAGTGAAGCTCCGGGATGGCCCCGCTGTGGCCCCGCCCCAGCATCACTGTTTGTCTTGGTGCTGCGTTCTCTTCACATCTCCCACGCTAGTTTCAAGTCGCTATTTTCACTAATCTTAGGCTTTTGACTTCCTTCCTTCCTTTCTTTTCTTTTTTGCTTTTCTTTTCCTCTCTGTCTCTCCATCCTTCCCTTCCTTCCCTCCTTCCTTTTCTGTCTTTTCTTTCTTTCTTTCTTTCTTTCTTTCTTTCTTTCTTTCTTTCTTTCTTTCTTTCTTTCTTTCTTTCTTTCTTTCTTTCTTTCTTCCTTCCTTCCTTCCTTCCTTCCTTCCTTCCTTCCTTCCTTTCTTTCTTTCTTTCTTCATTTATTTATTTTGGTGGTCTCCCTACTCACTATCCATACCTATATTTATTCATAGTTTCTTTTTTAAATAAATTTTTTGGTATATTTAAGGTATACAATGTAATGACATTCATCATTGGAAATTTGCACCTTTACATAATTTCCATCTTTGTTCTTATTTTTCCCCCTTCCCCTGCCCACCCTTCACCCCATCTGCCCCTCCCTACCTGCAAAGACTTTGTTTCTATTCTTTCTTTTTCTTGTATTGATTCCACTCCGTTCTTTCTTTCCCCCTACCCCTCCCACTTCCCCTTTCCCTTTGCACCTTTTCTCCCAATTTCACATTATCCATTAGCACCTTCTGGTCCTTATTTACCTTTGCTTTCACACTAGAGAAGCTATTCGGTATTTGCATGTGTGTCCTGTTTATTTCACTTAAGAGCATCACCTCAATGTGCACCCATTTTATTACACATACCTTTGATTAAACTAATTTTAGTGGTCTACGTACTTATTTTTACAACTTTTGGTGATGGAGGCAATGAATCCAAAAGAAAAGATAGCAGATACAAGCAAAACCTGCAGTTACTAACTAAAGTCATTTAGGTAGGACTATGGTGAACAAAAATTCACTGCTAGGAGTGCTCACAATTTTCTGGTCCATTAGTTCACCACCTTTGACATTAAAATGAAAATGTTATTTCTACATGACACCATGAAAGGAGTCATCCAAAAAAGGCTTTGAATGTCTTCCTCAGGTCCTTTGGTAAGTTGCCGAATAGCTCTAACTTCAGTGAATTGCCTGTAAAGGGGGAACAGCCTGATTTAATGATTAATGAGATAGCACAAATACTATTACTTACTACATGACACAACCCTTTTAAAATGAATGCCTGTATAGTACAGATGGAAAATAAAATAATCCTTAATGAATTATATTAATATATTTATAAATTTGTTAATGCAATAAACATATTTTCCATCCATTTAGCACTGGTTTAAATTTTATTTGCAAAGCCATTCTATTGGACTACACTGTTGCTTCTTTTGAATATCATTCCTGTCCCCAGTGAAGGGGCCGTCCTTATTTTAGCTGAGTCTTTCTAAGAACATATAGAAGGTAGAGGCCTTGTAATATTCATTTTATGAAAAAATATTGTGCAGTTCCAAAAGTAATTTTGTTAAAAAAAACAAAAAACTTACTTTTGGGGATTGTCTCCAAGGTCCACAGACAGGTGCAAATTCTGAATACTTATTAGCTACAAAATCCCTACTCAAATTTGCTTATTCACTATAGAGACTTCATGGATTCATATAAGTAAATTTTCTAGAGGCCTCGGGGACAACAGATATAAGTCATTCTGTCATCAGATTTGTCTTGCTTTGTCACTTGGCTCTGCTTGAGTTTCAGAGAAGCCATTGCCCTGTAGAAGCACGAATATCTTTCACTTTCCTTATACAGTTTAATTTTTTTTTTCCTACAAAACTTTGCTACACAGAAGGGAGTGCTCCTTTTCAGGACCATAACCAATAATTAGGCTTAGGCCATGTGTAAATCTTTTAATCATTACCAAGGTCATAACTAGGCTCTGATTAGAAAGGAAGAAATTTCTTACTTTTGCTTACATATAAGAACAATTTCATGATAAAAGTAGTGAAAAAGGACAAAAGACGAGTTATATGAGTACCCAGAGAAATGTAGTCCTGCACCTAATCATCATGTTATGTATACAACATATCTTATGTGCAAAAACAAAATAAAAAACTAAAGATGTACACTCACCACAAGGTCATCATTTTTGACCAATTATTTCTGTTGTGCACTTATCTACATGAGGTGTGAATATGAAGTAGTTTAATTTTACAACATTTTGATTGGTTTTATTTGAACTATAATTCCCTTAGATAATATCCTTTGCTCTTTTGCTTGGGGTATCAGTTATGTTTCCAAGTATCACTTAGAAAAGTGTAAGAACTTCTTGGGGCATCAAATAAAGAAAACACCATTCCCGTCACTAATAAATCCTAGTTCTGCGTATACCCATTAACCTTGTGGTGAACAAATAATAAACTGTTATTTTGTAAATCAACACAAGTTTAAATACTTTTTGTTTCAGTTTTACCATGTCAAGAGTTTGAGAGTTACTGCTACCATTTTTAAAACAAGAAAAAAAACCTAAACAAATAAAAAACATCAATGACTTCCCTACAGTGATCACAGAACTGAGAATGTGGAGGAAACTGATACCTTAAATCCGAGGAGTCACAGCTAACTGAAAAGAAAATTTCCTGGAGCAATAAGCTGCTATGAACACTTAAAGGATCGTTTTCCATATCAGTTGGAGGCTGAATGTAGATTGGGATGGGACTGAAAAACTCACGGGAGATACAGTTTTAGGATAGCCCCCATTTTTTTCCAGAGTTTACCTCTAGAAACTTAATTCCTCTTCATAATTAGCCAAAAGTTCCTTTTACCTCTAGCAAGGGAATAAAAATACAATTCTGAAATATTCCCTGAGCACTTTTTACAATAAAACACTATTCTCCCAGGGAAAGTCTTTATTAGAGCTTTTTTCTAGCTTGAGAAGGGCATTTCTTCGAGGGATCAAATTCAGAACCTTGTGCTTGTGAGGCAGGTGTGGCACCGCTGAACTACATCCCTGATCCCTTGAGAGAGCACTTCTACCATGATAAACTATAGTAGCCTTCCTGCCTTACTTGTGGTGAAAAAATATAATAAATAATTGTGAAAATCACATATCAGAACACAAGTCTACTGAAAACTAAGATTTTTATGATGTTGTAGAGTGATTTTCTTTCTGAATTTTTTCCTTCTTAAGGCTCTAGTATAAAAGCCGTAGATTACAGCTGAAAAATTTTCACAATACAAACTTTGGTGTGAGAAAGAGCTCAGAGAAACCCAAATCCAGCAAGGGAGACACAAACAAAGATACTGAAAGAATTCTGAGGCTCTGAGACTTTGAAATATAGGGAACTCCAACTAGACTTACAGAACACTTCTTACTAAAGACTTATATATCTCAATTTCTGTGACCAAAAGCATCGTAACTGGCTTTGCACAAAAAGTAGAAATTCTAAAGATGAAAAAATACAGGAGACAAACTAAATAATAGAAGCAGAAACAATGACTGCAATCAGGAAACCAACTAATAGCAAATACATGTGAGGCTAGGGGCAGAAAGGATACTTTTTCCATTGTTGTTGGAACTGTAAACTGATAGAACCAGTATGGAAATCAGTATGCAGATTTCTCAAAAAACTGAAAATAGAAATTCCATTTAACCCAGCTTTCTCCTTCTAGTTATCTAAAGCCATCATACCACAGTAATGTATTATGCATATCCATGCTTTTAGCAGCACAATACATAGTAGCTCAATCATGGAAACTGCCTATATGTTCATCCACAGATGAAAGGATAAAAAGGATAAAAATGCAGTATTTGCATACATCGGAGCTTTACTCTATCATGAAAAATGATGAATCTGAGTCATTTTTAGGAAAATACATGCACCTTAAGACTATAATGTTAAGTGAAGTAACTCAGACACATAAAGTTAAGTATTGCATGGTTTATCTTGTATGGGAAAAATATGAGTGTGTGTGTGTGTGTGTGTGTGTGTGTGTGTGTGTGTGTGAGACAGATAACATGCAAAAAAGGCGTTATAAATCAGTGCTAGTAGTGTATCTAAAAGCATAACTTGACAGTAACATTGGTTGCATATTTTATATGTTTTTTGGCCTATTAGTCTGTTTTTCGATTTGTGTATATGATGATTCACTTTATAATATCATAAAAGATAAGTAAATGAATCTGATGCTGGAAAAACAAGGCTTTAACACGAGGGGTAAAAGGAAGGAAATTGAAATGTGTTATTAACATGATCCAATGTAACCGTTATGAACCACAAATACTAAGAAAAGTAAAAACAAACAAAAAACCAAAGAGAAGTCGATTCAACTGTCAACTATTTCATCAATATTTGAATTAATAAACAGAGTGCTAAAAATATCCAGGATTAGTAAATAAAGGGCCCTACTGTGGATTGACAACAAGAAAGAGCAGATGAATAATATAAGCAGAGGAATGAAAATTCTAAAGGTCAAAGGGAATTTCTAAGTGCTATAACAGAAATAAAGAATGCCTTTGATAGGTTCCATAGCATAATGGTCATAGCCAAGAGTAAGTGAGCTTGACCATAGGTAAATAGAAACTTCCTCAAGTGAAATGCAAAAAAGAATAATAGGATTAAAGAAAAAAGGAAATCAAAAGGAAGAAAACATCTAAGAAATGGAATTAACTTTGCAAACTCTATCATATTTTGTTGGAATGCCACAAGAATGAATATATGGAACAGCAAAACTATTTGTAATGAGAATGGTTCATAGCAGTCCAAAATTAATGACAGGCATCAAAATATAGATCTAAGAAGCCCAGAGGATGCCAAGCATGGTAACTAGCCTAAACTCCAATTTAATAGGTTGTATGCAAACTTCATAAAGTAAAAGCAAGAGATGTGGATAGTGTTTACAGTATCTGTTTTGGAAAAAACCATTAAAGTTTATAACATATAAACACAAGCAGAAGGAAATAATCACCAGTAGTCTTCCCTGTGACAAATACTAAAAGAGAAACAAGGAGACATTAAACTATGTCAGAAACTCAACTCTACATATATAACAAAACTATGTCAGTAAAGAAAAATATCTCTTATTTATCATTATTATCATTATATATTCTAAAATGTAACTACCTTTAAAGGTAAAACTAGCAAGAACATATTGAATAATATACTTTATCAATAGTTTATGAATAAATGACATGGATAAGAGTAATGATACACTTAGTGGGAGAAAACAGTTGGAATTATAGTATTATAAGAATCCTACTTATACTACTACATAAGTACATAAGGTATGATTTGAAAATTGCTCCAGAATTTTATAAGTAATTTACCTGTATTGCATAAATACCAAAGTATTATTTGAAGGTCAAATATGTTTTAAAATGGATTGATGACTTCAAAACACTTTCCTAAATACAGTGTAAAAATAACTATAAAACTATAATGTATTTCAAAATAGAAGATAAATGCAATTACGTTAAATGCACAATTAAAATCAGAGAACATAGAAAAGAATAAAAAGAAGAAAGTGAATAGTAGCTATAGACATTAAGTATTAAGAAGAGTTATAGACATGTTAGTTATTAATAAGAAACTATCACAGACTGTTATAAATAGCAATCATACACAAGTTAGAAATAGTTATAGATATTTTAGATATTAATGACAACTAAGAAAGAGTTATAGATACGTTGGATATTAATTTAACTTCATTAATAATCATGTTAAACGTGAATGATCTAAAACTATTCATTAAAAGACTGAATTTGAGGCCAGGTGTGGTGGCTCATGCCTGTAATTCCAGCACTTGGGAGGCTGAGGCAGGAGGATCACTGTGAGTCTGAGGCCAGCCTGGACTACATAGTGAGTTCCAGGTCAGTCTCAACTACACAGTGAGACCCTGTCTCAAAAAAACAAAAAACAAAACAAAACAAAAAAACCACCAAAAACTGAGACTAAGTAGATTAGAAACCAGACCCAACTATATTTGTCTACAAATAAACAAAATAAAAACAAAGACTGAGATAAGAAATATGAAATAAGCCATTACTCAAAAAACCCTGAAATATTTGTATTGATTTCAGGCAAAGGAGACTTAAGAAATGAATCATTGAGGATAAAGCAGAAAACTGTATAAAGAAGAAATCGTTTATTTTCCAAGAAGACATAATTTTTAATATGTATTTTCCAAACAACAGTTTGCTGAAATATGTGCAGAAAAAAAGATATAACTAAATGGAAAAGGAAATAAAATTGACTATTTTCCTGAAGACTTGAGACCCCTTCAGTCAGTAATTGAAAGAACGAGCTAGCAAACTGCTGGGTGCAGTTGAACTGGATGGAGCTATCATTAATCTAATTGACAGTTACATAATTCTCCATGCCAAACCAGCAAGAGACATATTAAAGTCCAGCTTTCATAGAACATTCACCAATGTGGAGCACAAGCCGAGTTATGAAGCACATCTCAATATCCCTAAATGACAGGAGTCATATTGAGTATATTGTCATTAGAAAGAATCAGGCTAAATATTATTTACATAGAGTTAGAAGAATACAAACAGATTTATGGAGATTAAAGAGAACAATTCTAAACACGGGTCAAAGGAGTCTTGAAAGAATTTTTTAAGTATTTGAACTAGTCAAAAATAAATACCTTATTAATTTTGTAGGATTCAATTAAAGCATGCTAAGCGCTGAGCTGCAGCCACACCTAGTACTTTCTGTGATTTTAATGTAAAACTAGGAAAGCCAATGGCTTTGGTCCTGATGGCCTATTTTTGTATTGCACAAATATAAGATTTGACCTCATACCTGCAAGGAAGTTTTTGTAATCAGTCAATGAATAGGCTAAAGTAGAAAAATCCAGGTGATCAAATCAATATGAAGTAGAGAAATGTTTGACACAATCCAATATATATATATACTAGTAATATCTACCCACAATTTAGGAATAGAGTTTTTTAAGCCTAGTAAAGAACATCCAAAATAATCTGATAAAATATCCCTTATTGAGAAACTGAGTGCCTTACCAATATGTTAGAAAAGATGTTCTCTCTTACCATTTTATTTAATGTCACACTGTTCATTCACAGCTAATACAAATAGCCCAGAAATGCTGATGGTATACAAATTGGAATGAAAGGAATCAAAGTGCTATGTCCAGCAGATGGTTTGCCATGCTGGAAATCTTGAAGAATCCATAAATGCTTTAATAAGAATATTCTGATATATCAGGAGATGAGGTTCAAATACAGAAGTTAATATCTTTTCTATATATCAAAATGAACCACTGGAACCCGAAGTGACTATTTTGTGTTACATTTGCACAGCACCAAAACTCAGGTGCTTACCTATCGATTTGACAAAACTATGCACAATATCTGCATGTGAAAAAGTAGAACATTCTGAGAGAAAAAATAAAGATGTATATTCCATTTTCATAGATTTTAACACTTGATGTGGTGAATATGTCAATGTTTTCCAACTTTATAGATTCAATGAAATGTCTATAAAATGTTAGAAAAAATATTTTGTAAATATTTATGAAATGATAATGTATAAATTTGCACATATCCCTACCATCTGGACAAATAAAGTCTGACAAAAACAAGATATTTACAAACATATTAATAATACGTGGATGTCAGAAGATAGGAGGGAGTTGTAGAAAGGGGGTAAAAGGGACCAAGAAAGCTTCCTCGATCCACTTCTACAGAAACATTTCTTTCTGCACCTAAACAGGTAAAAGCCATTACCCGTTAAATAGCTTTCTTTTGCTTTCTCCTTACCCAGTCATATATACCCTTGTGTCTTTTATTTAGGGTCAGTGAGAGGAAAGAAAAAGTTACTAAATTTTAGAGATTTCAAAGCTACAAATGAGAGATCCATGCATTTTATTCTTCATGAATTACTTTGTAAATAAAAAGAAAGTTATTAAGTTATTGGTGCTCCTAATATTTACTGGGAAAATGTTCTCCTAATATAACACTTTCTATCCAGAAGTTGTCATGTTCCAAATTCTTCCTTTCTCGTTTAACACATTTTCCATAGTCCTGACACATTTAGCTAATTTTTCTGTTGTAAAAATCTTTAGAAGAGACTTGATTTAATAGACAGGAAGGAATATTAGTATAAAAACTTAAAGATTGTGCAATGAAAATAGTAAATCCACCCTCAAAAAAAAGTCCCTTACATCTTCTCCTGTCAAACTGATAAATTCATTTGTCTGAACTAAAACATATAAATAAGCTTTGCAGAGTGGTGATTAAACAAAAGAAATAATGAGGAGGAAAGGGATTTACCATATACCAGGTGTAGGGTAAAATTACAAGATATATACGTACATGCACATATACTTAAACATATGGTTCCAATATCAAAATTAAAGTAGGGTGAGGGATGGATAGCTCATGAACATAACAGTTGCATAGTATTGTCAAACACTGGGTTCCATCTCTAGCAGAGTGAAAAGAAAAAGCTGTTAATATATGTTTGGTTGCAATTCCAATTATATTATGAATTGAGTCAGACCCTGATAATGATAACATGTTAAATCAGCATTAGAAAGTGTCTTTTCAAATGATTGAAGGTGAAGTTAGCTAGGGTTTTGAGAAAACACTACTGTAAAAATCAATTCCACAAAAGTAAAAGATTCAAACAAAGCATTAAATCTTAAATGACCAATAAAATGAATTTAATATATTTATGTCAAAATTTTACTTTAGAGAAATTGTTTTTAATAACATCAGAAAAACAAAAAGCTCCATTGTATAATTTTTTCTATTAATATTTTACACATTCTTTTGTAAAATACTATTGTTAAAGAAAAAAAAACAAAAAAGTAGAGGTTTTAAAAAAACTAATGATCTAATGAACATATCTATCCTATCCCCTGCATAGTCACAAATAAATATTGAAATTGGTTTCAAATCAATTAAAGTTGTATATGCATGTGGATATTATCCTTATTGGGACGTGCAGTTTGTCTTTTTTTACGCTTCTCAACTGATATTTCTTCCCCTACACCGTATAAGTTCTAAGAATATCTCTGCTGCTTTACAGGAACTAAAAAGAGACGTTTTTCTTCTGTTGACTACCTGCAAGAAAGGAGGGGGTGAAGGGAGGGCAGGGACAAGGAGGAAAATGAGAACTAAGACCTGTCCACGTGAAGGTACAAGATCCCAATAATGAACGTAACTGTACTGTATACCTAAACTGTACTGATAAACTCAATAAAAAATAAATAAAAAAGAAAGCATTAAAAAGTACCAGTAAATTTCTAAATTAAAATCAAACAAACATAAAAGAAATAAGACTTGCAAAGCTTTCTTTTTCTGTACCTGGCATCGAAGCTGGGTCTTTGCGCTTGAGAGGCACCACTGAGCTAAATCCCTAGCGAACAAAGTGCTTTTATGATCTATTTCTAAGCCTTTAGCTAGGTATTCATATTATTAAGAGTGAAGGATATGAAGAATTTATGAAAAAAATAACACTAGATATTAAACAATTAATAACTAAGGTAAAATGGTACTGAGCCTATTCAGAGAAAAGTAAGAAGTGAAAAAAATCTAAGATGGCATGCATTTAAAAATATTTTCGGAAAACTGTTAAGGAATGGTAAATGAAGATAAAAGCATATGACGTGCAGACAAATAAAAATTTGGTTCTTAATATATTTTGATATTTTAGAGCTGCCAAATAAAATATAATTTCAAAAATTAATCCTGTGCTCTGGGTTCAATGTCCAGTACTAGAAAAATAAATAAATAAATAGATAGATAGATAAATAAATAAATAAATAGATTTAAAAATTAACTCTGGACAGAAAGAATAATTCCAAAAAAAAAACATACGCTCAAAAACAATAGAAAATTGTAAATACTTACAGTAGTACTTAAAGGGAGGTGTAAAAATAAATAATATATAAAAATAGGAGAATCTTGAGGGAAACAAATCAAAGAAGTGAAATACACAGGCAGGTGTGGTGGCACACACCTGCAATCCCAGCACTCAGGAGGCTGAGGCAGGAGGATCACTGTGAGTTAGAGGCCAGTGTGGGCTGCATAGTGAGTTCAAGGCCAGCCTGAACTGCATTGCATGAGACCCTGTCTCAAAAACATAAAAGCAAAATGCAAATCTTAAAAAGTTAATTTAAAATTACATGAGAAACAGCTCAAAACTGTTGGAATAGAACTCTAGATGGAAAAGTGATGCAGGAGAAAGGAATAAAAATACAAAAGAAAATTAAAATTAAGCATTTTTTCTATTTTCAGGTTCAATCACATATCTCCCTCCTTTTTCTGTTCTAGAAATACTTCTATTTTAAATAAACTCCATCTACACAATAATGGTTGTCACCAACATATTTTATCCTCAGAACTGCTACTTTTCTCTTTTCAATAAGTTAGTTCCTTTTTGCTGTAAATCTCAGATTTAAGGTGAAATCCTCTGTCAAGCCATTTTTTACCACCCTATCTAGGTTTCATCTAGTAGTGTATTTTCACTCTTCCAAAACATGATGTTTCCTTGGAAAAATTACAAATAGAATATAAATGCATAAAATCTATACATATATATATATATATATAGTGCAGATATATACCTGTATATGTTGCTTTTTTGGAATGGTGATTATTGTTATGCTGTCGATGGTTTTGTTGCTGTCATTGAAATTGTGCAACAATATATTTATTTGATTATATGTGCAATTTATAGCTTGTCCTACATCTGCAAAGAAAGAGACAGAAACAAAGACTTTCAAGCAATAATAAATATTAAGAATCTGCTAAAGGGACCAAATGTATGTTTTTCTGACAATATTGGATTAGAAAGTGAAATCTAGTGTGCTTCTTTTGATAGTTGTCCAAAATTAGATGTTCCTTATTTCTGCTGATAAATATTTGTATATTAGAGCATTTGTGTGTGTGTTCGACTAATGTGAGAAACTCATGACTATAAACTTGCACTAGCCTTGGATTCTGACAGTAAGTGTAAGAGACATTATTGTAATTTCACCTGACATTTTGGTCTTGAGCAGCAAGCTCATCAGTCATCAGTATGATTTAAAAATTCACTTGTCCATAAGAAAATAACATTAATATAAAATATCCACAACTTGTTGAATTCCTACCGTGACTCAAGCTCTGTACTGAGCACTGTGAATAGATGATTTTCTGGACCTAATATTAACTTCATTAAATGTCATAATCGTCGGTGTAAAGAACAGAGCACATATGGAATCAGAACAAGAATTCCAAGTCAGTCAGAATCAAAGGCACTGGGCTTTCCACTGATCCCTGCTATGCCTCGCTAAGCCTCTAAGTCAGGCACACAATCAGTCAATCAATAAATGGTTGGAAACTGCCCCCGGACATTTGTGAATCCTACATGTAGTATGAGAAAGTGTCCACTCCAGTATCTAAAACATACTAGGGATGCATTAAGCACATGTTAAGAACAAATTCTCCCTTGAAATCAAATGTCTTAGACTTCACCAGGCTGGAAATTCCATGAAGCTAAGAACGCATAGATTTTCTGACAGCACAAGGTAATGAAGCCAATGCTAGAGATATAACGACAGGGGCAGTGGATATGCACTCCAGTTTCTCAACAAATTTTCATCAGCCACTGTAAATAAGCAATCATTTAAGCCCTCGGGAAATCCAGTTGCAAGCACACCTCACAGAAAGAAGATACTATAGGTTTGGAAAGTAATGCAGTATGGGTTAAAAAGGTGCAGGATCGATGCTATATTGGCCATGCAAACTCAGTTTTTTATAATAAAACTGTCAAGCTATAATTTAAAACATCATTTAGAAAGGTCTCTTATCAAGTAATTGTTTTCCGAAAGAATAGTTATGTAAATAATCTTTTTCAAATGGACCTTCACCTATTTAGCAGATCGTCTATCTGACTATTATGCTTAACTCTGTCTGGTAAATAGATGACGTTTTGTTCCAGCTTCATTTGCTTTCCTCAATAGTTATTCAATGAAAATAAATAATTCACCTAAATTGTCACAGGCTGAAATTTGGGATCTTTGCTCAATGCAGACATGAATTTAAGCAGTAACAGCATAATTATCTACTAATTGTCCTGCGATTACATGTACTTTAAACTGTCACAACTTTAAATGGTACCCTAATTGCAGCTCAAATAATGACATTTTCCCCTTCATTGTGTTAGCTTCAAACTCACTGCAAGGCAAAATAAAGGTACTTAATTTATTTGAAACATGATCATCTCATTCTGGACATTAAAGAATTTTAAGGAGAAGCAGTTATTAATTAGGAAAGCTCATATTCTTTGAACAGTTCCAAAAGGGAAATTTATCAGAAAGCACAAGTAATGCGTTAATATAAAAAGTTGCCCTAAAATTACACATTTAACTCCAAGTTTGTTTTGATCTTCTCTTTCTATGTGTCTGACTGGTGACGGTAATGTTTTCAGAATAATGGTACTTTGGGCCAGCATGGATCATTGACAAGTACAACTAATGTTATTTATAACCATTGAAATACTGCTGCCTTTTAAATGAGACTACTTTCAGCCTGAGGGTGAGATTTCATTAGCAAAATGGAGGGACAGAAACGGCCTAGTATTTCTGCAGACAATTTTATCTGGCTCTTTCTATTTTAAAATATTGTTAAGGAATTTGCACCGGTAGATGCTTTATTTTGATAGTTACCCTGTTTAATTTCTAGGCTCTGATTCACTTTGATCAGGTGACCTGTCCACCGGAGATCAGGTGTCTTGTTTTACCCAGTAACTGACTTAAATCTGACAAAAAAGGATCACATGTAAAGATATCCCTGCCTAGTGGGTAGAAATGAGTATTTGTTGGACCTGAAGTAAAATGTTTACAGCCACCAACAGCCATGCCTCACCCTCCTACCTCTGCCTTAGTCCTGGTTTCTTGGAGAGGAACCTAATTTAACTGTCTTTTTGAAAGATCTTAGCTTTTTAAAATCAAAAGTGGGTGGGAGATTGGCCTATTGGGGGACCATTGTGTGAAAGAAGGAGTTCAAGCAAAGCTTGGCTGGTGGTACCTGATATTAGTAATGAATGTCTGACAAATGTGAATTCAGGCCTCAGTGATCATTCTGTTGCTTCTCCCCGGGACATGCAGCTCTCCCTGCTCCCCACCTGATGGTTTGTGTATACATGCATGTCTGTGTAATTTCATAAAAAGACAGTATTCATGTTATACATAGGGTTTATTATAGAAAGAAACAAAGAAATAAGTAGCTTAAGGAAAGTAAGATTTGTTCAGGGACTTTAGAGTCAAACAGCTGTTTTTTCATAAAATTGTGACCAATAAAGTTTGAAACTCAAGTTCTGAAGACTTAACCTATGAGAATAGAATGTACAGTGTTATTTTAGGGACTAAACAGAATAGTACACTTAGTGTTTATACTACAGCACCTGGCACATAGACATCATTAATGTAACATTATTATTAAAGACTCTGAATGTCCCGAATCAAACTGTTTTTAACCAAATCTAAATCCTGACTTCTGTACTTGTAAATCTTTTGCTAAATTGTGCATAGATTTTATTACACTGTAATAAGTTATGTGTGCCTTTAAAGTGTTTAAGTGTTTACTATGCTCTTTGATATCGTTATTTCCCATTTTCCATAGACTCATAGTGATATTTTAAGTGATGATTTTGTTTCACTTCCTTATTGACATAGATATTAATTTACAAATTTTGTCAAATCTATTAGTATTAAATACTTTGTAGCTCTTTAATCCAATTAGAATGTATAAGTGAGGTAATATACTTCACAGTTCTGGATCTTATAATACTTTTCTTAACTGCTTTATAAAGGTAAAATTGACAAACTGTTTTCATTGCCGTATAAAGTACTGTATATATACTTCTGGGTGAATTTCAGAAATGTATTTGCAGTGAATGTATACATTATCAAAATCCCAAGCAACATGATACACTGTATATCTTTATATTTTTGTAATTTTTGATTGATTGTAAATAGAACCATAAACTATTTAGTCATTTTTTTAAATTTATTTCATGTACATGTTTTTGAGGTTTGTCTATGTTATTCTATGTGTCTATAATTAGTTCCTTTGGATTGTTGAATACAATTTTGTTGTGTATATGTACCTCACTTTGTTGGTCCATTTGATGGGCATTTTGGGGTTGTTTCCAGTCTGTAGTTAATGTCGGTAACATGTCTATAAATATTCATCCCTTTCCTCTTTTGATGTGAATAGATGTTCTAGAATCTGATAAATGTACTTGCTGTTCTCAAAGAAACAAAAATGTGCACCTTAACAAAAAAGTATTCTGAACTCAGTTTAATGTTTCACAGATCCTTAAGAAACCCAAGTGTCACCTACAGTAAGTTGAATTCCTAAATTAAAAAGTTTTTTGGAAACCCAAGGATGTAGCTCACTGGTAAAGTGCTTTTTTTAAAGTATGTCTGAGGTCTTAGGTTCAATTGTAATCACCACAAGTAAGTAAAATAAGATAAAGTAAACTAAAATAGAAGTTTATTCCTAATATTACATTGTTCTAGGAATCAGATATACTTGTATTTTTATATAAACATTATATTTGAGGGGAGATGGAGCAATTCACCTATAAAAACTTGTATCAGTCAGGGTTCACAAGAGGAACAGATTTAATATAAATAGTATTTCATATCTATATAAACATATTACAATTACGATCCTCATTTCTGTCACTAGTCATATAGTTGCAGCTGATATTTATAACTACCTATTTCTACTACTCATTCTGTATTCCCTAGGTCTTCACCAAGCACCGCAGTATTTGTTGGTTCATTTCCTGGTGGGATGACATTTCTTCATTTCCTGAACATGCTGCCCAATTTGTCATCCTGCTTGGGCTGGATTGTTATAGTTTCCCATTGACCTTAATAACAGGGCAAAATGTTAGGAGACGCCATAAGGGATCTCCCGAATTCCAAATGTATGTTTCCGTCCCTCCGTTGTGGAATGTCTGGGTCAATCATCCTTGCTAACACTATAACTCTCTCTAAAGCTGGTTTACTCAGAGGCATGAGAATCCCAAAAGAACAGGTGGAAGTCTTACCTTCCAGGATCAATGGAAAGATTGTTCTGCTTCCTGGTAGTCTTGGCACAAGCCTTCTTTCCTCTGAAACTAAGGCTTCTAGGCTGACAGAGGATGAGTTTATGGGAATAGGAAATAGTAATTTTGCTAGTGGGTCCATAAGGGTAACGACAAGTGGAACCATTCCCGCTTCCACCCCTTGATTCCTGGATGTGTGAATTGTGGCTGCGGGAGTCAGGGTACCATACAGTCCATGCTGATTCAAAGCACATACTGTCTTTTAAAGAATATCGTTCAGCCCTGCAAGGCATCGCCACCTACCTGGTGCTGCAACTGCATCGTCAAAAGGCCATTCCACCTTTTTATCAGTACAGCTGCTTCTGAATGGTGACAAACATGGTAAAACCTGAGACTACCATAAGCAAGAGCCTATTGTCTCAATTCTTTGGCCATAAAATGTGTGCCTTGGCCAGAATAAAAACTATGTGCGATGCCATGATAACGAACAGGGCATTCTGAACATGCATGGATGACATTTGACTGAAGCATTAGCGCAGGCAAGGAAAATCCATACCTGGGATAAGTGTCTCTGTCAGTAAGGACAAAGCTGTGCCCTTTCCATAATGGAGGTGGGACAATATAATCGACTTGCCATGAAGTCACAGGGAATGCTGCCATAGCCAGGACTTATTGTTAGTCTCTGCTCTTGGCACGTGGGGTGTTCAGCAGTGGCTGTAGCCAGATCAGCCTTAGTGAAATAAAGTCCGTGTTGCTGAGCTCAAGTCCAACCTCCGTTCCTGCCACCATTGCCACTTTGTTCGTGAGCCCATTGGACAATGACATGGGTAACTGGAGAAAAATGTCTACTGCTGTTCATAGAATGTATTATCTTATCTACTGGATTATTAAAGTCCTCTTCTACTGAGTTCACCTTTCAGTGAGTATTTCATAGAGCACAAATATCTTCACATCTTTCACTGATATGAAGAGGACTATCCACCTACCTCTTTCCCATATCTCGTTGTCACCAATTTCAGAGTCATGTTCCTACCAAGTCCCTGACTTTCTGGGAGATCACTGGCTGCAGCCCATGAATCAGTATATAGTTACGTATCTGGCCACTTTTTTCTTCCAAGCAAAATGTATAGAGAGGAGCACTTCCCAAAGTTCTGCCAACTATGAAGATTTCCCTTCACCACTGTCCTTCAGCGAGGTCATGCAAAATGGCCATAGTCCATTTTTAGGTGGTGTCTGTAAAATGTGCAGAATTATCTGTAAGCCAGGCCCTAGGCTCTTCTTCCTCTCCCATCTGGTCATATGGTGCACCCCATGAGGCTCTATGCACATGATGGAAGATGGAAGGCCAAAGAGCATTCCCTGACATTTTTCTGACTATACAAATCTAGTAAAAGACATTGGTGAGCTTTCTGACTATTTCACTTTTGGGACTCAGCCAATGCCACAGGTCTACACATGTCAAACCATTTCTTTCATCGCTTTGCTTTTGCTGTTCTTTACAGTAAATACATGCACCTCGTCTTTGGGATTGTTAAGTGCTTGACCCCTGTCACTCTGGAATCCAATTGAACACAGTGTCCTTAAATTTCCTAATTGAGTGACTGTGATCCCCATGTAAGCTCTGGCATACAAAGAAAAGCAATGACAGGGCACTTCAGGAATTGCCCCCACAATTGTTTCTTAAAGTGAAGGGTATGTTTTCTGAGTCATCCCTGTGTGAAGGATGAGGTTTAATGTGCCATATCCACTCCAGCATTCCCATTTTCCTAAGCCTTTGAATCCTCTCATCAACAGGAAATTAAGGAAAATCAATCATCTCTATCTCAATAAGCTATTACTAAAAGCAATAAACTAAATAGACTATTAACACCTTTTTCATAACACCGTGAACTACAACATTCAATTCAGAATCTCTCCTTAATAGCTCCACATTAACAAACTCAACTTATTCAATTGTGTTTTTGATTACCTCATCCCATACTCCTAGCATGCATTCTCTTGTTTCCCAAACCTCTGCTTACAAGAGTTCCAAAATGTAAGAAGTTCTTTGGGAGTAGAGCAGGGCCTAGTCAGAGGTCACAGTGTGTACCTCACTTTTAGGAACCTTTTGATGGTGAGTCCTGAGGAGTGTCAACATTCTCATGCTTGACAATTGCATCAGGTAATGCAGGATTAGTTTCCTCAGGTATAGGAGCAGAGGCCAGCATCACAGGGTGTGGGGTTGGGGATGCTTCCTCACTGTGGGTGGAGAAATCCCACTCCTGGAAGAATATTCTAATTAGAATTTAGGAGTTTGATATCCTCAGCCCTTCAAACTCTCTCAAACATCTCCACTCCAATTTAGAGTCCCATTCTTTTCTGACCAGTATCCTTAGTTTCATTTTACTCTTGGAGGCTGAGAGCTAAACATATGCTGCATCAGCCCATTGAATTATTAAGGCCTCTGTATGGGCTGCTAAAATCACAGTTCCATGATTAAAGGAGAGAAGATTCCCTTTCAGCACGCACTTAGAAACTTTTTGACTTCTATGTGTGACTGTAGGTGAGAATTTGAGTCCTTGAACTCCTTATTTTTCTTTATTGTGTTCATACTTAGTAGGCTTTGGATTATTTTATGCAAGTCTAGAGATAATATTTCTTTGCTAGTTTGTGCACAGATGTTGAGCAACCAGCCAGGGTCATTATATTTCACACTCTAATAAAATATTATATAGAGAGTTAATGGATTTCTTGAATCTCATGAGTGGTGAATTAGGATAATCTAAATAATATAAACTGCATATTACTTTACAAAGTTCACACTATGCACTCATCAGTACTCTGCACATTAGTAGGAGAGACCATGGCATGTTTATGTCTTATCAAATTAGAGAGCCAACTCTAAGAACTATTAAAGACATTAAAGATATTCATCTTTACAATTCTGTGTTTCTAGATCTATACCTGGTAAAAAATATCTGTATCACTTAAGGTTCACTACAGGAATAGAAAAAAAATATATAGATGATATAGATATAAGTATATATGTCTGTATGGTGATTTCTCAAAAAGTTAAAATTAAAATTCTATTTAACAAAGCTATTCGCTTTCTAGGTACCTTCCAAAAATACTTAAAACATCATGTTATGGTGAAATATGCATATCCATGCTTTTAGCAGCACAATCAGTAATAACAGAATCTTGGAAGTGGCCCTTTATGTCCACCAACAGATGAATGGATAAAAAAATGTGACAGTCACACAGAATTAAAATGCTAATCTACCATAAAGTATGATGAACTCAAAACATTTGTATGAAAATAGATACACCTTGAGATCATAATGTTAAGGAAAATAATTCAAACACACAATCTTAAATATCTCATGGTTTCTTTCATATGAGAAATCCAAAATATAAGTAAAGAGCAATATGAAATATAGATAATAAGAAATTAGGATTTAGAGCTTTTGCAAAAAGGAAGAGGACCAAGAGATGGAGAGAGGGAGCAGAGGGGGAAGGGGATTTAATAAAAGAAGAATTAAAAGCATCATACCGCAATGATGTATGTACACTCATGCTCATAACTACACAGTTTGTAATAGGAATCTTGGAAATAACCCAAATGCCCATCAACCGATTAATAGGCAAAGAAGATGTGGGTTTTCTTAAAACAATGGAGTACTACTCAGCCATAAGGAAGGATAAACTTTAAACATTTGTAGCTAAGTGAAAGCACTTACACTCCATACTCTTACATAAAATAAATTGGATAAATATGTGTATATATTACTTTGTTTCTGTGGTGTGAGAAACAAAGTATAAAGAAATACCAAATTGTATAATAGTAAATGTGAAATAGAAGAAAAAGTTCAAATGTGAAGGGGTAATGGAGAGGGGGGAGGAGAAAAGGAACAAAAGGAAAGGCAAACAATGGAAAAGAAAAATAAAATAACAAAGATTTTGTAATAAGGAGAATAAGAAGGGTTGAAAGGACAAAGGAGAGTGGGAAAATTTAAGAATTAAGATAGATCATATGCAGATACAAATTCCATAGGATGAATGTGATCATTATGTATATCTAAACTGTACCAATAAATATATGTAATGTTTACAAATAATTAAAATATGTGGTGTACGTACATATATCTATTAAAATGTAATGTTTATATACTGTGATAAAAAATAAAATCTGAAAAACAAGCAAAACACAAGTTAGTGAAAGTCTGGTTGAGTTCCTGTAAAATGCTACATAAGTTCCACTTAAATATCATGGAATAATTTAAAAACTTTTTTTCTTGTAAGATTTAAAAAGGACGCACAGCCAGGAGCTCAGTTGCTTCTAAACCTATAGCTCTGTAGATCTGGTGCCTAAAACAGACTCAGAATTCAGTTCATTATAGAAATTAGAACACATCCCATTTCACTGACATCCTGGTATAATATCTGGGGAATCTGGTGTATGAATAAATAACTGAAAATAGTTGAGTGATGCTGCAATGGAAGCACAAACAATATTCTTACCATGCACAAAAGAAGAAGCAGTTTTCACAATTCTTCAGGATTCTCAGATGGAGCCAGTCAGAAAATAGGAGAGGAGAACTAGACTTTGGCAGAGAACAAAAGTACACAGAATGGACCAGAAATTAAGACTGAGCAGAGCGGTAGTAGGTAGAAGAAAACGCATAAAGATACACGAATACCTGTTTATGAATACAAATTCAAAAAGAACAAATTTTCAAATATGGTCGGAGTGGGTTGCATGCGCTAGGACTTTGGTAATAAGCTTTCAGCGCCAGGGAAGGCAAGCACAGCAACCAGAAGGGTGGCCCTACTGAAGCTGACACTGTCCATGGTAATTGCTTCTCTGGGAGAAGTTTCTGTGATGTTTCTGTTGCAGGAAACTTTTTTAGATTGTCAACAGGCCCTCAGCACTACCTGAAGGTGAAGATGACATACCGACCTAGACATTTTTAGCTTCATTTTTACTCAGGAACCCTTTTCAGAGAGTTAAGTGACTTTTTCCTAAGTCATAAAAGGAGTTAGCTTTTTGATTAAAAGTTAAATGTACCAACTGCAACTGGATGGGTTTCTCCATTTTCGTTGTTATTTGAAGTCAGACTATTATTGTGGAGAAAATGAAGATTTGTAACAATGGTGCTGATGACGGCAATGACACTAATTTCCAAGTGTACTTATCCCTACGTTACTTATTCTCAAATGTCTTATACTCTATATTGAATTAATCCATTTTTGGTTTAAACAAGTGAGGTTTTAATATAACAACATAGAACAAACCTCGTACCAGACTTATCACTACACATGAACATTAAAAAATAAGGAAATCTTGAAGCTTCTTTTAGCAGCTTGTTATAGACAGATATTTCCTAATAGTAACGCCATAAGACAGGACAACCCACCAAACTGACTATATTTCTCATTATTCACAAGATATCACTATCACAAGTTCAAAATGTCTATCAGGACCAAGAAGCCATAGATAAATTTAATTTTCCATTCTCTCTCCCTCTCTTTCTCTCTTTCTCACACACACATATAGACATACAGTAAATAGCACTAAATTATAGTTATAGTACACCCTCCTTTGCTATTAAACCACACTGCAGCATCTTGCTACCTGCATCACTATATGTGTGGTTTACAATTATACAGCAATTATACCCTTTGGGTTTTCACAGATAGTGTCATTACTCGGAATGGTGAATGCTGCCTGATAGGCCACTTCCTGGGAAAACTGCACCCTTCCTTGCATTACCCTTTTCCTATGATGATGCATGTTTTGGTACATTTGTTAGAAGGAAAAGATGCATCATACTGACACAGATCAGGCTGCCATTTTATTCTTCTAAATGATAGAACAAAACAAATTAATCAAGGTACTTATGAATAAATCTGAAAATACATAGTTTATTGTGAATTAAAACACATTTGCAAATTTATGCAAGCATGCTTAACTACTACCCTAAGTATATTAGAGCTTAAAACAGATGAAGCACAAATATCTGGAGGACTGTTAAAGGAAACTGATTCTCTTATTTCTCCCACTCATCATATGAAGACAGGCGATAGGAAAAGATAGAAATGCCCTCCGAGGCATTTGCTTTCCAATTCTATCACCCACCATTCATTTAATTTTTCTAGTGGGCAAAGCGGTTAGAATACAGAATAAAGGCTCCCTGTTCTTGTGGCCCTGATCATGAGAAATAGACTAGGGAAATAATGCATAAATAGGTGATTATTCTGAATCCATCATAGGGATGTCTTTCACTACCAAGGTCTCAGTCTAAGGGTGCCTAAGACAACTTCACTCAAGTAGACAAAGTTTGAACCTTTAGGAATCCATGGGAATAAGAGATGTGGATATATATTATATTTCTTCAATATTGGTATTAGTTCAGTAAGACCCCTTTTTTCACTTGCCTTTCATACAGTCTAATGCTTTTTTTTTTTTTTTTTTTTTTTTTTTTTTTTGGGTTTTACTAAAATTTTTCTTTTCTCTTT
>NW_022900944.1:28324508-28484746 GCF_012274545.1 Fukomys damarensis
TGTCTAAGAGCTCTACTAAAATTTTCCTGGTCTCTTCATGCATCTGTGGTGACGTCAAAAGACCAGCAAAGGTAAAGAAGGCTTGAACCAGCTCCAATTTTGATGACTAAATTTCTCTGCAATAAATCGTGTAAATTTATGCTACCTTGGGATCTATTTTCATTAAGCTTATTCATCTCATAATAGACTCAGGGCTCATTCACCCTTGATTGAAGTTCTGTTACTATATTTTCCACCTTTCTCCCCCAGTTTATCAATTTGCTTATTCCAGATATCTCTCTTATACCAGTGCTTCCTGGTGACCACTTCCTTTGGGACACCTAGATACAGTCTACTGGACTTGTCTTGCTGACCTGGACACATCATATAGACTGTGCAAATATATCTCAATAACCACCTCTTGCTCACAGTGTGACCTACCCTGGAACTCCTGCCTGTTTTTTGTCAAGCTCACCAGTTAGAACTCCCTATAGGAAGCCTATCTGGATAAGACCCTAGGGTCTGATAAAGAAATTGGCCCCAAAAATCCCTTATTCTTTCTCCTGATTTCAGCATGCTTCCTGATGCATGCTGTGTACCTCCTAGGATCTGTGAATAGTAAAAGTTTATTTTCATGATGTTGCAGCAAGTACAGGATAACACTGAAATGTTGAATCAAAAACACTATTCAGTTAACTTCTTCTCAGAGTAGAAAATGATATAAGCACATCCTTGGATAGTTCATAATATATTTTTCTAAATTCAGTTCAGTTTTCAGACATAGGCTAGAAAGCTTTCAACAAAAGTAACTTTTTTATTTAATATTTTACCATTTTCATCAAGTGAATAATATAGTGTTTCTGGACATCTACTTTCTGCTCTTCATTCATTTGATTATCTGAATACTCAAGAGTGCTTACAATATACTAGAAACTGCAGCAAGCATTCAGTAACAACACTGCTTAGTAAAAAAAAAAAAAATCCATACCCTACTGTGTATAGATAAGCTAAGTGCAAAGCCAGGCAAAAACATATGATGTCAAAATGCACATAAAGTGTGGTGAGAGGGAATGTTAGTTATTGAAAGATAACACTGCGGGAAAACATAGATGCAATAGAAATTTATGTAATGATGAGAGAAATTAGCAACAGTTGAAAGTTCTACAACATTCTAACTAGTGTGAACATGCTGTCACACAGATGGGCAAAAACAGCTTCAAGAACTCTATAAAGTATTCCCTCAGCAGCAGAAAAATAACTCCCACGATCACATAGAAAACAGAACAATAACCATTAGAAGAAATTTAAAGGGTGGTCTACTCTATCCTTATCAAAATAATTTTCTAATCATCAAAACAATGTAATAATGAAAAGTCTGACTGTGGACATAGGCAGCTCCTGTTTACCAGAAGCAATCACTGGTGAAGAGTTCTCCGAAAAGGTACTGAATGTGCAAATTCAAAAGTTCAGGAGCCAGAGGGCAAGCAAATATGACTCATATAACTCCATTGAAGAGAACACCTATTGTGTAAATAATTTTACTGCATTAATTGCATACTAATAAAGTGCTTATTCATAAAGAAGAATTGCAAATTTTTAGGTCAAAGTACTAGCCCATTTCTAATGAGTTTGTGGTCCTAATTAGATTATGTTAAATATAAAAGGGCAGCAGAGTTAGAGGATCTGCAGTGGTTATCTTTCCTTCATATCGTAATATCTGATAGTTTTATAATTCCCTGATAAAACTCCAGGATCTTGATAAATATATTGTGAGGTGCAGGCATTTTTTGAGCTCACATTATACTCAAATTATATACCTGTTTATAGCCAGTGATATGCATCAAAATAATCACTCATTCTGAGTTCCTCAGTGTTTCAAATAATCAGTGACTCTTAAATTTTCTGTCTGCAATTGGGAATGTTTGCTTTAACAGAGCTGAGTAGCCAAAGTCCTAAAAGTCATCTCTCTCTGTGAATAATTTGGAGTTCTCGTTTAGGAAGATAGAAGTAGAGAAGATAAGTGACCAAAGAGCCCAGGCAACTTGCACTTATGTTCCAGTAGTCCCTACTCCATCACTGTTCCCTTACACCTATTGTAAAACAATGCTTTTGTGATTGCACTTGATTTTTTCAAGTAATTATATGAGGAGATATGAATTTATAAGACCTCATTTCGTAGTTGATTAATACACTTCTAATTAATTGGCCCCAAATGGGGCAATCGTAATATTCTGATTTCTATTCACCACTTTGCTATAGAACTGGACATAAGCTGGGGCAACAGAATTTGCCCCCTGGTCTGAGTAGACATGGGAAGAAGAGGCTAAAGTTAAACTATACAAAACTGTCGGTAGTTGAATTTTCCATCATAAAAAAAGAAAAACAGAAACTGGCAGGGAGGGAAAGTAAGATTCATAAAGCTGCCCTGAAAGAGAAGCCACGGTACAAAATTTAAACTCCGATTCTCTTGTTAGTGTTATTCTGCAATGGCTGAGCAGCCCCTACTGACAGGGCTTGATGGTTTTGTGAGACTATTTCACTACCCTCTCCATGAACCTTTCATTTCATGTAAGCTTCTGCTTTTCTTGCCTAATTTAGAATCAACATCCTAACAAGCACATTAATAGTAACTTTCCAACAGTTTGTGTATGGTGTAATATGTCTTGGTGAATACAAATCAAAACCAAAAACCCAAGATTTCCTCTGTATCTGTGTGAGTGTGTGTACTAAATGAGAACTCATGCTGAAAAGAACAATGCAATATAAACTGCTATGAGTTCATTTTTATCATAAGCATCTCTTAAACTAAACAATAAATTCTGCCCTTCTCTGTGGAGCCACTGGCTGTTTGTAAGTCATCCACAGTTCTTAGGAGTTGTGGGACTAAAGACTGTGTTTGCATAAGGCTGTAACCTACATGAATCAGAGTACATGCCTGGAGAATGGACAGTATAATTAATAAAAGTCTCAAGACCCTTTCTATTTTTCATTAAGTTTATTGGTACTTTTTAGGTATACAGTACAGTTGTAGTCATCATTGGGATCTTGTGCCTTTACATGATATACCTTGGTTCTTATTCTTTCCCCATAAACCCCTGCCCTCCCTTCATGCCCTCCACCCTTCCCTATTTACAAAGACTTTGTTTCTATTTTTCCTTTTTTCATATCTTTCTTTTAGCTTCTTTCCTTTCCCCTACCCTTTTTACTTTCCCTACTCCCTTAGCCATTTTCTTCCTATTTCACATTATCAATTATACAATTTGAACCTTATTTACACTTCTAGTTTTTTATACCAGAGAAAGTATTTGGTGTTCTATCACCAAGATAAAAACATTCTTCTGAGTGTTTTAAGAATATACCATACCTTCTCTAAAATACTTTTTCCTCACTCAAATGAGAGGGATAAATACTCAAGCCCCTTCAGACTTAAGAGTGGAGAGTATCAAAGGCAGTCTGGTCAGTACCAACTACCAACTTTCCATTTTGATGATACAAGGAAATTAGCACCCCAAAAGGAAATGATAAATTAGAATATTAGAACTCACATTTATGGAACATTATCCATCATTTTCCTAGCCATTTTAATCAATATTGTACATTATAAGAAAAAAATTTTGAGAACGGTACCTGGGGATTTTATCTTATATTCATTACTTACTTTGTGCAAGATTTTTAAAGGTCAGCACAGATGGTAATAGATAAAAAATAGAAAGTTAAATAAAATTTAGTCCTTGTCCTCAAGAGGCCCAAAATAGAGAAGAAGGAAACATGTAAATGTGATCATAAAATAATAAGACAAGCTGTTGCTCATTATTCAAATGCATGTAATTAACCTGTTTGGAACATTTTCATATTACCCTGTCTTACAGAAGAATAAATTGAAATGTACTGGGTGTAATTGTTGCAGAAGAAATTGGCAAGTGACACGTACATAGAGATGAGCCGAATGGAAGTAAAATAATAAAAAGTTTATTGTGCCAGCAAAAGGTCAATCACAATCAAAAAAGCAGTGCCAGTGATCAACCTCCTATTGGGTTGCAGCTTCCTCTTTTACAGGTTTTACAGCTATGATCTCATTCAGGTGGTTCCATTTCATTTCGTCAGTTCACATTACCCATGTAGAAATTACAGTAACAAAACAGTTAACTTTAACCCAGATGTAACAATTCCTTGTGGTTAGGAGTTTACCTTAAGATTAGTCTAGCTGTCTATTCTAGTGCACAGGAAAAGGGTGTTCAAGGTTAGGGAAGAGGCCAGACGTCCCATTTCATGGTCAGTGCCTCCGGTGTCTGTTAATTTTGAAATAAACAAAGCAGATTGCTGTTAGAGACAGAAGAAGTCATTTTACATTTTCCTAACATTTTTTAGGTTTTTAGATTATTCACAAAAGTTTTCCACGTCATAGTAAGTACAGGAAATCACTCTTTTTTAAACTCAATGTGAATACATAATGCTATTTTAGAGAAGGAGAGATACAAATACAGAGATGAAGGTACCAGGTAAGTCAAAAGACACTACTGAGGAATTAAATGTTCTGTTCTCTACACCACCCCTCTCGACGGGGAAGTTAGTTCTTTAGCCACTGATAATTCTTTGTAGGTTCTTAACACATACTTCCTGAATTCCCAGTAATATCTAAGGACTCTGAGATAATAAAATCCTGAAAAATTTTCCAGAGAGAACACCTGATGAACTTACCCAGGAATACTCATAGGACACTCAAACTCTTTGTATGAGGACAACCTAAAAGGGGGAAAAAATGACAGCTGGGCTGAAAAATATCCACATGGGGCAGATGCACGTCACTATCCAAAGCTATGTTAAGGGACTGCATTTTTCAACCACATCACCTTTACCTTACAGGTGAACTGCTATTCTAGATTTGGCTTCTTTAGGATAAAGCCATGCGATATTGTTCTATACTTCATATGTTGAAATATATTTTCCAAAGTATTATTTTATTTTGTTTTTAATTAGGGTTTAAAGTGCCATTTTTCTATAATGGTTCTTTTAGTTCCTGAGTAATCTTTTCTTTTGTAACTGTTATTGGTTTTATGGGAAGTGTTTGTGGCCTTATTTCGTAGCTCCAGAAAGTTTAAAGAGCCCAAATCCAGATAAAGTTTTCTGGTCAGTTCTCAAAAGGATATAAGATGGGAAAGAAAAAAAGGATTTTAAATCTGTGAAGAAGTTAGGTCAAATTAAAAAAAAGTTAAACAATTCCTTGGTATTTCATTGTGTGTCTTGATAATTAGCTGTTCTGCCTGATAAATGCAATCATTTTTCTTCTCTCAAAGAGTGGATTCCTGTCTACCAAAACCAGAATCATCTGAGATGTTGGTTGAACTTCAGGCTTGCAGAAATGGAAGCTATGAACTGGTGGTGCTCTGTTCTATAAAGGACAGTGAAACATCAAAGAAGTCAGGCAGTTTCAACGGTTGTTTCATTTAAAAGTGATTCATCCCTAGGACAAGGCCTAGTATCTTATAGATGTAGGAGGAGAAGGGTAGAAATGAGAGAGTGGTGATAGAAAAGAAAAAATGTACAATAACAAAATGTCGTAGTTCTGCTGTGCTTATCTTTCAAGTTTTTTGCTCAATTTTTCAATTGAATATGTAGAAAGAGCTTTGTATTTGTTGTGGAGGAGCTCAAAAGTGTTGTCTCTGTGTTTCCAAAAAAGTACAAGAAAATTGTTGTGACTCATCTCTCGATACCCCTACAGCCTCCTGATTAGAGACCGGTCTTTGGGCCAGTGAATAGATTACCGCAGGAGCATTATAGTTGATTTACTGTTCGGAGAGGGCTTGGTGACGAGAGGTAGGTCCTTGTGGTGTCAAGTTTTATCTACCTTTGGGGCTCATCCCTCCACAGGCTCTGCTTCCTGTCTGCCATGCTATGCTATGAGCAGCAGATCCCATCATGCATCTCTGCCATGCCGTCTGGCCCCAAAAGCAGCATAACAGGATCTAAAAATTTTCAAAAGGGTACATTTTCTCAGCTGTAGTTATTACCCTTTACCTTTCTGTCTCATAGATAACATTCTTCTGGGTGTTTTAAGAATCTATGATAGCTTTTCTAAAAAAAAAAAGCCTCTCTTACCAAGAGATGGAGGGAGCAGGAGAGAAGAAAGGGAAAGAGGATGAGAAAATAATTAAGATGTGTTATATACATGCAACAAGTTCCTACAAGTAATGTAATCATTAAGTACTGCAAAAATGTACTAATAAAAACTCACAAAATTATAAAACAGAAAATAAATGAAACTCTCCATTCTTAAATTGTAGAGGTTGGATATCCTGCCCCAGTGATGATACAGTGATTAAAACAAAGATGCTTCTCTGTCCTAAAATAGATTGCCTGGGATTTGCATCTTTTTCAATCTGATGGCGAGGGATCATCTGGATTTTTGCACTTCAGAACTCATTCCCAGGGATCCCTAAGAATATTTTTTGTCAAAGCTCAAGACTTCATAGCACCTCCTTAAACTTCTTTGTAAAATTTGATAATGCTATTGTTAATTTGTAGAAGATTTTTTCAATATTTCATTGTGGTAGAATACAGAAAAGACAAAATGCATCATCTTAACCATATTAAATTATATCTATCGTTCATTTGCGTCTTGGGCAACCATCTCCACCAACCTTCTCTATATAGCTTAGTCTTATGAAACTTATTTATACCCACCAAACAAAAGTTCCCTGACCTTCCAGCCCTAGAAACCACTATCATACTTTCTATTTCTGATTCTGACAATTTCCAGAACCTCATATAACTGAAATCATACAATATTTCTCAATTTGTAGTTGGATTATTATAGCTAGAATATTGTCCTCAGGATGAATGTATGTCATAGACCAGGACATAGGACCGCAAAACATGGTGAATGTTCATATCAAAAACATTTTATTACCATAAAAGACAGATTAATATGAATGTTCCTTAGAATATTTCCTCTCACTTTAAGCACTCTTTAGACCATCATTTCACCGCTCTCCGAAGCATTTCTGGAAATTCTCTTTCCTGAATGTCTGTAATTGTGCCGTCATGGCCGTCTTAGTGTTCTGAATCAGTTAAAGATGTTTACCTTTCATGGTCATTTTTACTTTGAGGAAGTTCTAGGTGTCACAGAGTGCCATATTCAAGTGCATAATGTGTATGAGGTTACATCATAACATTTTTATTTGACAAAAGTCATCTTAAACATATACTGTAAACTGCTCTATAGAGTGTCCAGAAAAAATGGGATAAAGGCATTCAAAACAAGGTGCAGGTTTTTGAGGGCGATTAATGATGTTACTGTTACTCCCTTGCTGCAACAAACTGCCCTACACCTACAACTTAAAGAAGGAAAGGTTTGCTTTGGTTCACCTTTTAGAAGTTGCAGTCCTTGTATGGTAGGCCTGCTCCAGGAAGAAACAGCATGGTGGAAGGTTTTGGCAGAGGAAATCTGCCCATTTCCTGGCATGCAGGAAGCAGAGAGCGGAGGGGAGAGCAGGGTGGGTGAAGGCCTTCTAGTCCAGTCTCCAGTGACCCATCACTTCAGACTAGACCTCACTTCCTGACAGCACATGTGGCTACAAACCCTTCAGTGAACTAATCTGGTGAGTCTAGCATCCTAATGATCAAATCGCATCCTGAAAGCCCTAGCTTTGAGCCTTTGACACTTTAAGGGAACATCTAAATGTAAACCATGAAAAAATGGCAATGTGTCCGTTATGGCGATAGTTTTTATAAAAACCTTTGCCTGATCGTTTTACGTATTCACCACCTTTTTCTCAGTCACTCATCTCTCCATGCATGTTTGGGTTGCTAACATGTTTCAGCCAATGGAAGTAATGTTCCTATCAAGAGAAGGTATACATAAGACATCAACACTTTGCTTTCTATTCTTTGGGGTATATACCTAGAAGTTAAATTTCTGAAACATATGTCAATTGTTCGTAATATTTTGAGGAATGGTGTACTCTTTTCCACATCTACTGTATAGTGTTTTATTCTCCATGAATGGCAGATGGTTCCAGTTTCTCTAGATCCTCACTTATGTCTATTCTTTTATCTACTTATCTAGGTTATTTGTTTTGTGTTTTAAGGTGTTTTTTACATTTTCTTAATATTAACTCCTTGTCAGATATGTGATTTGAAAATATTTTCTTCTATTCTGGGGGTTTTCTTTTTACTCTGTTGCTACTATATAAACAACCATTCAAGTAAATTATTTTCAAGTTCATCCATTCAAATATTTCTGGTAGAAAATGTACTATAATGCCTTCTCCCAGGGATTAACAGATAAAGCCCAAGAAGCCTGCAATTATTTACTTTTTTGAAATAAACTACCTTATTCTAAACATTTGGGGGATGTTGTATTCAAAACACAATTAAGTGTTTTTATTATGACTGACATATCATTTCAAATACTTAGAAAAATAAGTCTCATGTTTCTATGGTAGTGAATTCTCAGAAAAACCACTTTTTTCCCTCTGTTGTTTCCATCTTCTAGTTAAAGAAGTAGCTAAAGAAGTCCTAGCCACTGATGAGTTCACCATTTAAAAGTGACATCATAACATTTGTGATGCCAAAAATCATTCTAGTTGAAAATGTAAAAGATAGATCAGAGAGTCTAAATCAGCACCCAATAAATATTTGTTGAACTGCTTGATCACTTAACTGCTGTAGAAGCCAAGTTTATACAATTGTATGGAGTCTCATTTTTATGACATATCCAGGTTCAAATATTTCTTCTTTTAAACAAACACAGGGCTTAAACCTAAACCACACAAAGCCATGTCCTGTACAATTAAGTTCAATGAAGATTGATTTCCTAGACTGTAGCCTTGAGCAGCATAGAAAAGGATCTTGTCAACCACATCACTGACCTACCAAACAACAGGGGCTTATCACAGTGACAGGGATAATTAACTAAGTAACTAATTTCTTCTGGCATTCAGTTAGGAATAAAAATTTTGAATTTAAGGATAGAGTCCCCTTTTTCCCAATATGGAAAAATTTCCACACTATGCAAAATTTCCCCTGAACTCAAGATTATGACCCTTGCAGAATTAGAAGTGGCAGTAGAGAGACAAATGAACTCAAACAGCAGAGCTTCTTTGAGCTTGCTCTCACCAACCTAAAGTCCTCGTCACATGTAGGTTCTTTTGCCCTCCAGAAGTCTTTACTTCAATATGATTTCCTTGGCAAGGACTTAAAAAAATGCTTAGTCCTAAAATGAGCTACTGTTTTAGAAAGAATGCTTGGTGCAAATCACATAGGGTTCTTCCCAGGTTGGGTGGAAGCTAAGGGGGCACCAAGCCTTCAGGGGTAAAGGGCTGAGATTACTTCAGATGGAAGTGTGGGCAGTTAGCAGTGTTTTGCTCTATGAAAAGTGCTGTGGATATTGTGGACTATTGACTGAAGAGGCAATAATTGGAGCTCAGTGGGGCTTCCATGGGCATTTCTCACACAGTACCATCAAGGAAAAAGAGAGCTCTGGTGAAGAGGCTATGCCTCCTTATACTGTCTTACAATTTCCTCTACTTTATCCTCTACTGAACTACCTATTTAACACTTCCAATGAGTTTTCCCTTGATATATAATTACTTCCTTTCCAAAATGTAATGATGTAAGTCAAATGAAGTGCCTAGCATACAAGCAGTTTTATATTTTCAAGATGGTTTTAGAATTTTCTTTTACTTTATTGAAATCTAAGTAGGTTAGTTCCTATGTACGGGCTCAATAAAAAGAAAAAAAAAACGAAGATGGATTTACCCACTGTTGGAGTATGGCAGAGGAGAATTAAAAAAAGAAGTAGTTATTAGAGTTGATGGTAGAATAATAATAATGAAAGGCCAAAGAATCTAAAGTTGGGAAAGAAATAAAGTGACACTGGGAGGGAGGATGAGAAACAACTAATAAGTATTTTTGTCAAAGCATTATTAAAGTCTAGATAGGCCCAAAACTTCTTGAAGTTGGTCTGCTTAAGGAAGTAGAGTAGAATGGTAGGGAATTAAAATGCTTGGCTAGTCTGTTAAAAAGAGAATGGGTCTATTGGGATGTATTCCATGATAAATGAAGCAGCATCTCTATTGACTTGAATGATGTATTAGGAGGAATGATACTTATTATGACAATTAATAGGCCGAATACAAACTTTTTTTTTCCTCATTGAGATTATTGGTACATTTTAGGTATACAGTACAGTCACATTCATTACTGGGACCTTGCACCTTTACATGACAGGTCTTGGTTTTCATGTTTTCCCCTTGACGCTGCCCTCCCTTCACCCCCTCCTCCCCTCTCCATTTACAAACGCTTTATTTCCATTTTTTCATTTTCTCCTTTTTTTTTCTTTCCTTTATTACCTTTCCCCTACCTTTCCCACATAAACTTATTGAAAGAACAGTAGAAAGATTGAAAGATGGATGTTATAAAAAGCTATCTAATGTAGACGTTAGACTCATTAAGAATTTTGAAGAGATGTGTTGGGAGAGACATATTGAAGCACTAACGTTTTCAGTTCTAAAAGACAATGCCGAGCAACCTGAAGGGGTCTACCACGAGGGGTTAGAGAGGAGGTTGGCAGAACGACATGGTGGTTAATTCTGTGTGCTTTGTGCAGGCAGAATAACTGCTAGGGATAAACTATAATAAGCACTGAGAGGTCCTATCTTATCTCTCACCCATTAGTGTGAAAGATATGGAAGAGGACAGCAAAAAGCCAAAATAGAAAACAAAATGTTTAAAGAAGAAAGATGGGCTGGTCCTAGTGTCACATATCTGTAATCACTGCCCTCCGGGAGGCTGAGGCAGAAGAACCACAAGTTTGAGCCCCACCTGGGCAATTTAGCCACCTTTGGAGATCTTGTCTCAAAATAATTCTATTTTTTTTTAAATGGGGATATAGTTCAAAGACAAGGCCCTGGGCTCGTCTGCCAGCATTGCAAAACAAACAAACAAACAAATAATAATTGAGGTATATAAGGAAAGTTGATGAAGAAATGCTATTTTATTTTTGAAGGCAGACTGAAAAGTTTCCAGCTTAAAAAACTTGGCACTACAGTAGAGTAGCTTTCTGATTCTAATGGAGGAAGAAATGGCAAAATTTATACAGTCTAAGACAGAGTATGAATACTAGTATCACTCCAACACTTAAGAATTTCCAAAACTTTTCCTGTTAGAATTCAGAAATCTGATAATGCAGTTAGGCATCAAAATTACTGTTGATCCTGTCCAATTCTTTTTTCCAAGTTTATTTTATGACATGCCAAAAATTAGAGTGTATCATAACTAGTCCTAAAGCATTTCTGAAGTTTTTGCATACAGATGTTATATAGAATATTTGATATCTGTTTAGCTGATACAACAGTAATGTAAAAATGTACAGAAATGAAACTGGGTGTTCATATTCCTGCCCCAGGCCTTATTAGATGTGAACATTGAACAAGTGAATTAAACTCTCTGAATCAGTGTCCGTATTTGCTATATTTGGATAACAATATCTATTTCTGGGTTACATTGAAATGGTTGGGAGGAGAGATAAAAGGTTAAAAGAATTAAAAGGACTTAAATTCAAAAATTTTATTTCTATTTTATAAGGAAGAAAAATCTAATTCACTTTTTCCTTATTTTGAGAGACCAGCAGAGAAGAAGAGGCGTGGAATTTTCAAATTGTTTCTCAACATACAGTATGTAGTTTTGTGTCCTACTTTGCAGAAACTAAAATAGATTTTCTATTCTGTGGTGGAGCATGATAATAGAGGTTCACATATCTAAAGGTAAGCCTAGGGATGAATACGGAGTGGATATGCACTTTATAGTATGAAATAAAAGGAGGACATGAAGTGCGGGAGAAATTCTAAAACTGAGTCAGAAATACCAATAGAAGAAGAGAGATCAGAGAAGAAGGCTAGGCTAAAGTAGCATCATGAAGCAAATAATAGAGTTTCATGAATTGGATGGCTAATACTCCAATTTAACTTATTTGCATGTCTTTGATGTAAAACCCCTCATTTATAACAAGCTTTTGTTAAAGTCAGCCATAAATTCATCCTTTATTAAGAGGGGACTGAAGCGGTTGCTGAGAAAAAAGTCATTCTTTCAAAGCCATAAATAGCTGAAAAAAAGAGTGCCTAAGCTCCAAATCAACCATACTCTTCTTCCTGCCTTCACCTTCTTCTTTCCCCTCTCTAAGCTCCTACTGTGTGAGATCAGAGCTATCTTCATTATATGCATTTCTCCTCTGTTCAGAAGTTACTGGCTAGAACACATAACAGATTTATGACGCAAAGTGAGGCTGCAGGATAACTTGCCCTAGTGGTTTCTCAGTGAATAAATGGATACTATCGAATTTTTTTACTGGAAGTGAGAGTTGCTCACTAAATGAAGAGATCGTGTTCCAGAGAAAGTGAAAAGGGTGAGTTGTGTCATTTGAAATAACAAGCACTACCAAAATAAAAGAGTGGATTGTTGTGCACAAGGTTGCCAGGGGTTGGACTTTAAGTATGTTGATCATAGAAACACTGGGCTTAGGCCGACCCCATTAGCATATCGGATTCATTAAAATGAATATACACAGGGATGGTAGGCAGATAGTTATGAGAAAACCAGGGTTTTATGTGCGCGTGCTGTGTGAAAAGTCAGAAATAATCATGGCAATCACCAGGCCTAAAAACATAAACATCTCTATTTATCCAGAGTTAGACCTGCCTTAGGAAGACTGCACAATATGATGAAATGAATGAACACGAGTTGTACTGTATTCTGAATAACACCGATAAAGTGTGCCTGACGCAATTTCATTGGATGTTGAAAAGTAGAGATGTCTGATATCTGATAGAAGGCAAGTGTCAAGAGAAAAATTAAATCAGGGCACAGGACTCATTTGGAAATGGAAATTAAGTATCTTACTTTGGCTCATGCTCAGAATATGATTAACAAAATGTAAATCTGCCTTTATAGATTTATGGTCAGACCAAAGACCTAGTGTGAGACTGGCCGAGTTATAATCCTGATTTGGAGAAAATACCTGCCTCAATATGGCACTGCAACATTGAATAAGACCATTCATGTACAACAATAGTTCATCCTATAGCTGGGCACATAGGAGGCATTCAGTTAAATATTAGGTTTACTAACAGTGTTGCTCTTAGCTGATTTTTCAAAATTTGACAACCTCATACAATTTCTTATTACATAACACAGACATATATCAACTATTAGGAAAAAAATCTTACTTATTGGTCTATCAGTTGGAAAACAATAATAATATCAGTGTGCTCTTCTCTAGGATATCAAAAGTATCCCTCTGCTGGGATCCCTGCATCCAAAATAAGGACTTTTTTTGGCAGGGGGGATACTGGGAATCGAACTTGTGACCTTGCACTTGCAAGGCAGATGATAAACACTGAGCTAAATCCTCAACCCCAAAATAAATATTGTGTAGAAACTTGTTGGGGTGGTGAGATAGGCCACAAAATTGCCCTCACTGAATAATTTTGTTGCTTTACTTTATGAATATATTCTCTGAAAAAATCCGCAATTGTTTATATACTAAATTTGGAAACATGTAACATTTAAACTACATTAATTTTCACAGAAGGTCTTGATATTACAATATTTAACAAGATAGATAGACAGATGCCTCTATACCAGTGACAGTTGTCTTCCTGAGACAATTAGCCTACAACTGAAGACTTCTATCACTAGCATTTCTTTTTTCAGCTTTTGGTATTAGCATTTAAATATGTTATGAGTGTTAATTAATTTATACTTTCAGGAGAAAAAAAAAACAGGAAAAATGTTCCAGGAGAAATGGTGGAAGTGTGTCATCAGTTGCTATCTGGTGACTTAGCTGCTTATTTGTTTTGTTTTGTTTTGTTTTTTGGTACTAGGGATTGAACGTGCTACCTTGAGCTTTCAAGGCAGGCAGCAGCACCACTGAGCTAAATCCCTGGCCCTTAGCTGCTTATTTCTGAGAATGACCAACATGCTTCAAACAAGAATCATTAATATGAAATACAAATTCAGAATTATTTACATAGCATCTACCTTGCATTAGGTACCCTAAGTACTAAAGATGATTTAGATTATGGGAGGGCATGTATAAGGTATGTGCAAATACTGTGCCCTCCCCCTATTTTTTTGGACCAGGGATCGAACTCAGGACCTTTCTCTTATGAGGCAGGTGCATTGACACTAAGCTAAATACCCAGCCCAATGCCCCTTTGATTAGTGGTCTAGGGCATTGAACATTTTTGGCACCCTGGGGAGAAGGTCCTATAGCAATGCCTTATGGATACTGAGGGCCAATCTGCTTTGATTCTGTGTTCAAGGTGCTATCATGTGTCCTGATCTTACATATGACATGCTCAGAATTCAGAAAGCCCAACTAATTTGTCCCAGGTCAAACAATAAGAGATAGCAATCATTTGTACCTCAATTTCCTAATTCTAATACATTTACTTATACTCTACCTCGTTTAATAGATATGAATGGATTCTTCTATGAGTGATAGTTATATCAGTGAGAGACACCAAAAGTGATACACTCTAATCAGGATAAATTTGAGGAAAGCTTCTTTTTCAAAGAAGCAATTTATTAAAGTGTTGATGGAAGGGTAATTTACCATTACATTACATTGTAACTGATGTGTAAACAGAGGAGCTATAACTACCCCTGAAAGACATAAACAGCCTGATAATAAATGATGCATCTTGAATAAATCAATATCTTTTATTAGAATTCTGGCAAGACCATGATGTCCTGAACCAAAGTTGGTTACCTGAAAACATTCAGCTCGATTTTCTATCTCCATCTGATTTCTTACTGGAGCCTCCTGCTAGTTGAACTCAGTCCCAACATGGAAACACAAGAACACAGATCTATGCCTATATCTATTCCTGCTGCTAAAATAGAATACTAAAGACTACATAATCTTAAAAGATGACACATGTGTTTACTGTAGTTATGGAGTGGAGGTTGATGAGCATGACACTGACATCTGGGGAAGGTCTTTATCACTTGCTCATGGGGGTCTTTACCTTAATGACAAAAAAAATTAAAATTAAGGGCTGGGGATTTAGCTCAGTGGTTCTGCCACCTGCCTTGCAATCACAAGGACCCGAGTTCGATCCCTGGTACCAAATAAATAAATAAATAAAATTAAGTATGATTCTATAGAAAAAATCCTTAATTGGCAAGTAAAAGAGAAGATAGGAAAAGGACTTCAGTTTAAGAAGTTAGAAGATTCACACTCTGAAACAGGAGTTCAGACTGGACCACCCATAACAGAAGGAGTTTTTTGTTCTGTTTTGTTTTGTTTTTTGGTACCGGGGATCGAACTTGAACTCGGGATCTTGCGCTTGTGAGGAAGGCGTCGCCACCACCGAGCTAAATTCCTGGCCAAGGAGGTGTTTTATTTTTTTAAGAATTAGCTGAGGTGGGCTGTGGTCCGGTCACTTATTATCTCAGTCTTGATTTTGGAGCTTAGATTGAATCCTTACAACTTGAGGGGCAATTCAGTTTCCAGGGGAGGAATCCGCATGGCTCGAAGAACAGTTTTATTCCCATGGAATGACTGACTCTGGTGGTTTCAGTCCAGCGTGGCTCTACATTTCCTTGATCCCAGGTGTTCACAGGATTAGAGAAATAGCTGAAGACTTCTGGCAATAGTTGAATGTTTCTTTAAGTAGTTTATTTCAATATCTTCATCATTAAGAGAGATGAGATTATGTAAAGTTAGGGCTAATCAACCTTGTTTTCTCAACTTTTAAACAGTCACTCCCTAAATGACTAACATACTCATATGCAGAGCTAAGAAGGGGTTGTATCCAATGTTTCACAGAAATGTAAGCTGCAAAATGAAGATTAAACTCTAATCTGCTTTTAGCTTCTTACCTACTACGAATCTGTAAACTCAAGTGAAGAAGCACAGGATTTTTTTCTTTTTCGTTTATTTTGTTTTTAACAAAAACAGCTTTTAAAGTTTGGTCTCAAAAGAAAGCACATATTATACTTTTAGTGAGTAAGTGGTTAAGGGCCTAGGAGTTTTCCCTTCCTGCATCCCTGGCCTCTGTAGTGGTTGCATCAGGTAGGCTTCACTAAAGGGACAGAATATAGGACCATCTGTGTACTGGAGAGCTGAAGAATCCAGTAAAAACTCAAAGACTTGAAGCTTGCTCTCCTGTATGATGCAAATCTGTATCAGAGAGCCAAAGGATCTGTGTTGAAGGGCTGACGTGTCTGTAGCGGAAGCCTGAAGATGGGCCTCTGAAGGTGATGGCAGAGACCCCAGCTCCTCCCAAGACGCAAAAGCCTATCTTCCTTTGCTCTTTGTCACGGAAAGACCTTATTTCTCAATCAATTTTGCAGCACAGTTTTGCATGATATATCAGTTTGGGCTGGAAACACCTCACTTCAGGGGCTCATGGCCTTTAAGTTTTGTGTGGAGAAGTCTGTTGTAATTCTAACAGGCTTACCTTTCTGAATGAAGCTACCACTGCATCACCTTTAATCAAAGAAAAGAGATCTAGAATTATAATTTAGCCACAAAAGCAAATAAAACATTGAATGAAGATATTTATCTACTAAATGCAGCATCAGTACCACCATGAACAATAGAAAAAAATTTAACAACAATCACAGTTAATTAATAGCTAAAGAATAATATGGCTTGATAATAATGGTAAGAAAGGAGTGGTTTAGAAGAGGAGAATAAATGAAGTAAAATCTGAAAAATTAAAAAAAAAAGATGAGAGAAAAGTGAGATATAAGACCCTGATTAGGTGTAAAAGAAAATTAGGAGATTTAGATAAATATTACATTGAAAAGAAGAAAAAGAAGAAAAAAATATATGGAGAAACATAATGAAAAAAAGACAAAAGAGGAAAAAACTTATAAAACAAAAGAAAAAAATGAGTCAAATAAAATTTCCTACATGTTTTTGCATGAATGGTGTGCACACTGGTTCTGTAGTATTAGAACCCACGAAATAAAGATGGGAGTGAGTCAATACTGAGACCTATTTTGCTTCCACACTCTCATCTGTGTGAAAGCTGGATTGTATGCTGCCTTTCCAGTTGAGCATAGTCAGTTAATGATTTCTACCCTAGGGCTATAGTCTCTTCTGCAGCTCCAGGTTCTGTGTCATGCGGTTCACAGACCTCCACCTCTTTGTGGTGATTTCTTTAATAATGTCTTGTCTTCCATTTATTCCTGATCCTCAAGGCTGTGCCTTTGTGTCTGCATTTGAAGTAATAGGGCATCTTGTGCAATCTCCATACATCGGCATAGATGAGAAAACCATGTCCACAGTCAACCTGTCTAGCAAGTATTGAGAGACGATCTGGCAAGTACTGCAGCTGGACTTACTACCAAGGTCCGTAGGCTGGCCCAACTAGGCCTGGGTCAGAAAGTGGGTGCACCTATCAGTCATGTCTTGAGGGGCTAGCTTGCTGTTTTGGACCATGAGGGCTGAAATGATATGGAGTCTACTTTGTTGACCTTCTCAACTGGGTTCAGAGAGGTGGACCATAGTTCCTTGATCGGAGGACTAGCCTGATATTGGGATGGGTCTGAAGCCAAAGACCATAGGGTGGCCTTGTTCATAATTTCTATAGGATTTGACAGAAACCTTTGATCTATGAGGGTATGCCTGGAATGTCTGGGTTTGGCTGTGATGAGTTGGGATTCTTGGTTCCCTGGAATACTGGTCTGAAATGACTAATTTGAAATTTGGATCCATGAGTGATGACCTGTTGACTAAGGTTTTAGAGTTCTGCCTGCATCCTGGGTCTGAGGAGCTGATGATTTGTATGTGAATATTGGAATAGAGGATAAACCCTGGGATCTGACCTTAACCTTGGAGTTACAAGTGTCAGCAGAGCCCTTCAGCAGGCCTAATGGCTGAATGCAAGGAGGTGATCCTATATCTTAGATTGAAAAGAACTGGCCTGAAGACTGAGTCCATCTCATTGATGTTATCTATTATTTATGGCATTGACAAATGGCCTATCCTCCATGAATTTGCTAGAATTTGAGATTAGTTGGAAGCCTAGAGCTTCTGGAACATGGTACAACTGGAACTGAACTGTTGGTGGATAGGGACTGGGTGGGATCCGTGAATGGTAGCCTGGAGCCCGAGTCTGCAAGATCTAGATAGCTGGGCAAGCCTGATTGTGATGGTGATCTGAAGCCCAGACCTAGAGCTTCATGCTAAGATTAGCCCAGCAATAAAGCAGCAGGTCTTAAACCTGGGGATACTGGGCCCAGTCTAGATCTAGTGCTGATATTGAACCTAGGGCCTGACTATTTTAGGGACCAGCCTAGTAATAGGGAAAGTTTGACGCCTAGAACAAGCCTGGGGCCTGAGTCTCTGAGGACCAGACTATAGCCTAGGGCTGTTAATGTCAGCAGAGTTATCACTTTTTATTGGGCCATGCCTAGTGCTAGTACTTATAGCCAACTCATATGTTCACCTGGCTCTCCTTTCTACCAAGTGAAGGATATCTGTCCAGTTTGCGTTGCTTGGCCTTAAAATGGAGGTGGAGAAGAATGATATGTGCAATACAAAACCGTCCTTCCTACTTTCTTTAGTGCATTTTTTCTTATTTTTGTGTTATTCTTGATGCTGTAATCTTTCATTTGGATTCCTTGTGAAGATATTTTTGGCATGGACTATTATTAAAATTGATGTTTCTGTGAGGGTACGAAAGTATCATTCTGCCATCCTGCTGATGTGAGTCTTAATAACAAATTAATCAGCAGATGATGACAATAGATTCCTCTAACAGCTTCCTTATATGTGATCTCATTTTTTTTTTCTTTTGATTCAACTAAAGTATATTTCAAGAAAGGAAAGACCTTGAGTCTCTTTAAAAATGAATTCTCAGTTCCTAGAGGTGTGCCTGGACTTTTCAAAGCAACTATTTATCAAATCGGGTTGAAGAATGAAAATTAGGTATCATTATGAGCATTTGGAGAAAAATAGTATGCTGGGTTCACACTACTGTCTTCCTAGATGTTAGAGTAATAAGATTAGACACTAACCATGCAGAGGCTCTACAGAGATTAAAAGCTGGGAGTCTCTCCGCTCATTTTTGTGTCTATTTCCTTTATTACCTTAAAGCTGTCATTTAGACCGTTGGTCAGCATTTCAAGTATGAATTACCTAAGGAATGCATGTCTAAAAACTGATAATACAATGTTTACTGGCCCTAAGTTTATCTACAACACCTCATCCCTCTTCAAGACTGAGGACATCAAATTAATATTATATAATTTTCAGGATGTGCTGGGATAGCCAATTTCCAGCTTTTACAAAGTGCAATTTCAGGATCCTGACCATGCTGGTTAAAGCTTCATTCCTGTCTTTAACCACAGCTCATCTCCTAATACTGGTGTTTTGATCGAGTGACCAAATCTTGTCTACTGGGACACCTAGAACCAGGGCATTTGCTCTAAAACATTAGGTAATGCTAGTAATTACAGAAGATAAATAAATAAACATGTTTCAAAAGAAAAGAAGTTTCCAAAATATTGAAGTAGATTTTACTAAATAAGTTCATATTGCCAGAACAATATTATGGTTCCATTTCACAGAGAATCTGAATATTAGAAATTTTAAGTAATTTTCACAGGGTCATGTTGCATGTTTTAATTGACTGTGACACAGTTGAATTTCAGTTTTGCTGGCTGGAAAATAGCATGTGATTTCTATGATCACTCTTTGCTTGGGAGTAGGGAAAACTTCCCTGATGAGGTTAGTGAGAAGCATCGGTTTGAATAGTGAAAGGATTACATTGTCCTGAGGAGTGAAAATACATGCAAAAGCAAATGAACAGTGTCAATAGAAAACTGAACACATTTAGTGATTCTAAGGTTGATCAGCTTCACTCAAGTTGAATAGACTTTTATCAAATCTGATGACAATTTTCATCATTTTCCCATTACTATCCCCCAATGCCATGTACACACCTACATCAGAGAATATGTAATTTTTGCACAATTTTTTTCTGTTCACTTGGAAGGGACAGTAGGGTGAATAAGTCCACAAAACTCCTGCTAGGAATATAGGAGTTGGGCATGAGACTCGGCTTCCTTTTGTCAATGATCAGCAGGTTTCTTATCTCTTCTTATCTTTCACACATCCTGAGAGCAAATCAAGGATCACTTTCTTTAATATACCATTTAGTTTTCATGCCTCCAGAGTCATGTTAACAAAAATGGTTCTATTTTTTTTAATTTCTTACTTGAGAAAAGGCCTCTGTTAATATTTCAAAAGCTAATCATGGGTCATATGTTGAGGCTGAGTTTAAAATAGTTACAGGCAAAGAAAAAAACATAACATAGCTCAAATTGAATATCATCATCACTGCTGAAGAGGAAGAAGAATGCTAATGAGGAGAAGAAATAGGGTTTATCTGGCTTTAATCTGTGACTGGTTACACATTAAAAGCCAAGATATCTTTTTCTGCTGTCTCCTTTTTCAACAGTGTAAGGTGTCTTCTAATTCTATCTTCCTAATTATGTTGCAAAGACCAGTTGCACTGTAATAACATGGGTTCACCATGATGGTTGAGAGATTGAGAATTATTGCTTATCTATACCCTATACAGGAAGAAAAACCCCTGAAACAAGGGGAAAAAATTAAAAATTAAAGTCATGCTCCGGTGGAAAATTATCAGATCCTAGCCATATTTAAAATGCTTGTTTCTTCCCCTTGTTAATGGGCCACTTTAGTCTTTTTTAAGAGCTGTGCTCCCTTTAGCTCTTCTTCTCCTGAATATAAAGTCCTTTTCCCATCTTTTCTCTTTTCTCCATTAAACATTTTTACTATAAATTGATGTTATCTCAGATTTAATTTCCATTGTTGCAGAAACAAGTTCCCATGCACATGCCACACCAACACTACCACTCATCATATTTTCTACCTCCTAAAATTCAATTATGAATATGTCACTCAAGAAACAATGGGCTCATTCTACTAAGTTTTAATATTAGAAAAGGAAAGAAAGAGCCAAGCTTAATGTTTCTTAAAAATGGGCTAAGGTCTCATATCAATCGGAAGTACTCAAGAGTTCTATTAATTTTGATTATTTCTGGAACCCGTGCAGATTATTCAGTTGCTGGTACTGGATATAGGGATCAAAGTTTTAGAAAAAGTTCTCTCATGTGATTGCTAACATTACAGTGTGCTATCAAAGTGTCCCTTATATTTTGTCTGGAGTATCTTCTGCCCTTCTAGTTTGTGTCTGAAGAACTACGGCTCCACTTCTGTCCTGGGCTTCCTACTTATGCATCATTTTCTACAACATTTACATATGTTTCTCTGTAGCTTCTGAGGTCAAAGTAAGATGACTTTTGACATTTTAAAATGTGCCTAAGACTCAGAATTCTGGGACTTGTTTTTCTAAATAGTAAACAAAAGTAAAATAAAATAAAATAAAAAAGGAAATATAGTAGAAATGATTTAACTGAGAGATATTTAACACAACAGAGACTCCCATCAACAGAAAGTGAAGTTATATTATTTGATGAGAGAGACAAATAGAAATAAACAGATCAAAAGCTGATTCCTTTGGCAATAGATTGTTTTCCCTGTAGAGTAATTTTCAAAATTATAAAAAATGTGGAATTCTAAATAAAAATTTTTAAAATCACATTATCTCCACAGTTTTCATTTAAATTGTTGGTTGGCTATTTAACTCAAAGAGAAAATCTCACTGGTTCTGATTGGCATGAAAGATTCTTTATTGTCTGCTATCAAATAATTACACAATCCAGTCTACTGTATAACCTAACTTCATGATTTTGAATTTACCAGAGTGAGCTTTTAATGTTTCTACTGGGAACAATGGTCTCTTCCTGATTCTACTTTAGCATCAACTGTTCCTCTATGTATACACTTGTCCTTTCTCTAAGAAATGGGCCTAAGTGTCATATTAGAAGCACCAGGGAGTCTTATTAATCATGAATATTTCTGGGACCCACGTAGATTTATTCAATCTCTAGCACTGGGTACGGGGATAAAAATTTAAGCAAAGTACCAAACACACTTGTCCTTTCACACATGCAATATGTGTGCATTTTTCACGGTTCAACTAAAATGCCTCTTCTATGTGAAAACTTCCCTAAGTGGATTTTATATGCCTTAATGAAATCTGTATCTATGTGACAGACTATAATCACTTTTATAAAAATATTCGCCATTTTTCTGGGTTTTAATAAATATACTTATAGATGTCAGGCATTCTTTTTAATGTACACACTGTAGAAGACATTGTTTGGTATAATTCCTAAGAAGGCAGCATTCGGTATCTATTCTCCTAGGTTCACATTCATATTTTACTACTAAAAATACATAAGAATGAGTTAATCCTTTAATCTTTCTGCTTTCTGATGTCCTCTTCGGCTGATGAGACAAAAAATGAGTAAGCTCAGGGTAATACCATGAAATAGATTGCTATGATGTTTAATCTTTCCTCCTTTGATGTTCTTGTAACATTGTAACTACTAGATAAATACTATCATGAGAATAATTTGAAATGCTAATCATACAAATATGGTTTGCCATTTGTTATTACTTTTTATTGTTCCATTGAACAGAGAAGAATCTGAGACTCAAGGATGAAGATCATCTTTCCCAGTAACATATATGTAATAGATGAGGCGGTAATAAATGTTTTATCTTAAATGAAATATTCTGTACATTCATTCATTCTTTATCACAGATCCTTCATTGTGCTTATTTTTTATCTAAGGATGCTAGATATTATTTTCTCATACGTTTAATTAACAACTATAATAAACTCTACACAATGCCTCCCCCAACTTGCTGACAGACAGCTCAGAATCCATTATATAAATTACAAATTAGGTTAGGAATAAGTATAGCATTCTGTCATCTGGTACCTAATTTAGGATATTTGTATGTTTTGCAGCATTAAAAATTATCTTTTCCTCTCTTCTTTTACTGCTAGGGCTCTAAACTATCAGGAATGTTACATTATTAAAAATACCCTGTGAGTTGCATATGCTTTTCTTAAACCTATGACAGGCAATGTTTTGATTAAATCATAATATGCCAAAAATATAAGCAGAAATGTATATATTTTTAGGTAATTAACAGTTGGAATTAGAGATGAATAGCACTTCCTCCCCCTTACCAGTTGGTTGGTGATTATAACTGATATTTTAGTCCAGGCCAATTTTTATCATCAGTCTTTATTACAGAAACTTACAGCCACTTCATATTTTCAGCTGCTGCAATTTATCTGGCTTTATATAAGGCGTATGGAAGACTGAGTTGAAATAAGAAAAGAAAAATACCACTTTTCACAGTCCTAGGCCCCCGTGGTATTAATCAAATGGGTTGTATTGACATATTTCTACAATAATTGATGAAATGAAATGCCTTGCCTTCTTTTTTTTTTGAATTCTTCAAAACTGTTGTGCTTTGGATAGTTCTCACATTTCCAGAATACCCATATTTTTTCTCCTCAAAAATGGTACTGACACAGTTACTATCCAATTCTACATTCTCAAAAGCAAGGAAAATATAATTGATCTGAGAAACAGCAGTCCAGCCTGCAGTGAGCCTCCTTTCCCAAAGTGAGATAAATCTTTGAATTAGTCCTGTAATTTCTTATGATAAGTGCTTTTATACCCCTTCAGGTGGCACATTTCTTCAACAGGCTAGAGCATATCTTTGGTAGCAATATTTGTTCTTTCAGAAATAATTAAGAGGCACTGTGTTAAGCACTTCACGGATGACCTCATAAATTCTGAAAACTCATTATTTAGGCATAATGTGATAGTTCAGCTTGATTGTGTCTACTTGATTGGCTTTGGGTTTTGTTGTTGTTGTTGTTGTTGTTGTTGTTTGTTTGTTGGTACGGGGGATCGAACTCAGACCCTTGTGCTTGTGAGGCAGTGGGTGGAACCACTGAGCCAAATCCCCGGCCCATGAACTTGATGGGCTTTGGAGCTGGTTAGAAGATCAATACAGCACATCCAGTGAACTACATCCGGTCCCTTGCCTCTTTCTCTCTGGCACTGTTTCCTTGCATGGCTTCTTTGCCTCCATGAACTAAGCAGCTTTGCTCCACCATGGCCTTCTGTTATGATGTTTTTGCCTTGCAGGCGACTAACTATGGACTGAATCCCCAAAACCATAAGCTAAATTAAATCTCCAGTCTTCCAAATTATCAATATTGAGTATCATGTCCTAACAAGAGGATAGTGACTAATACACTAAATCAGCCTTTATTTTGTAGGAGAAAAGCTGAGAACACAATGTTACTTCTTAATTTCATAAAGTTGAAACAAATAAGACCTATAAATCTATCCTGATTGGGGTTAATTAACTCAAAACCTTTATGATCTTGTGTTTTGGGCACATTAAAAATTTCCAGGGCCAGTATGAAGAGATTTATCTTAACTTTTACTTTTTCTAGTAATTTTGTGTTTTCATATTTTACCCTTTAGACTTTCATTTATTTTGAGGTGATTTTTGTATGCTGGGTAAAATAAGTAGGCTCTAATTTCATTTTTCTCTACCTAGATATTGATTTTTTCAACCCCATTCATGAAAGAGTCTATCATTTCTCTATGTGTGCTCTTGGCACCTTGATGAATGTCAATTGGTTATAGATGTATGGATTTATGTACTTCAGATATATATAAATTTTAATGATTAATGTATATCTCACTGCAATCAGAGAGAAAATTTATATTCTTTTGGATATTTCACCTATATTACTTAGATTTTGAGGAGGGAAAAGAGACAGCTGCATTTACTGCAAAAAGAAAAAGTGACCATTCAAACTCAGGAAGCAAGAATCAAAATGGACACTTGAGATGGTGCAAATGGAAGAGTACTTGATATTTGTATAACACGTGTTATAGACTACAAGATGCAATCTACTGCTACACAAAGGGACTCTATTAGAACCCTAAACTATCAGGAACAGAACATCTTAGTAATAGACGTCTGCAAAGAGAAATGGGAGAAAAAGAATAATAACTCTTTATCAACTTTTCCACAGGTAACTAAGATTTGTTTATATCTCTTATATGCAATTATAGGGACTGAGGTTAGTTCAAACATTTTAAGGCATTAAAATGAATTATATAACAATAAAAACCCTGAAAGTAATATTAAAGGAGTATAGGATTTATAGTAAATAAAACATAAATAGTTTGAATGTAAAGTTTATATTTGCCCACAATTAAAACCAGTGTTAACTTTTAATTTGGGTGAGATTATCAGATCATGTGTTGTATAATTTCTTTTCCTCTAAGGTTTTTTAGCACAGTTATATTACTTTTAACACTGAAGTACAGTCATTAGAATATAATAAAATTTCTATGTGGTTTACTGATTCTTTTGACCAAATAAAACATTTCGGTTAGTGTTGTTGGTGACTATTATAACAGCATTTATTCGCTGGAATTCAGGTTTATACCTGTGGTGGATTCAAATTAAATTTCTTCTGGGGAATAACTTTAGTTGAGTTCAAATCACACTCTCAAAGAAAAAGGTTCACAGTGCATTGTAGTTAGCAGTTGCAAACTACCTGCATTTTCTACTGTGGTTTCTTCTAGGGTTCACTCCCCATGTTAGTCTAGTCTTCCCACAAGGCTCAGCTCACTCTGAAGACCTGCTTAACTGGCTCTTCAGAGAGAGGTCAGGCCTGCTGTGTGATGACTTCTACCGACACGGCAGAAGATCACAGGCCCTTTCACCATCTCTTCTTGCAAGGGCAGCAACACAGACTCTGCTTGTGAATGGTGTCACACTTAGTTGTTGTTAATAAGTCCACATGTGCTCTAATCTTAACACTGTGTATAAACAGTGTTAATTTGTGAAAACAAATTTAAATTTAAAGCTACAATTCGGAGAAACCTAAGTGTTTAGAAATATATAAGCACTAAAAAGGCTATATTCTCCATGTACAGGCATAGCATGTACTGTTGACAAATCATAGGCATTAGAATTAGAGGAAGCTGCATTTGAAAGGCAAGATCATCTAATAATTACACATCTTAAATTCAGGGTTCCTAAAACATAAGGCTCTGAGGTGTATGAAAGCATGAGAAATTATTTGGGGAAGTGATTACAGAACACACCAGTGGGGAGTAGAGAAATGACAAAGAAGAGGGACGAGTAATAACACAAGGTACCTAGAAGCACCTATAGGAAAGAGGGCCTCAATTTCATTAGGAAGGTGTGTGAAACGGGAGAGGATGAGCCTCAGACTTGCACCTTCAAGAAGGCAAGAAATCTTCATGACATACATATACCCCTAGAAGTCACTGGTGGATAGAAATTGAGAAGTGATTGTGCAGACCGAAGTAATGCAGGTGAATGCCCCTTGCCACAGCTGTTCCACACAGGCAGCTTTTCTCTTTATTAACTCTGTTTCAAGAGTTGACTCCATACACCAATCAAGGGCTAGAGACATGGGTGGGCTTTCCTTCTCTTCTACTTATCTGAGCCCTGAACTCCTTGAAAAACTGTGAATAATGCTATCAGGAGGCATTTCAAGATTTCTTGGAAGTATCTAAGTAGAATTTGAGTATACTATTAATATCTGTAGGATCGCATTTTTGGATTACAGTAGTAAGTATATATATATGTATATATGTGTGTGTGTGTGTGTGTGTGTGTGTGTATGTGTGTATAATTATATAAAGACAATTCTCCAAAGTATGACTGTTTTGTAGCCACTATGGGATATTGTACAATTTTATTCCTCTCATAGAGATTCATATTTCCAGTCTAAAACAAACACACACATTGAGGCAGCTGGCCTATTATTAGTGTCAACAAATATAAGCTCCCTCCTTTCTGTGATTCATGGCCCATGTATCATGTATCATGCAAAATAAAACAACACACACACATCCTTCTGTATCTTCCACAGAACTCATAAAAATGATAGCAAGATGAAAGGCTTGTATCTACAGATAAATTAATGTTTCTGTTCCATACTTAAATTTTATCTACATCATCATGGTCTCTAATCATCAAAATGTAAAAGTTAGACAAACGGTTTGTTCAAATAAAGCTTTTGTGATTCACAAGTACGTAAGGTTAAAAAACAATGCAGATGGTCCACGTTACGCAGACATGCATGTCCATTCATTATAGAGCGTGTCCCACCCCCATGCATTGACCTGTGGACCATTTGAAGCACTCCAGAGCTCTCTGCAAATGCAGTAAAGCAGACTAAAGGGCACACATGCTGAGCAGGCCCTCAGCTACCTCAAAGCAGGGTCAGGAGTGAAAGAGGTCATCGTGGTTCCTGCATGGCTTTCTGCCTAGTGTGCAGGGTCCAGCACACCTTCTACTTTTACAGCTTTCTGAAGGAGGAAGCCCTATAAATCTCTTCAGTGGGTTTTCACAACACAAATCACTCTTTGTTAGAATTGCTCCCACCGGAGTTACAGGCAGGAAAACTCACAATCCCTAGCATCACTGTGAAGATGAATTGATCTGAAAAGAGGTGTGCTCTCTTACATGGATGATACCACAGCAGATGGGCTCAGAACCAAATAGGCACGAAGACAAACCATCCCAAAACTACCGGAGCAGAGAAAGGGGTATAGGAGGCCGAAAATAGAACATGAGGCTAAATAAGTAGGAAATGGGAAATACAGTAAAACAAGAAAAATACAGGATGTTACTGCATTGTGGGAGGTGTTATCAGTGCCAAAGTTATAATTAGAAAATATGTCATTATTCAGAATAGTAAGATAGTGGTTCTGATTCAAAAAATGTTGCAGTATTGTGATTGATTATGTTCTTTAACATTGAAAAAATTGTATAGGATTATTTGTAACCCCAAATCACTGAAAGGGGATTTATTTACACAGAAGGAATGCCACCATAGACAATGCGTACAACTGTTCCATATTATTTTTTTTCTCTTGAAGTATAGCTTCACCCATATTTATAGGAAGGCGCAAAGTTCCAGTGTACGTCAACAAGAGACCAAACACTTTGCACCACACCGAGAACCTCAACGTTTTATACTCTCTTTACATTGTTAGGGTGATATTTTTTGACTTCTTATTTGTAAAATTGAATCCTCTGTACTTAAAGAGAAAACACGAAGACCCACTTTTTACCTTTGAAATCAAAGTTCTCACCATTAATTCTATTCAGTAAGTTATAGCACTAGCAATTACTTTCAAATTTGTTTAGTTTTAAATTAATATGTTTGACGACTTTGGCATTTTTAAAGTCTGTTAAATCCATGCCTGCATTGCAAAAGTATTATATTTGGATCATTGTGTTGTTTTAGATTCATCCCTTGTATCAATTGTCCAACTCATTCAATTAATGATTTGGTTATTTAACTGATTCCTTAATAAGTATTTATTGAGCCTCAACTGAGATTGAGGGCACTGAAATAAAATAATAGCTAACACAGACAAGGTAGTTGTATTTATAGACATCACATTTATTTGAACCAATTTTTATTTTTGGTTATTGGTAATATCACTTCATTTTACAGGGAGACTAATTTGTGTCAACTGCCTTGCTGACTCTGATTATTCTGACATTTTTGCAAGTGACACTATCTTACCTGTTTTACTGGAAAGAAATTATTGACTCAGATAGGTTAAATGATGTGTGTACAATAAAAAGGCAAAATTAGTGACTAAATTATGCATAATGAGAAAGTGGTTTGGGCTGGAAGAAAAGTACTGTGCCTACCACATCACACTAATCTTAGAATTTTCCAAAGGAAAAAGTAATGACTCAAAGTCTCACAGAGTGGAAGTGGTAATTACAACTTAGCTTTCAGGAAGATCATGGCTGCAGTCTGAAGTTACAACATGGCATTGATAAGGGTATCACTCTGCTTTTAATATAACCTATTATAGCTTTACAAAAGAAAACCAAACAAGGAATGGTGGCCAGACGTTTCATTCCAATGTGAATGAATGAGGCAGGATTGAGAGCTATAGCACAGCCCGGGCAAATTCAAGAGACCAAGCCTCAAACACATCAAAAAACAAAATAGAAAGTCCTGGTGATGTAGCTCTGTGTGAAGATGCTAGGTTCAATTTCCAGTGGTACAAAAACAAGACAAAAGAGTAAAACCAACTCTGGCAGCTGTTCCTGAGACTTGTCCTACCTCTCAGGCCATGTAATAGCCGCAGAACTGCACAACCTCTGTGCCACATTTGACTTGCTTGGTAAGCAGTGGGATCCTTGGCCACAAACTTCTCTTTATACACCTGAACACAGAAAAAGCTTTGGGTCTCTTATCCTCCCGCAGTTGAAACTATGTGACACAAGGTTTAGAATTCGTCAATCGTCATGTATGCAGATATGTAAAACAATAGATGTAAGAGAGAAAAAAAGATGACATAAAGGGAGAAACAGACTAATAAGAATAAATCTCATGGCATTCAAAGCTCTTATTCCACTTGCTCTAGGTAGCCAACATTCTGGCTTCACCTTTTGATTTTTTTTAAAGTTTGTTTAGTTTCTATTTCTGACATACCAAACTCAGTTTTACTTTACCTGCCGGTAAAACAATTCTCAACAATAAACCTGTGCACTAACACAAGTAAATATTGTTCTCAAACCTGCCACTTACTATTTGAAAGATTATCCAAGCCGTTTTGCATGTCTGAATAACTCTTTACTAATCCGCAAAGCCCTCAGCCATGGGCACTTCACACTGACATGAGAAATAAACTGGACCGTGTGTGCAAAAACACATCTTTGGCCCATGCACATTTAGAGAATAATAAGAAATCAAGCAGGCACGTCACCCTGATGACTTTGAGAGCACCTTGATGGGCCCTATGGTGACTCCGTGAAGGCCTTTTGAGAGCGTCTTTCCTGACTTCTCCGGGCAATTCTGCATGCCATGTACACTCCCATCATATTACACCACTCATGACTCTCAGGACACATCTTTTACCTTTGCATACAGTAGTCCCACTTCATGGGATCTCATATTCTTTCTAGTCCATGCTGACTTATTTAATATGTTCTCATTGTTCAAGATCAAGTTGGTGCCCCTTGAAGCCTTATGTAATTTCCTTCCCAAGGAAAAATAGACCTGGGTCAATTTCTTTGTGTAAAACTCTCTTTTGGGGTACAGTTTGTATCAGTGATAATTAATCATTTATTTCCAATTCTTGTCTACTTCTTTATAATATCAGGAGATAGGACCAGTTTCTTAATCTATAATCACATCTCTCCTGTAAAAAAATTCCTCCCCTTAGAGATAGGCACTTAAGGCGGATTCTAAGATGCTAGTTTCTTTCTTGAGGTTCTTTTTACTTCCTTCCTTCAGGACACTCCCTATAACAGTAACAACTGTAAGTTTAATTTCATACATTTAACTTTAAAGAACTTTAAAAAAAATAATCTCCTCAAGAATGACTGGTAATTTGTCTCCAAAGGGCAAACCTTCTATTTATTTTTCATTGACCATGGCTTTTATTGAACTTTATGCTTTGGGAATCCTACTTTAGTTTGGTTTATGTCACACAAGAGATTAAGAATGATTTGATATATATTTCACAATAAATTATTATCACTTATTAACAATATTGAATAAACTTATCATCTGAAATAAATGTGACCATATCTGAATACTGCTCACTTTTCTAGTGGAAACACCTTTATAGATCCAACTTCTATGTTACATAATTTATGAAATGTGTAGATATTGGTATATAATTATTTCAGTAAGTAGCCTCACTTCATTGTAACAGAACTGCAGAACGGTGACCATTTTATTACCACCCTATCAGATTGAGAATAAGATCCTTTCCACGGCACGCTGAGGTCACATGGTTTGTTCTTTCAAAGGGAGTACACACTGGGTGAGGTTATTGGCATTCTCCCCCAACAATTCAAAAGAAGGAAAATATTTTCCCCTTTTCTCAGATCTACTAGAGTCTTGAATATTTTCATGCATCTCTTTCCAAATTGCTAGCTTTTTTCTTTTCTTTTTTTTTCTGTCTCATGGCTCAGACACCAGGAATGGTTTTCTAGACCACAGAGCTATGTGTGACAGCCTTCCCATGTTCATCTGTGTTCCCTTGGCTGGAACTTTCTAAAACAATCTTTTAGAAATTGATTTTACAGCTCTTTTATATGCAGATTTTACCCTAGATCATTGAGCTACTTGAGACTAAAAATGAACACTTATGATTTCTTGAGTTTTCATTTGTTGGTGCCGTGAATAGCACACAGATGCGAAATGAACAGATATTTGCCAGTGAATAAAAAAATGCATCTTTGAAGTTTCTGAATAGTTACAATCTAAATCTACCACTACTCGTTATTTTCCTGATGTTATCATCTAACAATACGTGTGAAGAAACTCCTCAAAACAGGGATATTTGTTGTTCTGTATTTAATACTTAATATATGTACAGATCCACGTCTAGTATCTCATCCTTCTATGTGTACCCCGCCCTCCATCTAAATGTCTGGGCCAAAGCCAGGCCTTATTAAACTTTTTCATGGATCAGTGTTAAAAATTGGACGTAGCAGTAGGAAATGTCACAATGTTACTGGCTAGTTGGAGTTAGCCTGGCTCAGTGCTGCTCTGCATTATATGGTCTTCTCTTGGTTCCACATCAAGGTTTCTGTGGAGGCCCATGGAATGCTTTTCTGCCTGTACCTCTGATGAAGTGTTTATAAAGGAAAAGGAAGTGATCGTCCATATAGGAGAAAGATTTTTGAGAAAATTTACTGATCTATCTGCAATTTCTGGAAACATTAATGAGTTCCAGAGTAGGCAAAAGACTTTTGTAAGTGTGTGTGTGAACCTCAAATACCTGTCTTCCCACACTCAACTTCTAAGTTTACACTTTATCTTATTCTTTCTTAAAAATAACATTTAACAGGAATAGTAATTTTTGCAAGTAATTTTTAAACCTTCCCAGGTTGTGTATAAAGCCACAAATAGATGCATAGACCAAGAGGACTAATTTTCTAATGGTTGAAAATATTATGTCTAGTGATGCATTAATTTTATAAATGTGACACTGTTCCTTTCCCTAAGCATAAAGTATACAAGCAGGAATAAGCCATTCTTTAGACATTTGTGTTATATATCATAAATTTTACTACTACCACTCATTCCCACAAAAAATTGTAGATAGCATATTATTTAATGTTATAGTCCTAGAAATTTCCCTTATAACAGCCCTTGGGGTACTTGATTAATATTTTACTATATCTAGTATTTTATTCTTTTCCTTAAAGAGTAAAATATATATTTAAGCTAAATTGACACCCTGTTGTAGTTGTAAGTCAAAAAACAGAAGACAAACTATTGCCTTAGAAATCTAGCAGAAAGTAATTACTAAACACCAACTGTGGAAGAAATACCTCTCAGCTTTTCATTTTTTAAGCAAGTGCCAGTGGTAAAAGACCAGAGACCACCACAGTAAATCCATTTAAATAAGAGTCAAAGAAGTATTACTTGATATAAGCTTAAGTTTTCCTTATAGCATGTCAACAGACACAAAGATTTCTCTATGGGTGTCACAGAAATTGAGATCAGAGAAAACCAGGGTCAAAACACAGAAATTCACCAATGCTTTCAGTTCCCACACACAGGTGCTGGTCAGGTGAAAATTAGCTCCTTTCCTCAGATACAGTAGGGGAACCAATTAGGTTAGGCAATTATTAATTTCTTGCTTATGAATTGCTGTTGTAGAACTTTAAACAAGTATGCGGTCCTCCCCCGTGCTTTACTTCAAATGACAGTAAATTTCCTCATGCTTGCAGGGAAAGCTTGAAAATACAGGAACAGACTTATATGACACAATTGTTCTTCTTGGAAGGTTCATTTCTGTCTTTAGTTTGACAAGCAAATAAATTGTAGACGTTTATGGAAGCTGGATTTAAGGGCAAAATATTTAAAGTGAGATTGATTCATATTTACAAATGCCTCCAAGAGAGGAATGAGATAATCTATTAACAAAGGTTACTTCATATATACATAAATTTACAAGTAAGACATTGTTATCCTTACATTTAATAAACGACAAAAAAATTTAGAAATTTGCAAGTTGAGTGACTTCTCATGCTCCCCATAATGGAGAAGCCATGGTTCCTGCCCTTAGCTCTTTTCACTACATCGTGTTAATGACCAGGTCTAAATGAAATTTAAATGTCACATCTCTTCTATGACTCATAGCCTGCCCAGGGTCATAATAATTTGACTTATTATGTGTGGCCAGAGAAAAATCTATAGCATAATACACTATAAAAATGCAACTATTAAAAATGACCCTATGTTCTCATTTTACACAAAAAGAAATGGAAAGAGAAGGGAAATGACTTCCAATTGATCATTAATAAGATTTATTTAACTCAACTCTGATGAGATCATTCTTCTCTTTAATATTACTTAATGATTTCCCATTGAACTTCAAATCCATCCTGATTCCTCACCATTATGTTGTGAGATTCTTTTTGGCTTTTTTTCTGTGAAATAGCTACTTATGTTCTTGTTCCACTGCCCTGCTGTAAAAGGTTTTATTATCTCAGCCTGCAGTTGCAAGCATGCTGTTTTTTTACCAAATTTCTTTCCCCATGCTATCCCACATGTCTACTTCATAAGCATCCCCAATTCATACTTGAGAGTACATTTTAATATTCTTCCTATGTGGAATAAGATTTCCTGACTCAGTTATATTCTAACATCAGTGACATGGTTTTGCACTTGCCAAATTTAAAGTTAAATTATTGTATATTTAAATTTTTTGTTTAAAGTCTGTAAGGTTTAAGTGGGCATGGTTTTGGTGAATGAGATCTGAGTCAAGAATACTTGGAAATCCTGTCGTTTGCAGCAATATTGGATGAACCTAGAAGATACTATGCTAAATTGATATAAATACAGAGATATTCTCACCTTATATGTGGAACCTAAAACAATGAAGTGGAAAATGGAATTTTCTTACCAGAAACTATGGATTTTGGAAGAATGGGAAGATATTTGTCCAAAGGTCCATATCTGCAGTTAAACAGAAAGAATAAATGAAATTGAATTTGGAAGTGTGAAAGCAGCTTCACCAAAACACCATAAGAGGAAGACAGAAAGAAACAAAGAAAGAAGGAGAGGAAAGAAACAAAGAAAGAAAGATCAGGCACAAAGAAGTTCAAAAGAGCACATTAATTTCTCAAGTGTTTGAATTCTATTTGCATTATTATAATTTCCTCACACGCCTATTTTCAACTCAGTAATATTTTTGTCTTTCTTTTTTTATACAAGGGATCAAACTAAGTAATATCTTTTATTTATTGTTTATTTAATGGTACTGGGGATTGAATCCAAGGCTGTGTCACAGGTTTATACACCAGCCAATTTTACTTTTAATTTTGAGAAAGGGTGTGATTAGATTGCTAAGTTTCCTGGGAAGGTCCCAAAGTAGGAATCCACTTTTCTCAGCCTCACAGAAGGCTAGGATTACAGGCATGTTACCCCATGCCTGCTAGTACTGTCATTCTTTAATGAAGACTTTCCTATAGCCACTTAGCCTGATTTTTCTATTTATGCTTCTTGATATTAAAAATGTTCATACTCTGTGTGAAATACTACAAAATAAACTTATTTTTAAAACAATAATTTATACAAAAAATTAGGAAATGCAAGAAAAACTGCATCTTAGTTTTGTCATTAAAGTAAGAAATAAACTTCAACTTCCGATCACACCAGAAATAAAATGATGCGTGGAAACACAATAAAAACAGATATGGGAACCGGGTGCAGCTGTGCTTCTCCTGACTCACAAGTGCAAGGTCCTGAGTTCCATCCCTGGTACAAAAAAAAAAAAAAAAATGGGGATCTATGAAAATGGCCAGGGCAAAAGCTAAAAATTTCTTATTAGGAGATCTCCTTGCTCTTTTACTTTTAAATTTTGATTTTAAGCTAGTGAATAAAATTAAAGTCAATCAGACTAAGTCTTCTCTTGCAATGTACTTATTTTCTTTTTTCAATTTGGTGAAAATAGTGAAAACTATCAAGTCACAACTAGTTTTCAGCATTATCGTATGATTTTGTTGACCATCACCTTTTTTAATAAACTTTTCTTATTAGGAGATCTCCTTGCTCTTTTACTTTTAAATTTTGATTTTAAGCTAGTGAATAAAATTAAAGTCAATCAGACTAAGTCTTCTCTTGCAATGTACTTATTTTCTTTTTTCAATTTGGTGAAAATAGTGAAAACTATCAAGTCACAACTAGTTTTCAGCATTATCGTATGATTTTGTTGACCATCACCTTTTTTACATTTAAAGAACTATGTCATGACTATTGAACATCTCTTTTAGGCAACTTGATCTGCTGAAGTGTTTCACACTGCATAACTGATAGCTCAAGCCCCAGAACAGAATAATTTTTCATAACTTCCTTTTAAAACTGAAAAATTAAAAAATTCTAACTTTTTCTATTCACATATGTGCCTTTGATCATTTTCATCTCCATTTACAATTTTCATCATTCCTTAAAGCAAACAACTTCCCTTTGAATTTGAAACCTTCTACCTGAAATCACTTGCAATGGACTTATAATTCTATGTTGCCTTGGTATACATTTTGAATGTAGGCTTAGTTTTTAACCTTTGCCAGAGGTTAACTCAGTCATTCTTAGCAATTTCCAATTCTAAAGCTTCCCGAGTTCCTCTAAGCAAGCAGTCCAGATACCTATTTTCTGCAGCTTCTTCCTGGAGACCACATCCCCAGGGAAAGCTAAATGCAACCTGCTTAAATAACCCTGCTGATCCGCTTAACTCACGGAAACTGGGGAGCTCTGCCCCAGTGATCACCTTTCTGTCACAGTTGAACCTCCTGGAAATTATGTCTGCTTGCTTGAACATCATCAGTTAAAATTCCCTCCAAGAAATCTGTGTAAATAAAGTCTTGGACCCCAAGAAAAGTGTTGGCCTACAAGTCTCTCTCATTCTTTACATATTCTCTGGCCTCTGTTGCATTATCCAAGCTTTCTTTGTGTCGTCCAGGACCTGTAAGTAGTAATATTTTAATTCCATCATGTTTATCTCCTAATCATTAAGGGAATGGTCTCTTCCTTACATAGTCTAAACTAAAACATGTAAACATCTATGACTTTTTCTGATGTCATTGCTGAAGAGGGCTGATCGGTCCTTATCTTGTTTGGCATCCCATCCTAGGTTTCCACATACATCAGATACACTTGGATATTTTACTCCGTATATTAAAGAATTCTCTGATATTAACTGCATTTCCTTCAAAATCAAAGCACCTGACCCATTTGTCTTAGTCACTTTCCTCATTGCTGGGACAAAATACCCTGTACTCACAACTGAAAGGAGGAAGGTTTATTTGGGCTCAAGGTTTCTGTTAACTGCTGCTGGCAGGAAGGAATAGTGGAAGGGTCTGGAGGACAAAGCAGCTCATGTCATGGAAGCCAGGAAGCAGAGAGCAAAAGCCAGGGCTGGGAAGCTAGATAGACCTTTCCAGACCATGTCTCCAGTGATTGCCTTGTTCAACCAGGCCCCACATGGTGTTAGCAAATTGGCTAGAACACTTCTACAGTCCAATCATATCCCAAACACACGAGGCTTTCCATTTTAGATTTCAACCACAACACCCTGAATCTTATGTGATAAAATAATTGTGGAAGTAAAGAATATGGGCAAAAGGTGACCAATATCATGTCAAACTGCTTGAGAGATATTTCACTCATCATTAGGTAAATTCCATTTTGTTTCTTTGTGCTTATGTGTCTGTATATGTGTGTGGGTTAAAGTGTGTAATTACATATATATGCTTCTTTTAATCACACCCAAGGCCAGGGTATCAAAAGCTTGGCCCTCACAGTAGCACTATTAGAAAGTCATGGAAACTTTGGGAGGGAAAACTTACAGGCAGTCCCAAGATCACTGGGGAAGAATGGATGTGTTTTCATGTTGAACAATGAACAAATATTAATATCTGAAAAATTTAGTAGGATCCTATTTAAGGAACATTCTTGAAATATAGTGGATCTTTCTGTATATTTATTGTGTTTTTTTTCTATTTTAACAGGGAAATAGTCAAGAATATATTTGAAAAGTCTCAAGAATCGTCTTTTCATCCTATAAAAACCTCATAACCCTCAATTAAGCATACATCTAAGTTCTGATAATGTATTACAGAGATATTTCTTATTTTATTCTGTCTCCAAAAATTCTTAGCTATTTCCATAGAACATTTTAATATTCATTATTTCATTAATGTACACATTTATTAAGTATTTACTATATAGAATTCTAAGATTATAATGGTCGATAATTCAAAAATTACCATTGTTCCATCAAGATTTTAGTGAGGAAGATAGATTAATAAAGAAAAAAAATATTGTGTCATGTGCAAAATTGCTATGAAAGAGAAAGCAGAGTGAAGCAAACAGGTAGTTAGAGGGAAGGCTATTATAAAAGTATTAAGGGGAGATTAGAATTAGAAAGTGATGCAAAAGAAACCAACAGAGCAAAGAGATAACCTACAATGTGGGAAAAAATTTTCACCTGCTGCTCCTCAGACAAAGTATTATTATCTGTAATGTATAAAGAACTCAAAAAAAAAAAAATCAGGCCTACCCAAATATAAAGACCCGATTCAAAAATGGGTATCTGAAATGAACAGACATTTCTCAGACAAAGAAGTAACAGAAGCAATTAAATATATGAAAAAATGCTCCACATCACTGGTCATTCAAGAGATTCAGATGAAAACAACACTGAGATTCCACCTCACCCCAGAAAGAATGTCTGCTATCAAGAAATCCACAAATAACAAATGTTGGCGGGGTTATGGGAAGAAAGGAACTCATCACCAGTGTTGGTGGGAGACTGATATAACCTCTAAAGAAACCAATATGGAGATACCTCAAAGAACTAGTATTAGAGGTTCCATTTGACCCAGCCATCCCTCTGCTGAGTATCTTTCCTAAAGAATTAAAAGAAAAATACCACAGTGATATATATATACCCATGTTTATAGCGGCAAGTTTTGTAATAGCTAAAACTTGGAAACAGCCCATTTTCCCATGAGTTAGAGACTGGATAAAGGAGATGTGGTTTTTCTATAAAATGGAGCCATAAAGAATAAGAAGCTAGAGTCATTCATAGAAAAATGGATGCATATTGAGGCCATACTCTTAAGTGAAATAAATAAGACACACGTGTGTAAATACCAAATAGTTTCTCTAGTATGAAAAACTAAAAGTGTAAATAAGATCCAAATGATGTAACTGACAATGTGGAATAGGATGAAAGGGCTAAAGGTGTAGGGGAAGTGGGAAGGGTAGGGGAAGGGAAATAAGGGAAAAGAAAAAATATGAGAAAATGAAAATATGGAAACAAAGCTTTTGTAAATAGGGAAAGGGTGGAGGGGGCAAAGGGAGGGCAGGGGTAGGAGGTAAAAATGAGAACTAAGACCTGTCATGTAAAGGTACAAGATCCCAATGATGACTGTAACTCTACTGTATACCTAAAATGTGCCAATAACCTCAATGACGATAAAAAATAAAGTTAGAAAGTGAAAATTTTGTGTCTATCTGAATGACAAGAAGCAATCATCTGATAAAGGGGATCTAGAATGGGTTGTAAAGACGCATATTTTGTGCTCAGAAGAGAAGCTAATGGAGTTGGAATATCAGGGATCAAACTCTGAACCTTACTCTTGCCAGATAGATGTCATGCCACTGAACTAAATCCCAGCCCTTGGAGAACTGAGCGTGAATCTGAGAAGAGGGAAGGTTTAGATCCTAGAAGGCTCTGACATACAAATTTACTTCTCTCTAACATATTCTGAGTTCTCTCGACTCTTATCAGGTACTCTTTATTCTGTGACCCTCAAAAGGCGATCCCTTTTACAGTGAACTGAGCTATCAACATTCAATTGGAACGAGTTCTAGCCCTAAGCTGCCTAGTATTGTCAGGGGCATATCTACAGCATCGTTTTTCTCATGAGCATCTGTCAACTGAAAAATGTGTGAGGCACCATGTAGCTTAGAAAACAGTATGAGGAAATTGAAATAGACTAGTTGGAAGTTAGAGACAAAAATTCTGATCCCTTTCTGCCACTTACTATATCTGCTGTTTTGGTCAAAATAGCTCTCTAACTCTAAAATGAGGATGATAATGGTGGATATTGCAGAGTAGATATTTGCCTGATTATTTGAAAGAACTTGAAAGATGATAATTTCTGACACAGCAAGTACAGTATTGAATAAATGAACAAATATAAACAGATAAACTGCACAGTCACATAATAATGAAAATTCTTAATGTTTGATGTGATCCACCATCTCAGATGATCTGTGCTCAGGGATACAGTCAAAACAGAATGAGCCAGGTTCACCCTAACTAGGGGGCCATAGAACGCTCTTCTGTGGTATCTGTTGTTAAGCAGAACCTTTGGTGAAACCTAGAGAGATATTTTATATAAATATCCCAATTAGAATCTGAGAACAGTCTAGAATTTGAGAGCTTTTCATAGTAGATTCCTTAGTCACCTACATTAGAATCACTTATAAATGTCTTTCAAAACAAATTCCAGGATGCCACATGCATCAGACTGATAAGAATGTCTTTGACGGGCTTAAAAATGTGTCTGTATAAACTCACTTAGTTCATGTGTATGGTTCCAGAAGTTTGATAATCCCCACTTTAGTGTCTTTAAAGCATTTTGCTTTCTATTCAGCTGTTTTTGTAGAGGATAAAACAATTTTTTATTCCATTCCAAAACAGACTTAGAAAAATATATGTGTTTCTCAAAATACATATAAAAGAATTATTTTGATAAAATAGAATAAAGGAGAAAAGTAATGCATGTGTAAAGATGTAAGGGTTTTAATATGACAGTATAGGTAGTCATCCAAGTGAAGTGTCTGCTTCAAATGTTTATTCTGTGGACAGTCATAAGGACTAGTTTTTAAAAGGACATAAATCAAGATAAAGTGGTCCAAGTTTTGAAACAATGTCCTGGGAAGAATGAAGGAGCTCATTTTTTACTTAGATAAAAATATGTATCACTTTGAAATTTGCATTCAAATTCCTGCAAGGCTGACCTAACAGAGAGATCGGATTGTCTCTTGGGAAGAGAGAAAAAGGACTACTGAAAGGTGAAGCCTGGTTATTTAGGATCAGTATAAGGATGGCCCTATTTCCTTATACTATGAAAATATATAAATGAAATAGTGAGAGAGAGAGGAGAGCGAGAGAGAAGATAGATAGATAGATAGATAGATAGATAGATAGATAGATAGACAGACAGTGATATAGGGAGATAGAGAGCTGGAGATATGTAGATATTTATAAAAATAGTCATTAAAATATGGGAAATGGGTATCCTTACATCATTAATATTCATCTCTACATTTATAGATACTATTATGATCTTGTCCCCAGACAGATTTATTTTAAATATCATGTGTGTCATGCCTTTGCAAATCTTATTTAATAGTAGTATATTCTGAAATTTTTATGTGGGTTTGTATCTATCAGTTTGATGGCCGCATTACAGCTCATCAAGTGATATGCCAAAATAAGGATGTTTTCTGAAGTTGCCTACTGTGTCTGAGGAACTCTGAACAACAGAAGGTCAAGAATTCATTGAGATTCCCCAAAATGATAGAATCTTAGTGCTCAAGGCATGTGACAAGGTGAAAAAAGAAAACCAAAACTGGTTCATGGTAGAGTGAAGAAAGATACTCTAGAACACCTGCGGAGTGCAAGGACCATGTATGCTTCCTGGATCAGAGCTTTTTGTTCCACCATCATCCTGGAGGGTGGTCGTACTTCAGAAGGGTAGAATTACATGATCACCAACAGACATCATCTACAGGAAGCGCCAAAAGGGGCCCAAACACTGCTTGCGCTGAGGTCTTTTCTCACATGGAAACAACATGGCGATGCAGCATAAACATTAGTCCCAGAAGGAGCAACCACTGATACCCTGGATGTCCTCAGATCATTGCGTAAAAGGAGGGCCTGTACCAGGAAGTCTGCAAAGGACTCTCACCTATTAATTGTACTACGTCGTATATTTCTGTGCCTGAAAAACTGCATGCTTATGTGTCTGGCTTGAGAGTAATAATACAATTAGAATATTACAAATCTAATATCTGGAATCTCACTGATCCTCCCAATACATTTGTAGTACTTCATGTAATTATTTCCATTTCACAAAGATGATTAAAAAAGATAATGTAACATAGATGGGCCATCAGAATATAAGTGAGCCTAATAAAGATGCTCGACGCCTTTCAGTCTTCCGTCCTTGTGTCCAACCACCTCAGGCAATCACATTTAATTGAAAACTTAAGTTTTCAGAAAAGACTTCAGATTATAATCAATGAATGCCCAAGGTAGTTTTCTTGGGCTAACACGAGTTTCCGTGGTAAGTGTGGATATATTAATACTAGATTTTTAAAATTCTATTTTTATAACAATTCCTAAAATCAGAGGTAATTAAATGCAGTCGTTTCCACTTTATTTTCAGAAGGCATCTATTGCTAGACTTGGTTGACTGTGTAGGATTGTCTATAATTTCTCACTCTAGATGGTAATTTATTCATGACACTAATTGATGATGAAATGATTATTGAAGCTACATGGTATGTTGTTCCTTTCAATTTCTGTATCACTGTGCCCTGAGTTGGTATCTGTTTTTTTTTTTTTTTAATCTCTGTACCAGGATAATTATATAGCCATATGTAAATCACCCAATCCTACCTCTCTGATTTTTTTAATGAAAACCAGGAATGGAATTACTGTAGATCTATAACTATTATACATATCATAAAAGGATTTTCAGAATTTAATATAAATTATAAGTTATAAATTAATTTGCAAGAGCAGTTTTAGGACATGTTATCAGAAATTGATTTTAGTGATAAGTTTGGAAGGGCTTAAAGTTAAGCAGAATAAAAGCCTCAGGATTATGCACTTATTCTCTTTACTAACTTCTTATTAAGGAACTCTGCGACTTGTCCTTTATTTTATGACAAGACTTGAAAGGTTGATTTGAATGAGTCATAGCCATAATTATTAGGCAGTATAAAACATAATAGATTCTGAAAATTCTGCTTTATTTTTTTAAGTCTTAAAATAATACCATGAACTTTTGCACTATTGAGTCTTTAACAGGATCTTCTAAGTATCTGATTTTAGGCAACAACTCAAACTAAAAAATGAATAAAAAAATGAAACACCATGCTGATAAATTTGATTCAATTTTATAATGTGTGGATTATTGCTTGCATGTATAAGATATTAATTCTTTCACAATCACAGCATAGCTTTGTCATTCATGGAAGAGTACCCCATGTGGTGTCAAAATCATACTTTTCAGGGAAGTAGCTAAATGTCAACACTCCTTTTCTTGTAAAATTTAGGCCAAAATTCTTTCCCTCATAGCAACATTTAATCAGACACAAACTAGTGTGGATTATTACCTCAAACCACATATAGAAGAGAATATATTCTAACTACATTCATACCTATATCCTAATCTACTCAGCCCTAGCATCTTTCCTGGAATATACTTTTGGTAGCATTTTTAAATTTTAATTTTATCAGTACACAGCTTCAGTACATAATTACATCCATCATGGGAATTTGGTACTTGCACATAACACATTTTAATTATTTTTTCATGCCCTTCTCTCCTTTCTCTCACCTCCTCCATCTGTTGGTTGGCTTCCCTTTTCCAAAAGATCTCTCTTCCTATTTCCTATTATCAATCTTTCATTTTTCTCTTTCACTTAGTCATACTTCAGAGCCTAATTGGTTTTCATAATTCTACTCTTGCCACCCTACAATATAGGCTTCATTCAGCAGATAGTTGTATACCATAAAAGTGAACCTTATAATACTTATTACTTGCTTGAAAGCTTCCAATGGCTTCTCACCATATTCAAAAGAAAAATAGAATTCTCTAGTCTACTATGTTATGGAAAATATACAGCCATGTTCTCCTGAATGCTCTTGCAGCAATTAACAGTGCACTGTACTTATAATAGTGGCCCCATGCTGTTACAATGGAGCTGAAAAGTTTCTACCACTTACCATGTGCTTGTATTTTCAGTGGAACATTAGTGCAAAACAATATTAAACATAATTGTAAATGATATTACAGAAGAGTCAAAATGTTTTTAAAAATGTGTGAAGCAGGTTAAAGGATGCATTTGGAAACCACAATATTAAGTGATGTAAAACAGAAATATAAGCTTAAATATCAGAAGCTTTCTCTTAGATGAAGACCCTAACGTATAAATAAAGTGCACCATAAAGAATAGACAGTCGGATATAGCAAGATTGATCATTGACATGTAGGAAGGGGACTGAAAAATCCTGGAAGGGGAGAGGAAGGAGAGGGATAAGGATTGAGGCAAGGGGAAAGGGTTGTGAGGTGCTGTGCAAGTTAACCAAGTACCTGTGAGGAAGATGAGCATCATATCCTACAAACGTTTATTGTACACACACACACACACACACACACACACACACACACACGTATGAATGAAGAGAGAGAAGGAAAAGATTAAAAAAAAAGAATTGAGAAACCCCATGTACCCTTACCAACTCCTTATTGAGGAAAATAATCATAACATACTGAAAACATATACCAAGAATAGATAAATAAATACAAAACATCATGGATCCTAAAATAGTTTATAAATCAAATAAGTTATACTTGGCACTGTGCTGTAGTTGCCTGTAATCATCAAAATAGTAACACACTGCTCAGGATTATAGTAAAAAAGCAATACACGATACCGTCTATGTTTGTGTGCCAACATTCTGCGATGGCCCCATGGTGAAACTGGCGAAGTATGCATGTCTTAGCACCTGTGTTCCTGATGTCCTGCTAAACACGATGGGAGTTCTTATCATTCTGCCATAATCTCTGAAACTCTTCTGTCCTATTCAGTTTCAGCCATATCCATCTTATTTCTGCTACTTAAAATCTTGTGCTTTTATACGCACCAGGGACTTTATTTTCTCTATGATCTCACCGTCTGGAACACTTCCTTCCAGATACCTTTGTATGAGTCCCTCTTCTATCAGGCGTTCAGCGAAACGCCACCTTCTCTAAGAAGCTTATCTTTGGGAGACAATTTAAAACATATCTCATAAATTATCCTCAGCATCCCACCTAAATCTTTACCTCCCTTTACTTCATTGCATTTATCATGACATTAGACATGTGTTAATGACTTTTTCACTATCACTAATATTAGCTTCCTTAAGTAGTTTTTCCTGCATGCCCAGAGAAGTACTTATTCATAGGGATGGCAGCTTAGTAAATGGTTGAGCAGCTAATGAATAAATTGATGTATTATATCAAAAGATAAGACATATAAAAGTAATAAGACATACCATTTTTCTCCAAATGCATCAGAGTTTCACACATCTGTGAATCCATTTGACTTTTTACTTGGACTTAATTTGTTGAAGAATCTTTTATTCTAAAGTTTTATAAACATGTTTTAAATTTTCTGGAAAATATCTAACCCGTCTCTCAACTACAAATATAATTCCTCAAAGTGAAAATAGGATAATAAGGGTTTAGAACATAATTCTACCTCATTGCTTGTATGAAATGTCAGAATTTTTTGAAAAATTACTTCATAGTTATTTGGTCAAGTAAAAACTATGTTACTCCATCAATGAAAAAAGTTAAAATGTAAATTATAAGGAGAAAAAATAATTGTAAAAGAAAAATGTATAAAATGTATAAAATGGAAAAATATCCTTTTCATGTAGGAAGAATCCCAGTTCTCAAGTTTTGCTCTTAAAATTTAGTAATCTATATCTCTTCCAGTTAACAATGTTAAGCCGCAGTGTAAATGAAATCAGTGAATGGCCTCCCAAAATGAACTAATACCTCTTCTGTGTTTTCATATGAACCATAGTCATCATTATAGTCACTCTCAGTAATTATATAGACAATATATAGACATTAGGGCTGGAAAGGTCCAACTTTGATCCCCAGTACCCCCAAAATATTTATCATATATATGACATTTATATATATATATTTTTTTTATTTAGTTATACATTTCATTGATTTTTATATAATCTTGTAAAATTTAATGCTAAATTTCCTCTGGATGGGGGAGCACTCTTCTTTTTCTTTTTTGCCAATACATACAGTGGTCATTTTCTGTGTCCTGATCTTTCACATTTGAGTTAATCAATTTTCTTGCCTTAAATACTAATCTTCCTTTCATTCTTTGATATTTTGGTGTCTTAATGTCTCTGCCTCTCATATTCTTGGCCACTTTTAGCACTTTCTATTTGCCACACTTCTGTGAATTTCCACTTGAGTGGGGAACATATAGGGTATTTTTTTCCATCTTTAGTAAAAACTCAAAGTTTAGTTGTTTCTCCATAATCTCTGTCTGAACAGCTGATGGCCTTCTCTTCAAAGTCTCTCTTGGTACTTGGATTGACACGAGTCTCTGAAGAATAGGCTTGTCACTATGAATACCTTAAGATAAAGAAAATTTGTGCAAAGGCCATGTGAATATGATTTCTATTGCCCCTATTTATAAAGAGAGAAAGGATCTAAGGAACCAGGTTATAAGAGAAGAAAAACAATTTATAATAGTGTCCCAGGTGATATTTTAAGTCTTTTCTGTTCGCTTTCTTATCTAATATGCATCATGATGATGGCTTCTGATATTGTTTTCTTCTTAAGATAAAGTCACTTTTTTATGAAAATCGTACATTATTGAGGACATATTTGAGATGATCCTGACTATTTCTGGATATTACTTTTAGGAATCATATCTCTGAGTAAATATGTCTGTGCAGGTGTCAGGACTGAGATTTTATTTGCGCTGCACATGTCCAGATACTCCAAGTCCACTTCCAAAGGCTTGCTGGCCTGTGGTCTTATCGGTTGTACCTTCTATGAGGGGTGAAGATCTTTATTCTTACCTTTCCTTTCATCAGGTCATACTGACCATGGGATGGACTTCTCAACTGAGCTCTTCTTTTCATTCATATAACAACTTCCTGAGGAGACTGGAAGTTTGAGATGTTCTGTTTTGGTTTATTTTTAATGTCAGTTTTTTCTGTTAATCTGTCTTATTCTGAGGTAGTTGTACACTCATATGCAGTAACGCAGCATAGTACAGAAATCTTGTTATATTATCCAGGTTCACCAAATGGCAACAACTTAGCAATGCATAGCACAGTAATATCTCCAAGATATCAACAATGACACATACTGTATTAATGATACAGTCATGCAAAAGAGCATTTGCAGCACCAAAAGCACACTGCATATGTCCTCTTGTAGCCATTTCGGAACTGTACAATGCCCCTTTTAACTACTTCATACTACTTATCTTTTTTCCTTTATGTTTAATTGTGTCCTTTGACATAGGTTTTGTTTATTTATTTGTTTATTTGTTTTTGCAGTACCAGGAATGAACTCTAGACCTTGTGATTGCAAGGCAGGTACTTTGCCATTCAGCTAAATCCTGGCCCTGGCTTTTCTTTTTGAAAACATCATAATTCTCACGAAACTGATGTAGTAGGATGGATGATAGATAGATAGATAGATAGATAGATAGATAGATAGATAGATAGACAGATACTTTTTTTCCTTTTTACCAAGTAATGTTTCATGAAATAATTCATAATTGAAGCATAGGCCCACAGGTAGATAGGATCACTTCAACATTTTATATGTTTTATACTACTCTGATGTATATTTACGCCTAGGATAATCCTTAGTTCATTTGTATCAGGTATGAGACATTGCTACACTTTGAATGCAGTTTGCAGCTCAGGGGTTCGTGTGTTAGTAGTTATGTCTCTGTGACATTAGTGTAGGACTCAGGACCTTTAAAGATAGGGCCGGGTGCACGGTGAATTGTTCAGTCGGGACACTGCCAGAGGCAGCCATCCATATCATACTCAGAATGAGTTCCTTCTGCAGAGTGGGCTGTTGTATAAGACCAAGGCTGACCCATTCCACGTTCCAGTCTCCTGTCCTTCTTTCCGGCCTGCATCCCTCCTGTGATGTGCGCCACCTGCCGTGCTTCCCCGTCACCAGAAGGATCTCTCTCAGCAGGTGCCAAACACGAGGGACCACTGTTCCGCACTTACAACATGCTGCTCCCGTGAGCCTGTGTCCTCTCCTTATAAATCTTGCTAATGATGCCGTTCTTTTGACCATCAACCCATAGCATTGTTTTATATGAAACTTTTGAAAATTGAGACTTGAAATTTTAATTTCATGCTTTTCTTTGTCCCTTATTGTTTGATTTTCACTTGCGTTTGATCTGGCTTGGCGTTTTCATCCCCTTTAAATTTTCTCCCTCCTTCTCTCCCTCCCTCCTCCTTGTACTTCTTCTCTTCCCTGCTCTTCCCTCTCCTCCTCTCCTCTCTCTTCTTTTCTTCCTCTATTTCTATTTTATCCTCTCCCTCTTCTCTTTCTCCTTCCTCCTCCTTTCTCTTTTTCTCTCCTTCTTCCATCCTTCTCCCTCTACCCTCCCTCCCCATCTTACTTTTTAATATGCTTGGGATCAAACCTAGAGCCTTACACTTGCTACCACTGAGCTATAGCCCTAGAAATATTAGAAGCAGAAGCTTATATTTTTATTTATTTTTGAACCAGGAATTGAAGTCAGTGCCTCAAGCTTGCCAGGCAGGTGCTGTACTGCTTTGCTACATCCCCAGCCCTGCTTAAAATTTTAATTTAAGATTTTTTTTCTTTTCTGTTATATCCACTTAGCACTAACTTTTCCCTCTCAGCATTGTTTTAGGCTTCCCATAAATTTTTAAATGTTATAATTTCAATGAATTTTTAAATTCACAGGAATGTCCATGACTTCTTTAATTGTATCTCATTTTACTTTGAAATGTTTGTCCACTTGCCCATGATCTTCTATTAATTGGCCATGTTATCACCAAACACTACATACAAGTTTGACTTTTGTTCATGTTGAAATTCAGGATATTTTCTAAATTGGTATCTATTCTGATTCCTAGGACAAAATGTGTTTGCTTCTGTGGTTAGATGGTATGGTCTATGTATGTCAATTAGATTATCTTAGTTAATGTTATTATTGAGTTGTCTATTGATGATTTTTTTGTATTCATCCAATTTTTGATAGAAAGATATTGACTCCAACTATAACTGTCGATTTATCTATATTTATCAGAAACATTAGTTTTGGGGTCAGAAATTTTTCATTTGATTAATAAACTTCATTATGCTCTTTGGGTGGAATAAGACTTATCAGTGTATAATGTTTCTCTATGTCTCTGGTAATTTGTTTTTCTCTAATGTATGCTTATCTGATATTCACATAGGGATGTTTGTTTTTAATTTCTTTTTTGTGTGATATGTTTTTCCATTTTTTGTACAGTCCAATTCTATATTTTTATATGTAGATAAGTTTAAAGTGAATCTTAATAAATTCATATGATGTCATTCCTTCTAAAATTTACCTTTCCAGTATGTTTTAGCTATTGTACTTGCATGATTTATATTTAATAAAGTTATGCTTGCCTTAGAACAAGTCTTTTATTTTTTCTTTCTTTAATTGATCTATTTTCATTATCCTATTATACTGTTGATTTAAAATGCTTTAGAATTTAAATTTTATTTGTAATGGTTTTGATGATCAATTTTGTATGCCTTCTTTAGTGGCTGCTCTAGATATTGCATTATTAATACACAACATATTACAATCTATTGATTATCATCCTATAATTTTAAATGAAGTATAGAAATTTCCCAACATACACATGCATTTATTTCCATAATTTTTAACTTTACTTCCTTAAGTATTTTCTGTTTACACATTTAGAAGCACCTCAACAAGATTATATTTATCTCAGTGATTGAACAGAAAGTTTATTAAAGTGAAAAAAACTATTGCTTTGTCCCTATTTTTGCACCTACTGATTTTCCTTCCTTCTCCATGTTCAGAATTCCTTCTTTTATCATATTCTTCTATGTTCTTGGAGAACATTCCTCAGCCATGCTTGTTGAGCTAGTCCTTATCCTATAGAAACTCCATTATTTCTGTATCTCTTTGATTTTAAAGTTACTATTTTCTTTCTCCTTCTTTCCCCCAGTGCTTTTAATTAATTCCCAAAATATGACTTCACTACATCTTGATTCACATCAAAAATTCGGTGTGCTCTAGTGCACCTTTTTAAATCTTTTTGTGTTTTTCAGATGGATTATTTTTTAAATCAATCTTTTAGTTAATTCCATCTCTCATCTCAATTCTTATGATTAGCCCATCCACTTTTTAAAAATATTGGATATTAATCATTTATACGACTTGTATCTTTATATTTACAACTCTATAACTTTTATTCCTTTAACATTTTTTACCTCTTTGATTCAACTATTTTTTCATTTGTTTCAAGAACTTTTACAGTTGCTTTTTGAAGCATTTTTATGATGATTACATTAACATCTTTATCACATAATTCTGATATCGCTAGCATATTCATGTTTGTATCTGTTGATTTTCTTAATCAATGCAAAGTCTTTCAAATTTTTAGTATTTAAGTAAGAATATTTTTATGGAAACTTGTATATTTAGAGTATTGTGAAAATCTGATTCTTCTTTAAATGTTTAGTTTTGATTTGCTTCTCTGGACACTGTACTGGTGGTGGGTGACTGATTGTCCTCCCTTCATTATAATCAGATGAAGTAGGAATTTCAGGTTTTCAGAACTCCATTGAAACTTGTGGAGGGCCTTCTTCACTCTTTCTTTTTTTTTTTTTTTTTGTACGGTGATTGAACTTGGGTCCTTGCGCTTGCAAGGCAGGCCATCGAATCGCTGAGCTAAACCCCCGGCCGCATTCTTCACTCTTAATGGTGGCAATTCTTGCTTCCCACTAATACCTTCTTGGTTAGAAGAATAAAAGTTATTTATTTATTTTCCCCCTAGTGACCTCCACTGACAACAGTAGCTAGGTCAAGGTCGTGGGAACTACCTCTTTAGCACTGTGCAGTAATGAAAGTTTCAGGGGACCCAGGCTTCCACTCTTGACAGACTAACACGGGGACCCTAATACAACTGCTGGGTTTTGTCTCTACCTAGTTTCAAAGAAACTCAAATTCACTCAACTCTAAGCTTCTTCTTTTTCAGTAAATGACTGTAAGCTTCATTAACATCAAGTGGTCTTGAAAGTCTCTTTTGGATACCAGGCCAGTAGTAGGATGTGGGAACATTGAGACAGTATGATAAGAGTAAAAATCCCCTGGTTGTTTGTCGTCTGAATAGGGTGAGGCTACAGCTTTTCCTGTGATGTTTGCCTGAAGTAGAGCAGTTATTGCCTAAATGTTCTTTTTCTGGTCTGTTAGATAGAAGGGCAACATTTAATGTAACTCTTGTCTGTGCCTATTGGTATTTCTGCCTTGCTGGCTTTGTCCCCTCTAAGTATGAAAAAGAAAAGTAAAGATACGTGCCATTGTGCTTTTCTTTAATTTTTAAAATAAGTAGCTACTGTGCTTTCTCCTTTTCCTTTGTCTTACGTTTGTCTTAAATGCTACACCCATTTATACTTCAGAAATAGGGAAACATATATTTATATTATCTTCCTGGAAGCAGAACTCACCACCGCACCTTAAATGATCTTTCATAAGTTTTAATTCAATTATCCATTCTTAGTGAAATATCCATTTTCTTCTAGAACTCTAATATAATTTACGTACACATAATGACATCTTGTTCTCTATAAAGATTGAGTTTTGAGTGAAGAAAAGTGCCAGATTCCAATTGCTACCTTCGATAAATACCGAAAGCTATAATTTGAAAATCACAAATCATTCACAATTTCTGCTTGTTCATTATTTTTGGTTTCATCTTTATCCCTAAAGAAAGATCACTAAGCCAAACTAAACAAAACTATGTACGGATTCCACTGTCTAGTACTGGAAAAGTTTTGTTTTTTCATACTACCGCATCAGAATGGCAGTGGGGGAGGAGAACAGAATCACGCTAGAGGCAGAGAAGCTGTAGTCACATCAAGATTGGTAATTCTCCCCCATTGTGAAGAGAGATTGCTTCTTGCTTAACACTTAAACTACAAAATGAAAATTTATTTCTCTCCTGTAATATGTATTCTTAAGAGTAGTAAAAATTTTGAATATATTCTCCATCTAGCCACAGTGAGTTGCACATAACACCTTTCAAACATGCTTGATCAAAGAATGATTACATAATTCTTGATTCATGAAAGAAGCATCTCTCTATAAAGGAAAACGCATTCTCGTGCAAAAGACTTGATAAAGTCAATAAAAAACACTACACAACAGTTTCAAACATACAATGGCCTTGTCCATGGATAAAGTCGACACAACAGATATCAAGCTACTTTATTAAAGAGAATGAATTAATGTCATTTTCTGGAACAATATACATTGTTTCTCTATACTCTATTTTGTATTTGAAAGCTTAATTGTGACTGGCCTCCAGGGAACCTTTTTCTTCCTTGCCAATGAGAAATAACCTTGCTTTTGTATTTTTGTTTTCATTATAAAATGGAGCTTTCTGAAATCATGTTTCTAAATTATTAGTTAATAAAGGTCAGTCATCCAGGAATTTGATTGGTTCAACCTGATTTCATTAGGTATGATATGATAACACAAGAGATGAAGAAAGCCCATCTTATTAAGATCAGCAATTTGAAAGCCAAGAATCATTTGGGGATAATAGCATGCAAAATTCTTCAAGCTATTGAAGTATACAGAGGATGTTAAAATAAACTATGGTGCTCTAAATGGAGAACTCGTCCTATGCAAAAAAAAGATGAATTTATGCTAATTGTTCATTTAGAGTGGTTAAAATTGCTTCTACTTTAGAAAGCACTGACCTCATCAGGGATTTGTGAAGTTAGAAGCTGAAAAAAGCAACTCTTCTTATTTTCAAAGAGCAGAAAATAATAAGTAAAACAAATCAGTGGCACAATGTGCAGGAATCAGTGCCTTCCATGGCTATATTGCAATAGATACCAGGAACATCTGTAAAAGAAAACTCTCTCAGTTAAAGTAGTTATCCTCATCATTGTTTTCACATCTCATGTAGACAATTTCAATTTCAGTATGTGTAGTTTTTTTAAAATGTGGATTGTCAGTTGGAAACAGCCAAATTACAATCAGTGTATCCACCAATGAACTAAACAGAGGAGTATAAATTACGAAGGATTCAGGACAAAAGATGAGACTATATTGTATCAGAATAGAGAACTTGCATCCTCAATGTAATAACAGGTTTTTCTGGAAACATCTAGATAAAATGTATATTTAAGAAGAAAAAGTCACAAGCCTTTTTTTTGTGTACAACCATAATGAAGACCAGGGGCTGGCCAAACAGTCACACAAGTGAGCCAGGTGGTGCTTTGTAACTGCAAGAGCTATATGTTGATGTGTTCAGCAGTGTTCTCATGAGGAGTACTAAATGGATTTCTAATATCTTATTTACAATCAGCAAAAAATGAAGGCATTAAAATATATTTTGTGCAAGAGATTTACATATTATTTAATCTGTTTTCCACCCATTTTACAGATGAAAAAATTGAGAGATTCCTTATGGAGAAGATATTTACTTACTTTTCATGCCAGACCTTTTGGAAAAAGAAAAAGACTTAAACTTATAAATTATTTCTTGTGAATTTTTAGCCACAAGGTGACAAATTAAAATTATACTGCTTGAGCAATTCCACAGCCTCTCCTTGAGAGTCTCAAAAAAGGACAAAATATTTAGATAAACATATCAAGCAAGAGACTGGTAATCTCTCCTCACAGTTCTGTGCTCTCTTATTTCAAGCCACAACTGGAGTGAATTGATGTGGAAGGCTTTGTATAAGATTACACGTTTGCTACTTCAAAACCTAGTTTACATGAATACAGGAAAGCTGGGATATTGCATGTTTCCATATGCATGAAACAGATTCAGTTTTGAAATGTTTTCTTGTTGGCTTTAATGATGGGTTAAACTCCACCAGTGAGGGTATGGATGTCCATTGAAATAATACTCAACTCCAAGCCTCTGGAATCTATATTGCTTTGGTCTGATCATGGACAATATGTATTTAATTATATTAAGGGAGAGAAAGAAGATAAGCAGGAAGGAAGGAAGGAAGGAAGGAAGGGAGTGATGAAGGGAAAAGAAAAGGAAGAGAGTAAAGAATAGAGAGCAAGAAAAATAGCTTATGAATAAAAAAACTATGTTTTAAAAATTGGAAAAAAAACTTGCTGATGAATGTTATTGCAACATTATGTTAGTTAATTTTCTCATTATTGAGTCAAAACACCCAACACTCAAAGTTAAAGGAGAAAAAATTTATCTCATCTCACAGTTTGTAGAGGTTTCAGCCCATAGTTGGCTGACTCTAAGCCAGAGTAACATGGTAGAGGGGCATCACAGAGGAAAAACAGTTCAAGAAGTGCCAGGCAAGAAGTAACAAGCAACAAGAGCAAACCTCCCTTTCCCTTTTATCTCATCTAGGCTACAACCCTTTGAGGTGGTGCCACTCACACCCAGACTATGCTAAGCCAACCTTAGCATGGACTAATTTAGTACCACACATCCTTAATTCTAGTACCACATGTCCCAGATCCAGCCAGTTCCAAGAAGACAATCCCCACCTATGAGCACATGGAGGGGAATATCTAGATTCATGCCATAACGATCGTAGTGTTATGAAATGTTTGTGAATTCAAATATCAATAATCTTTATAAATATGTACTGTACGCATTATGCTGTAATGGTTTTGTGTATGTGTGTAACGAATTAAAGGAAACTAGAGAAGAAGGAATATTGTATAATGTAAAACTTAATTAATACAATATTTTAAAATTATTTTTAAGGGATTATACTGTGTATATATCACAGCATGATTGCAATAAAGCAATATCTCTTAAAGGATGATGATTACCCAAGGAACTTGTTAGAATAGTTTACAAAAACCATTTTTTCTTTATTCCTTCATTAATTGATGGTCATATGGGCTGTTTCCAAGATTTAGGTATCATAAATTGTGCTGGTATAAACATCAGTATTTATATACCATTGTGATATGACGCTTTTAACTCTTTCAGGAAGATACCTCCAATGGGACTACTTGAATCAAATGGATTCTCCAGCTGTAGTTTTTTGAGGAATCTCCATACTAATTACCACAGTGGTGGTACCAATTAACACTCCTTCTGACAATAGAGAAGTTACTTTTCCACCCAGCTTCACCAGCATTTGTAATTGGTTATTTCTTAATGATAGCCATTCTTTCTGGAGTGAGATGGAATCTCAGTGTTTTAATTTTTATTTCTCAAATGTCTGCTTATGTTGAACAATTTTAATATATTCATTTGCTGTGTGTACTTCTTAATGTGAGAAATGTTTATCCATTCCTGATGCCCAGTTTTGGTTTAGGTCTTTAAACTTGGGGGCCCTGATTTCTTTAGTTTTGTATTTATTCTAGATGTTAGTCCTTTGTCTGATGAATAGCTGGTAGATGGTTTTTTCCCTTGAGTTGACTCTACATTTTCTTCTTGGTTTATTAAATGAGAAGGGGTACAATGGAAGAAGGAGGAGGAGGAAAAGAAACGAGGGGATAGATTAAAAGCGAAGAGAATGGAAGGAAAAAGGCAAGGAAAGCTTTTTAAATGGAGATTGGAAGAAGGGTTGAAGGAAGGGAAGGGAGATGGGAAAAAATTAGTATGTGCTATGCACAGGTAGAAATTCCCTAAAATGAATATGACCATTATGTATGGCAAACATGCACAAATGAAATAATGTAAAAAGCTTAAAAAAAAAAAGAAATGCAACACTTTAGATGCTTTCCCAAACCTGTTACATAAGAAGTTCTGGAGGTAGGGCTTAAGAATATGTGTTTTACCAAGCCCTCCAGGCCTATGGAGTACCTTTTCTACTTTCCAAAGTAACTATCTTTGTCAATTTCTTAAAATACGTTGTATATATAATATAAAATGATTTATATTTTTGTAAGGACAAGAAGACAAAACTATTTAAAGACTGATTGAAGCAGTTTGTTTACACACATTATATTCATTCCCTTCAAACTCTAAACTTTGAATATTATAGTAGATGAAAAGGAAGAACCAAAAACCTGGTTTACCACTTAGAATTGCCCATCCTTTTCCAAACACAGAAAGACAAACAGGCATAGCCTGGCTGCTCAAGTATGGGGTGCTCTCTGGGCGGTGTGGACTCGTGTTCTGAAAATAACACGTTCCTGCACTTTCATTGGATCCCTGAAATTCCAAGTCTGTAGGCATATTAGGTGGCCCATAGAGCTTCAAGTGCAACTCATGGAAGAGAAGGTGTTATTTTATCTTATAAGTCAGTTAGGGTTAGAAAACAAGGGCCAAATGTGTTTAGGTCATTCTCTTTTTTACAGTAACAAGCTTATGTTAATAATAGTAGGCATGAAGATTGAACTGGCATTAAGAAATAATGTATTTGAAAATATTATCATTAAAAGACACACTGATGAACTGCCAAGTCCTCTGAACAAATTAATCAGGAGCTGTGTTTCATAGGTACAACACAGGGAAAAGAGGTCTTTTCTCTTTATTTCTTTTAATTAATTCTACTTTAATTTATTCCAAAATAATGAGTTATTTGGTAAATAAAAGAAAGGCTAATGTACATTTTCTAGTCTATCAATAATTGCAAGAAAAAAGTGAAAAATAAATCACAGAGCAATTCTTTTCTTGTTACTGTATTACTCTGAATTATTATTTTAATAGGAAGTTCAATTGGCAATTAGAGAATTATAGTCTGTGAACTCGGAGCGTCATTTTCCTTCTCTAAGCTTTATTGTGCTGTTTAAAACACAAGAGAATAAAACTATATCTTTGGTTTCTATGTAGGATAAAGGAAACCCTCAATAATTGTTCATTAGGAACCACAGTGGGGAAGAAAAAAGGGCTAACCTGGGGTCTCTAACCAAACAATAATTCAAGTTAATAAGAGCTAAAACAATTTTAATGACTCCCAATTGTCATTTCTTTTTCTGCTCTTATTTCTGTATGGTAAAAATGTTGCATTCAAATAAAACTATGCAAAGCTAGATTTATGCTTAATAATTAGGATACTTGATGGGTTTGGTTCATGACTTGGAAGTCGCTGTACGTTGTTTTCTCCCAAATGGAACACAAAGATGGTACATTGGGTTTATGTGCAAATTCCAGCAAAGTTGGCTGTCTTCAGAAATACAAAGTAAAAATTAGTCCAAAACTGCAATTTTTCCCCTAAAGAAGAGATGTGTCTTTCTGAAAATTCCAGTACCAATGAATGATTTCGATGAATTTTTCTTGAGATTTTTTCAAAGCACAATATATCATAAAAATAGATAATTTTATTTTAGATTTTCCAAATGTAAGAAAATAATTTTTTTTGTTTTTTATTGTGATTTTTTGTCCCTTTGTGGAAAATAAGATGGCTGAAAGTAGAGGAAGTTGTTTCTGTATTTCTATTATCTCTTTTCATCTCTATGCCTAATTTTGTCACTTAGTAATTTTTTGAACAGTCTACAGAGCTGTATATTTATTTTGGAATTTTCTTAAAATAGAAAAGGTTATATATAGTTAATTTTATTTTTGAAATGCTCCGAGTATATAAATCAGATAATAATTTCACATGTGCATTAACTTGTAGCTTAGGAACTTGTTAAATTTAATCGTGACAGTTTTAATAATTTGTGAATTTCTTAACATACTTTGTGTTAGCAATCATGTCAAAAGCAAATAATGACAATTTTACCCTTTACACACCTTTATGGTATGTACTAAATTCATTTTCCTCATTATTTCATTCAACAAGATCCCTTTTATGGTTCTGAATAGGAGCAGGATAGCAATAATGATAGTTTACACTATTTTTGCCTGAAAATCATTCTGTTTTGGCACTTAATAGCTAAAGGAGCTACAGGTTTAAAGAAAGTTTACTTAGCTTTCACAATCATTCAATGTTTAATTTTTTTCTATTGTGAATAGGTAGCAGTTTCAAAAATATTTTTCTTGCTTTATTTAAATAACCATATAATCTGTATTCTTTATTCAAATAACATGGTAAATTTCATTGATTTTTTTTAAAATAAAAATTTACCGTGTTCTTTTTAAAATTTGTAATAAATGTAAATGTAAAACAGATATCATAAAATTTAAACTTTAGTTGTAAAATTCAGTGATGATTATATATTTTTACCATATTTTTCAAAAACCATTTAAATTACAGAATATCATAAATATCCTAAAACCAAATCCTGTACCCACTAGTGGTCCCCTCACATTCTCTTCATCCCCAAGCCATTGAGAAACACAGATGTTCTTTTTGTGGATCTGTGAATATGTCTATCGTACACACTAAATAGAAAGTGGCTTCTTGCACTGGGTATGTTTTCAGTTTACAAATATTGTAGTACATTCACAGTACTATCAGTGTGTATTCACTTTTATAATTAAACAACATTCCAATAAATGGATAAACTATAATTCCATGTTGTTTTATTTATCTGTTTTTCAATACATGGGCACTTCGTTGGCTTCTAGTTTGTGTAGTATTATTAATAAGTTTTTTATGAATATTCCAATGTCAGTTATGTCATGATGTTATGTTTTTTCATTTACCTTGCGTATATTATATATACTGGGCAACATGGCAATCTATGACTTTGAAAAAACACCATGTTTTTCCAAAATGACTTTATCATTTTAGATCCCATCAGAAAAAACTGATGGTTTCAATTTTTCACATCTTAAGCAAAATTTATTATTGTTAACCTTTGTTATTATAGCTGTCCTGTTGAATTCATAAATGTAGTGGTATCTTATCATTTTGATTTGTATTTCTCTGATAACTGATCATATCAAATATCTTTCACATATATTTGATTACTTGTATATCTCTTTGTAGAAATAGCTATCTCACGAATTTTCTTACTTTTATTCAGTTATTTATCATTTTACTTTTAAGAACCAATGTGTTCTGGTGCCGGGGATTTAGCTCAGTGGTTCTGCCAACTGCCTCACAAGAGCAAAGACCCAAGTTTGATAATCCAGAGCACACACACAAAAGAAATTCTCTTTGAAGAATACCGTTTCACACATTTTTGAATCAGATATTGAAAATTAACTGGTACCAAAAATGTATTATGTACCGCAGCTAGAATTATTCTTGCATACATGGGTGACTATGTTCACGCAAAAAATGTGATTTTCAACTATTTAATCAAATATCATTGTATCTGATAGGTGAATTAAATCTCTTGCAATAAAAATAGTAATAGTTCTTGATGATTTAAGACATCTTGAATTAAAAGCTAGGAAAGCTCAATTTTCCAAATGTATTTCATAAAATGGTAGTACCAGACTGATAGTTACCTTTTATAAACACCATATATTTTTAATATTTGCAATGTTCAAAAATGTAAAAAAAAGACAGAACTCTTGCATCAGAGGATGTTCACAGTTGTTTTTTCCCCTCTTCCTTCCTTCCTTCCTTCCTTCCTTTCTCTCTTTTTCCCTGCTCCCTCTGTCTTCCTCCCTTCTGTTCCTTTTTTCCTCCTCCTCCTCTTTTCCTTCCCCTCTTCTCTCTCTTGCTTTCTCTCTTGCTTAGGCTTTCTTGTCTGTTTAGCATCTACTAACGGAGAACCAACTGTAGTACACTTTCTGGGAGAATAAGTAAAAATTGGTAAAGTAAATAATACAAATCTAGGTTTACTGTCTCAGCTGTCACATTCATGATTTTTCTGCCCAAAGCTGATCTGCTGGGTAAACACTGCATAAGGCTATTTGGTTCCTGCACAGAGTCGGGGTGATAATATTCAAGCAAACGCATTTCTGACGGTGCTTAAGGTGCTAGGAAGAATTTTAGTATTCAGTATTATTGGCCAGAAAAGGCAAACAGGAAATTCCCTTTATGGGGAAAAAGTCAATACTTGGAAAAACCATCTGCCTTCATCTCTGCAAATGCTATTTCTGGACCATGACAAATGCCCTTATTCTCTTTATCGGCCCCTATTCACATCCCATCTCTTCCTGTGTTTTCAGGAATCCCATAAATTTCCCTAAACCATAGTGCATGCTGGCTCTGGACCTTCTCCACCCTAACACCTCCTTCCACTTTTGCTGGATCTACTCTTTTCCGTTCTTTTTCTGTAAATATGTCTCACTTTCTTCCTGAAATTCTATCACTGGCTGTTTTACACATTTCCTTTCTGTACATATCCAAACACCTGAGAGTTCCTAAACCATTGGAAGATGACATAAAAAACAGAGGACAGAGGAGAGGCCAGGGAGAGGTCATGGTGATTCAGATGTTTCGCTCTCAAGCCAAGTAATCCTCAAATTTTTAGATTTTATATCACTTTCTGAATTATGACAAGTTGCTAGGATGCTGCTTGAATTAGTGTGAGAATGGCACAGACATGCTAGCATATTTTAAATTATGGTTTTAAAATGGAAATAAAAATAATGTAAATATTTATTGCTTTAGTTCTAAATGGAACAGATATACTTACTGAAATACAGAGTAAAGAACACATGCATATTTCAGCCTATGAAACATCTAAGCATCAGAAAACAGATCACATTGAATAAATTCAGCCCAAGCCACCCTAAATGAATTTACTACTGAATGCACGTTTCTTTGATAAATGATGACACAGGGCCAGTCAGGGCTCCAGTCACAGGCCACCCTGACCTCTGATTGATGCAGTTCGCAAACAATGTGTGCAAATCAGAAGTTAATAAAGGAGGAGTATTCACTACTGGATATTGAGAACTTTCTCTGAAGTCCTTGGCAATAAATCCATATTTGACAGGGAGTGAAATCATGTTTTGATTATCCCTGATTTTATATGGTTTACCCTTCAGAAGAGGATTAATACTGTTTCAATATTGATGGAAGCATGTGAATCTTTACACCTTGCAAGAAATGCATGCAATGATTTATTTTTCTATTTTATAAAAGCACATCGGGTATATGCATGTGTACATATATGTTTGCACTTGTTTATTTTAAAATATTGATTATACCACATATGTACCTGATGTCTTGCAGATCTGTATTGTGCTACAGATCTTTGTGATTACTCAGTAGCAGAGAGGTGAATATAATACATACTATCATAATGTCTAATCTTTGTATAGTTTTTCTGTCCATTAAGTCTGAATGTATTTTGTGATATTACAAGTTAAGACATAAGGAAGACTGGGAGACGGTAACACTAATTTCAATCACTTAGAGCAAGACTGAGCATTTTGGCAGAGAATTTCAAACAGACAGTATAGTAGAGAACTATCCTTCAGGAATAACTTAAACTGTGTCCACTCCACTCTTCTTTTCCTGATTTTTATTAGCATCTATCAAGGCTGAACCTGAGAAGAGACATTATAAAGAAATTGAGGGTGCTGCTCTGGGTTTCAAGGGTAGGGAGCTACAAATTGGTAAGCTTCTTAGATTTAACATCATTCTTTTAAAAAGAAAAAGATCATTCTTGGTGAGTGTTTTAATAAGTTCAGGCTGTGGCAATAAAAATTCCAGAGATTAGGTAGTTTAAACAACAACACTTTTTTCTCACAGCTCTGGATGTCAGTGATTATAGAATTAAGGTGTCGGCACACCTAGTGTCTGATGAAGTCTTGCTTTAGGCTGTAGATGTCTGTCTTTTTACTGTGTTCTCACATGGGAAAAGAAGGCTAGAGATTTTGTCAGTCCAGAGTCTCTCTCATTAATGTATGTATGTGTGACTTAACTTTTATTTACTTCGTGGTCCTGGGGATTGAACCGAGGCCCTTCTCACTGAGCTATAGCTCTAGTCTCTTTATAAGGGCATCGTCCCAGGCATGAAGGGGTAACTACCTCCTAAAATCCCATCTCCTAATACCACATTGAGGAGTAAGATTATAACCTATGATTTCGGAGAGTAAATATTTAGTACGTAATAGTGAAAAGTAAAATTTATGGATATAAAATATTTAAGTTCATATTTTAATAAGTAGTATATCACATTTATGATTTTATCTTGTTTGTTTGTTTGTCTGATGGTACTACAGTTTCAATCCAGTCAGAACTGAACTACATCCTCAGGTATTTTTGCATTTTTTGAGTTTGTTTGTTTAGTTTTTAATTTTGAGATAGAGTCTGTCTCAATAGATTGTCCAGAACAATTCTCCTGCCACAGCCTTCTGAGTATCTAATGTGATACTTATTTTTAAAGCCAATGTGCTTGCCTTAAAGATAATACCCATTACTAGAACACATGATCTCTGGTTTCCTATGAAAACTGTACTTTCTCTGAAGACTACCCACATTTTACCTCTGAAATTAGAGTAAAGTCAAGACTTTTTTTTGAGAATTAAAGAATGCAAGTACTACTTTAACATAATAGGTGTAACCTAATTATTAACTATGGTCATTGTTTTTTCTACTCTATTGTCATAGTGTAGGGAGTTTTTGTATTGCATTTTCCATACAAAGATGATTATGAGTTAAAAAATCATTAAACACTGAAAATTCCTAATGAAATAAGAGAGTAATTTTTGTGTAGGTGTGAAAAAATTCTGCTATTCATGGACACGGACTGACCTCTAGACTCTACGCTCTTTCTTCCCTCTTATGACCTAGGTGATTTAAATCATTCAGATTAATCAATAAGCAACATTAAACTTCATGTTAATATAGCTCTTAATTTTCCTCAGTCTTGAAGTGCTCCTTGCTTATATTCTTGTCAAACTCTTTTCCACAATAGTACATGTTGGAAAGTACATACATTTATAATTTCAAATTTTACTAAATTGTAACCTTTGTGATTTTCATAAAATTAACCTTTGAATAGTAAATTACAGAGACATCTGGAAACATGAAAGAGTAATATTATGTATAAAGTAGGAACCAGCTAGTGTACAGCATATCTTGGAAGAACTAAAATTGCTTAAAGCTATAGATTTAATTATGCATGACCCGAATACTTTTGGACCAAATTTAATGTGTTCAAATAAGCAGTGTTTCAAAGGATACTTTGAAATAGAAATGTAAACTGACATCCCCTTTTGTGACTTATTTTCTCACTCAATAGAACTTTACTTGTAAAAAAGAATATGAAAAAGATCCACTTAGTAGGTCACTGTTATTAGAAAAAAATGCAAATGAACAACTAAACTTCACTGCACAAATCAAGCTGCCTACTCTCCTGGGCATTATTCAGTGCTTGCTTTAATATTTTCCTAACATTTTAAGAGATTTTCCAATTAAATATTAATACTTTTCTCAAAGAGAGAGAGATTTATTATCCTAAAGAGATGGTGGAAGGGAGAGCGTTATCTGCATGAGCAGTTAGAATGAGGAACTGAAGAGAAAGGTTCATTAAAGAAAACATGCTGAGCCTACTTTTTCTCATACACCAGAGCCATATGTGAAATAAATATGTAGTGGAATTCACTCCAAACTCAATATGGTTTCCAAATGATTGATCTACTGGACATAGAATTCCCACTCATAGCATCAGCAAGTAGGAAGGTCACAGAGACCTACAGCATCCACAAGTTTTCTATTAAGACGCAAACCAGGGCCCGGGGATTTAGCACAGTGGTTCGGTGGCCTTCAAGGACCAGAGTTCAATCCCCAGTGCCAAAGAGAAAAAGAAAAAAAAATGAAAGAAAAAAATGCAAACCAGAGTCCAGGGGTTTGGTTCAGTGGTTCCCCCGCCAGCTTTGAAAGCTCAAGGTCCTGAGTTCAATCCCTGATACTCTCCCTCAAAAAAAGCAAACCAAAAACCTCAAGACTTATGAGGCATCTCTACATTTCAGCTCATCCAGTCGCAGACAGTTGCACGCAGGAGAGCCCCCATGAACGTTATGACAATGCCTACTGCTTTCAATTCCATGGTTAATGCCTCAGGTGCCTCTCACAAGACAGAAGCAGTGATTTCTGAAGGGATGTGACATTGGCTAAAATAAACTACATGACCACGTGGCCATTCCCTCTTTCTGACATTATTTTGCATCAATTCCATGGTGTACATGGGGTACAAAACCTGCCAACATTTTCTCATTCAAGATATCTTTGAAAATGCCTTCCGGCTCCAGAGCACCCTGTAAAAAACAAAGGAAGATAATATATATAACCTTTCTGGATGCTACGGATATCTACAAGTATCTGGATAATGACTTCTGTTCTGCCATATTTGTCTTCAGTCTAACGTTACTGACTTCTCAACTGGAAAGTACAGTCTTTCATTAATTTTTAGAATTTCAACTTAGTCATATGTGAAATGCTTTAAATTTCACACCTCCCTCTGCTCAATCCTATTGTTTACTTCCTTAACAATGTTCATGTTGAGAATACTCCCCAGTAAACTATTTGCATTAAAATATCCAAGAATCATCTTCTTAAAAACCCAATGCATGGTATCTATTATTAATATCGCATAAATCTCTAACTTTGAAGGTGAGGCAATTCAAATAGTTGTGACTGTTCTTTGCCAATCTTGTCTGAATGCCCACAGCAGGGCTTTCTACACTGAAACTCGTTATGGTTTCCTAAGTCTCTCTGGTTGAGCTACTTTGCTGCTATTTCAGGATAGAAGCCATCACCCTGCAGGAAAAAAAAAAAAAAAAAAAATTTCCTCAAATATTTCTAGCTCAGAAGTTTCAATTTTAACTGCTCGATTACCCATTTGATTTTTAAAATAAGGAGGTACTTTTTTGTAGATTTCCTAAAACTATTTATTCAGTTATTTGGGCTATCTTGTCTTAGTTATAGAGTCTATTAACTTAGAGCTTCCAAAGTTGCTGAAACAGAGGAGGAAAAGAAATGAAGAAGGAAAGCTTTCTCTGAGAATTTTTTGTTCCACAGTGACTCACATTACTTCTGGTTGCAGCCCATGAATTAGAACCAGTCACATGGCCCTAACTCAACCGCACAAGAAACCAGGAAATACACATAGATATTGGCAAGTATGTGATCCACCCCTCCACTCAGCAGCTACAAAATTATTCACAGGAACACTTGGCCAGGTGAGTTTTGGTCTGATCTACCACTCAGTCACATATTTAAATATTTGCCATAAATATCATCTCTAAATTTGGTGAGTTTTTCTTGTTTGTTTATTGTTCTATATTCCATACAAATAATAACACATTTATTTTATGGGTATATATAGTCAATTAACTTTATGAATTTCAGTATCCTCAGTCATAAAGTATAAGACCTCTAAAGCCACTCGTACATTGGTTGGTACGTGGAAGAAAGATTTAATTAGTCTTGATTGCTTTGTTTAGAATTCCTATATAGTTTATCTAGGGGCATAAATTTTTTTGTCTATTGTTTTCAAAACTTCACCTTCAATAAAGATGTCAGAAGGCATTGACAAAAGCGTATTAAATTATACTCAAGATTTAGAAAAAAAGTTACTTTGAAACATGTGGATCAAATCTGATAACTCTTCCTTGGTATGAAAACATATTTATCTGTAAAGAATGTTGTCTGTTTCAAAGAGACCTACTTGGTGGGGCGAGGAGGAACGTTCTGAGCAAGTCCTAGAAGTCAGACCTTAATTATATCCAGTCTTGTTTTCTCTACCCCCACAGATGACTTGACACTGGTTCTTTCAAGCATGGACAGTTTGATTTAGGAAAAGTTCCTTGATCTTTTAGGTCATCCATTTTCTCCTTTATAAGTATAACATGAGAAATAATCACAAATACGAACACATGATAACAAAATAGAGGTGGGTGTCTGGATAATTCTCTCCAATTTATGTCTTTCTTCACTCTCAGCTTATTGACCTTAATGAAAGCAGAGTCTTTCATTAAGTTCCTGAATTTCAAGTCACAGTCATGGTCATTACTATGTCTTTTAATACTCATACTAGGGTGCCCCAAAGGACCCATGTAGTTCTTTCTGCAAATTTCAAATATAGTGACTAAAAAAGCATTATTTCAGATCCCTATAAAAATGTTTCTAAGCCTCCTTCGAGAATGAATCATCTTGGATTCCTCAAAGTTAACATTTTAATCCATATAACATGTCTTATTTTTCAGTACATTAGATAAAGATCTAATAAGGCATTTCTGGGAGGTTTTTTGTTTGTTTGTTTTTGTTTTTTTCCCCTTGCCTATTTAAAATACCCACATGTTTTGATTTAACTCTAGACTAGACTGCTTCCCAAAACTCATTCTCTCACAGGTAGGGTTTTATGAAGGTGTTTGGAACATTTGGTTGCTATGTGCATTAACAGATTCATTCAGTAATGACTTTCATGGCTGAGTGTTCTATTGGAAGGTAGGACCTGGTTAGAGGCCAGTCCCTGGGAACATCACCTGAAATGGTACATCTCTTGTCCAGTATCCCTCTTTGTTCTCTGTTTCCTGTCTGCTGTGATGTGAACAGCTTTCTTTCATTGGGCCCTTCTTCCATACTGATTTTGTTTTGGAGCCAAAGGTCCATGGAATGAATTCACTAAAACTGAGTCAAAATAATCCTCTTATCCTTTAATTTGTGGATGTTGTAAATATGGAATTAATTCACTAAAACTGAGTCAAAATAATCTTCTTCTCCTTTAATTTATGGATGTTGTAAATTGTATTTCAAAGAAGATCCCTTTTATTAGACTATCCTGCCCTATAGTTCCTCCTTTATTTACTTGCTTGTTTTTTGTTTTGTTTTTTTCTAACAAACTAAAAAGATAATCCTGTTTGGTTTGAAGACATCTTGTTTGCTCTTACAGTCCTGGTCACAGTGCTGTTACTTATTATGGAATCTGTTCCCTGTTCCATAAGCATCTCTCATTTCTGCTAGAAAAGGAGCTTATCGTTGATCTCCACACTTACTTTGCAAATGTCTACTGAAAATACAACCACTGGATATGTTGCCATTGTTTTTAATTGAACTCATGAAAACAATAAATTAACATTCATTTCTGCCATTGGTCATTTCTCATTCAAGGCATGATTTCATTTGTTTTTAATTTTTTTGGTTTTTGAGACACGGTCTCACTATGTAGTTGAGACTGACCTGGAACTCACTATGTAGCCCAGGCTGGTCTTGAACTCACAGCGATCCTCCTGTTCAAGGCATAATTTTAATACTCCATAGTTTTGGCAAAAACAAAAATATATAATATTATGAGTCTCTTTCTGACTTTTCTGTTAGCATATACGTAACCCATCATAAAACTATTCATCTGACTTGCTAAAAGTCTCCTAAAGCTTCTGTTTGTCTCCAACCCAATTATCAGTTTCTTGGCCCACATCACGACAGTCTGTCACCTACAGTATTTCCCTATCGCATGTCCGATTAACTGGTTACATATGCTCCCCTCAGCCTCACTCACTGGGCACACCGCTTTCAGAATAAGCAATACATTTCTCTCCAGTGACTTCCTATTGTCCCCACAACATCGAACCTTCTTAATATGATTTACAATGTCTTCTTTCATCCTGAATTAGTTTACTTTGCAAGCCACTTTATGTTTTCTAGCCCATGGATTTCCCAGCCGTGAAATACCCATTTGTTTCCTAAAACATTCTCTGTTATTTCATTTGCACAAATTTGATCACATTGTTCAATTTTCTGCCTTCCCTGCTTGACTGTAGAATGGCAGTCTTTGCGGGTGTCATACTCGCAACTAAATTCCCAGAAATTAACAGAGTATTTTGGCACAGGCTGTGACTACTCAGTTCCCGTGGAAGGAATGAATGTCACATACACATTCTGCATATTTTCTCGAGGTAGTTGCTCACTTCCAGATATTCAAAAACTTGTGAGCCTCGTCGTGGAAAACACTTTTGAATAAGTATGAAAATATGGGCTGTCTTTGTCTTTATATAAACATTGGTTCTATCATTTACAAATTTCTGACCTTAGGCAAATCACTTCACTTTTTTCCTTCATCTGAAAAAAATAGGTTTAAAGATTTAACTCACTGAAATGTTGTGAGAATTAAATTAAGATAATATATGTAAAGAGATTTCCCTAGTGTCTGGCATAGGGAAAACAATTGATTTATATAAGCATTTAGTATTCCTTTGGGATGAGAATTTATAATATCTACCATGTTGGCAGGGTAGGGACTTAACTCCATTTCAGGCAAACTGCTTACACAATTTGAAGTCATTTTCCTTTTGTTTCTCATTGCCTTGATCATTTATAGGAACAATTCAATTGCAATTTCCAGTCAATGCACCTTATCTTAGTGCTTTTAAAATTCCATTGAGCTTAAACTTGTTTAAGCTTTGAGAGAAAAAGTGACGCTCTATAGTGCTGGCGACAGCACTTGACATGTGTCATGCTTGCTTCACCCAGCACAGACGGCATTGACTTACTTATGAGGACCATTCTGAAAAGTCTCATGTGCAAGGTTCTTCAGACTCTAGGATGGTTTTGATGCTATTCAGGGATTTTCAAAATTTAGGATCAATTTAGGCAAAATATTATTTGTATACTGCCATGTTAAAAATTTTGTGAGTGGTATCAGCAGCCTTGTGTCTTTGGATAAAATATTACAAAGAAGTATTCCATGCTCTTTAAAATACATAAAATGATCCAAATCTTGTATTTACTTATGGCATTTCTTCCATTTTTCCAGTCATCATCTGAGTGCAACATAATTAATTCTCTCCTAGAAATCCTCTCTATCCATCTAACTCAACTTCCTGTATTTCTGTAACTAGACCTCATTCTACTTACCCTATTAATTGTCCATGCAAATGCAGCATCTAGAGTTTACAATCTCTTGTACAATAGTGTTCAGTGTCTTCCCATTGACCTTTTGTTAAATTTTCAACTCTTTACCATGGCTTGCTAATCCTTTCATTATCTTTTAGTACTGCTAAAACTTCAGTTCTCTCAGCCCTTTCATCTCTGTATTTTAGTTTTAGGAGTGTATGTGAGATCATTTATCTGTCTCATAAGCTCTAGTTTAGCTTTTTCCTCCAAAACATATCTTTCCACTCTAGAACCCACTGCTGCCTAGTTAGCTCCATATCCTTAGGTGTACTAAATAAAACATGTCCTTCTCATGAACTTTTCTCATTCTATATCAGATTTTGGTTATATATTCTCAAAGAATGATGTACTTTCCTTTATGATTGTATATTAATTTTCTAATTTTTAATTCAAATATTAATAAGAATGCAATATTTACTGTATTCCTATCTTCTATTAGGCATCTGAGACATGGCCTAAAAATAATTTTGAAAATCACCATGAAACCTAGATTGAGATATAATAGAAATTTAAAGAAAATTAAAACTAGCCCTAATAATGAGCAATCATACTCATTTATTGAAACATTTTATACCCATTTACACTATGAAGTGGATCTGAGTCAAGATGATTGACCCAGGAGTACAATACGATTAGAATTGAAACATTTGTAAATGATGATACAGGAGTCAAAAGATGGAATAATATTGGTAGATTTAGATTGGTGATGTTTAAAATTGAATTTTCATTCCAGTTAGACAATAGAAACATTAATTGAGATTAAGAGTCTCATTCAGTGAGCCAATCCTTTTTTATATTGGAAGGAAGGAGGAGGAAGTTTGGAAAAATGAACATTTCCAAGAGATTTTCAAGGGGTATCTCAGGTCATGGATTTGACTGCTGATAAATGGGGGACTAGCATGTACATGGCTTAGGATGTGGACTTATTTTAAAAATCAATACACTATCTATTTCAAATGAGACGAATATCCAAGAAACTCAGCCTGAAGAGCAAATAATGAATTTCACATTTAATAAGGCTGAGAGAAATATGAAATATAAAGTTAAATAATTGTACAAATTCATTAGGTATACATAATTTAACACTTCTTACAGAATTAGCCATCATTATCATCTTTTTGATTTACTAAGGAGAAAATATAATCTTAAAGAAATTATTTATGAAGGCTATAAACACATGCAGGGGTAAGCAAGGTATGACTGGTACCCAGACTTCGGAATAAGTTTGAAACTTCTCTGACACCAAGACTATACCAGTACAAACCATAAGAGAAGAATTTATACCAATACAATCCTCATCTCTGACAGTCTCTCTGTATGTCTTTTTAAAATTACAAGTGGTATAAGTAGATACAAATATCAATGTAGATATCAACATGTATATGAATTCATGTGTATGAATCTCAGTGTAATGCTGGTTCATCATTAGTATTCTCCTTTTGCTTTCCTTCTTTGTAGCTGAGTGAACATCCGGGGAGTCACTATTTGATAATGATATTCAATCCCTTCACATTATCTTTTTGCCTCATGGTTGAACATTCAAGATGAAGATGGCTCATTGTGACACAGTGACATTCTTGTGACAACTTGAAGTGTAGAGTTTTCCAATGGCACTTTTATATGGTAAGGTTTGTAGACATAAAGTAGCAGACTTTCTTTATAACTTGAAAGTACTAAATTTTCCGTTTGATTAAAGTGCTTCAATTCATAGTATGATCTTGATTTCTTAGAAATACTTTTTCCATTTTTACGTCTAACCAAATTAACTACCGTACAATGCAGAATTAATAAAAAATGAAAATTAAAGATGATCATTTAAATTCCTAATCCACCAGCTATTTGCTGTGCTCCAGATAAGATGAAGGAATGACGGGGTAAGATAGAGAATGGGATAAAGGTTAATTCCTACATTAGACTTTAAAAAACAATCAAACTATATAAATCTATCACACTATATAAATGAAGCTATTTAAGTCTGCAGAAATGTGAGTCTGGTAGAGTGAGATAGTTAGTGGCCCTGCTGGGAATAAGTTTTGCTGTTATTATAGAATAGAATAAAGGAGTGAGCAAGTATTGGATTCATTAAAATATTATTCCTGAATCCTCGAAATGGGAGTGCATTATTCTGCATGAAAACCAAACAGATTTTATCTGGTAGAAAGAGGCTATTTCTGAGAATTATTTGTGAAGCATATTCTCACTAAAATTATAATAATAAATGCAGTGGAATTCAGAATCTCAAAAATCTTCATCCTGGGAAAAAATGGAAATAATGATAATTTGTTCTCACCTCGGGAATCTAATAAGCAGCTCTCATGATATGATGATAGAATTGGTTTTTTTTAGAAACACTACTAATCAGTGTTAGGTACATCCCAGGTTTGGGCTAAGAGAAGAAAAAGCATTCATTGCTACAATTACCCCAAAACAGAAAAAAAAAAAAAGACAAGCTTCTCCAGAGGGTTTCTAAGTGCAGTACCTTAGCTCACGCGGTATTAGCAACCAGAAGACCTTCGCACAGGGGTGAACTTGGGAAAACCTGAGACAACAAAAGGATGAGCGTGTCAGCAGCGACTTGTTTCTGTCAAAGTTCACAGAACGCCAAAGGTGCTCCGGTGCTCTGATACCGCGCTTCAAATGCATGCAGATTGTGACTGCTCTTATTTATTTTATAATCAAGTTAGAAAACATAAATGTTTAAAATTACTAGGGCCCGTGGTTTAGCCCAGTGATAAAGTGAAAATGGAGCAAGGGAAAACTTGAAAGCAGTTACTGAAAAATAAATAAGATAATAGATTTAGAATGAATAGTTTTATGATTCATTCTGAGAGTGGTATTAGACGAATTGTTCTCCTATCCTAGGAGTTTTAGTGTGTGTGTGTGTGTGTGTGTGTGTCTGTGTGTGTGTGTGTGTCTGTGTGTGTGTGTATACATGTGTAAAACGTTTAAGAGCATGGATGTACAAAAAGTTACTCAGGCATGAGATTGAGAATGACAGTATATGATAGCTAAGAAAAAAATGCCTTTTTATACTAAGTTAACCAAAAGTATCACATTTTTTCTCTGTCACTAGATTTATGTTAGTGAGCCCCTGGTTAGTGTAAGTACTGGGAGTCATTCACACATGCAGGGATAGGACCAGATTGTGAACCAAAGCGAGCAAACAAACAAAGACAAAGCAAACCAAAACTAAACAATTTTTGGCATGCGTGTGAACTACATGAAATAAAGCTGAACAAATATACATATAAATTTCTTTGAAAGAACAAGGAAAAAGACCTACTGACTTCTTGTGCACAAAAATTTATATTATTTTATTGACCCAAGTTTGTCTTGACTGAACCCACTTATTAAGCACACCGATTTTCATAGTCTTGTATTCATGTAATTGTACAATTTCCACGTGATCGTAAACATTTTACTAAAACTTTAGTGCTAGTTGGAAGCATTGTTCTATTATTCTATTTATCTTTCAGTCTATACCCTTGTGTAAGAGGGTGGCAAATTTATTACACTGAATTATTCTGTTTTATGTTGCTAACATTTTAGATTTCATGAAAATCTATAAGATACACTTCTTCAGCATTTGCAGAACATCACCTTCTTTTTCAATATAGAAGCAAACATTTCAGCTAGCAAAACGAAGACATATTATTAAGTGTTTCAAAGAAACATAGTCCCTGAACATTAATAAATACTGAACTTGACTGTACTTGAAATCCGTGTCTCATACACTAGTTGCCTGAAGGTCTACATGCACTATAATTTATAGAAGTAGTGCTATACTACGAAGGAATCAATATGTGGGTTTTTTGTCTGTGCATTAAAATTGTTTTGTGGGATGTTGGCTAAAATCAGAATTGTTCTTGATCAGTGAAACAGATTATTCCCAGACTTAGAGCAGTGTGGGTGAAAGAAAGGTCAGTGTGTAGACAGATGTGGGTTAGCCTCCTGCTTTCAGCATTTGCTTTTTTTTATAGCAATCTTGAACAAATTATATTCTCCCTAGCATAACCTATTTAATAGTAAAATTCAGACACTACATCTCCACAGTTGAATTTTGAATACTCATTTGCACATATACATACACACACACATATATATATGTATATGTATATGCCATAAACAAGGATAAATTTGAGTCATTTTGTTTATAGGAAAACAGATGCACCAGTACTCATACTGTGTAAATCTTCCCTGACTCCTGTGAATGGTGACCATATAAATGGATATTGTCCCCAGAATTCAGTCTCTATTTTTATACTTGGATATATGGTGGCATGCAGTTCAAGTAGCGCTATTTGGTTAATGCGTGAAGAGCAAAAATAAACTTACTGTGTACGCGATGTTATCACACCAATAAAGCCAGAACCAGAAGACAGCGAACTAAATCGAACAGTCTCTTCAGTGTTTCAGAAGAGATATTTTTTAAAAAAAATAGTAAATCGTGATTTGACACACAATAAGACACTCTCTGAAAATACAAAAGAACTTCAATAGTTGGTATTATTTACATACTATGAATAATAGTTTATTTTCCACAAATTATAGTACTTTTTTTTCCGTTTTACTTTGGGTTGCTTTGGGCCTATTAGGACCCTTGTATTGTTTTGATATTTTACACAGGATTTTTGCTTTTGTAATTTTATTTAAGGTAAGGTTTGAGTTTAGAACTCATTCATATGAATATAGCTTAATCATATGAAAATAGTGACAGGTCATTTTTTTGTCCTTGATAAAGATTCACATCTTGAAAAGTAATTTTATAGTGAGAAGAGGAGAAACTGTTCTTAATTTTAAACTCTGGGAAGATGAGATTAAATGTCAACCCTACAAGTTTCTGCATTAGCTTGATCTTGCTGACCCTCCATTTATTCCAAGATAAAAAAGAAATAAAAAGATTCGTTCTGCCTTCATTACAAGGTCTTTGGAAGAATTAAATGAAATCAAAGATGTTAACATGAATTGTAATCTTTAAAGCTCTATATTCATGTAAGGGATTATTCATTTCATCACTATTAATAAACACCTGAACTCTCTACATCACACCGTGTAAGTCATCTTCAGAAAAAAAAAAAAACTAATGTTTTACAAAACAAATCCATGAATGATTTAACCAGTTTCTTTCAAGATTCAGAAAGTTTTTCTTGCGTAAGGCCCTCGTTTCTCTCGAACAAACACACTTCAGTTTTCTTAGGCTTGCAAACAAGCTGCACTTGGAAGAGAAGAGAAAATGTGAGTTGCTGATTCTGCATTCAAAAAGCTCAGTTGTAGGAAAGAAGCTTTGGTTCTTCTGGTGTCTTTGTGAGAGGAGCTAATTTTTACCTAATTTTAGTAATTACAAATCTTGGAAGTAACCTGCCCCTGCAGCATCTCATCCAGAGCTAATGAAGAAATATATACATAAAATATAATATATTAATATATAATATATTATATAAATAACATATTTGTATAATAGATGAATATTGTATTTACACAAATATATTTTATATGTTTATGTATATTATATGCATTTATATTCTCTCTATACATAGCTCTGAAGAGAAAATACAAAACACACCTTTATAATAAAAGTTAAAAACTAAACATAAACAGCTTCCACGGAAAATGTGTGTTTAATTTGTATTTATACTAATATATAGTTTCTAAATCATTTCCAGCAGGTAAGTTTAAAAAATACAATATCATGCGTTTTGTGTGGAGAAAGAAATAGAACAAGTTCAAGAAAGAAATGAGGCAGGTAAATTTTATCATGTGACATTTTCCTAGTTGCTTTAAACAGTCTAATTGTTAAAATCTATGTAATGTTCTAATCTGTGAATAAGTGGAGATGTATGATGTATCCATTTACAGACATTTAACTTTGTGTCTTATATGATAGGGATAAATATATTTTTATCATTGACTCAAAATATAAGCTTCATTTGAGTGTTTCTTCTTATGGACCATTACATTGGCTTCTAAAATGATGAACATCCATGTAAATTTGATGGAATAATAATTAATCTTTAAGCATGATTTATCTCTAGCAACTATTTCAAGGACTCAGCTTATTTACTTATTTATGGACTCAGCTATCTGCAATGCATATATTTCCTCATGTTGGTACCACCTTGCTTGTATTAGAAATCATTAAAAATGCATGTCTCAGGTTAAAGAACTACTTTCTCATTCTTGTTTTAACATTTTTCCTACTAGTTGATGTACATGTTGTTGACTTTACACTGAGAATAAATGTTGCTGGTTAACAGAGCATCTTTTTTTGAATGTTCCACTATTAAAAACACAGTGCTTGATACACTTTGAGGAAACCTGATGACACATTTGCTGAACCAGCAGCAACTCTTCAAATAATGGAGGCTGAGAAGTGGAAAGTACAGTGTTTGAGTTTGGTTGTTCAATTTATTATTATTCTTAGGCATGACTTAAATGTTTCCAAAGTTAAGTAAAGTAAGAACTTAAGATCAGACCTACTAACAAGCCCTAGTCTGGAGCTCTGCTTCTCCTAGTCTCAAGCTCTGGTTATTCCCGTGGGCTCTCTGCTTCTGTGTTTGGCATTAGACCCTTAAGTACAAACCTCCTCTTTTGCATGTGTGTTATTTACTCATGCGTTACCCCATTTGATTATGCTAATCATATTAAACAACACTATCTGCATTTTATAAATAGAATTAAAAGAGCTAAGAAACACTGGGACATATACAATTTTTCAAGGAATTGAACCTAGTGATCGCTTAATGCAGCATCTATGTTTCTGCTAATCTTCCCAGTTGCCTTCCATAAGGGCCTGTCTCCAGGATGGATGGACAGCATGTAGGCTGCTCCAGAGACCTGCGTGGAGGAGTTTGTTCTGTCAGTACTCCAGGCATCATCGTTTCTCTGAATGACACTAGAGGCATATTGAAATTTTGGACACTAGCTTTCTGACTGACATAATTTGTCTAGTCTTTAAGAAAAGGTTATTTTTCAGAATTTTATTATTTCTAGTGCTGAATTTTTCCATCTTCTCTCTACATGCTCAAAATTATTGAAATCACAGACTATTTCAATCTTTAGCTGCCTTCTCAAATAATTATCACTTGAATGTCCTATTTGTACAAAATTGTTTCATACATCCATCAGTGTAATAGGAAAGGGTTTGGGAAGTCTGCACATCACAAGCTGGATTTCAGTGGATTTCAAGAACTGAAGTTGCCTTGAGGGAAGGAATGATCTAGTGCACTTTTGGAAAAAAAATATACTTTTAACTTTGAAACAGTAGCAATGTATTAATATAAGATTCTTTCCCACTTGCCCAAGATCATATCCCATTTGGCTGAAGATCATTTACAAAGTGTCAAATAAGCTTAGCAGTGCTAAAACTAATATTATATTGATAACTTTACATTTTAAGTGTCTGCTTTTGTGACATCACTGAATCTTCGTTACTTTGATATAGGTAGGAAATTGTGATATGCTAAATTTATGTAGAGTAAAAATAACATTTCTGCCATCCTGTTTAAATTTGTATAGGTAGAATAAAAATTTTACTTTAATAGTCTGAATGTACAAACTGAAATTTCCATCTGCCACAATTTCATAGACATTTTGTGTGAGTTTATATGTGTGTATGGTAGAAAATATGTCACATCCCCCCCAATTCAATGCATATTGTGGGCTCCCATAACTATTCTGTATACTTCAAGGAAAATAAATATCCAAAAACAAATATAAATATAATGCATATATTATATATATATATATATATATATATTCAGAAAATTAGATGGTATGTAATCTATGGGTTAGTTTCATAATTCATGATTGAACATATCAAAGATTAATGCTTTAATTTCAGGGCCAACATTAGAAATGTTTCAGTAATGCAACAATTAAATCATTTTGGGAAAATTCCTTTATTGCCACAGAAAGACAATATTTTGTATAATAATCTGAATTGCAGAGGTGGGGCAGGTCAGCTAATGCCGATTCCTGCACAGGAGTGATACGCCAGTAGCGAGCTTCCTTACAAACACACACTCAAAAGATGATGATATTTCTTTTTTATTGGATGCTACTATGATAACCTAAGTTAACATCTGAGTTCTGAAGTTAGTATGGGTATATGAGCAGGTTTATTATAGTATCATTGTGGGACTTAACCTGATTTTACTTGAGTCATAACGGTGTCGCTCCAATCTTAATGATTTTGTATCTCTGCCAGAATAACAAGAATTGTCTACTCCAGTAAAATTATGGAAAATTGTGAATCTTTTTTGAATATATATCTCCCTATGATATTTTTCTTTTATATAGATTATGATACCTTCAACTGTTTCAAGTGTCAGTAGCTCAAGTCTCTCAAATAATTGCTTCTTTTCCATTTTTATGGCCTTAAGATCTTTGCAAAAAAAGGTTATGAAAATGGCTAGACCTTAATCATGCATAAGACCCAAAACTGGAAAATAGAATTCTCCCTTCCAGAAAAGGAAATTTTGAAGAACCATGAGAAGAACCGCGTGAGTTTTAGCTCTTCATCCCAAGAGGTCCACAACATAACTTTGTGTGATGTCCTTGCCTTCGATGCACAAATAGTCCTGGATTTTGCCTTCTGTGCTTCTCATATCTCATTCTTCAAGTTTTCTGTGCACTCCTGAACTTTTCCATGAACTTACATTAAATTTTTTTTCCCTCTCTTGTTTTGCCTTCTTTCCTTTTTTAAATTTCATTCATTTCCTTAATTTATTCAATATTATATGTTTAAAGCAGTACATAATGCTAGACTTACTTTTGTTTTCTGCATAGATTACTATGGTGTGATCAGGTTTGAACCGCAGGTCTTGAAAAATATATTCTGATACATTTTATTGAGATTCTTTACTTATTCAATCCCTCTGGCAATAATTCCCTGATTTCGCTAGGGCTTTTATCAAAGCCAGGACCTTTTATCAACCACACTCGGGAAACAATCATTCTATTCAGTACATCACATCACATATCTCCTCTTTACTGCATATTCCAAGGAGTTGGAGACATATTTATCTGGTAAATTTGGAATTCAGTCTCCCAAACTCAGCTCTGAAACTGCCTCATAGTAGGCACACATAAAACACTTTGTAAGAGTAAAATAGTGAATAAATAAATGATATCAGGATCACTTTAGCATCTCTATATGAATTAGATGTTGTTTAAAATCCATAATTGGGTTTGTTAGGACATATCAAAGGTATATCGATTCCCCAGCACATCAGCAAAATTCTACTATATACTTCAGCTTTACCATCATGGAAGTGTTTGTATTGGTGGTGATCTGTTTGACATAGGAGGTCATTTTTTTGTAAGCAGATCTTTCTTTTTTTATTTTTTTCTTTGCTTCTATATAATTAGAAATAAAGCATTTGTCTAGGGTTTTAATACACAAGCCAGGAATATAAGTACATGGTTAGTTTTTTATTTTAGTTAAAGATGCAGAACTTGACATATCAGTAGCTAAGACCAAGTGAACCATCAACAGAAGTATCTCAGTTCAGCCTAGGATTTAGCTCAGTGGTTCCGCTGCCTCCTTCAGTCTAGAGAAAGCATATTTTAACCCAACTCTTGTCTTAGTGAATGTTACATCAAGGACTTCATAGCTGAAAACCATGTGTGTGTGTGTGTGTGTGTGTGTGTGTGTGTGCGTTTGCATTAAGTATATATGTAACATTCATGTACCATATCTATCCATCCATCTATCCTCAACTAAATATTTATGAAAAAGTGATTTTCCTAATATACTACAAAGCCACTTTGATTAAAAACAGTGTGGTGCTGGCAAAGAAACAGACCTGAGGATCAGTGGAATAGATTAGAAGTTACAGAAACATCTCCAGATGTACTAAGCTCCCTCATCTTTGACAAAGGAGCCAGTCATCTTGCTGGAGGAAAGATAGCCTCTTTAATGAATTTTGCTGGAAAAAACTGTATTTCAACATGCCAAAGACTAAAATTAGTTCCTTATCTTTCACCATGCACTAAACTGAAATCCAAGAAGACTAAAGATCTAAATATTAAAACAAACAATAAACTTGCCAGAAGATAAGTTAGGTAAAACTCTGGAAGATGTTGGCATAGGAAAAGACTTTGTGAACAAATCCTCAGTAGCACAGGAACAAGGACAAAGAATCAACAACTGAGATCTCATCTTTTAAAAAAGTTTCTGCACTGCAAGAGAAACCACCAACAGAGCTAAGAGACAACATCCAGTGTGGGAAGAAATTTTTACCAGCTGTTCCTCAGACAAAGGTCTACTATCTAGAATATATAAAGAACTCAAAGAAATCAGAACCCCACTAAAAAATGGGCATCCTAAAGGAACAGATATTTCTCAGACAAACAAGTAAAAGCAGCAACTAAATATATGAAAAATGTTCCACATCACTGGTCATTCAAGAGATGTAGATGAAAACAGCACTGAGATTCCACCTCACCCCAGGAAGAATGGCTGCTATCAAGAAATTAACCAATAACAAATTCTGGTGAGATTGTGGAGGGAAAGGAACCCTTCTCCACTTTTGGTGGGAGCAGACAGGTGCCACCATTGTGGAAATCAATATGGAGATGCCTCAAAGATCTAGGATTAGAGATACCATTTGACCAGCTATCCCTCTGCTGGATATCATTCCAAAAGAATTAAAAGAATCATACCACAGTGGTATATGTGCACCCATGTTTATAGCGGCACAGTTTGTAATAGCTAAAACTTGGAACAACCCAATCACCCATCATCAGGAGACTGGATAAAGAAAATGTGATTTTTCTATAAAATGGAGTACTATTCAGCCATAAAGAATGAGAAACTATGTATCCATTTTCCTATGAATGAATCTATTTTCTCGTTCTTTATGGCTGAGTAATATTCCATTTTATAGAAAAACCACATCTTCTTTATCCAGTTTCCAACGGATGGGCAAATGGGCTGTTTCCAAGATTTAGCTATTACAGTAGGGAAGGTGGGATGGGTAGGAGGGAAGAGTAAAAAGGGAAAAGAAAAAAATGTGAGAGAATGAAAAGATGAAAATAAAGTGATTGTAGATGGGGAGGGGAGGAGGGGGTGAAGGGAGCCCAGAGGTAAGGGGAAAAAATGAGAATCAAGACCTGTCATGTAGAGGTACAAGATCCCAACAATGAATGTAACTGTACTGTATCCCTAAAATGTACCAATAAACTCAATTAAAGCTGAAAAAAAATGAGAAACTAGAAACATTTATGCATATTGAGGCTATACTCAAGTGAAATTAACAAGATAAATGTGTAAATATGCAATAGTTTCTCTGGTGTGAAAACCTAAAAGTGTAAATAAAGTTCAAATTGTATAATTGATAATGTGAGACAGGAAGAAAAGGGCTAAAGAAGTAACAGAAGTGGGAAGGATAGGGGAAAGGAAAGAAGGGAAAAGAAAAAATTATGAGAAAAAGAAAAAATAGAAACAAAGTCTTTGTGAAGATGGAAGGGTAGAGGAGGTGAAGGGAGGGCAAGGGGAATGGGGAAAAAATAAGAATCAAGGTATGTTGTGTAAAAGTACAAGATCCCAATGATGAATGTAACTGTACTGTATACCTAAAAAGCACCAATAAATTTTATGAAGAAATAGGTGATTTTCCTATCTGACACAATTTAAAATATCAAAAAAAATGGTCCTTATAAATCATTCTACTTTGCCAAATAACAATGTAAAGCTTTGTTGGAAAGTGTACGTGTAGTTGATAAAACTTTATGTGTGCAAAATATACTACCATCTGTCTGACAAATATATTTAAAAAGTGTTGTATAAATTGTAATATGACCCTCAAGGCTTCTCACTAATATCGCTTTATCCTCTAGATCTTGTTTGAGAATTCCCCAGAAAGGAGTGGAGCATGTCAGACAAATTAATGAAAGGAGCAGATGTAGATCAAGAGTGATGTATATTCTAGGCCGGAACTTTTAATTTCACTAAATATTATTTTCCAATATTCACGATCACATTATATTGAAATGTTGCAGCTTCAATTTCCTCCACTATTTCATTTTATAAAACCTTTGTCTCCTCTGAGCTCTTAAGGAGATGTTAGCTTTAAATCACACTGACTTCACCCTATGCAATTTACATATGTTGAAGAAATAAAAGCCTTTTCAAGAGTCACCATGGGGCCGGAGAGGCCTCAAAGGAGTATTAAGACCTTGAATTTTATGTGAGCTGCTTCAAACACAAACCACAAATCCTCCCTGCGGAATACTAATGGTTTTTGTGTACAGTTACATTTTCTTGTGATTTTTTAAAAAGTTCTGTGGCAGCCCATGCATAAAACAGTCTTTGTGCTGGTGACTGAGCAAGGTGACTCCAGCTCTGAGGCAAAAAGCCAGCTTTGCAGGCGATGTCCTTACATACGTCAGCTTACACTGACATCATTAGTGGCCACTTTGGAAGGCTATACAGCAGTACATTCTAAATCTGCAACTCAAATTTCCATGAAAATGTATTCAACAGCACATTTTACATATCTAAAACGTAGTTAGGAGTTACATCTTTTGTAGGTAAAGGTGGATTCCCACTCCTATCTTTTTTCACAATGCTTTGGCTCTTTTAATTTTTGTGGCTAATGACTGAACCCTGGGCCTTTCACATGCTAAGTACACACTTGGTTATTGAGTTATATGCCCAACACTTGTTCATTTCTGCAATCATGTGCTTGGCTTTAAATATCAACAGAATTCATCACCAGAGCTCATAAATTTCAAGGAATGCTGATCTTCTAAAATGACCTCTGTCCTGCTTTTATATTAGATCTCTCTAGTATAATTAATATGCCAGTATATGGCCCAGGAAGGTTTCATACATGATAGAAAGCAAAAGAGGTGATAAATTCTCAGTGATGATTTCTTTGGAATCATTTGGGGGGTCTGGCAAAATGCAGAAATCAAGGAAGAATAACACTGTGTAGTAAACAAGCCTTAAACCCTTGTTCTCAAATCAGGCTGCACTGTATATCATTTCAGAACTTAAAAACCAAAGTAGGTAAGCCTGGGCCCTGCTCTAGGTGAATTGAATTGGGGTCTCTGAGTACATTATCTGATACAGAATCCACTAGCCGCACAATCCCACGAAACTTTAAAAGGCGACAAGTGTGAAAGGCGATGTCCTTTAAGGACAAAATACGCATTGCCTTTCAAGTATTTACTATGAAACCAGCTGGAACACTTACAAAATCTGTCTCTTTGACCAAGTTTCCCCTAGACTTTGAATTTACCTTTCAATTAGACCTTGTCCATGAGCCCTGCCCCTAACCTGCCAACCCCAGTTTGAATAACAATCCTGCTCAGTTAGTTGAGCAAGAATCCCTTCACCACTGAGCCTCAAGCACTCTTGATACCTAGTTCAACTTCTGACCCTGATTTTACAAGTCCCTTGGCTCCCTTTGATGAATTTCTCTACCCTTGATGTCTCCTTTTAGTAAATGTCTATCCACTGACCCTTCATTTTGCTCCTTGGCTATAAACTCCCAGCTATCTTCTTTTTTTCTTTTTGGTTTTTTGAGACAGGGTGTCACTATGTAGTTGAGACTGACCTGGAACTCACTATCTAGCCCAGGCTGGCCTTGAACTCACAGCGATCCTCCTGCCTCAGCCTCCCGAGTGCTGGGATTATAGGCATGTGCCTCCATACCCAGCTCCCAGCTATCTTCTTTACTCAGAGCTGGGCTCAGACTTGCTTCTATTGCAATGATTTTGAGTAGTATCTGTCTTGCTCTCCTTAACAAGTTTCCAGGGGACAAATCATGTTTAATAGCATAATTATATGTTAAAAATAAATATATGTGGAGTATATTGGGTTAAGTAAAATATGTTATTAAAATTAATTTTTTACTGTCTCTTTTTCCATTTGTCTAAAGCAAGTACGAGGAAATTTGAAGTTACATATTTGACCTGCCTTATGATATTAGTACCTAGTTCTGCTCTAGTAGGCAGGTTGTTGCCCTGATAATTTAGCAAACATTCCACACGATTAGCTATGCCATCAGGATGTGATCCCCTAATCTTTAATCAAACTATCACAGAGAATAAGCAGGATATGCCTAATGTGCAAATATTATGGATATCACTATCACAGACTTGATGATATGATCTTTGTGCTTTTTAATTTGCGATAGCAACCCTATATGGTATAAACCATTAGTATCCCCATTTAATACACTGTAAAATGAGCTGCAGAGTGATTTAAAAAAAAAAATTTCCAAGGTTAGAAAAGAATTAGGATTCAGAGTTGAGTAGTATGATTTGAGTTTATGTTGTCATTTATTCTCTCCTAGTGGGTTTAATTTCCCAAAGTTCTAATCATATATAGTCAATAAAATCTGAAAATATTAAGAGAAATATTTCAGATATAAAAAAGCCATAAATTTTAAGTTGTGTTCGGTCTGAGTAGCAGGATCATATCTCACACTATACTGATGTGTCCTGACCAGGAAGTATATTAACCCTCTGTCCAGTGCATCCACACTGCAGATGGTACCTCCCCATTACTAGTCACCAAGTAGTCATGTTGGTCATCAGATTGAATGCCATAGTATCACAGTGCTTCATTTCAGTAATACTTATTTTACTTCATAATGGCCTCGTGTATGAATTTATAAAAGACGAAACCAATCTATAAAACATGGGACAGTGGATTAACTATGGGCCTATAAAGTAATGATGCAAAGGACGCTTAAGGAAATCTTCGTAAATGTAGGGTTTGGTAATGTGCAAGGTTCTAGGCATCTGGTGGAGGTTGGAACAGATTTTTCACCAACAACATTTAACTACGACATACAAGTAAGCTTATATGCAGCTGATCTCATAATTTGAAATACCAATATTAATAAAACTATTATAAAACATCACATACCCTTTCATGTATCAGAAGTTTTAAAACCATCTTACACAAATAGGTATATGATCAGAATACATGCTGAATGTTTAAATTATAATTTTTTAAAGTAAAAGACATAGAATTAGTAGTAGTCCTTTTTTGCCACTTTTCGAACACTTCTGGCAGTGCTGTATCATGAGTGTCTTTCTGAGGTAGGATCAAAAGTACAGTGAATGCTGCTGCTGCATGCCACCCAATGGAAAGGCAGGCTGGTTAAAACTAAGAGTGTGTTCTCATCCACCTTGTGCACCAGATCCGGAACTATGCAACTTCTGACTTCCCTAAAAGGGCCATACAATGTACAGATCTTGAATTGACTCAGCACATAAAAGTAGACATGAAAGAGAACTTTGTAACTGCTTTAGAAAGCAGAAAGAACAATGAGATGTGTGTTTGAGGTGAGGAAGAGTATTTTGAGTCATTTATGTCTTTTACAGTCTTAATTATTTTTTAAGTTTAACCATCCACTCTGTTTCATGTTGTGAATTCCTAAACACTATGTACATTGGTGGTGTTACCCCCATTTTATCAGCTAGAAGACAAATACTTAGACAAATTAGATGCTCAGACACAGTACAACATTGTATCAGAAATCACTTCGTGTATATTCCTCTCATAACATTTGCCTTGATAATTCTGTTTCCTCATTTTTTGACCACATAAGTATTATAGCAAATGACCTATTTTAGGATGCTCTTGTATTTGAGGTATAATTCATTTATTTCATCTAGCCAGCTAGTTCAACGAGTAGTACTTGAATCTTGCTATGGTGTTAACTTCAGTATGAACTTGGCTTAGGAACATGGAAAAGATGTTGGAATTATCATTTAAAGAGTTCAATGTATAAGAGATTCATTGCTATAATATCCTGCGCAATATCATCATGCTATACTTAGGAAGTTCTACTGCTTTTAAAATATATGTGTAATATAATATCTCTGCAGTCTAAACTCAGAAACCATGACTATGCCAGGATAGTTCACCTTTGCCTCTAATTCCCAAAGTGTTAGCATTGTTCTATACACTGCAGATGTACCTAGAACAGAGACAAGAGTATGCAGAAATACATGATAGTGGCCATTGGTCGAGTATCATTTCAACAATAGCCTGAGATGCTGATTATTTTTAAAATACTCATTGTACTACACTATCTGTATCTGTAAACAAGATCTGCAGTTTTGATGTGAATGAAGGATTGGCCTTTTTTGTGTACAAATGCACCTCTCCTTGGTTTCTGTTCTCATCACTCGTTTTCACTGTCCTGGTTTCTAGGGTCCATGTTATATTCATAGTCAGAATCTCTAGATGCTTCCTCTTCAGATGAAGTTATTGGAGTGCGCTGTATAAGCACAGGCCATGTGCTGTAATGGAAGAAGCATCAGCTTTGGCACCAAACGGTCATAATTTGCTGACTCCAGAGTGACCTAGGTCACAAAACTCAACATTTATCTACTTTAACTACTTCATTTGGGAAATAAAGAAATATACATTTCTTTTCCATTTGTAGGAATTAAGTGAAATTTGTATAAAAGTAACTGAGCAGGGCACAAGGTCAGAATAGACAGCTAATAAAAGTGGAAATTCCATCTGCCCTTTCCTTTCCCTCAATCCCTAAGAGAATCAATGCACCTTAATACATCCACAAGCCACTCTTGGAAGTCCAGACATGCCCTCGTGCACACACACACACACACACACACACACACTCACACACTACTGTCAAGATGAAGTCACATCAGCTATTGTGCACTAGAAGGAACAAAGGTCAATAAAACCCCAAATGTTCCCGTAGGGACAACTGTAATACCTACAATAATCCCAAATCCCTTCTTGCTTCCTATAAGTCTCCTCCATTGTTTACTCACAAACTATCCAAATTCTGAGTTACTTTCCAGCAGCAAATCATCCCCACTTCTGCCTATGTGTCTTGCCTTGCTTTACCAGATATGCTCCCACAACTGTGATTGCTCACCCTCAGCCACAGTCATATGGCAGAGAATTTTAACTCGTGATCATTTCACCCAGAAGCCACCTACCTTCCTGTAGCCTGTATTTATCTGTGCGTCTTTTACTTTTACCTATAAATTTTCTGTATGGTTATGGTAGACAATTTATACCGAATCTTTTCTTAAATATTTTTACTTATAGGTGCCATGAAAAATCATTCCCAGCAGATAAATGGAACACAGAATTATTCTCTGGACATAAGTCTCAGAGAGGGAGTTATTTATCTGGTAGATTGGAAAATATTCCCCAATCTCTTCCCAGGTAGGCAATTTCCAGAAAGTCTGATATAGAATGTGTGGGACTAATTGTTGCCTGTGATTTTACATCTTTCAGGGAGCACGGTAACCTGGTATAGGACCATTGTTTCCTAAACCTAATCTTCTTTCTGAAGTTTAGTCTTCTGGCGGGTTGTTCTGATAACATCATCTGAGGTCAGTGGTGAGGCTGCCCATACATGGAGGTTTTGCTGAGCCAGATGACTTTATTCATATGTCCGGAGGTTAGCCTTTACAGTTGGTGGAGCCAAGTTTCACTATTGTCTCTGTATGGGTGGTCTCTTGGCTTTTCAGCCTAGCCCAGCTTTCCTCCCAGTAATGTCCTGAGCACCTCTACAATAGGATTTAGATGAAAGTAACAAGTGCTAGTTCTAGGCTCGAAAGTTGTTCTTTCCATGATCTCTTTATTTTTCTTGCTTGCTGAGTACTGGATGTGGTGATGAGTCGGCTTCACATCTAATGATGCTTTTCATCTGTGTACCTTGTTGTTTCAAAAGGGAATTTAGACCCTTGAATCATTGCAATTAACCTACTCCTCGGGCCCCATCAACCCAGCTCAACTACAGTAGGGGGCGATAAATAACTCCTTTCATCTTTAACCTGCTGTGCTGCTGAGCCTGTTCACACCCTGGAATAAATCCAGTGTGGGCCCTCTTAGTGGCAAACAGGAAGATAAGGCCAAAGATTAGAGTACCTGTAACCTAAAAACGAAATGTAGAACACACCTCGCCTAAGAGTGCAAATTGAGTCTACTCTGAAATACTTGCATATAAGTTGAGGAGTTTAAACAAAATAAGAGAGCAGTAACGTTATTTCTAAAGCTGAAAGCCATATATGTGAGGTATTTGCCTTATTTAAATCAATTTAATTAAAATTTTAAAAACAGAACAAAAACCTGAGCTGTAAGTTTGTCTTATGGCAAATGCAAAACTACCATTCAGACACGGAAGCCTTAAAGAGAATATTGATCACTGAATTAATTTTACCATTTCCTTTACGCTGAATTGCTTATATTACATGAATGAGGCAATTGCAACTTATATGTTTTACATGATATTTGAAGGACAGTTGAGATAGTATTTGAATAGCACATAAAAGTTCAGTCTTCTTCCTATGATAGATAATTACCTTTGATGATTGAGTCAACTTTACTAGAATCTTGAGTGGTATTTGAATTCTATTTTGAAGGGTTTTAGAAATAGTTTCAAAGTTACCACTGGGAAGGAAAGAAATGAACAGAGTGTGGGGAATCTCCTGTTTTCTCACAGTAACAGCAATTCATTCTCCGGATGCCAAGTGAGCTAAATCTAGCCTATCTAATTTATTAACTAAGACACCATCTTAGTGGGAGGAAAAAAGGATCCCGGAAAATGGTAGGGAAAGACAATTTAATGGTGAATTTAGAAACAGATACATACTGTTCAGAGGTCACCATAAATCAAAGAGCAAAGAAGATTTTGTTTGCTGGGTAGAGACCATATAAAATATTTTAAAATTTATTTTTCTTCATTTGGAAGTGCTTCCATGGTTTTCAATTCCAGTTTTCTGACACATGGTGTTTCTTATTAATCTCCCCATTGTGCTTGTTTATCTAATTACCTCACCTTCTTTCCTGTGTTCTAGTTTCTAATAAGCTTCCTTTTACAGCTCACTGGAAATCCAAGAATTTCTAGCAGTAAAAAAAAAATTGGGTTAACACACAATGTGTACTAGAGCTGAAAGGGATCCAGACTCTGAATTGCAACTATATATTTCTACAGATGATGAAATAGAGGCTGAGATGTGCATAATTTTGTCTAATGTCCTTAAATAAGGTGCGCTTGAGGAAATGCTGGGCACTGGGGCCAAATAAAAACGATCAGCAGAGACATGCTATCACCATAAATCCTCCCTGGCTTCTCCCTACTTGGTCTCCTTCTCCATTAGTGAACACAGCCATGAATTTAATATTTGCCGAGGACTTCTCCAATATCAACACTTAAGAGAAGTAAGCCCCTTTCTCTTTTTAAAGAATAATTTGACTTTTAATTTTCTATAGGTAAAAGTGATCAGAAAAGTAAAAGCAATATAAAAGGAGGATCCTGATTTTTGTCTCAGTGTCTTCAGTTGTTACTTTTTTGATGTAGCCCAATCCTGTCCATTCTCACTACCGCCCTGCACCAGGCAGGCACTGTGAACTATTCTGGAATAGTTTCTTCCCTTTTTTTTTTTTTTTTTTTTTAAATCAGAGGGAAGCTTTCACTTTTCCGTTGACAATAAAATAACATTTTTTTCCTGTTTGTGAAGCTTTTCGGTTTCTCCTGTGATTATCCTTTGACTTTTGCATCAATCACCACTATATTGCTTTGAGCCAGAAGCCATGTCTTATATCAGGCATTGATTTCTCCATAAGCCACGAGTGGAGAAAGCTTGCATTTGTTGAGTTCTTATAATGTGCCACTTACTTTGCCAAGAATTTTACAGGTGCCATTTCATTTAATCTTTATGAAAAACCCCTTCAGGTAGGACTTTCTACCCCCATTTCACAAAAGAGCAAAACTGAAGAACAAAAATAAGATTAAGAAATTTCACCAAGAACTAAAATTTATCAAATTGATAAAAGAGCCATCCAAACCAAGATCTCCTGTCTCAGACGCATCCTTTCCACTCTTAACGTATCTCGATATCCATAAAATTCAGCATATGGTAGTATCATAATAAAGTCTTTACTAAAAGAAAACATTATTTCAGAATATGAAATGAATAGAAATGCATACACAATACACATATACACATGTGGAACTATGTGGCTCTAAACTTGTCAGCATGGTTCAGTTTTTAAGTAAGAATTGATTTCTATTTTTCTGGATGATCAAGTTTTTTATATTAGTTATGTTGACATGAGCAATGTCAAAGTCTGTATTTTACATCTAATTAATACGTTGACATGGAAGAAGACAGACAGGATGTTAGGCGGTTCTTAGAGAATCATTTCCAGTCACTCCATACATTGCCTAAGAATAGTTTTCTATACGTGATTTCACCCAAAGCCCATGACAGAGACATGAAATCTGAAAATTTATCCTTAAATAAAGAACAAGTTTTACTCAACTACAAAGAAAGACCAACTAGAGACATTTATAGCTAAATGCATGTACCTTGAAGCCATACTCTTAAGAGAAATAAGTAGGACACGTGTATAAATAACAATTGTTTCTCCAGTGTGAGAAACTGAAAGTGTAAACAAGGAACAAAATGTAGAAGAGATATTGTGAAAAAGGAAGGAAGAAAATATTCAAAGGGGAAAAGGAACTAGGGAGGGGGTGAGGGAAAGAAAAGAGGGAGTGGAAAAAAGAATAAAAGGGGAAAAAGAGGAAAAAACCAGAAATAAAGCTTATGTAAGTAGAGACAGGTGGGGGAGTTGAAGAGATGTAAGGGGAATGGGAAAAAATAACAACCAAGATACAGCACATACAGGTATAGGTACAAATTCCCAGGAATGAATGTGATGATCATAATGCATACCTAAATTTACCAATAAACTTAAAATTTTTAAAAAAGAATAACTTTTAATTAGGGAAAAATATTAACCATGAAAATGCTCATCTAACGAATTTGTAAATTAACAAATACAAAATAATTTTAAGTAGGTATTGTGATTATTAACTAGAAGCAAGAAACCAACACAAAGCTTACAAGAGATAAATTATTTAATTAGAATTATTGAAAAATCATTATTGTCTGCCTAGCCTTAAGTGGGGGTCGATATATTCAAGCCCATTCAAATATATCCACCAGTTAATTTTAAAAGTTATAACATTTGACAGGCAAGGGTATATATTTCTGCAACCATGTTTTGCCATTGAAATTTGGAATATAGCAGACAGAGTTTGTTGTCCTGTTCTAGAAGAAGTAAAAGGAAGGACAGCTGCAGAGAAGTTTCAATAGGCAAAGTAGAGCTCAGTTTAATCACATACAGTACAAATGCTAGTGGAGGGTGACACAAGTTTAATATCACATCATTTCTCTCGTGTGAAAAACCCAAAGGGTAAATAAGGAACAAAATGGAGGACAGATTTTTGGGAGGTAGCAAACACTTGTTCAAACAGGAAGGGGAACAAGGGAGGAAGGAGAGGGACACGAAGGAAGGGAAAACGGACTTTCAAAGGGGGAAGGGAAGAAATGGGAAAAAGCTTATGGGAATGTGGAAGGAAGGAAGCATCGAAGGGGGAGGGAAGTGGGGGAAGTTAAGACCTATTATGTATGGGTACAAATTCCCTGCAATGAATGGAATCATTATGCAAGGCACATATGTGCTCTTTATCAATCCAGGGATATTGATTTCTGTAGAACAACCTCTGAATGTTAGCTTAAGTGATGATATTGCTTTATTTTATAGTTAATAGGTAGACACAAGAAGTTAGGTATTGGATATCTGGATGACTACAATAGCACTACTATTGTTTAGCAGAGAACTTTGGGAGGAATTCCCCAAAAAAGTATTGCCAACTACTTATCTCATGTATAAAATAGCAGGGTCACAGATTGTATCATATTCACTAGTGGTAATTTCTATGCAATTCACTATAGTTTTCCTACATTTTAAGAAGAATAGCTAACGTGAGTATATAATTATATAATTAATATTTAATGGAAGTGATTTGGTAATAAGATGCAATAATCTATGAGAAGCTTTCCTTCTCCTTATTCCATTACCACTCTTTTAATTGTTTATCGATACGATTCCCACACTCCATTCAGGGAGCCAATCTAAGACGATGTGAGTGGGCCAGTGGCTGTGGCTGGCAGCATTTTCCTTCTGACTCAGAGTCTGGGAAAGGTGAGAAGTCAAAGACAAGGCATCAGGACGGTAATATTTAAGAAGAGAGGGAGAAGCTGGCTGAGGAGGTGGTATTTGAATACTCCTCGATTTGAATTGCACTTCCTTTTCAGCTACCTTACAGTCATAAAAATTAGATTAAATAGAAATGCCTTCAAGATCTTTTATATAGAGTTGGATATCTTCCATTCAAAACAGTTCTTGGTCATATTCCTTTATCCCTGCATTGGTTTCTGCACTCATTTCTTGGGAAATATTTAGGCAATATTAATCATTCAGTACATTTCCTTGTATCTGAAATAATGTCTCTGCTAAATCTATAAATTCAGTGATCAATAATTTAGACAAGGGTTCCATCCTCCTTGCTCACAGCTCGGGGTGTATTAAATTGTGGGATGAGGACTAAGGCATAGCGCAAATCTTCAAGAAAGAACTGTACCTAATGTACACCTTCGTAGCTCCTACCACATTGCTTTCATCTCAGCATGCCACGCCTTCAGAAATCATGCTTCTGAGAGCCTCAATAGGACTTGTTCTATGCAAGGGCTCCAGACCGTAGTTCATTTTTAATTCCATTTCTAGGCTCCATAGCCTACCTGACTTCTTGCCCTCCTTCTTTCCTTCCTTCCTTCCATCCATCCATTCTTCTTTCCTCCCTTATACCTCATTTCTTCAAATTCAGAAATTATGTACAAAACAGACAACTCAGTTCTGGAAGCTTAGTGTTATTGAAGCTGATACACCGTGACTCAAAGTAACATGATTCAACTTCCCCCAAAAGCACTAACAATACCTTGAATGTAAACAGAAAAGTTATGACACCACACACAAAACAGTTTTTGAATAAGTAATATACCATTGTCCAAGATTCAGTAGACATCTCCGATTCTTAAATTTTGATACACAATCACAGACATAATTTAATAAAATGTAATTGATTATATCAGTTTTTTATTCTACTTCTTGGCTCTGCATTGCTGCAGAGAAAATGGACAAAACACGATGATCATTATATGCTGTTTTCCTGTATACACTCATAGAATTTTAGTCTATTTTTCCATTTCACAGTAAGCATAAATTGCAACATAATTTTAATGGAAAATGAAAAAGGCAGATTCTAGAGTGGTTTCCTGACAGTTGTCTTCTTTTAAAAATAATTCCCAGAAATACATATTTGATCCATGCAAAGCTAGTACATTATTGAAATGATATTTGTGTAAGCTATTCCTACGGTGAACTATTACCTACTGTTAATTGATTAAAATAGCAATAGCTACCAGGAACCTTCTGCCTAGCTTCCAAGTTTCTACTTTTTTTTTCCTTTCAAGGGATGTCTTAGTTTTTTAAACTAATTATTCAGAAGGAAAGTGGAAGATCAATCTTAACAGTACATTATTCTGAGACCATGGTTATTTATAAATTATTATTGTCATATCAAGTTCATGGACATTTTAGGCGGACTTATCTTATAGGTCAATAATTCTATTGCTGGAAACTCATATGATGACGTTATTTATGGAAACAAGAAGAATTACAAATTATATAATTAAATGGACTTTTAGGCTGAGACTGGCTCCTGAGTATTGAATCACAATTCTCACTTTATTAAACAGCACTAAAGCTCAGGACACTGAGGTCTAATATATACTATGCTGGATTGCTTTAAATTCACCAGTTGCTAACTCTTGACAATTACTTTGCTCCATGAAATATAAATAATGCAAAAGTTAATATGAAGTATTCTATTTAAGGAAACAAGAGATTGTTGAGTTCTATTTCTTTGCCTTCTTCTCTCTTATACATGGATCTTGATGAAGTTTATCTGAATATCATGGCTTTGAGCAGCCTAGTCAGGGATTCAGTAGATAATGGGATATCCATAGGAATTCAACATGGGATTCCAGCTCAGCTTTCCCATTGGTGGTAACTGGTCATTTACAGCTTTTTATATTTAAAATAATTAAAAAATATAAAATTATACATTGGTTGTCCTGGTTTCATGTAACTCTTCAGTAGTCATGTGTAACCCATGATTTCTGTATTGATCATAACAGCTAAATCACAGTTCTGTTACATACAGTTCTATAGACAGCACTGTGAATTTAAATGGCCCAAAACATTTATTTATCAAAGTATAACCAGTACATAACAAAGCCATGGCCCATAATGGATACTCAGTATATTTATTGGAAAATCCATATATATATGTATATTTAGCTAATATAGCTATATAGACAATCCCCATGGAACAAATGAGAAAAAGTATCCATCTGCCCTACGTACTCTTGGAAGTTCTTTTTAAAAAGGTGAAAAATTACTTGGGAAGAAAAAGTGGAAGACTTGTTTGTATATATCTTTAATCCTCCTTAAGTCACCCTCAGGAAAACCTTCAGTTCCCTGTCTAGAGTATTTTGTATGTTTGTTTGTTTGGTTTTATTTTATTTTTTGGTACCGGGGATCAAACTCGGGTCCTCGCGCTTGCCAGGCAGGCGGTGGAACCACTGAGCTAAATATCTAGAGTACTACATGTAAATTTGAGACTGTTAGGGAGGACTCTAATGTCCCAGAAGTCTATTTCCTTGAAGCCGAGAATATGTAAACCTGATACCCTCAGTACTCTCACTTTCTCAAGCTCCTTCTGTTCTTTCATGCGCCTTTAACTTCTAGCGGTTCTCAGGATTTTTCTTTTACTCTCTTTTTGTAATGGCTACTTTCACCCCTTTTACTGAAACTCTTTTCTGTGCTCTGGTCTTTCTTCTGATTTCTAGATGACAGCTGCATTTGCAAAATCTTTATGTTTATCTTAGATAAAGATATGTTTCCATGCCCATTGTAGTGATTAGTGCTCAAGATGTTCTCACAAAAGGTTGTTTGAACTAACTGGAAACTCCTGTACTTTTGTTTTCTTTGTTTTGATGGTTCTGCCATCAAATTTTTAATTTCGTAGTAAAACTGAGAGCTTCCCTATTAAGTCAGAAAGGCAAAAAAGATGATCAAATAAAACTGAGAACACCGTGTAGTTTGAATCATAGTTTAAATTGAACTCAGTAGTTTGCTGTTAAAAGAAAAGGAAAATTAAGCACCCAATGTCTTTAAAGCAAGAGAGGAAGACATGGGAGAAAAATGGCAAGTAAGAAACTTAAAAATCTGCAAAAAGAATAGAGCGAGAGAAACTGCAAATCTGGCTCTCAATGCATTCTCTGTGGTGTCAAAAGTGACTGGACAGTGATGAACTCATTTTGTGTTACATCAGGATCCCTGCATGGAGAAGAAACTATAATTATATACATACTATTTTCTAACACAAATATAAAAATGTACAAAAGATCCTTTAAAACATGTAGAAGTACATGTTTATCTCATAGTGTAAGCAACCCCAAATATTTTATTAAAACCACATATATTAAACTATGTTACACTTTCTAATATCTCAGGTTCATATGTTCTCACTGAAGTGGGAGTGATGTATTACTTACATCCATGAGGTAGATTATGACATAAGTATTTCGTTTCACATTCAAAAGTAGAGGAAAGGAATTCTAAATATCTTGCCATCAACTGATAATAAGAGGAATGAAAGTTTGGATAGCACTAGATGAATTATACATAGCTTAAAACTCAAATATAAAAATAATAGAATATATTACATTGTTTCCTATATCTCCAATAATTCATGCCAAAGTAAGAATTTCTATCTTTATCATATTTTTTACAGCTTTTAAGCTTTTTATGGTCTATGTATAGAATCATGCAATTTTTAAAGAAACCTCCTTTAAAATTTGAAATATTTAATATTTAACAACATAAAAGCAAAATGGCTTTTAGAAGATCAGTGAAATCTGTATACAAAGGCTTTTACTACCAAATTCTCCTAAACATTTAAAGAATACCAATTCTTCGCAAATTCTTCTAAAAAATAAAAGAAAAGGAATATTTCTTTTCTCATTGATGAAACTAATTTCACCATGATATGAAAGTCAAATATATCACAAGGAAACTAAAATCAAATATCTCTATGGATATAAAAACTCTGGTCAGTAAGAGTACTTTCATGCTCTTTACAGAAATATATAAAACAAATCATATACCAAAAACAGGTAAGGTGTGTGCTGGGATAACATGTTGGTTTGATAGCTGAACATCAATTTGATATTATATTAATTGAATAAAATTGCATTTCCATTTCAGTAGTACAAGGGAAACATCCAAACTTCTTTCCTAATAAAAGTCCTCCCCAAAATGGAAATAGAAAAGAATATTCTCAATCTGGTAAGGGACATCTGTAACAGCCCCACAGGTATCACTATCCTTAATGGTGCCAGACTGAGTGGTGTCCTCCTGAGCTCAAATCTACTCTTGCCATTGATATTCAATGCCTATCAGAGAGGATAGCCAGGATAATGAGGCAAAAAGAATAAGTAAATCCATCCATATTGGAAAGCAAGAAATAAATCTGTACTCAAAGATTGTGTGATTTTAAATATAGAAACACCAAAGGGCCGGGTGTGGTGGCGCATGCCTGTAATCCCAGCACTCAGGAGGCTGAGGCAGGAGGATTGCTGTGAGTTTGAGACCAACCTAGGCTAAATAGTGAGTTCAGGTCAGTCTCAACTGCATAGTGAGACCCTGTATAAACAAAACAAAACAAACAAAAAACACCAAAGAAATCCAATGTACTAGTAAAATATAAAACATTAAGCCAAATTTCAGAGCATAAAATAAATATTCAAAAATCATTTGCATTCTCGTATACTTTTTAGTTTTTTTAGTCTCAATTTCATTGATTTCCACCCTAGTCTTTATAATTTTTCTCCTTAATTTTTGTTTGCAACTGATTTGTTGTTTTCTTTCAAGTATCTTATTTTAATCCTAGTGCTTTCAGGCCTAACCCCACCATGAGTCAATCACAGGATCTAGATTTAACTACCTCTGGAAAAGCATGAGTCTTTGCGGGGGGTATCTAAACACAAACTTTAGCATTTCATCCCTTGCTCCCCAAAAGACTTGTGAAAAAAAGCATTTCCATCTCTAAGAGATGCCAAAGTCCTAACAGCTTCAGCATTGCTGAAAAATCCAAGTCCAAGGTCTCTTCTGAGATTTAAGGCAAACTCTTAGCTATAAGCCTCTGTACAAATGAAAAGAAAGTTAAACATATTCATCACTCAATGGCAAAAGATAGGCATTTTTATTCCAAAAGTTACAAACAAGGGATTACAAAGGAATGGGACCAAACCAAGTCCAAAATACAGAAGGTCAAACATTAAATCCAGTAGTCCCTTGTACATCTGAGGCAATCTGTGGTGAACCGTGAGCTCCAAAGAGTTTGGATGGCTCTGTCCCTGTGGCATTTCTGGTGGTTGAAGCTCCCATGACTTATTCTTGGGCTAGCTCTGCTCCCTCCTTGTAGTTTTCCTCAGAGGATCCACACTCCTGGCTTCTCCAAACTTCTGGGGTCTCCACTGCATCTTTGACTTCACACTCACATTTTCACACACTGCTGTCTCAGTGCACACTGCTTGGCCTCCCAGGTCTTCTTCTGAAATCTGGGTGGAAGCCATTCTGACCCCACAACTCTTATGTTCTGCATGTACCTTAAACTAGCACCACATGAATGATGCCAAGGTCTGCCGCCATCTGGAGCTGGAGCCAGGCTTCCTTCTATCTTGGCTGTAGGGGTTGAGTGCTTGGATCCAAGGAATAAATTCTCTAGGCTGTGGCCATCTGGGACAGGGTGGGGCCCCACCATTCTGGATCTTGGTGCTCTTGGGCTTTCTTCTCCAAGCAAATTCTTTCACCTTAACAACTCTGAGGCTGCACAGGGTGGAGTCCTGCTGCTTCCTGTGTTGCCCTCAGGCCATCTTTTAAATTCTCCTCTACCTTCTCAGCAATCAAGTTCTCTCCTGCTACATCTTTGCAGTCCACAACTTTACTGGAGCTTCACTGCTGGCCAAATTCAAAACATTTCAAATCATTCTGCTGGGATGTTTGCTCTTCATTCTCAACATAAATCTGGCTAACACCCGCCCCCCCCATAGTATCCATGCTACTACTCAATATTCAATGGCCTTGAAATTCCTTCTGCAAGATTAATTAGTCCACTGCTCCAATCTCAGTCTCAAGCAAAGCCTCCACATGAACAAAGTGCAAACTTTCTTGTCATAATACATAGCACACATTGTCTGGAGTCCAACAGTCACTATGGTCCTTCTCAGCAGAAATCTCCATAGTGTACTCTTTACTGACCTTCTGGTCTTCTGAGCTTGACCAGAATCTCCCATGCAGAAAAGCCTAAGGCATTCCTGCTCTCCTTCTACAGATGAAATCTCCAAATCTTTCCTAACTCTTCTCCTTCCCACTAGCCAATTTCAAAGGCTCTAGAGCCACATGGCCAGGTAATGTTACAGCAATGATCCTACTCATGGTACCAAATTTCTGTGTTAGTTACATTTCTCTAATTGCTGAGACAAAATGCTTCACATTAAAACTTGAAGGAGAAAGGGTTTATTTGGTTTACAGTGCATAGAATTTTTACTTGATAGTTGGCTGGCTCTAAGAAAGGGTGGAAAACAGATACCATAGAGGAGAAATAAAATGGCATGTGCAAATAGCAAAAGGCAACAAGGGAGTGCTTAACAGTGTCTTTCTGCCCCTTTTATCTTATTCGGACAATTTAGGGAGGGTAGCACTCACTTCTTCAATCCTAATGCCCTCAGGCTTAATTCCACCATAAACCAACCAGGGGAATCTAGATTTAACTACCTCTGGAAAAGCAGGAAGCTTTGGGGAAACATCTAAACATAAGCCATGAAAGGTACTGAGTAACAAATAACATAGCCAATTACAGAAAACCAAATTTATATCAGTCAACTGTAGAAAACTTTGAGATGTTTTATATAAAAATATAAAAGGGTGAAGGGAGGGTAGGGGTAAAGGGAAAAAATGAGAACTAAGACCTGTTATGTAAAGGTACAAGATCCCAATGATGAATGTAAGCGTACTGTATACCCTAAAATGTACCATTAAACTCAATGAGAAAAAAAAAATCTAAAGTACAGTATTCATGACCTTGGATTTAGTAAAGGACTATTTGATCTAACAACAAAATCACAAATAACAAAGAAAAATTTGATAACTGTACTTAATTAAAATCTGTTGTGATTCAAAAGAAACCATCAAAAAAAAAAAAAGACACCTCAATGACTGGAAGACAATCTATACAATATATTTACAAAATATTTATATATCTCCTTGTAGTCATTATTGTACATACCTAGAAATATCCTTAAAGAAACCTATTTGTACATTTTAAATATGTGAATTATATCTCAATTAGGCTTTATTAAAAGCAAAGGGAAATAATAGAAATTTACATAGTATGATCTTTAATTGCGAGATACTAGCATGATTTAATTAAGAAATACCTCTAGGGCTGGGGATTTAGCTCAGTGGTTTGGTGGCCTGCCTTGCAAGCACAAGGACCTGAGTTCAATCCCCGGTACCAAAAAAAAAAAAAAAAAAAGAAAGAAATACCTCTAGATTAATAAATTCTGGGTGTGGCTGATGTTAAATTATATGAAGGCCAGAAAACTGAGGGAAGAAGATTCACCATGGTGTGGTTGGGACAGAATGGAGGGAATGAAAAAGGAAAGGAAAATGAAGTGTTTTCCCCTTTTGGAGGTGCTCTGGTATTTGCCATTACATTTGGGTACTGGTCTCCCACTCCTTCAACCTTTCAGTATGACTCTTTAGCTTTCCAGTATAGAATCTATGGCCTTCCAACACAGACACACCAGTGACTCTACAGTAAACTTCAAGACATTCAACCTCAGACTACTACTTGAGACTCTGGCTCCACACCATGCAGACAGCCATGTTCAATGCCTCCTCCTCCAATTCCACAGAAGTTATTCTCTTGCCTCAGATCCTATAAATCCATATGTTAAATCTCTTGTAATGTTATACATATGTTTTGTATTGATCCCTTTCCTCTAGAGAACACTAACAAGTATGGTACCTGGCTAATGAAGTGACATAAAGGTTGATTAACCTATAGGCAAAATTGAGAGAAATATATAAGAATGTTATTTTAAAACATCATGAAAATTATACCTTCAGAGAGCTACATGTGAAATTCCTCACACCTATCATTATTTTGAAACTTAGAAATTCTTAAGGTATATTGTACAATCAGCTTGGTTTTCATTGTATGTTTCCTCAGTTTTTATTTTATGCTTTAGCATTCAAAAACAGTATTATGTACCAAAAAATACATTGCTGTGAATCACAAACTTGATGTACTTTAAATGTCTGAAAATATTTATTTTAGATGTATAATTTCAAATTCAAATAGCAAAAGTATTATTTTCAGGTTGCCGAGGTCATCTCTCTTTTCCTCAATTCATTCAGTGCAAGTATGGCATATATTTGTGCTATGGACTTAATTGTATTCCTAAATTTAGACGCTGAAGCCTTAACCTTCAGTAGAAATGTATTTCAAATGGAGCTTTTTGTAAGTAATCATCTAAATGACTTTATAAGACCTAATCAAATAGGATTGATAGCCATTGACAAAAGAAAGACAGTGATTCAATTTCTTTCCATCTGTCTCTGTCTCTTTCTCTACATAAACACGTGGACATATGACTGAGTAACAGCAATGTAAAGACATAGTGAGAAAATGGCTGTACATAATTCAGGAATGAAGAATCCTCACCAGAAACTACACTGGTGCCTGGTCTTGAAATTCCCAGCCTCTCGAATATGCAAAAATATTCTTTTTTTTTCCCATTAAGATTAGTGGTACATGTAAGGTAAACAATACATTTACATTCATCATTGGGATCTTGTACCTTTACATGATGTATCTTGGTTCTTATTTTTTCCCCCATACCCCTGTGCTCTCTTCACCCCTTCGTGCTTCCTTATTTACAAAGACTTTGTTTCCATTACTCCTTTTCTCATATTTTTTCTCTTCCTTTATTTCCTTTCTCCTACCCTTCCCACTTCACCTTCTCCTTTAGACCTTTTCTTCCTATTTTGCATTATCAATTACACTGCTTGAGCCTTATTTACACTTTTAGGTTTTTATATCAGAGAAACTATTCAGTATTTACTCTTGTGTCCTGTTTATTTTGCATAACAGTATGACCTCAATGTGCATCCAATTAGCTATAAATGTCTCTAGATTATCATTTTTATGAAAGAGTAGCACTCAATTATATATAAAAAAACACATCTTCTTTATTCAGTCTCCAGTTGATGGGCATTTGGGCTATTTCCAAGTTTTAGATATTACAAAATGTGCTGCCATATGCACTGGTGCACATATATCACTGTGGTATGATTCTTTCAATTCTTTTGGAAAGATACCCAGCAGAAGGATAGCTGGATCATATGGGACCTCTACTCATAGTTTTTAAAGATTTCTCCACATTGATTCCTACAGTGGTTGCACCAGCCTGCACTCCCAACAATGGAGAAGAGTTCCTTTCTTCCCACAGCCCTGCCGACATTTGTTTTTTGTTGATTTCTTCATAGTAGACATTCTTTCTGAAGTAAGGCAGAATCTCCATGTAGTTTTCATCTGCATCTCTTGAATGACCAGTGATGCTGAACATTTTCTCATGTATTTATTTGCTGCTTTCAATTGTTTGTCTGAGAAATGTGTGTTCATTTCAGATGCCAATTTTTTAATTGTGTCTTTATATTTGGGGGTCTGATTTTTTGAGTACTTCATATATTCTAGATAATAGTACGTTGTCTGAGGAACAGCTGGTACAATTTTTTCACACATCATAGGTTGTCTCTTAGCTCTGTTGGTGGTTTCTGTTGCACTGCAGAAGCTTTTTAATAGGATAAGATCCCAGTTGTCAATTCTTTGTGCAAGTTCCCATGCTACTCAGTATTTGTTCATAAAGTCTTTTCCTACACCATTGCCTTTGAGAGTTCTACCTAATTTATTTTTCTGCAAGTTTAGTGTTCTGTATTGATATTTCCATCCTTAATCCACTTGTATTTCAGTTTAGGGCCTAGGGATCTAGTTTTAATATTTGGCAGGTTGAAATCCAGTTTTTCCAATACCGTTTATTAAAGAGGCCCTCCCCACAAATTTTGAATGATACTTTTGCAGGACACATCAGTCTAGGTTGTAGGTTGTTTAGTTTTAGGGCTTGAAATATGTCACTCCAGGCTCTCCTTGACTTTAGAGTTTGTGTTGAAAAGTCTCTTGTGGTGGCTGGGCATACTGGTGCATGCCTGTAATCCCAGCACTTGGGAGGCCGAGGCAGGGGGATTACAGTGAGTCTGAGACCAGCCTGGGCTACATAGTGAGTTCCAGATCAGTCTCAACTACATAGTGAGATCCTGCCTCAAAAAACTTAAAAGAAAAAAAGTCTCTTGTGATTCTGATGGGTTTCCTTTGCATGTGATTTGTTTCTTTTCTCTCACTACTTGTAGTATTTTGTTCTTCTGTTGGGGTTTCCGGGATCTTTACTGTTATATGTCTATGTGTATGTTATATTTTTATCATAACTATTTGGAGTCCTCCATGCCTTATATATATGTTATATTCTTTCACTCTGTTTGGGAAGTTTTCTATCATTAATTCTGTGAACAGGTTTTTATGTCATTTGTACTTTCTCCTGTTCTTTTTTTTTTTTTTTGAACTCCTATCAATCTTATATTATTCTTCTTTGAGTCATCTAGGACCTTTTAGATTGATTTCTCATGGTCCCTTATTAATTTTAAGAGATCTCTCTTTTCATGGTCACTGACTGCCATCCTGTCTTCTGTCTGATATTCTGCTTTCAGATTGGCTCAGTGTGTATACAGTCAATAGAGCTTTTTAATCTTCTGAATATCTGTTTAAATCTGTTTCATGGATTCCATTTATTTCCTATGCTGAACATTCATGGTTTCCATCATGGTTCTGAGCTTATCAATTTTTTTAAATCTGGTTCTCTTCTGGAGACTCTAATCATGCCTTTTATTCTGCTCTCCATCTCTGTAGTTATCTGGGAAATTATTTCTGTTTTGAATTTTTCTAGAGCCTCATTCGTGTTTGTTACTTCCTGTTCTATAAGTTCAGGGTGTCCAGTGTTTGATTATCAGAGTTTTCCATCTCATTTCCCCAAGATTTGCCTTTGGTAAACTGGAAGACTAGGTTTGTGTCTTTCTTAAATATCTTTTCATTTCTATTATTATTGTTGGTATAGTCCTCGGTTTAATTCCTGGGTTCATACTTCAATATTGCTTATTGCAAGTATCTTTGTTGTTCGTATTTAGAACCCATATGAAATGACTAGTTCTGAGATGTGTCTTTCCAGATATAGTTGGTCTTTAGGTTTTGAGTCTCTAATGACTCTGGGTCAATCTCATTTTCATTATACCAGGAAGGATGACTGATTACATAATCACAACATTAATCCAAATGATAAAATCAGCAACAATAATAGAATTAAGAACAGTTTAGAAAATGACAACTTGTAGTAGTTATTAATGCATCACCTTTAACTGTGTGAATTAAATCAAAATCGAGGACCTACCCAAAAGACATTTATAGTGAATAAACTGTTCAATATAGTAATTTTCCCCTTCGGAGTGGGAACTTAGAAGAGTAAGGATCTCTTAGCGTTCTTCACTTCTGCTTTATTTTCTGGAGCTCTGGTCAATGGCCTTTAATATCCAGCCCTCCCCATAAATTTTGAAAGATACTTTTGCAGGACATATTCAGGCATGGACTCTGTCTGAGCACTGGCAAGATGCTAGATTTTTTTTTTTTATGTTTATTTTACAGCTACCAGGATCCTAGGACAGGAATCTTTCTCTACTTTGCAATCCAGATGTCAACCTTTTAGAGTGCTTGGAGTGCATTTTCTCTTCATCCTTGCCTTTCTATTCTTATGGACTTCTTTCTGACATTTTGCTCAGACTTTGAGGGACCCTGTAAGATTTGGGCAAATAATTGGTGTCTGTTTTACGATGCTTTCCCCCAAAACATTCAGCTCTGGGATGCTTCTCTCCTTGATGAAGACTCCTCCTGCTGGTAGAATCTTTCTCAGGTCTCTCTGTCTTCCCCATACTTTGCATGCTACCTTTGTGAATTCAGTATATAGGCAGTGTAAAAATTGGACCTCTTTATATCTTTGGAAAACTTTTGAAGTACTCAGAATTATCCTCCATATTTCCTAAACTCTCACCTTGAAAAATAAAAAAGTATGGAGGAGTGGAGGTTGCTTACAAATAGCATTTGATACGTAATATGGCATATTATTCTCATATTTTAGGTGTCTTGTTTAGTAGCATGAAGCTCTTTGGAATTTATCATTTTAAGTTTACTTATTAGCAAATAAAATTTCAGTATACAAAAGGGGGAAAGAATCAAGAAAAGGAAAACAAGCTTGAGATCATGATGAACAAAATTTAAGATCACTGACATCATTTTAGAAACCAGCAACATTTAATGAGTGAAACAAACATCAGGGTGTTAGATAAAGGGAAACAGACAAGAACAAATTTAAAAAACATGATCAAAGCATAACATATAGGACAGTGATCAAAGAAGATGAACTTACCAAAATACTTGACTTTATATAGAGATATTTTGAATAAAGATAACTTTTCAAACATTTAATCGTCTTATAGAAGCAGATCTATATTTTATTAACATATACCTTACAATAACTATTTGATATTATATTCTACAGGTTGAAATGGAGTGGCAAATCAATAGCTATGTTTATTTCTAATGTAACACCAAGCTCCAAAGGAGGGCAAAATAGTTGGTTTGTGTTTATTTACATTTATAAATACCAGAGATGAAAGCTACATTTAAGATAGATGGGAGAAAATTCAAAGGAGTGATAATGATATAGACTCTATATAATTGGACTAAGTAGTTTTAATGATTTCAAAACTCTTAAATTACACTCCAAATTACTCAAATTGAGAAATGTACTGAAAATTGGTATTTCCCCTGAGAGGGTTTTACAGATCTGGCTAATGGATGTTATTGAAAAAGACTGACTCTTGTCACGGCAATTTGAGTAGAAGGAATACCTTTTAGGATTCATTTTACATTTGTATAGGTGCCAAATTCTATACCCAGATTAACTTTGGTAATCAATCTAATTATTTCTTTTCTATTTCTTCTGGAATAATTTTTATGAATTTAGCATGTATAATGACCTTTGGAGGAGCTGAAATTATTTATATATAATCTCATTTATCCTCTAAAACTATTAATTAAATAGCAAAATAGTGTGACATGAAAAATAGAAAAGTTCTCTGGAGATGTTTACAAAGGATATTTATGCATCTGGTTGATTCTTAGTAGATTTCTGTACCTAATCTTAGTGCTTTCTTATTATACACACTAACAGTTAAGGTACAAATACAGTTTAGAAATTAGTTTAACGATGTTAATTATGTATGCTTAATTTCCTTGTATGGGACCCAAAATTTAATTGCACAATGTCACAGTTCCTTGCTTATCACAGTTTATTTATTTATATTTGCATTGCTTACACTGGTCATATACCTTGCATCTAGTAGACACTCAAGACAAACTTCTGAAATAAAGAAAATTTCCTTCCATTGGAAAATAATACTCATTGCTATATATGAATATACATATATACATATGCATAATTGTGAATATATGGCAAGTATGCATAGTCATGTGTTACTTAACAACAGGAATATGTTCTGAGAAATGCACTGTTAGTTGCCTTTGTCTTTGTATAGACATCAAACAGGGGACTTACACAAACCTAGATGGATTAGCCTACTAGACAACTGGGCTATAAATTATACTTTATTGATCCTAGGGTACCAACTGGTACAGTATGCTACTGCATTGAATATTGAAAGCAATTGTAACTCAAAGGTAACTATTATACATCCCAACATAACCAAGCATAGAAAAGCTACAGTAAAATACATTATAAAAGATGTAAAATTTTTTCCTTCATAATAACCACAAACATATGAATAAGATTTTGCATGATATTGTGATAATAATGAGATCACTCAAATTTAACTTTTCAGCTCCAATATAATCTTTTGGGATCATGATATACATGGTCCTTTTTGACCAAAATATTATTAACATAGAGTATGTATGTATGTGCTTTAGAATTAACATATACACATATATAATAAATTCATATATACACAATAATTAATGATTGATATTTTGTACCAAACATTCTTCTTTGCTCTTTAGGTATATTAATTAACTTTTAAAAACAAGCCATTGTTTTAGGCACTGGTACTATGCCTATATGTTTTTTTTTCTTTAAGGTACCCGATTGCTTGAGGTCAAACAGTGCTAATGAGAACTCTGGGACTCAGAGATAGGTCACTTTATACAGATGTACCTTACCACGTATGAAAATCTTCCATATCTCCAGCTATCCCAACAGAAGTGAGGTGTATGTGCTTGAAGATACAATATTATCCAAGTCTCTAAACTATTAGACAATTGTACATTTGGTTTTATTATACAAATACTACTAGCAGAAATAGTATAATATATGCTTACATTGGATGCACCTAGAATTTAAACTAGAACATGTCCAAAAGAGGTTTTTAGGAAAAGTGCAGAAATTGTTATAAATTTCTTAAGAAAATGTCAGAATTACACTTTGATGAACTAAATTTTCAAGTTTTGGGTGAGAGTTTTTACAAGTGGGTGTAAGCCCCAAAAGGGAATGAAAAATGGTAGGTGGAAAAAGAAAAACGGATAAAAGAGGAAAATTCTATGAAGGGATAGGTATTTGCAACTAGAGTCAAGGTCCTAATAGCCAGGAGCTGTTATCTATATTTATTTCTAATCTTATTTTATTAGATTAATAGAATGCAAAAATTTTTGCAGACATTTTTTGTCATAGAGAGCATTTACAATCTGTTTATTTTTTGGCAGTTGTCCAAATGATTTATCGTAAGTGATGTAGCATTATAATTCTCACTATGTAGATGAGAAAAGCAAGATCTGAGTGAATAAAAAGTGAATTAAGTGAATTAAAAGGTCATATAGCTCATTGCCAACTCCAGGATTTTGCGCCTGGTCTTCTAATGTAAAATTCTATTATCCTTACAATGTTAAAATGCTATGACTTAATAAATAAACATTAATTGTTATAGATTAGCTTTTCACCATACTTGGGTATAATTTTTTTAAATTTTATTTTCAGTAAAACTTAAAATCTCTAACCTTGTCTATACTCACTGGACATTTCTGAGTTTCATGAACCAATGCAGTTAATATTTCTATGACAATCCCTTGTGATGTGTTGTCAGAATTTCTTCCCACTTATAATATCAGTTCAAATAGCTTTTTAGAGATAACTGTAATTCTGAGGAAAGCCTAAGTCTTTTATGACTAATCCTTCATGGGGCTCCACCATTCACTTTATTTTTAGCATCATTCATTTCAAGTGTTTCACTGTGACACGCACAGTAGCTTCTAGGTGCATCTGGTCTCCCAAAGGGGCCCTAAGGGAAAGTCAGAAATGAGTACAGGGCTTGAATGAGATTTCAAAGTCTGCCTAAGTATGAAGTTCCCACATTACATTTTTGGGGATGTGCTGATTTCAATCTAGAGATAAGCATTGACATTTGGAGGCAATAAAACCACGATTGTGGTTCCTATTCTATTTTTGGTAGAGCTGTATAATCTCAAATTCTCATGCAATACATCATTTCATATACAATTTTTCGTTTGCCAAGAGAAGCAATTTGCATCAAAGTTGAACATTTGCTGTACCACCCACTCATATATTCTGCCTGTATTTGATCATTTTAGTATTATTTCATTGGTACCATTCATTAAACAGCCATACATTTAAGTCTTCTACCATATAAGATGTTAGATTCCAGTACTGCATCATATGAAAATTGGCTCCTAATTTCAAATCTTCATGATGCAAACTGAACGCTGTGGAGCAGAGTACTCTGTACTTTATCTCTCACTAACTCACCCACCTTCAATTTCTACATTATTATTGCCCCATCTCTTGGGGATTTTTCTTCCTTCTGCCCTCCACAATATCAAATAGTTTGAAATGTTTTCTCAAAATTCATTGATACCCTGTTAATGTGTTGTATGAGGAATTGTATGATATTGTTTTAATAATTGCTATTGCCAAGGGATTACATGATATTCCCTACTTAGTTCTTTTATGCTAAATAGAGAAGTTGTTGATTTTATGTTATTTTTTTTCCAACTTTGCTCTTGGACTTTGCTATTGGACAGATTAGTTTTGTTGGTTTTGTTCTGCAGTTGTTCTTGTTATGTTTCCTGGGTTAAAAAATATTATATAATTTACAAATAGTAAAAATTGCAGTCTTTCTTTTATTTACTTCTAAAATGTCCCCTAAAAGCTTCATGCATTTAGAAATGGGGCTTCTGAAAGGTCATTGGATCATGAAGGCACTATATTCATTAGCGGATTAATTCTTTGATGAGTTTTAATGTACTATTCAGTGGCAGGGTCCAGTTGTAGGAGGTGGAGCACAGAAAGTATGACTTGAAAGGCTGTATTTTGGTCCCATACACCTCCCATACTTATCCTTTTTTTATGTCTTACTCCTGTTTCTCCTCCTCCTCCTTCATTTTCTTCTTCACTGCCCCTCACCAGCTCCACCAAGAAGAAGCTTCTTGGCTGTTACTGGTTAAGCAATTTTCCTCCATGAGGCCTTTTCATTATGCCTGAGCCAGTCAACCATGGACTAAGCGCTATGCAATCATACGATAAACAAACATTTCTATAATTAAATTATGGATATCAGGTATTTCATCCCAGCAACGGGAAGGCTAACCAACAAATTCTCAACTTTTAAAAATTACTTTTTATCTCGATATATTCTCTGTTTTAATTGAAAATCATATCTAGAATGCAGTTCAATAACCATGATTGCATTATCCATTTTCATTTTGATTCTTAGCATTAATGAGATTGCTTCTAATCTACTGTTTCATTATAATTAATAATGCCTGTGCTTTCAACATCTCTTTCACTAACATCCATTTGTATTATGTTAAGGCAAATAATTATTACTTTATTAACAGTTTCTAATAGATATAGATTTTGACTTTTAAAAACCTCTTCTTCAAAAAATCTTTCTTCAAATGATTTGTATGTATTGACCCGTTTGCTTGATGAATTATAATAATTAATGCCTTAATACTAAACTACTCTTTAATGTCCCATTTATATTTTAGTTGTTCACTTTGTGAGTTGCATGTATGCTCAAATGGCTAAGAGGAAATAATTTAATAATCAGACTATAAACAGCAGTCAGGTTTAAGGATACAAAAATGGGTAGCAGTGTACTAGGAATAGTTAATGATGGGTAATCTTTACTATTCATCAACGTAAAGAGTAAAAGAAAAAGACAAGGCTAATAATATGGAGAAGATGGCTTAAGTAATCAGGGCTAAGAGCTGATTGTTAGATGTTAAATTTTAATTAAAGTTCAATGGAAGGCCATTGTAACACTTCACATAGGGAAGTGTTATGACCAGATCATATGAGTTATTTACTCCTTAAAATAATTCAGAATGACTCCCCTGTTTCTGATGATGGATACAGTAAACATTCATGTAGGAAATACTGCATTTAAAAAATGTGTGCTAGAGCCAGGGTGTTATAAATAGTAATCCTACACTCTACCAATAAACTATATCCCACCCTGAATTTTCTCTCCATAACATAACTATAGCACCTACATAATGGTTAGTAGGAGATGATAATTCTTTAAGTGTGTTCTTATTTTTCTCCAGATTTTTTCTTAATTTTCCAGGCACCAATTTAATGATTTACATTTTTAAAAATGTGAATGATTGTAAGGATTTTACTATAAATAATAAAATCTTGTTAAGGTATAGTTGTGAAATGCCTTCTGTATTTATATTTTAACATCAATTTTGTGTACTTGTGCTTATTTTCTTGGCATATTTACTAAACTTTTCTGCAGTATTAAATGATTATTTTCTTGAAGCATAACAATGTTTTCAGTAAATGTGTTTGTCTTCTATGACTTTACGCTTTTAGATCTACTAAATCCCCCTTTTCTTCTGTACTTTTCATTTATAGCACAGAGCATCATCTTAACTGTATTTTGACATATACAATCTATTTATTTGTCACAGCTTAGTATCAATATAATTTGAATATTTGAATTGCATTATATCATATTGGTTGCATTTGCCTTTTGAAAGAAATGTCAAGGACAATCACCTGTTAATATTATATTAGAGATATTCTGTTTTTATGTAGTGTCTTAGTTACTTTCTCGTCCCTGAAACACAATACTCTACACCTACAAGTCTACAAAGAAGAGATTTATTTTAGCTCACCAACTGTAGAAGTTTCAGTCCATAGTCAGTGGTGTCAAGCTTAGGTGTGGTGGCAGTGGAGTAAGAGCTTATGGCCTGGTGGTAGGAAGCAAATTGGGATCAAGGGAAGAAGGAGAGAAATAGACCCTTCCAGGCCCTGCTTCCAGTGACCAAGTCCCTTCCACCTCCCAACATCATATTTAGCTATGAAGTCATCAGTGGACTGATCCACTCATCAGTAACATGCTCCCACTATCACCTCCCGAGGCCCTATTATTCCATGAGGCTTTCAGCGGACTTAAACCTACAAACTAAAATATGCAGAGACCCATGTGATATAAGAATAGAGTTTGTGCTTTCTGAATGTTTTTTTCTTCCATTTAAAAATTATATATTTTGGGCTGGGGATTTAACTCAGTGGTTCCGAGTTTGATTCCTGATACCAACTCACCATCCCCAAAACAAAAGAAAACAAAACCAAAAAATTATATTTTTTCAGCACAAAATTTATTTTTTCAATATAATTTTACATTGAAAAATATTTAGGTTTTCTGTATGATGCTAAGATCATTTTGAAGTTTATTTCAAACAATTTCTGGTTTTTGTGGGAGTTTAATATAAATAATTATGATTAAATAAGGTAATTTTTTTCAAAATTTTCTGCTCCTTAGACAAAAAATAAACTAACTAGCTTGGTGTTTCAACTTCTCAGGAAGCTTGGCAGAATATTTAGGAGTAAGGTGGGGTAGGAAGGGTGTTTCAATGGGGTTGTAAGTTTAAGGACATCATGAGAAACTTGATGAGACTCCATTTGAAAATTATTTAAAATATAAGGCCTAAGGATGTAATTCAATGATGTGGTATTTATATCATATGCAAAGCCCTGGATGCAGTCCTTAAACTAAAACAACAACAACAACAACAACAACAAAACAAAACAAAACAAAAAAAACCCAGAAATTGAATATTACCTATATTTTGGAGATTTTCTATATGCTTATTTTTACACTGAAAAATGCACTGCTGTGTAGTGTGTCCTTATACTAAGTCTCAGCATGGATAGTATAAACTATCCTAGTTATTTTCCCTTTTCAAGAATATTTTAACATTCTGGGCAGAGGGACAGCACTTGCCTTTTCAAGGACTTGAGGTCCTAGGCTGCATTTTACTACCATGCACTAACAATGCTCATACACACAAAGCACCTATTAGTTATTTTAGATTTTCAAACAAGTTGTAAAATCAGCTGGTTAATTCATACAAATTTCATTATGGGATTTTGTCAAGAATTTATTGAATTTATAAATAAATATGAGGGGAAAAATCATGTTCAAATACCAAACCTCTCATCCATGAACACGGTATATATTTTCATTTATTTCATATACTCTCTTTTTCTGAGTCATATTCTGTGCTGTTTTGGAGATGCTTTATACAACTTTTGTTAATTTTATATGTGACTATTGGTTTTTTCCATTCTTTCAAGTTAATTTACCGCTGTATCACACTAGGTAATTATTACCTATAAGTTGATGAGACCTCAGCATATGTGATCAATAGATTTTACTTATTTGTAATAGATAAAGAAAATGAAAATAAATTTGCATTCAGTAATTAAATCATTCAGTAAAATATAATTGACAACAAGCAACTCAAAATGAGATCAACAGTAACCTATTACAGAGAATCTAGTTATATTCTTTCCTAATATAATCTTCAGTCTTTCTTCTTATGAAGTTTATGAACATTTTCAATTGTGTTTTCAAATGTTTTTCTACATTTGTGAAATGTCCTTAAAATATAATTTTACATTTTAATATTATATTATTTTGTTTTCTCTTTTTGAGGGACTAGAAATAACACAAATATTTCTACTGCATTATATATTTTTCTTTCCAAAAATATTATTTATAAACCTTTATACTAACTTCTGTTTCACTCATTTTCTGTTAATATTTTCAGCTTTCTTCTTTTCTCTTAGTTAAATTTTATTTGATTCTATTTAATTTTCTTGTAATTTTAAAAAGCAGAAGGTACTTTATAATTTAGACTTCATTTCTGATTTAATGTTGAATTTTTCTTCCATTTGAATCTGATTTCAATCAATGCTCTATTGTGTTCTGCCTTTTAAAATCCATTAGTCTTCCTACTATTTTAATTGAAAAGTTATTTAAATATTCTCAATGTTTACTTCATGACAATTTTGTTTAGAATATTCTGGTACTGTTACTGTGAGTTGTTTTATTTCCTAGAGGCATTTTGCAGTTGATTTTAAAAAGTCTTTCTGTATGGATTTGTTAATTTCCCCTTTGTTCATAGAGAGTCCACCGGAAAAACAAATATGTATACCACTTCAGGAAAAGAAAAACATATTTGACATTTTTGAAGTTTTACAAAATCTAGGTTAAATATCATTTTCTTTTTGCTGAATTGCAAAATCCGGGTACTAGAACAGATTTGTTTGTTCTGTTGATAGAAAGATGAATAATGATAAATTGAATTTTATGTCTCTGTAGTTTTCTGTAGGACCCTAAAGTTTCTGCTTTTTCCAAATTCCCCTTTGTCATTCAGTTGTCAAAGGACACTGCTCTTTTCTATTTTGAATTTTTTGATAACTCAGAATGGTATGTTTTTACTAAAAACAATTTTGCTTCCATGTGATCTTTAACTTAAGCCCACAATAAATGAAGCCCCACATAGACAGGTCCTACCACCAGACAGACTCAAGTACAAGAAATGATAAAAACAAAATTAATGTTTCTCCCTAATCAATTATTATTCATTTTTGAGTATAGCTTGGGTGGAAATTCAGAAACCATATCCCTTTTTGTTTCTTGTTATTAATTTCTGTTTATATTTACTTGATCTGCTTTCTGCCACTAATATCTCTACCTAACTTTTAGGGTCGAATCACAATCTTTCTGTTCATCCTGTTTGTGTAGGTAATATGTTTTGTTAATTTTACTAGATTTAAAGACTGCTGGAAAGGTGGTTGGATTGTCAGGTACAAACTTCCTCAATGGATTAACTTCTGGATAAGTTCATACCTGATGGGCTATAAGTGAGGGTTATTGGAAGAATTGGGCTGTGGGGGTGTGATATTGGGGACCATACATGGTCTTGGCTCCTTTTCCTCTGGCTCTCTGCCTATTCCCACCTCAAGATGAGCAGCTTTTCTTTGCCATGACATTTCTGCCTTAGATGCAGCTGATCAAAGAATGAAAACATTTGAAACCACAAGCCAAAGTCTGTCCTTCCTCCTTTAAATTGCAAGTATAAGATGTTTTTTCTTAGTGGTTAAAAAGTGACTAAAACAATATTTTTCCCATGAAATATATTTTTATTTATTTTTCCTTTCTCAGACAAGGTCAGAGTGGAATGGGACTAAAGAAACAATGGAAACAAATTTTAAATGCCTTATTCTTTGTTGCCATACCCATTCTGCAGAGATAAATATTCTCTAAATGTTCTTTGCAAATTACAAAATTAGCTAAGCTTTTTTACATTATTCGTATATTTGGAATTTTAAGAACCTATTTGATAATCTCAGTGGGGTGTTAATACTAATACACATTTTGCAGTGATGGAGACAATACTTAACACTAATAAACATTTTTTTCATGTAACAATGAAGGAAAAGCAGAGAAATACTTAAGCTCTTAATTGCATCCATTTGTACTTTTTACAAGCTTCCCCTGTGATTGTGACTCACAGTGATTTGGAGAAACCAATATTGAAAATCCTGTATTCACAGAATGTGAGTGAGTCTTTTGATATGGACAAAAGCCCAGTGTGGCTTTTATTTTTGCTTTTGAAAAGCAGTAAGAAGCTGGACACCAGGGATCAGACTACAATAAACTTCTCAACTTTGTACACTCTCTATGATTCTTTGGGCCTGTAACTTTCCTGATTGGCTCCCTGGATTAACAATAAAACCAAAAACAATTCATCTGGAAAATAAAATTATTAAACGTTCATATAGAAGCAGTCAAGAAGGAATGTCTGGAAAATTTGATTCCATGCTGAATCTAAGATTCTGCAGGACACTCAGTGGAGAGGGCAGTAGTAAGAATGCCTGAGAACAGAAGGCCATTGGACCTGAGACAAAGGGAGAAGGAAGTTGTATTGAGAAGATGTCTATTATTGTTTCAGTAGGGCCGGCTTGTGATTCTTGAACAATCATTGTTTGCCTTGCATGAGATGAACTCAAACAAATTGAACTAAGTAAATAAACAGGAAAATGTCACAGATTATTAGATGATGAATGTGTTTAAGTAAAATATAAAAGGAAAGGGAACCTCACATATCCATAACATGCGAGTGTTATCAGATAGTGAGATAGGCTCACATTTCTGTACTTTATATACATGTGCTCTTGTTTCCAAACAGGACAGTTTAAAGGAAATTGATGATGACTCATCTCAGCCTAAAGTTCAACACATACAAAAAAAAATCTGTTACCTACTACTTATTTCCTACATACAGAGCTCCCCGAAAATTTGTAGATATTGACCTGGATTACTTTTCCCTTGTCAAATTACTTCCACAGACCATCAGGCCTATATCCATATGATACTTACCATTCATCAAAGTGTTTTCACATGTGTTACAATGTGAAATTCATCATGTCTATTACAATCCCTGGAAACCTATTAGGGAGGATTCAAGCCCTTACTGTCAATCTAGCAACTCTAGTAGTCATCAGAACAGGAGTCAACAGCGACATTTCATACACATTGACAGTCAAATAAGTCCCCTGTGCAAGCACACTTTGTCTTTATAAGCCAAAAACAGAATCTCTGATCAGATCTTTACACTCTAAATCCAAAGCTCTTGGTACCAATATCATACCTTTCAGGGCCAGGACTTAGAAATTTTATGTCAGGAGACTAGTTGAGGACTTTGCAGATTAAACAAAATTTTGCTTCGCTTATAACAACTGATATAAACGAAACACTTGCTGTGTGCAGGAATTTTTTGGAAACACTGAAGACAACCAAGGCCTTCACACAGAACTGAACCACATCTTTTAATTATTATTATTATTATTATTATTATTATTATTATGAGATTTTTGTGACAATTTTCACTGAGTCAAACATTCCCAAGATGGGATTCAGATTTGCAGTCCTCCTGCCTCGTCCTAGCAGAGTGCTAGGATCACAAGCATTCCTGCCATGCCTGACTAGGAAGCTGTGTTTAGTTCTTTCAAATATTACATCCTTGTCATGACTGCCTTCATGAAAAAGGAACGATCTTTCTGATAAGATAGCAAAAACACAGGCATTAAAAGAAAATTATGTCCATACCATAAGAGCAATAGTGAGGTATTTTTTGTCTACTGACTGGGAAGAAATCAGGGTTGTCAGGTTTTCTCTATTGAAATCTGGATCCCAAACTTTCAGCATCACCTTCAACTTAGAAAAGTACAAGAAAGGCCTTGCAATCTCAGCATGCATAATCTTAGCTTCTAAATTTTTAACCTGCTAATGCAGTTTCCAGAACATTTCTCTATCTCAGATCTACTTTGCTGATGCTGACCTTTACAAAATCCTAGACAAAGCTGGGCATGATGGTACATACTTATACACTTCCTGGACTCAGGAGGCTGAGGCAGGAGAATGCGTCCAAGGCCAGCCTGGGTTGCATAATGCATTCAGAGCTAGCCTGAATTGCAGAAAGAGACCCTGTCTCAAAAAATTCTCAGAACAGAAAATATTAGATTTCTTAGTGAAAGTTAAACTTCCTCCAGTATGATCACAGACTAGTTCTACAAAGGTTTGTTTTTAGCTGTCTTGGAATCCATTTTCACAAAGCCCATTCATGATCACATACAATTTGCTGTGGGCTTTTATTTTTTATCTTAATATAATAGAAGTGTTTCATAGCAATTGACTGTTTCATTCTGGAGGTCATATGGTTATGTCTAGGTCATCCTTCAAAGAGCTAAACCAGAAATCATGAAGGAAGAAGGCTCTAGAGTCTCCCTTTCAAGAGACTGACAGAATCTCCCAGAGCACCTGCTGAAGAGCATCCTGTGGGTACCCTGGCGTTCGGAGTGTGGGTCCTCAGTTCTTGCAGGGTCTGACTTGGATACTGGAGAAGTGCAAGTCCAGCTGTGTCCACGTTTGACTTCTCTGAAGAGGACCAGTTAAAACTGGAGTACGGTCATTATTGTCCTGATGCAAGTCCTCAATACAAGAGATGTTCAATATAGACTTGAGAGTGACAACTTAATTATCAAGTATTATAATGCAACTCAATGCATAAGTATAATTTTTCCAGTAGAATTACCTTATGGTTACAACTCAGTTCTTGATAAGATAAATGTTCAAAGTGTTCTCCCTCTTACACTTTCTCTTTTCTTTTCAGTGCTGTGTACTGAACACAGGGATATAATTGTGTGAGGCAAAAGCTGTACCACTGAGGTGCTTCCTCAATCTCTGTGATGTATACTATCTCCATCCTTAAGGTTTTTTCAAACAGGGTCCGGTTAGAAAATGAAAAACTAAAAGTTTCCAACTGATGAAATTCACATCTCACTCCCTTAAATTTTCTGAAGTGGTCATTACCCCAAATTTTAAAAAATGATTAAAAAATACACATATGTATTTCATTGGTTCTTATTTCATGTTAGAAATGTACTGAAACTTTTTACACATATTACCAGGTTTAATAATCTCTATGACTCTCAGAAGTAATCATTTTATTCTGAGTTAAAGATGAGAAAACTAAGGCCCGATAAGTTAAATCATTGTATTTAACTTATAACATATTAGTTATTATATAACTAATAATTGTAAATCATGACCACCAAATTTGTATAATGTCTGCTTTTGCAAACCATATCTCTGTATGTTTGAGGAACTTGTTCTTAACTTTGTACACTGGAATCACCTGAGTACCTCAATAAATATTAACAATGTGTTCTGTAATCAGAGACTGGAGTGTGGTCTTTACATTGGATTAAATTTTTCTTGGGTTTCACTGATATAGACAAGGTTGAGAGTCCACGCAGTACTTTCCTTCTACAAAATTCCTTAAGCTCTCAAATATGAGAGACATTTTTAAATCAGAATCACCTCCCCAAAAATAAATCAATAAGAGCAGAAAGAGTGAAGAAAAATCCAATGTATAGGATGAGTCTTGTAAGGGAAATTGACAAGATATGGAGTGGTGCATACAATTCTGAAAGAGTGTACTTTTCTGGGGAAGTGGCTTTTATAATGAAGAAGTTGGTATAAATCATCTCCTGCAAATCCATTGCACCAGCAAACTGATTCTCCCTCTTATTTCTCATCTCCCTCCAGTTTATTTCAGCACTGATACTTTCAAAATTAACTAAAATTTATGCAATTTCACACAATAGAAATATCTGAATAATTTCACATTTATAGTTAATGGATCCCATTGCACTAAGAAATACAGTGTGAAACGTCAGTGTGTGCTCCTGTCTGAATCAGGCCAACCTGGCTTTCCTCATGGTGCTCACTCTTAGACCCTCTTCATCCACAGAGGTTTAATGTGAGTTTCTACCAGTATTTCATTTGGCTCTTCTTTTGTGAAGAATGTTACTTACTCTCTTACCTTAATCTGAATACATTGGCTCATCTTTTCTATCTCAGCACAAAATATCCAGATTTTTTAAAAAAGTCAATTTACTTATCATCCCACCCATCAGGTTAGGTACAGTTGTCTATATTTTTGCTATAATAAATTTTTAGATTTTTAATTAGCTACTCCAATGAAGAACTTCTTATATATTGCAATATCATCTTCTTTAAAAGACGGTCTACCTTGGTTAATGTTTCAGTGTGAGCACGGCTCATCTGCTGTTTTGTGATGAAATGATTTACTATAGATGTACTCAGACACAGTTGTTTGATGGTACTACTAATTACAAGGGTGTCTTCACTAGTCTTCTGCCTGCTGAATGTGTCTCTTTCTGCTAGAGGTGTTGAATTTTTGTATTAGTGGATTCATCTATTTCTCCTAGCTGTTCTGTCAGTTTTTATTTCACATATTATGAATCTTTGCTGTTAGATAAAAACACGTTAAGGATTTTTATGCATTGCTGAAGTATGTAATATTCACTTTTAACCAGGATGTCTTTCGTTCCTTTCAAGTTTCACTGAAATTAATACAGCCATGCTTAATTTCTTGATTAATATTCACATATTTTTATTTACTTACTTTCAATCTACATCTTTAGATTCACTATTTTTTGTGGAGAATGCAGTTTCATCTCATTTTTTAGTCCACTCTGACAATCTCTACCCTTTAATTGTTATACATAACCTGTTTACAGTAGTTATGATTATTATTAAAGTAGACTCAAGTAAACCAACTCAAGTATAATTTCACATAACACTAGTGTGAGTACCTTAAAACTACAAAATTCCCCTGATTTAATCTTACTATTTCTCACATCTATTCTGTTGCTCTTGTCCCATAAGAACACGTAAATATACAGTGGTACCTTGCTTCATGAACGCTTTTGTTTGCAAACAACTTGTTTCACAAAAAGAAACATCTGACAAAATTTTGTTTTTGTTTGCGTCAAGTGACAAAAACTACTGAGGCCATCTTTCCCATGCAAACACAATTGTAGCCATGTTTTAAAAAATTGATCAGATTTTTTGTGAATCATGCAACCATTGTACACATATATTATGCATACATATACACACAATTTTACTACATTTACTATGTTTATTATATTTTACTATATTGTTACTAGTATCATTTTTGATAATTATTTTTATTAAGTCAGTTAAAAATTAGGAAACTAATTTATTAATTTAAGGAAATTAACTTATCTCAACTTTGTTTATTCCATATTTTTTATTAAATTTATTGGTATATTTTAGGTATAGAATACGATGTCGTTTATCCTTGGGAATTTATACATTTATATGATATATCTTGGTTTTTATGTTTTACCCATTTTCCTGCCCTCCCTTAAACCCCTCTACTCCCTATTTAAAAATATTTATTTCTATTTTTTCTTTTTCTCATATTTATTCCTTTCTCTTCTTTCCTTTCCCATACCCACTCCATTTTCCCTACACCTTTGACCTTTTCTTCCTATTTCAAATTACCTAGTACACATTTTGATCCTTATTTACACTTTCGGTTTCTCACACCAGAGAAACTATTTGGTATTAATACATATGTGTGTCTTATTCATTTCACTTCAGAGCATGGCCTCAATGTGCATCCATTTAGCTATAAATGACTCTAGTTTCTCATTCTTTATGACTTAGTACTATTCCATTTTATAAAACAAAACAAAACACAACAACAAAACAAACCATTTTATTTATCCTCCAGTTGATGGGCAATTGTGCCCTTTCCAAGTTTTAGCTGTAACAAATTGTGTGCTGCTATAAACATGGGTGCACATATATCGCTGTGCTAGGATTCTTTTAACTCTTTTGGGAAGATACCCAGCAGGGGAGTAGGTGAGTCAAATGGGACCTCTAATCCTTGTTTTTTGAGTTATCTCCACACTGATTTCCACCAGTCTGCACTCCCACCAACAGTGGAGAAGGGTTCCTTTTTCCCCACAACCTCGCCGACATTTGTTATTGGTTGATTCGTTGAGAGCAGCCATTCTCTCTAGAGTAAGGTAGAATCTCAGCCTTGTTCTCATTTGCATCTCTCAAATGACCAGTGACCTTTTTTACTCTGTTTCCTTCCTGTTCTTCATGTAATTCCAAATTTCCTAGTGCTACTTTCCTTCTCTCTTTAGAACTTTCGATACATTTTTGTAAGGCAGAGCTACTATCAAATCTCAATATTTAATTTTTTTCTGAAAACACTATTTCTTTTTTATTTTAAACAATATTTTCCTAAGGTGTAGAACTGTAGTTTATTCTTTTCTTCTCAATACTTTAAGATACTCTCCTCTCCTCACATTTTATGAAATCTATTTTAATTCTTATCTTTCATTCTTTATAACTAAAAGAGTTTCCCCCCATGCCACCTGTGATTTCTGAAATTTCAATTTGATATGCATACGTGAAGGTGAATGTTGTTTTATTCTCTATTTATTTTGTTTTGTATTCTCCATGCTTTCAGGTCAGAGACTTTGATATCAAATAATGTTTTATTTCTTCTTCTTTTTTGCATCTACTTGCCCCATCCTCAGCATGTTAGTTCCATCGCTGCAGTTTCTATTGCGTTTTTTTTTCAAACTTTTTTTCAGTATTCAAATGTTCTATTGTCATATTCGCAATCAGAAGATCTTTCATGAGCCATATCAAATCTGTTGAGCCCACCAATGCATTTTCATTTCTATTAGAGTGTTTTTAGTTTCTAATGTTTTTTATTCTTAATATTTCCATTTCTCTTCTTATATTATCATTTCTTTCATGCAAGCTGTTTTTTTAATTAAAGCTTTGAGTTCATTAATCATAGATATTGTTTATTTTAAAATTTGTGCTTGTACCTTGAATATTCTTTCTGCATTTTCCTATAATTCTGGAACTTGTTCAGACTTTTCATGCTGTTTCTGGCATTTTAGTGTATTTTGCATTTTTTTCTCAATAGAGAGACATGATGTCTTGGTAATGGAAAATGTGGTAAATAGACCTTCGGTAATGTAATGGTGATGTGAAACAGAAGATTTCTTTAATTGTATAATTAACTCAATGGGCTCTAAAATCCCCCAGTTCACAGTGTCTGAGTTTTGGCCCTGCTTCTCCTTTTTTTCTACCCTGAGAGGAGACGGGGTGTCTATAGTACACTGGAGTTGATCACTTCCTTTCTTCCTTACGGATCTCGAGTTGATTGGGGTTGAATGTTTACTTCCACCTAAGTAAAATAAATTCAGAAGAATACCCAATAGCCTAGTCACTGAAAAAATAAAATTAATTTTATTAGTACATGTAATGTATACAATATAATGACATTCGTCTCTGGAAATTTGCATCTTTATATAATCCATCTTTGTTCTTGTTTTTTCCCCACTCCCCTGACCTCCCTTCAACCCCACTACAAAGACTTATTCCTATCTACAAAGACTTTCTTTCCATTTTTCCATTTTCTCATATGACTTTCATTTCCTTCTTTCTTTTAACAGGGAAGGTCTTTTTAATTTCAGAATACATTGGAATATTTGAAAAGAGTTCTTTAACTCTGCCCTCTGCTGGAAGCACAGAGGATTTTTTTCTGAGGAATTCACTGGTGAACACCCTTATAGAGCTTCTGAAGGTCAACCTCATAGTATTGTGTTGAATCTCTGTGAAAGGGTTCCTTGAAGGTTTTAATTGTCAGTTACCCACACTGAGCCTCCAATAGTTTCTCAAACATAGTTTCCTACCTCAACACGTTCTTAAGAGATTTCTGCTCAGGTAAATTGTAATGTTCAACATTTGTTTGTTGTTGACTCTTGATTGCTCAGCTTCTCAAGCAGGTTGCTTTTGGTCAAAAAATGGGGACAATTTCTAGCATCCTCAGGTGCCAAACTGGACAGTAGATATTTTTTAATCCTTGTCATTTTATTTGGTGAAAGAATACTAGTAATTACAACTTACCTATATTTTGTTTTGATTTTTTTAACTGGGTGCTACTTTACTGTACATTTTTATAAATGCTTATTTAAGCTTAACAATAACCCCATTAATTAGAAGGTCTTTTAAAAATATATTTATTTTTCTTTCTCATTGAGTTTATTGGTACTTTTTAGGTATGCATTACAGTTACATTCATCATTGGGATCAACCAATAACAAATTTTGGCAGGGTTTTGGGGTGAAAGGAACTCTTCTCTATTATGGATGGGAGTGCAGACTGGTGCAACCACTATGGAAATCAATATGGAGACACCTCGAAGAACTAGGATTAGAGGTCCCATTGGACCCAGCTATCCAGATACCCTGCTGGGTATCTTTCCAAAAGAATTAAAAGAATCAAACCACAGTGATATACACACACCCATGTTTATAGTGGCACAGTTTGTAATAGCTAAAACTTGGAAACAGCCCAGTTGCCCCTCAGCTGGAGACTGCATAAAGAAGATGTGGTTGTTCTATAAAATGAAATAGTACTCAGCCATAAAGAATGAGAAATTAGAGTAGATGGTCTTTTTATGCATGTGTTGCAGTGGCTACCTGGCTGTTCTGAATCAATTCAAAACTTTTACCTTTCAAGATTAGTTTGATTTTGGGGAAGATGTAGAAGTTTTATGATGTCAAATCCAGTGAATAAGTTGGATGAAGACGCACTGTAATATTTCTATGAGTCTGATTTTTGGTCCAATAGCACATAACCACTGCAAAACTATGCTGCTATAAACATGGGTGAGCATATATCACTGTGGTATGATCAATTTAATTCTTTTGGGAAGATACCCAGCTGAAGGTATAGCTGGATCAAATAGGACTTTTAATCCTAGTTGTTTAAGGTAGCTCCATACTGTTTGGCACAGTGGTTGTCAATCTTTGGATTTGGAATGAAATCCTAGCCTCATAGATTAACTTTTCATATTGCATCCAGATTATGGAAATTAAGAGAGGTCATATGATACTACTGAAAGAAATAAAACTTCTGTATTGACTCTCAAATTGACAACATAAGTCTCTGCTTATTTTTTCTCCTGCTATTCATATGTAACAACAACCCTAGAAGATGCTATTTGCCAGATCCTTTTAATTTGCCTCCTGTCAGCCTTAGTTTAGCCATTTGCTAATTTTTGTATACAATTAAAAAGTCTTTTTCAATAGGCAAGACACATTCACATGTGTATGTGTGTGTGCCCAGATATCAATGGGCACACTCACGGTTGAAAGGAACTATTATTTTCTTGAAGGGATGAACCATTAGGCAGCTCATGTTTTAGACTATATACTGAATTACTTACTAGCTAAGTTCATTAGCATTTCAGTAATGTTACAATTTAATTATACTATGAAATTGCTTTAATCGTCCTCTCTTTGGTAATGAGAAATGCTTTTACCATATTGTAAAACTTTGAAGAGTTTGTACAATTTGGAAACTCTGTGAACCCTTCAGACAACGTCTTTGGGAGGTGAAACTCACCAAACTTTTCATCACGACTTCCCCATTACTTCACAGAAGTAATTTTAGCTTACTGTCTCAGCACAGCACTTCTCATTCAGTATGTCCAGGCTCTAGCTCCCTGGGGCAGTTTCTCACTCCTAGGCTTGCATAAATTTTTGTTAAAATACCTCAATTTCTTACCCTTTAATCATAATTTATTATAGAATGGTGTTCATAGTGTTAATTAGTGAACCAACATCTACCTCAATAAGAACAAAATCTCTGTAAGTTACAGATCATTTTTCCCTAATTACTATATGTTCCATATTTGTTATTCTTAATCCATGTTTAAGTGAATGAATTCGGGGATGATATACTTTATTCCTAGATAGTACATAAATAATTTAAAAATTCTTGATTAGCACAGAATAGCTCATTTGATCAACTGAATTTTAAGACTCTCAGCCTAAAGCAAAAAATGCATTACCTTCATTAAAGAAAGAGTACAGATTAATAAAGGTAAATATAGCCCTTTCATAAATATGAGTTGATTTAATGCTGTTCAACTGGTGACTCTATAAATTTTAAGAAGTTTCAAGAAAAAAGTCAAATGCCCTTTTCTTGTATGGGCCTTTGATTTTGCTGGGAAAGAACATGAGGCCATAGAAATCAAGTTCATAGAAATCAGTGAAAAACTATAATCGTTCATTCGGATGTATCTCCTTACAACCAGAACTTGTTTTTTCTGACACCTATACTCGTGTCTTCCTTCATCCTTCACCTCCCCAGCTTCATTATCCTCCCTCTCTGCTCCGTTTCTGTGTACAGCTTTAGTGGGAGGTTTGTAGACTACGTTAGAGATGATCATTAACAAATAATTTGGTTTTCATGGCTTTCCATCTCACTTGATAATTTCATTTCTATTCCAATCATTTGTTTGGGATGTTCCTATGAAACTTCTTTCCTGCACTGCTTTTACAACTAAATAGTTGCTTGTCTTACATGAGGTAGTTTACCTTTCTGAAACTTATTTTTTCAAATGGTAATTTCTAATTAAACTATTATTAGAAGGTTTGTATCGAGACTATAATTTAAAATAAAACAAAACATGAACCATAAAATGTACAAATAAGGGATGTTTTATATCTTACCTTAGTTACTGTATCTTTAACATCTACTTTTAATCTAATGAAAAAGAATAGAAGATAGATAGAAAAACAAGAAAATACAAAAATAAAGAGAAGGAATATCTGCATAGAGAAAAAAGAACTAAGATCAAAGGTCTTGTAAATCAGATTACAAGATTTTTTTCCTTTTGTTTTATTTTCTTTTTGGTAGAAAGAAAACAGCAATCTTTAACAGAGATGTCTGTCTTATCATTTTAAAGGAGCTCCTAAAATGCACAATTTGCACTTGTGTTTAATATGATAATAAGAAACAACAGTTAATAAATAATTTATTGAATGAATTTTATCCATCTTAGGACACTGCACTTTTTCTACGAGGTAAGTACAGTTGCTCCTAGCTACATGAATCACTAGTGTTTTATTTTATTTTATTTTATTTTATTTTCATTAATGACAGCAGTTTTGGCAACTCAATTCATAAAATGAGATGTCAACCAAATGCTGAAATATTTACTATTTGACATTTTGTGTCTTTTAAATATTCAGTCTTTTTAGGTGTATTCACCCTCCGTAGCATATAGCTATTAAGAATTGGCTGCCTCAAAAGCGCAAGGACCAGAGTTCGATCCCTGGTTAAAAAAAAAAAAAAAAAAATGGCTGGAAGAAAAAACAGTCTTAGAAATAAATAGGAGGTTTTATAACACATGGTTTGAAATCTTAATGTGGTGCTTCAGATCAATCAAACCAATGAGCATCAAAGTTCAGGTTCATCATCAGTACGTTTATGATAATTTTTAAATTTTTTTCTATTTTCTCCAGTGACTGGGTTATAGAAGGCTGCAGGTAATGTTTGTGTTGTAAAATTGAGGCCAGTAATTTAATCCCCCCATAAAACTCACTCACAATTACAACAGCATTGAAATGGTACATAAATGAGTTCTTCATAAAGCAGAAAAGAAAAATGGTGCAACAGTTAAGCTTTTTAATGATGGGCACTAAAGCAATGCTGCTGATTAGATTCCTTGCTAATTACCTTCTGTTACTTAGACTGGATGTATTTCAGCAGAACAGAAACATCTATTCATAAATAGTGGTTTTCTTGGTAGCAATATGCAGACGTTGGATTCTAATGTTGAGAAGTAACTCTCAGCGTCATCCTCCAGTCCACAGTTTGTTGGAAAATGGAACCATATACTAGGCAAAACATGGCCTCAGCGGCTTATATTCAGCTGGAAAATATGTACTTTATATAAAGAGTTTCAAAAAACGTTGACGGTAATATTCGAGCTGATTATTGAAAACCAAAACGTCTGAATAGTTTTTTGAGAAAGGAAATAGAAGAGTGAAAGCACTGAGGTGGAAATGACCTATAGGAATATGAAAAAAAAAAAAAGAGAGAGAGAGAAAGAAGTCTAAAATGAATTTGACAGTGAGCCAGCATAGAAGATTTAGGCCCAAGAAATGGGGGGTTGATTCTATGAAACGTTAAAAAGCCTAAAGTATTTAATCAGAGAAAGCCTATCAGGAAAATTAAGTCTTAAAGTCACCTGTCTGCTCAATGGAGGAAAGGACGTAGGGGTAAGACTGAAAAGAGAAACCACATTAGGGTGTTGTTAAGGATTACATTATGTATCTCAATATTTATATATGGAAAACCTAAACTGTAATGGGTAAATAAATAATTGGATTTAAGGCCTTTAAGGAATAAATTGAATAAGAGCATATAAGTGCTATCTTGATCCAATGGGGCTGTTGTTTATTTAAAAAGAAGTCTCACCAGGAACTATGAACACTAAAGCACATTCCAAGGAAAATGCCACATGAAGATGAGGGAAGACACAGAGAAGCCAAGAGCAGAAGTCCCAGGAGAAGCTAACCTGTCTGGCACTTTGATCTTGGAGATCCAGCCTTAAAATTTAAGAAAAAAATCTATAATTTGAGGCACTCAGTCTGATATTGTTTAGATCAGCCCAACCTAATACAAAGCTTATCAAGTAACCCTGGTATGTAATGAAGGAGCTTCAAAATGAGTTTATTAAAACCCATATGGACAGAAGTAAATCATTTTATCACCTACGTTAAAGACAGTACTTCTTTCCTTATGGTTAATGAGGGATGGATTAAGGAAAGGAGAAAAGGAAATAACAGAATGACGGGTAGTATCTTTGCTTTATTCAAAAATCTGCCCTTCAACAGGAGACTGGACAAAGAACATGTGTGTGTGTATGTGTGTGTGTGTGTGTGTGTATGTGTGTGTGTTTTAATGCAATGGAATAGTACAATGAGAAATTAGAAACATTTATAGTTAAATTCATGCACATTAAGCCCATACTCAAAAGTGATATAAACAGGACACACATGTGTAAATACCAAATAGTTTCTCTAGTGTGAGAAGCTGAAAGTATAAATAAGGACTAAAAGGTACAATAGATAATGTGATACAGGAAGAAAATGGACAACAGCCTATAAGGGTACAAATTGAATATGTAGAGTATAATCTAGACTGAGAAATAGGTAATTAAAATATAATATGAAAAATATTTTCATACTATGGCATGTAGACTATCATGAGACTCCATTTTAGTATGGTGTGACAGGAAATATAAAGGCCCCAATAATGCCCATATTCCAATCCTCAGAATATGTGAGCACATTACATTGTATGGCCAAAAAATTTAAAGTTGCACATGCAACTAAATTTGCTAATCATTTGACCTTAATATGTGGAGCATATTATGATTTATCCCAAAAAGTTTAATCTAATTACTTGAGTTCTTAAAGCAGAAGAAAGGGGAGAAGAAAGGTTCAGAGAGATACAACCTGAAGGGGCTTGACTAGCTGTCTGTCACTGAAGATAGAGTTTAGGAACTGTCTTAGTGACTTTTCTCATTGCAGAGGCAAAATAGCCAGCATTCAAATTTAAAGGAGAAGGGTTTATTTGGCTTACAGTTTGTACAGCTTTCAGTCTGTAATTGGCTGGCTTGAAGGCAGGGTAGCACATGGCAGAGAGGTAACAGTTCATGTGGCAGAAGCCAGCAAAAGCAACAAGGGAATTTACCAGTATCTTTCTACCCCTTTTATTTTATTCAGACTACTTAGGGCAGGTAGCACTCACACCCTTAATCTTAGTCCCCTTCCCACCATGAATCAATCACACAGCCTAGACTCAGCCACCTCCAAAATAGCCTATGACCACAGGAGGCTTTGCGGGGACATCGAGACACAGACCATAACAGGAGCCATCAGCCAACAAATGAAAGTGGTGATATCTTGAAGTTAGAAAAGCAAATTAATATATTCTCTGCTAGAAGCTATAAAAAGATCAGTGCTGCAGACATTCTGATTATAGCCCAGAGATACCAGTTTAGACTAGTCATCACAGAACTCTAATACCCAAGATGAAGACTGAATGACGACTACAAATTATCCTGTGGAAAATCTAAGATAGGAGAAGCAAAATAAGGGATTCCAACAAAAAAAAGTTGGCAGGTACCAATCTGAATGCAAATAAAAGTAGATATTACACAATCATGTTTGCACTATTATGTAGCAAATACACCAAATAAATAAATGAAAACTCATGTTTAAAATCTTACTTAGCAAATTCTTCAATATTAGAAATTGAGTACAAAAGCAGCAGTCATGAGTTTAGTTGAAAAGACATCTCCTAATTTCATATTAAAAATTATTTTCCCAAGGTAAAGAAGGAGATATTTATTTAAATGTTTAAAATAGGATTAAACATACAGATTGCATCTATTTATATCAAAAGTGATTGAAATCCACCCCCACCCATGCATTAGAAGCATGGAAGAAGTTCATTGCATAAAGATAAATACATACTTGAAGGTATATGGGATGAATCGGCCCTGTGAGAGATGCAGACACCCTAAGACTATGCGTGGGTGTGAGTTCATTGAGAAAAGTTGAAGAAATAATCTGAAAACAAATATGCAAAATATTGAATGCATAAAACACTGAAATAAACGAAGTGGGGTTGAGAGAAAGAAAATATTTAAACAGAAAACAAATCCTCCCACTCGTTAAAATCGCATCGTATCACATTTGTTCATTTACGTTTCTAATACACCAAAAGTTAAATTATCCAATTCAAAATAGAACTGCATTCTTTGGAAACTAGGCTGGCCTGAATGGAGGGGCTTCTCACCTCACACCAGCATTATGAAAGGACTGGATTTTATTGCTGTAGCAGTGAGCCGAACGCAGTGTTCGATACAGTTAAACTAATACAAATATTTATCTGTTAAATGGCCAAGAACATTGATAACATTAAAAACATAGAAATTATAAAAATGTGTGTTAACGTTTAAGATGATTATAAAAGAGATCAGACCCTGTGGTGCATCTTCATGAAGTTCCTTCCGCGTCCGCTGAGATTTTCAGGAATGGCAGACAGATTACAAATTTAAAAAAGACATCGTCACCTCAGTCTCCAGAATTACTCCCATCCCTCTGGGAAAAATCAGTGATGCTTATATAAAAGACGATTATCAAGTAAACAGAATCATTCGGCTTTGCTTCACATCGGACTCCACGAATATATTAAACTCTGTAACTGGTTTTCATACATTACATACTCTGGGGGCCCTTCCTCGTACCACATGAAGCTGTACAAAAATGGCCCTCAAACTTTGACCTGGGAGAAGCAGAGGATGATGTGATGAGAGATTCTACCCACTAATTATCAATGATTTTGTAGCATGGTCACTTATGTGTATCATTAGCAGGAGTCATTGTCGTCTGATAGCCTCATGAATCCCTGAAGTAATATAGGAAACTGTGGAGGTTCAGGCTTCTAAATCTGCTTTTTTTTTTACAGGTACAGGTTCCTATTTTTCCTTACCTATTGAAAAAGTGACATATAATATATCAAAGTATGGTGGATACATCCTAAATAAATATTAGGAGTATGAAAACAAAATAACCTGAATTCTAAAAAATTAAATTACAGCAAAGCAAAATGAAATATTAAAATACAAAAAAAGGAAATCAGGTTAGTTTATAGAGCTTAAATCTAGTAGGGCAGACACCAAACCCTCGAAACTAGATAACTTGATTTTGTATTATTATGCAGCATTTTTTAATTCAAATGAAAATCTAATTGAACAAGAAAAACTAAAGACAGATTTTGGATTTTTGACTTAGCTGAGACATACAAAATATTGAAGAGGAAAAGTAACCAAAGTAGCATGGATGGGAGGAACAGCTGGGAGTCAATATTGTGAATTGTAATTCAGTGGTCAATATCTCTTGTGCGAGACAGAGTATAAAGAAGAGTACCTTTAAATGTTATTTAAACTGATAAACTGCAGTTTTTCTAGTGCCTATTATAACACTGGGTTGGCTCCTTTGGATATAAATTATGCATCTATTAACCACTGACATATTAAGAAGCTTCATCAAATTATTAAATGTAGGTATCAACATATTAATGGTCCAAATAATTTGATACCTGTTAACCCTGCACCAAACTTATAACTTGTTGAATCATCATAATGGCATGATAAAAATAGGAATTATTATGTTATGCTTAATATAAATGGACCAAAACAATTCCTCGTTTCCCTCTTGCCTTTTTTTCTTCCACATCCCTCGCTTTCTCTTTCCCTCTCACTTCCCTTCCTTCCTCTCACTTTCTTTCATCCTCTTCCTCTTTCCCTTTCTACCTTTTTTTCCTTCCCTAGCCTTCTATTCAATTGTGTATAAAATATAGATATTATGCCTGCTACACAAGGTTCATTTCGATAATATATTACAGATAAATGGCATACAACCATTGTGCTGCTATTATTTTTAGAATAGCTATTACTTTGTTAACATCATCTGGATAACAACTGAGTCATTTCACAACTAGTCCAAGTTCAAATTTCTAAACATTTTGCCTTATGATATCCTAGAGTTCAAATATAGTCAATAACATATGAGATCCAGAAAACTGACATTGCCTTGGCTAAGAGAACTTCTTCACAGTTGTGGTCGTTCACTATGGAAACTTTAATCCTGATAGAATAACAATTCTGTGTGATTAAAAGTCCTGTTGCAAAACAGAGAAAGTAGAAAAGACTGTTTAACTGACAATTTCAGTAATAAAGTAAAAATTGAACCAGCCTAAACAATCCTGAAGGATTAGTCTTATTTAGTGACCTCCAAAAATCTTCTGTACCACCTGGAAATATTTGTTGTCTCACTGCCTCCAGAAGCAAAGTTAAACCTAAGCACTCATAAAACATATACTTGAAGATTTTGAACCAAATATCAGAAGATAGGAATAGAATGACATATTCTAACTCACCTTAATGGTAAAAATACTTCCTCTACATAAATTAAAATAAACAATAAATTTTTTACACAGGGGGACCATGTTAGGTTCAACTCAGAATCACTTGAATTTGAAACCAAGAGATTCCAATTATTAAATTCACATTAGGTACACTTGAAAGCAAAACACTAAATGACATTTGATTATTAATATTTTAGGAGTAACAATACCTCTATATTTTATAAATTTATGGAAGGTTAGTAATTACTATTTCTCTCTTCCCACTGTGCTTTATATGTCTGTATCCCTGAAAATTTAATAGTGTTAAATCCACTTTGTGAGTGAAGGAAGCAAGTTCAGAAAATGGACTCCATCTTAGCCTCCCTTTCTCCCTCTTTTTACATCTCCCTTTTTTCCTCCTCTTTCTTTCTCTTTATGCAATAAATATTTTCAAAGAAATGCCATATTCAATTAATGAGTTTTGGAGGCAGATACTAGGTCACTAATGATTTTACATTCTGAACACCTTAAGTTTTGAAGATTCAAATGATCTTCACTATATGGTTCACTGTGACAGAGTCAACATGGCCCGTGTGCATTCTGAATGTAAATAAAGTCCACTGCCATCTGCCTTAGACCTTTCACTGTCATCTCAGAATGCTTATATGTTATGTCAGAAAAAGAAAAATTATGTAAAGTCTAAAAATTTGGATATCCAAATCCTATTTCCTATTATATGCAGGAGTATAGTCAGTGATGTAGCCTTTGGTGTGTTCATCCTGAAAGATATGCTAAGCAATAACTAAGCATTGGGAGAGAGCAGTGAAGACATAGATAACATGATTTTACTACTGTGGGAACTAACATTTAAGTGCAAGAAGAGAAATAATAAATCAACAAGACTGTAGTTACTATGAAAGTCACTAACAAAGAGTAAAGCCATGTGCATTGGCCACAATACATACATATGAGAGTTGATAATAAACTGGGAGATACCTGAAAGGATGATATTCAAACTGGAAATTAAATAATGAGAAGCCATGCCTGCAAGAAGATAATAAAAGGATTTTAAAACAGAGTAAGAACATCAAATTTTCAGTATTCAAAGAGGAAGTTGAAGATGAGTGTGACAGATGAATTATTCCACCGATCAGCTTCTTGCTGTCTCTGCCTGTGTCAGCCCCTTCATGGAATGTGAGTGGCAGCTGTAGTCTTACCAGCAGAAGACAGCAAATATGATCGACGTTTTTTTCAATGATAACGGTATCTTCAGTCTTGCTGGCAAACTCTTACTCTTTCTGAATTTGGTGAAGCAAGAAGTCCTGGTGGGAGCATCACCTGACTATATATGCGGTGAACAGTTGTACAGGAACCAATTTTGGCCACTGGCCTGCAGACAGTGAGGTGCTGAGAGATTTGATTCATCCAGGTGCAAAGGACTGACCCTGGCACAGCTACATAACCTCAAAAGCGGATTCTTCCGTGGTGCAGGTTTCAGGTAAGATCTGAGCTTGAGGCAGACTGTTGGTTGCAGACCCACGAAACCCTGCGACGCAGCACCCAGCTAACTTTGATCTTGTTTCCTGGTCTGCAGAAGGTTTGAAATTATAAATGACTTTTGCTTTAGGGTGCTAAGTTTACAGTAATGTTGATAAGAAGTAAAAGATTACTGACAGTAAATATGGCTGGAAAGTTTAGATTGTTTGGATTTTTTGTTTTTCAGTGCCTGGTATTTGAACCCATGGGCTCATTTATACTAGACAAGGCATTTACCACTGAGCTTACCCCCAGTCCCTTGACTAGGATCAGAAGTTTGACTCTTATTTCGATTATAGAGGGGCAGCCACTGAAGGATGTAAAGTAAGAACTGTTACCCGATCTGCTCTGTGGAAAAGACCACTCTGCTCACTCTATCATGAATTTATCATATGTGATTAAAGATATAAGAAAACATAATACTAGAAATTCCCTGGAGGGGCAATATCTCTGAGAGCACCAGTAGTCCAAGTTAGCTTAGCAAAGGAAGAATTGAACTAACCTTGGAAAACTCTATAGGATATGGATGGGCCAAAGAAAAATGGGGGAAAATTATCATGAAAAGTCTAGTTAAAAATCCAAGAATGAATAATCCTTACTTAATGAGGGTCGTTAGGTTTTGATTACAGCAGGGGGTTCACATCAAGAAATAAAAATGATGTGGATAAAGAAGCAATTGACTTTCTCCATAACATCAGAAAACAAGCAATATTATAATTGGAGAGCCTAAGACTCAGGCTGAAATGTTCATACATTATTGATAAGTAGCCTCCTGAAAAGGTTTCCTCTGGAGTCTCTTCCAACTGTAGCAATGTGATCAAGGTAAATATTGTTATCATTCACACACAGAGAAAAAGTACTGATATCTGTGAAAGGAATAAATTAGTTGCAAAAACAGATTATGTGCATCCTATGATGAAATGTCCATATGGAGTGAATTACATCAGAACACTAGTGTTGTTTTAAACATGTGAGCAATAGAAGATAAAAGTCTAAAATTATTTAACTTCCAACTATTATATTGTGTTGAGAAATGAAAAGGTAGATTTTTCCCCACACTGGGTGCAGAAATAAGATTAAGAAGGCAATAGAAAATTCACAGAAGCCAACAATTGAAGGCCTGTATGAAAATAATTGTGACTCGTAATATTATGACATCAATTACAAAATTAAACAAATAAAGATGAGCAATGTGATGGCCTCCAAATGTTTGTATTATTCTCTGTGAAGGGCAAAGCTTTTTCTTCTACTTTTTGTTTAGACAGACAACACAGTGAGAACTTTATTATAAAGTTCTGAGAAGAGTGTTTTTCAAATAGTTGAATCTTGTGAAGCTGGCAACATAACTCTGAAGAACTCAGATATTGACAGCCTCTGACCTTGGGAGAGTTGTGAAGGGCCTAGCTGGAAAGCCTCTAGTTGCTAGTATGAGATATTCTACCTACCTGGCAACACTGTGTGGTGCTAAAATGATGGTGAACACATGGTGCCAAAGCCAACGGGACATGGGTTTCAGGGTGTACTTTAAAGATTCTGAACTGTAGACTCCACACAGAGTTCAGTTTTCATGTGCTTTAACAAAAGTTTAATGAAAGCAACTATGAAGCAGAAAAACTAGGATTTGTATCAAGACTTAAATTCTCTCCAACTTGGAGACTTTGGCTAAGAAATCAAACTCTTTACAATGAATGTTTTACTATTGCCAATAACTCCTTCCCATAGAAATGTAGTGCTGATTACATATGAACACATAGTTTTGTGTTCTAATATACACTGTATTAATTTTTACTTGCAAATCGTTTAATAGTCACATGGATCAGAATGCTTAATTTTTAGATAAGCAAACTCTATACTATATTAAAATTTAAATATACCTAAATTTAAATATACCTAAACTTAAGCATATGTTATACTTTATGGAGTCTTATAAAAAGTATAGATGAAAAAAACCCACCATAGCTTACCATGGATGGATCGCTGTTGTTCTTATGTTGATAGAAATTTCGTATCTACTCACCACAGCTAGAATAATATATATAATTCATTCCTAGAATTCTTTATGACTAACTTTAATACTAGCCTTTGTTCTTTTTATTTATAACATACTTTGTTCATCTTATCATATAAATAAGCACATTAATATATTATTATTAATTTATTAATGCAAAAGTAATATATTTATTTGGTAAATGCAGCAATTACCTTAAAATTGCATGTACAGTATATTTTTCTATACACATGTATTGTATAATGTTAAATTTGGATATGTATATATTTTTCAAACATTTATCATTGTCTTGTGATGAAAATACATGTCATTTCAATGTGGCGGAATCATTAAAAATTCTTCCTTCTTGTTTAAAATATATATATTGCTTTATTATTATCTAGACTATAGTCACCTTCCTTCTGGAATAAAATACCAGAAGTTATTTCTCCCACATAACCCTACTCAGCACCTGTTGACAATTATTTCCTTATCTCTCCCTCTCCTCTACTCCCCTTGCCTTAAGTATTACCCCTAGATTCTTACTTTCTATTGAATCAACAGCTTAGATTCCACAATATGAGTAATATTGTGTGGTATTTGTCTTCCTGTGCTAGGCTAATTTCACTCAGCATAGTGGCCTCCAGTTCTTCCAACTTATCACACATTTCAGGATTTTATCTTTTATATGGCCAATAGTATTCCATTCACACACATGTACACATGCATACACACAAATAGACACACACTTTTTGCTCTGTAATGACCATTAGAGATCGCAGATGTCTCTTCTCTTTTTAACAGCCATTTTCCTTGTGTGTATATCAAGAAGTGGACTTGTTACATTATATGCCATTTATATTTTTAAGTTTTTGAAGTAACTCCTACTCTTTCCTATAATGCAGCTCTACTAACTTATATTCTCAGCAGTGTACAAAGTTTCCCTTGCTCTCCATATCATCATCATTGCCTGATATCAAGAACCTGTTTTGTTTTTCTTCCCATCAGTACACAGTGCTGCCATGACAGCTAAACCTGAAAAAAAAAAAACTACACAAAGAATGCGTATTCTCAATAATGTGACAGTAGTCAAGACTTGTGTTTTGATGATGTTCCCCTCATGTGGTCATAAGTGGGGCTTTTTCAGAGGTGGCTGGATCTAGGGTATGTGCATTGCTAGGATGCATTCATGGTGCAAAGCTAGGATGAAGGGTGCTAGGATTAAGGGTGAGTGATTATTAATAAGCTTACTGAATGGTTTGGTACCTGCCCTAAGCCTGGTAGCCTTGATAGAATATGAAAGGAGCAGAAAAAAGTTGCTCTTGTTGCTTGTTGCTGGTCACTTGCTTTTGCCCACCATGAACTGTTTCTCCTCTGTGATGCCCCTCTTCCATGAAATGCTGTGTTAGAGCCAGCCAAGTATGAAATGAAACCTCTACATACTTTAGCTAAATAAATATTTTCTCCTTTAACTTTGAATGTCAGATACTTTGTCTCTGCAGAAAGAAATGCACAGTGGACCCTTGAACAATGAACTCATTTAATTCACAGGGGCTGCTTGTAATTTAGATACGTCAATTGAAGTCTTAGGATCCTCTACACAGCCTTCAAATTCTCTCTTCTGTATACAGGCAGATCTCAGTATCCTTAGAGAGAGATGCAGGCCCAGGTTTTCTCAACTAACATCACACAGCAATGGATATTGTAATGTTCCTTCCAGAACTCTGTAAGGGTTAAATCTGTATCAGAGACCAACTAGAAGCAAAGCATTGAAGTCATAATTCAAGATTTTGTTCATAAGTTAAAATTAAAATTGTGGTCATAACCCAAGTTGTTCATGTGTCAGATTGGTTGTAACTTGAGGATCCACTGCAACTAAGACAAGTACTGCATTTAATTTATACTGCATCCTTCTTATAATCATTACCTAAGTATTAGATTGTAGCAAACATAAAAAAGAATATGAAAAATTCAGTATTTTAGTCAAATTTCCTCAAAAATATTACAGCAATTATATTCAACACACAGAAAAGTATGTCTGGCCAAGAGCTGCATCTAGTAGCTAAATTCAACATTCCTTTTAGTACCAAACACTCAAAAGCTATGCATGTATCCAATAAATTCATGATAAAATGTTAAATATTATTAACGCTTAGAAAAGATCAAATGAAATGATACTTCACATGTGCTGGATGGGTAAAGTAGAAAGGCTGGCAAACACGTGACAATAAATGTGGAAAAATTAAAATCCTTACACATATATGGCGGTATTGTGAAATATTACAAGAACTTTGGTTAAAAACAAAAGGAAACAAATTTAAAAAGCCCAGTCTGGCAATTCTTTAAATATTTATAAATAGAGTTACCATATGACACAGTAATTATACATCTAGATATACACCTAAAAAAATTATATATATTAGAATGTTATTTAGGCAATACAAAAAAATTAAGTACTGATTCACTGTGCAGCATTGTTGAACGTTGAAAAATATATACTAAATAAAAAGCAAGACAAAAATGTTACAAAGTTTCAAGCATTAGTCAGAAGTGTCCAGAATATGCAAATCAATAAAAACTGTCAATTGTTGCATGATCATCAGGTGCAAAGGAAAAGTTAGAGTGAGAAGTGAATATTAATAAGCACGAGGTTCATTTTTGTGTTGAGGAAATATTCTGGACATGGTGGCTATGATTGTACAACCTTGTGCATACACTAGAATTCATTGAGGGTGAATTATATTTCAATATAGCCATTATAGAAATAACCAAAGCACCTTGTCAAAAATATGCTAGTCACATTTCTCATTGTATGTAATGAGTTAATTTATGAATCTTGTGAAGTGGTGGACAATTTAGCATACTCTGCTTTGGTACAATTCCTAGAAATAAGATGAAAGATACTGTTAAGTGTAAAGTCATGTTTCAAATTCTTACCCTGCAATTCTAAGGGCATTATACATCTCCAGACTGACATAAATCATTGCAGTATAGCTTGAACAATCTTGGAATAATTTGGAATTTCCTTCTTAATTCACATAATGTGTATCTCTGAAAAGCTTGAGAAGTCAATTTCACTCTACCAAAACAATTTTGGGGGGGTTACTGGGAATCGAACTCAGGACCTTGTGCTTGCTAGGTGGAAGGCAGATCCACCGAGCTAAATCCCCAGTCCCCAAAACAATAAATTATATAGGTGGCTAGAAGAGTAGATCAGGAATGGGTAACTTTTCCTTTTGGCAACTTTAACATCTCAGTGCTTGATGTCATGCCCCAAATTCCAACCTATCCATTTCTCTTTAAGTGGCTAACAAATGTCAACCCCTAAACATCAGCAGCCATGTGCATTCTCCTGGAACTTCTGTGTTTCTACCATCACTCTCAAGTTAGGCCCTTTCTCTGCATCATTGCTCTGAGGTTTCCTTAATACCCCCCACCATGCTCAGTAAATAACCACACTTTTCACTGGCTAGGTGGATTTTAAGAGTAGTCTTTCATATGCTCTATTCATCATAATATTTCTATTTTCTAGGTGGACATTTGGAATCTCATAAATATTTAACAGACATTATTTGGTTATAAGACAAAAATGTTTAATGTCTGTAATGGAAGTATAAATTTATAAAAGTCTTCGATTGATTTGCATCTAAGCTTACCATAGTCATGGGTACCAACAGATAAAAATCAGGCTAATTCATATGAGCCACTTTAGTAAGTTTCAAATATTAAATCATAAGTCATTCTCTCATATATGACCTTTCTTAATGAATTATTAATCATTCAACAATTGAGCTTTCTCAGTACACATGTCAAGCCATCTCTTTGAGAAATGTCAGGCATGTCAAATACACAGGCACCATCCCAATGGCATGACAATGTCAAAAAAGAGGCCAGTGACTAGCCAGAAATGTCCTGAGGAAGAAAATATAAATTAACAATAACTTTATCAAGATTCCACAAGGAAAACAGTTAATAATCACCTTCAGCCATGTCTCTCTAAACAGAAACACTATCTTTTCCTGGTATCTTTTTAATTAAATAGTCTTCACACAAAATCAATAATTAGTCACTCTGAAGACAGCTGAGGGATTTTAAGGTCAGCACAAGTCATAAACAGTCAGCTTTACCAAGTCCAACCAAATTACTGAATAAATTATAAAGGAAACTCTGAGTTGGGAAAGGTGGCTCTATGGATCTAAATGATAATTCAAAATTTAAATGGGCAATTTTGTTAATCCAAAATCTACTTCTTTAATGCTGAATACATAGAAGATAAATAAACCACTTAATACATGCAAAGCAGTGTTTTATAGATAGCTTTTTATTTTCTTCTTTAAAAATTTATGGTGATAAAAGCAGCAAAGACTTTTTACATATGTATTTTATATCAAGCATTGTCTAGCAATTTTTATGCATAATTTCTAGTAGATAGAACTCAACATTAGCTGTTGCAACTGGGGATTTAGCTCAGTGGTTCCACTGATGGCCTCACAAGTGCATGGTCCAGAGTTCTATTCTGGTACAAAACAACAACAACAAATGCTTTGGCTATTGCAATTCCTCACTTTGGAAAGGAATAAAATAATGATCAGGGAGAAACAATTTCACTAATATAGTTATTAGTGGTATAGCAAAAACTGAAAGCCAAATATTTTTTACTTAAATCCCAAATATTTTTCTAATAAATATATCAAATTAATATATAAGTAAGTTGATAAATTAATAATTTATTTTATGGACTTTGTACATTTTTAGGCATGGTAGCCTAGCCATTTTTTTAATCAACTATTCTTTAAAATATTGCTGCAGAAATTTCAAACAAGATTTATTTTAATGATGTCTAAAAGTAGCCAATATTAACCATCAAGAGCTGTCAATTCATGAATAGTGTTCCATGTATGTTGTGTTCACTATATTTCTTCTACCTCTGGATTATTTTGAAGTAAATTCTAGACATACAGTTTATACCTTTAAGTAGTTTGGCCTCATATCTAAAACACAAAGACATAATACAATTGAGTATCCATGACATCATTATCACATATTGAATAATAATTTACTAACATTTTTATGTAGCCAGGCAACCCACGAAGTCATCAGCCGCATCATCAATAGTATAACCCTTAGGAGGTGGTTTTATGTACCACAGAGTCATATATTATGGTCAAATGGGACGTCTTAAATGTTATTACCCTTTCGTTGTCTCTTTTCTCTCGCTCCTTGCTTCTGTCTCTCCTCTCTCCCTTTTCTTCTTGCAGTTGTTTCTTATGGAACTTGATCGGTCACTCTGCAGCTGCCTGGTCAAATTTAACTCATGGAATCCACATGGCTTGGTTTAACATGATGCTCTGTGTTCCATATTTCTATAAAAAGATAGCTTTACGTCTCCACGTCAGCATCACTGGCATTTACAGTTACATCACTTGTGTACTTCTTTGTCATGTGTGCTTTTCCGCACATTCTAGAAGATTTAGAAGCATCTCTTCCTTCCAGCCTCTAGATCCAATGAGCATATACTCAATCTTGACAATAAAAAAATGGCCCCTTGATTTTTAACACATGTCACCTGGAGACAAGATTATACTTGTTTGAGTATGATTAATCTAGTTCAGGGTTCTGTCATTGTTTTATTGTGCTCATTTTATTTAGTATTAATATATTTTTAGGCTAACATAGGAAACAATGTGTTTTCCCCTGGTTATCTCTTCAGTGAAGATGGCTGACATCAATAGACATTTTCTCTCTCTATAAAATCAGAAAGAGCTGCAGTATGGTGATTATTTGGTTCTACCAATACTTTTAATTTTGATTTGTTGTTGATTCTATTTCGTTTTGTTTTATTTAAAATGAGATACTTCCATTAAATTTCCTTAATTGGTTAATTGGTGGGTCTGAGACACATTTCTTGCACTAAATTCAGCATAATATTTTATACTTTCTGCAGCAATTTTATTGATTTATTTTGTTTTTTTTAAAAGCAGAACCTTTATTGGTATATTTTAAGTATACATGATGATAAGATTCATCATAGGGAATTTGTACCTGTACATGATAACCATTTTATAAAAAAATAAGTCCTGCTATTCTTCAAAAATAACCAGGACATAAAGATGACTTCTGTTTAGTTTTTATTTGAACTCTGATAAAATCATGTTGCAGAAATTTCAGTCCACAAGAGATATCATGCTCTAAGAATGGCGAAATTATATTACCTAAGCCAATACAGACTCATCAGTGAGAACCCTATATCCTTTGCTTTTGACACATGCATGCTAGTCATGGACCACTCCTTAGGATTTTCTAGGGCTCTTAGAGTCTATCCTTCTATAATTTCAGTCTAGGTCCATATTCACACATTTCTCCAAAGAGGTAATTTTTTTCCTTTTATTAAAATATATTTCTACTTAACTTGTAATTATTATATATTACTTGCTTGAATTATTGGAGGATGTTATTCATACTGTTTCTGTGGAATATTAAGAAGAGAAAAATGCCCATTTTCACAGGTTAAAAATATTGCAAATATGGTACATATGATTTCTATCAGCAAACTTTCTCATCCCTAAAACACAATACTCCATACCCACAACTTAGAACAGGAGAGACTTATTTGGCTCACAGTTTCCCAAGGGTTCATTTCATGGTTGCCTGGCTCTGAAGCACCCATGACTACTGCATGTGGTGGCACACACTTGTGATTACAGAACTTGGAAGGCTGAAACATGAGGGTTGCCTTGAGTTGGAGGCCAGCCTGGACTACACAGTGTCTTCAAGACCAACCTGGAATACGTGGTGAAATTCTGTCAACAACGTCAACAACAACAACAACAAAGAGAGTAATAGAAGGGACAACTGGAAGAAAATTGGTCATCCTGTGCAGCCTGGAAATGGAAGAGGAGTTGGGGACAAGAATACACCCTTCCAGGTCACACTCCAAGTGACCCATCTACAGCCAGGCCCTACCATCCAATAGCTCAGGCTTCTGTAAACTCGTCAGTGGGCTGATACACATAACACTCCATGATCAAACTACCTTTCAAATGTTCCACCTCTGAACATAAGACTTGTGGAGACATTTGAGATCTAGTCTATAATATGGCCCGTCCTATACACTCACCAGTCAGTATTGGTGCCTCAAAAATGGTTTCGATACCAATAAATAAATAACTTCTATTTGAGCAATCTGATATATTCTATCTGTGCCATCTGATATATCAAATGCACACATTTTCACTTACTTCTTTTTTTATGCCTGATATTCACTGTCGAATGCAAAGAAGGCACCATTTTGAAAGGAATGCAGATATTCTTTATTAAAGACACCAAGAACACATTAAGCAGAGTAGTTATGATTTTAAGTTAAAAATAAAGCTATCTGTCCACTTTAAAAAGAATAAGAATCAAAGAAAATGATATTAATTTGCATTACCTGTAGAACAAATTAGCAAATGTTGTGACCATCTGTGAAAGACACCAGGGCCACATAAGACATGGAATTATTTAATGTGTTAAATCCATTTAAAATGTTTGTATCCTGTTAGTTCTAACATAATTACTATGTTAATTTCTGTGTGTTTTGCATATTAAACGGAGCACACTCTGGGAAGCTAATGGCCGCTATGTCAGCTTTTTATTAAATCACAAAATAAACGTGCACAATCCTGCTTCCAAAGATAATTAGTTCAGTATGTCTGCCAGAGTTCAAATATTGGATATGTTTTGAATATCTGACTTCCTTTTGAGGTAGTGGGCATGGAAGCCTCATGAATCTTCAGATCCTCAAGGCAAGACCACTGGCAGTGGAAGAGAATTCAAAAGTATGGTTTTGATTTTCCATCCTTAACTTTGAGCATCACTGTTATGAAAACAACCAGAAGACATTTATATTATAGTTCTACATAGTGCAATGCTAGCAATAAAGAGAAAGGCAGGTGAATAAAAAAATTTGCCTTTTGTGTAAAACATTTCAACCGAGTTTGAAATCAGTGATACATAAAAGTATAAATTGCTCTGTTTTGAAGCATAAGTCACAGAATGGCGACCAAGAAGTACTGGCTTACTCTGGCTCCAGAAGAATATAAATATGTGTTAAATAAACATGAAAATAAATCTTACCAAAACAACATCCAAAACAAAAGCAATACCAAATAAGCCAGTGGAGAGCAGCAAGTTCACTCCAGTGAACCTCACATTCTTTCCCGCAGAACTTAGCCAGAGGTTCCTTGGCACAAGATTCTGTATGGCAGGCCTGGCAGGCACTTAGGGTGGTGGTCATGGCCTCAGTGGGACAGAGTGTGTAGCCTGTGTCTTCTGTTTTACCCTCCATATTTGTTCTGAGAATTGACCTAAGAAGTTCTAATATATGGTGGGAAGGTCCTATTGGGAGGTTTCTGATAGACTTTAATTTCAAATCCATGAAATACATTTAGTATAATACCAGGGATGTCATTTGAATGCTGAGTCTTCAATTCCACTTGTATTAAATGAAAGCAATATTAAATCTATACTGCAACTGCTGCAAAATCAGGTAAAGCAATTTATGCAAAGAACAAAGCCAGGCTTTTGACATACAGTAGAGTCTTTATATGCAAAAAAGAAGTATATATAATTCAATTATTATTTTTTACTTCATTTACAATTACTGGTCTTTAGAAGGTTAAAAGTGCTTAGGCTTGTTTTCATTGTCTAGTTCTTTGCAGGAAAAAAAAAAAAGATTAGCCTTGGCAATCTTTTTAAAATATTTAAACTTTTGGTTGTACTGGGAATGAAACCAAGGCTTTTGCAATGAGCTACATCCATGGCCTAGCATCCAAGAGTATTTTCTTCATTAAGATAATGTAGGTTTGCTGGGGATTTAGCTCAGTGGTTCCACTGCCTGCCTCGCAAGCACAAGGACCCTACTTCTATCCCCAGTACCAAGAAAAAGATAATGTTTGTTTTATATACCATCTGCTATAAACCTTTATTTTCAAATGTATTCTACATATTTTCTTCTTTGCTCTTAAAAAGAAATCATGAGCAATGAAGGGAGGATAATGGTTGGTATATTTAATTACCTGTATTCTGAAAATCAAAGTGTTATAGGCATTGATGAAAGCTACTCAATGTCTAAGTCAAGACTAAATCTCAGTTCTCCTCAACATGCTAAGGACATATGTCTGATGATGAATTTCTCTGGACATTTAAACATTCTGCCATCTGCTTGGTCTTTTCTTGCATTTGATTTCCATCCTTTTGTAGTTTTTGTTGCTGTTATTTTAAATAAAAAAGCTGAAGTTCAGCAGGTGAAGAGAGAGTTCAGAGTGATTTTCATCTCTAATCCCTGCCTGGAACAAAATTAAAAGTTTTAAGGGTTTACATAAATTTCATATATAAAACTATCTTAAATCATTTGCATTCATAAAAATGACAATTAATTTTTGTTGACTCAGGGTCATTATCGTTTTCATCAGTGATTACCCTCAGCTCTCATAAAGCAGTGCCCTTAGGTCATCTTCACCAAAGCAGACATGGGAGATGCAAGATGAAGACTTCATGGCTGACTGCATGCAAAATTAACCACCTATTTCCCAATGTTTCCAAAGTCTGTATTCACATTCTTTCACAATTTTCATAATACAATTTTATCCAAGTTTTTCTTTCAAAATGTTCCAAAGTATTACTGGTTTGCGTGATATGATCAGACCTTTAACCTGTGAAATGGGGGCAATACAGTGTCTTTTGCATTCTATCTGCTGAAAGGATTTAGAAGATAAGTGTGGAAAATACCTAGCACAGGCCCTAGCAGTACATTCTCAACACAAGTTTAATTGTTCTCCTGAGCATCCCAGATTCCTTTTACAACTCTGTGTTAAAGTCTCAAATAAGTAAATGTATTTTCTTATTTGTTAGAGAATGATGCTTAAGTACATTTCTAAACACTTACTATGTTATTCAAATCAGTACTTCTTTGAATGAATGAAAATAATAGTAAATAATATTCCAAGATATATATTTTCTGTTCCTTCATCCAGTTGTTTTAGAAAGTATAAGGATACAGTACTTTGTCATTCTTCCCAAACACTACCAAATTCCTTTTTGCCAGAGTTATCTTTATTACGCCTCTATAAGAAATCATAGAAGTATTGTTTCTCAGGAGTACAGAATTAAAATTACAAATCAGTCTAGCAGACACTATTCACTCTCAATATTTGCCTCTGCCTTGCTACATTTGAACCAAATGTCTCCAGTAAGTTATTTACAAAAAGCTTTTTGATAGCTCATCTACATAAGATTTTGGCAAATTTTGCATACTGGTAATCCAGACAGAATATTCTGAGTAAAAGTAGTTTAGGTTTAACTAGGGAATGTTCTCTTAAATTCTCCACTTTATTTATAGGAAAAGCTCAATATTCATAACACAGGAGCTCACAAAATTATAGGGTGGCTAGTTATTCAGAATCATCCATGACAAACAGCATTCCTGGGACGTGGGACTTTTAGTGCTAAAATTAGGAAAATCTGGTAACCTACACACATAGTCACCCTCTGTTGGAAATGGTCAGGAAATAAGTAAAGTTGTTTCCATGCCCAATAGTAACCATCATTTGTTGAATTATGTTTCAGTTATTTAATTCTTGTACCTCACCACATCTTTGTCATGGTGCAAACTCAGTGAGGACAGAGAGTGTGTTTTATTCACTATTGTAAGGCATCTTCATTCAAAAAAAAATTTAGTGAAGACAGACAAGGTAGAAGAAGGGAAAGACACGAGAAACGGAGATGGAACAAATGAAGACAACAAAGAAAAGGCTAGGCTAGATTGAATATATGTTGATTTATCTCTCTCCTCCTACGTCTTTAGCACAGTTGATGGAAATTGATACAAGGAGAACACTCAAAAACCTTATTTTTTATGCTGTTCACAATGCAATGACTGCCTGAGCTCTAAAACACTGTAACCAAGAGCTATCTATAAAGGACCGACCCTATGTTATAAGTTTATAACAATGTTAAAAAATTCAAGAAGGCATATTTAGTTATTTGAAAATGTCATAGATGATAAAAGTCAGATTCATCTATATCTGCCTCAAAATTCGAACTGATACATAATCATTGCTAATGATTTCTGTTCAACCACACGCTGCTTAACTCTGTCATGCTATTTTCTGCTGCCTGAAATATTCATCCTGTATTACATTTGCTTCAGCCTGTTTTCCCCAGATCTTTGGCAGTACTTTATATAATTTAGGCTTATTCTAAAAGGAAGTGATACTGTGTGGTCCCAGTGTGGTTGACATGTTGGTTCAAATTCTGAGGCTTGACATCCATTCCCTTTCGGGATACGAATCTGTGTGACAGTGCAGTCCTGTCTTACGTTGCTCTATTTGGCAGAAGGACCAGAATTCAACCACACAGACTTCCTCTCTGTAGATTTATGCCCTCTCCTAACTTTCTTTGGTAAAGGCTATGTCATCTACATTATCTCTTTCTTGATCTCTTGGCAATAAAAATACTTCTCATGACATGTTTTCTCTACAAGTTATCTAGTCCAAAGTAGTCGTCCTTTGTCTGTGTTCATCAAATTTAATAGGAGAAATTAGAATTTTAAAATTCCATCTTAATTACTGGCCACAATCTGTATGAGCATGAAGACTTTCACTGGAATCATTAAACTCTTGACATCTAGCACTGTGTCTGATACAGAAATAGAGCTAATATCATATTTATTAAATAAAAAACCAGAAAGTATTGTGATACTGTGTTAGTCTCCAACACTATAACATAATATCTGAGATAATTAGCTTATAAAGAGAAAAAGCGCATTTTGACACAGATTTTTCTGTAGTTCTAATTGGCAATAAGTTGGTTGCTTTGTTTTGAGTCTGAGAGAGTGCATTGTGGAAGAAACACGTGGCACAGCAAAATCACTCACTTTGCCAGGATGCAAAAGAAAGCTAAGCGGGAGCTACTGAGTCCCATAATCTCTGTCAAGGACAGGACCCCAGTAACATAAAGACCTCAAATTAGACCCCACCTCTTAAAGGTTACACTCCCTCCAATAGCACCACCTTAGGGACCAAGATATTAAACATCCAAACTATTGCAAATTTGACAAAAATATTAAAAAACTGATATATTTTACTTCTAAGTTATAAAAAATAATAAAAATCTTAAGTGCCCTCTTTCCTTTCCTGTTCATTTGTTTATTTAACAAATATGTTTAACATCAATTTAATCAAATATTTAAATTGGTATGAATATAGCTTTAATATTTACTAAAAGAGTTATTTAAATATATCCACTTGTGTATTTCTTCTTTCTGATGAACTCACTTGTGTCTTATTGAAGCTCCTTTGAAGAACTTTTAAGTTCTAGATCCAGACAAGTGAGATGAATGGACACTTCACAGTACAAATGGCAAACAAATATATGAAAATATGCTCAACATCTCTTGCCATAAGAGAAATGTAAATTAAAACAATGCTAAGATTCTGTATTATGCAGAAAAAATAGCAATCATCAAGAAATTTAAAAAATAACAAATGTTGATGTGGTGAAAGGAGCCCTCCTTAATTTTTAGTTGGAATGTAAACAAATACAGCTATTACTGAAATCCACATGGAGATTGCTCAGTGAACTGAAATCAGAAATTCCATATGACCCAGGGATCCCCCACCACAGTTCAGGACCATGGCAAAGTGCAAAGGTGAAGTCTCTCTTTTCATTTCTAACCATGCATTCTGGGAGATTTGGGATGTGTGGCTTCAAAAGCCCCTTACCGCTGCATATCAATCTTACACACAGCTCAGACCAACACTCCCACATCTCCTTCTGTGGATCTTCCCCAAAAGCTTAAGACATCATACTACAGTGACAGATACATGTCAATGTTTATAGCAGCACAATTCATGATAGCTAAATCCTGGAAGTATGATTGCACTTGGAAAATATAATGTTGAGTGAAGCAAAACAGATACACAAGCTTAAATACAGTAAGCTATCTCTCATCTGAGTAAGGCAAAGTACAAAGAGATCAGTGGAGGATGGATAGAAGGAGACAAGGAAATGAATCTCTTGCAAAAAGGAAGAGGTACAATAGACTATGGATGAAAGATGAAGGGAAAAGTAAAGGGGAAATAAGTAAAATAAAGATATGTTGTGTACAGGAACCTAATAATCTCAATGAGTGTCAACATTATAGTCTATAAACATGAGCTAAGATTAATCATATCAATAAGAATAAAATGGTGAAAGGGGAATTTAAGGAGATGGGAGGGAGGGGGAAAGAGGAAGAACAGATTTTATTTATTTATTTATTTATTTATTTATTTATTTATTTATTTATTTACTGTATAGGGATCGAACTCAGACCCTTCATCTTACGAGGCAGGCAGCAAGGAGGAGAGGATTTTTTTTAAAAAGGACATGTTTTTTAAATGTACCCATTCCCCAAGATGATAATACGTGTACTGCAAACATGTAGCAATAAAAAGAAAAAGAAAAAAATAAGATCTAGATTTAGAAAAATGGGATGAAAATTTGAGTATAATTTTAATAATTTTATTTCTAGAAAACCCACTGCATATGTTATTATTTTTCCAACACTGGGACAAAATATTTGACACAATGTCACAAGTTAAAGAAAGATATGTTTATTTTTGGCTCACGGTTTTCGCAAATTCAGCCCATGGGTAGCTGGCTCCAGGGTAGATGTGGCTGGAGAGAATGGCATGATGGCAGAAAGTGTTTTACCACAATGCAGTCAGCAAACAAAGTGATAAGGGAGGATCCAGGAAAGATAATGCTTTCTTGCAAGTCATGACCCCAGACCCACTTCCAAATGTGAAAATTTGCGGAAAATTTTAGGTCTAAGCCATAATAAATTGGTAAGGCTTCCAATATGTTTTTTCCCCCTTGAGCATACCCATTTACAGACTATCACACGAGCTATGGGAAGTTTTTTATAATCTCCTACAAGTGCTGACTTTTCAAATTTACATCACTACCTAGGCAATTTGGGGCATCTGACTTACTTTGCTGCTACATCAAAACAGGTCAATTTTACATGAAGATGTAGTACTAAAAGTCTATAAAAGAGGTAGTAATGTTAGACCTGTTTTTATGCAACTATTATAAATTACTTCTGTTTCCATAAAATTAAAAAATGACTATCATATATCAACAGAAACTTTGGTCAAATCAACAGCAGTTTACAAGCCTCATGTAGCTCTTCTGAAAATGTCAGCAAATACTCCCATTGCAAGATTTCCTGAAGATACATAGTCACACACAAAGTACCTTTTCTGAAGCAAATGGATTATTTCTTCCCTCTATTTTTTCTTTCCTGGAATTTTCTACCTCTAGCTTTCTTCCTGAATATACTTTTTTTGCACTGAATTTTCTTCTTTGTGTCTGCTATTCAGAAAGGCAACTCCTTGGCGAATTTCTCTTGTACCTTGAAAGAGAAGTGCTCTTTCTCTCCGGTGTTTGTACCTATCTCTTTCTAGGCTAAATATTAGCAAACTCACTGTGACATTCCTGCTCGTGTTCCTTTCCCTTACTTTTCTATCTGCATCATGTAATCTTTATTATCAGACTGTCTCATCATTGTTGGAGAGATAAAATGTATGTGCTATTGTTTCAAACATTTATCGCTACCTCCTTACTAGATGGAATGTTCATGAGATGGCAAAAGTTCTTTTTCAAACTGTACATATTTCTTCATTTTGGCCCTATAGTAAGTTTCTAATACTTTTGTTTAGAAGATTGACTCTTGAAAACGGTGACAGGTACGAATAAGAAAATAAACATAAAAGCACACCTCTGTGTTGACATTTAAATATAGCTTGAAGAATGTGAAGAAACATCATTTCATCAAACACAGTCACCAAGAGGTATTAAAATACATACTCAATTTATCTATTAATCAAGCTGTAGAATTTTCAAAATAAGAAGTGCCTTGCAGATTACATAAACTGAAGCCTTGATCTGGCAGCAAACTCATGTGCTAATGTTCCGTAAAGTTTCTGAAGAGACATCAGATGATTTGACACTTTGAATTTTTATAACAACACATAATGATTAAACCAACTGATTTTCAAGTCACACAAATAATAAGAGTTAAAGCCATCTCACTATGCAAAGAATTTAGTAAATATCCACCATGTGTCAGGTATATTTAAGACCCTAGGGCTGCACCAGTAAATAAGGTAGGAAAAAAATCCCTACTCCTACCCAGTTTAGATTATAGTGGATTTGAAAAAAATAAATATGAACATATGAACAAAGAGATGACTCAAATTTTCACAGATTGGGAGGAAAGTAAAACAGTGATGATATCCAGACTATGAAAGGAGATTAGTTTAAATCTGTTAACAAGGGAAAGCTCTGTGGAAATGACTCTGAGGTCATAAATGGAGCCAAGAAGTCAGGCTTACAAGATTCTGTGAGATGTGGAGCCCAGATACAGGGAGTTCAAATATGTTTAGGAAGTGAAAATATGTTCAGCAATATTGAATCTTCAGTCTCTTAACTCTCAATCCAGTTCTTTTTTCCAAAATCACTGTTGACTTCTTTTCACTTCTGTTTCGAGAAGACATTTGTCAATAAACTTTTATTTGAGTCCCATATTTATTTATACTTCAAATATGATACCACAAGGAATCGTTCCATTTATAACATGCCACCATCTGGTGCCATTTTTTACTAGGACAGTACTAAGGTCAGAATGCTTTTTTTTCTACTCTTGATACTGTTGCCTGTCCAGTGGATTAACATACTGTTCAGTTAGCTAGAAGTCCCTAAGGAGGCCAGTTGCAAATGCAATGTTTTGTGGGCCACTTGGCTTTTTATTTTATTCAGGCTAAAGGTTTCCTCTCCAATTGATCACAGCCTTGCTAGTCCCTCTATGACAACAATTCTGTCAATATTGTTCTGTGTTTCCTATTGCACCTACTCCTCCTCACTACCAAGTTCTAAATATATGAACTTCTTCAGAGTAGATGTTTGGGTGATAGATTCTTGGTAACTTTATTTCATCTTTTCATTACTTACAAAGCAGAACTTGAAGAACATTTGTCTGCTTTACATCGTATCTTAAACTTTTTATGAAATGTTTTGTTAGGAGAAAACCTTTCCAAAAGATTACATTTCTGAAGATTATATTTCTGAAGTTCCATGTAATACTATCTCCTTTCTTTTCCTTTTACAACATATTTTACTCAGCCAGACATTTTGGATCTCTGGCTTATTGCTATCTTAATTCCTCCATGCCTAGAATGCAAACACCAGTGTTGCTTAAGCAAAATTTGAATGCCAGCTCTTCTGTGATCTCATCGTGATTCTGCCTCTTTCCAGGAAAGTTCTGTAGTATGTTGTATCTTACCAAAGACATTCAGAGAACATCAGTACCTGTTTCAAGTCTGATTTCTGTATCTTGCTTTCTCTGAAATTCTAAGCTTCTTTAATGAAGAGTCTGTCTCTGAATTCTGAAACCTTCAAAAAAAATCTGTCAGGAGAAAAACACTAGATTTAGAGTCAATCAAAATTAGGCTCAAATTGTTTTTTCTACTTCTTAAAAAAACTTTAGTGTCTTTTGAGTCTGTGAGCTTCAGTTTTATCATCTTAAAATGTGTGTAATAATCTCTAATCAAGTGCTTATTATAAATGCTAAATGACGTAGTGTATCAGACCATACTATGTAAAATTCTCGATCTGCAGCTCATTAGTTCTACAATTAGGAGAATTAATTAACCTGTATTAAGCTTAATATCTTTGTCCAAAGAGATGCCTTCAGTTTTTTAAATACATTTTAAAAATTGTATAAAATGCATAAGTATTTGATGCAATTTTAGCTCACATTAATATGCAAATAATGTAATTTTTATTTGCTGTTCTTTATATATCCATCACAATACGTGGTACCTAGTAGGAACTCAAAAACACTATATGTTGAGTTCTGTAGTTCACATTTAAATATTTATTATGTGCTTATATGGGTCCTCTGCTTAACGCTGGTGACAAAAAGTGAACAAAAAAAGAGATAGTTAAGGCCAAGTGAAGTTTATTTTTATCCAATAAAAGTATAATTCTATACTACGTACAGAGTATATGTAATGTATGGTGTTGAAAAATGTCAGATTCAATAGATAAATGAAATACATGAATTTAAAGTTTCCTATACAGATCCTTGGCCAGAAAATGTTATCCTACAGCATGAAAGCATTTTTCATTCCATTGAAAGAAACGTGTTTTTGATAGATGATAAAACATCAGAACTGGGCAACTCAGACAGTTTCTACATTTGGCTCAAAAAGTAATCAATTCAAAGATGGAAAACACATTTACTGGGCAAAACTCTCTCTAAGAACTGAAACAAAATGAAAGAAGGAGCATTCCTGGCAGTTTTACTCCAGTTTCTTATTGCTTATACAAACTGCTTTCGCAAGACATACTTTGGACAACTGAATTATGAGTCTTAACTTTAGCATTATTCATCAGTTTATCTTTGGTGACTGTAGGATCTGACCGGGAACCAAAGCCATAATTCAGTTGTCATAAACACATAATATCAAAGAGGTAAAAGCATCCTGCAAATGAAAATTTGGAAAGTACAACCTTGTAAAAGTATTATTTTCCCTCTCCTCCTCCTCCTTCTCCTCCTCCTCCATCCCCCTCCTTCTCCTCCTCCTCCTCTACCCTCCTCCTCTTTCTCTTCCTTTTCCTCCTCTTTCTCCTCCTCCTCCCCTTTATGGAGAGGATTTCAAGACCTTCTAGTCTGTAATTTTGTGTCACTGGAGAGAGATGAATTGAAGAAAAAAAATCCTGTCTTCTGCTACTTAAATAATATTTTAAATAACTCTTCAAATCATTGTTTTCCTTTTTCTCCTAGCTGATATGCTCATTTCAGAAGTAGAAATAATTAATCATCGCTGTGTGGATAATATCTGATCAATATTTGGACCCTCTCAGAAATCTCTTGCTATACTAATCCAACTTAGCTTTCTCTTATAACTGCCACTTAGAAAAACTCATAGTGTGTATATATATTTTGAGCACATTGATATAACTAAGAGATATTTTAGCAAGAAATATCATCACATGCAACTCCAATAAATCCCAAATTCAGTTTTCTTAAGGTAACATTAATTATTTTATGCATTTATCTATTTAAATGAAGAATCTACCAGGGATTTAGCTCAGTGGTTCCACTGCCTGACTTGCAAGTGCAAAGTCCCAAGTTCAGTCCCTGGTACCATAAATAAATAAATAAATAAATAAAGAATCTATTGTGTTACTACCTAAAAGGGTATTATGATCAATGAATACATAAAAAGAGAGATATGGTAGTAAAAATAAAAGACGTTCATGGATTCAGCAACAAACAACTGCTCATTTCTCTTTTTCTTTCATATTGTGCCTATGAGTAGTGTTTCTAGAATGTTTTCATTCTACTTTAGACACACTTTGTGTATCCTGCTATATAAATTTTAAAGTATAATTGGAGCTTGTTTTCATGGGATTCATGAAAACATTTTCCATGGCTAAATAACGATCGCACAGAATATGTACAAATGTGATAAGAAAGACAGAAGTTCTCAGTCCTATCACTTGGAATCTATCTTTATTCCTAGTTGGAAAGATGTCATCTAAACACACTGACTAATTGAATGCACACTGTACGTGGCAATCAGTGTCTACAGAACTGAAATAGGGTGCCTTAGTTGGTCCATGATGAATGACTTCCACTAGTGAATACAATTTAGTTTCAGTGGAATGAAATGGCACTAATCAGCTGATGGAAAATGTGGGAGGATGAAGCTGGACTCCGCATGGAGAGGGGAGTATCCAGGGAAGGGGGCGAAGGAGGAAGAAGGTAAGAGACAGAGGCAAAGGGTCTTCTCCATGTGCAAGGAAGACGTTTGAAGAGCAGGTGACGAGGAAGAGTAAAATGAAACTTAGACGTTCAAACGGCTGCCCTATATTTGCTTTCATAGCCATGAAAGTTTAAATTATTTTCTGAGGATTAACTCAGACCAAGCGTCTTCTAAGAAACTGCAAAATATAAGGACACAGGTACAAAAATTTTAATTAAACAACAGGTTTTCGCATTAACATTGCTTGTTTCAGTACTTAAAAAACTCAACTGGCCCCTAATTCTGTAAGTATTAATGTCTAGAGTAAAATGAGTTGGGGGAGAGAAGAAAAAAAATATCTAAGTAAATATAATTGCGAATGGTTACCTTTTAATCTGGGTGCAGTTTGTATTTTGTTTGGGCTGTTCATTATATATTCAGGTACTTATTTTACTTTTATGTATGCTTCCCTTACAAGTTTTATAGCACACTACCAAAAAAAAACTATATATAGATTAAATAGAAAACAGATGTTTTTTTCCTACATGATGTGTTGATTTTATTATAGAATTAAAGGTTTCTTCATCCATTCAGGGAACAACCAAATAAATATTTTCCAGAAAAGTCGTATGAATTTTTAAAAACCCTATTAAAAAATATGTTTTGTGCTATGGTTTAAATTCCTAGTGAGTAAACATTAACTGCGTCACCCAGTGTCTAGAAAATGCAGGGAAATGAATGATTACTCACTTGGTTGTCAATCCATGCAACAGGGAAATGATTGGATGGGTCAGAAGTTGTTCTTTGAAAGGAAGAGCTGAACTAGAGGGAGAATCCCTTGGAAATGAGGTACAGCTTAGTTAGAAGTCAAGATTAAGAACTTAAATGGTCCTCTGTGTCCCCAACCATGTCGCACAAATGAATCTAAATGTGCTTCCTGATTTCCCCAAGCTGAGTCATTCACTCTTCCCCAACACATAGCAAATTTACTGCAGACATCATTTGGAGGGCACACTGTACTGGCTTCTTTTAAACTTAGTTTTATGACTGCCAATCTTTCTCACTGCACTCTAAGCTTTTGCAGGCAGAATGATCATCTGTGAGCAAATCCTTCATTTTGAACGTAGTATCTGAACTGCATTTTATTTAACCGGTAGAAAACATTTAGGGGCAAGGGATTTAGCTCAGTGGTGCAGCCTCCTGCTTGGCAAGTTCAAGGTCCTGAGTTCGATTGTCAGTACAAAAAAAATTTTTTTAATTAATACATTATTATTTAAACCTTAAGTATTATCCATATCTGAAAGGTATAGAATATATGTTTCACATTAGTGTTTGCATTTCCAGTTTTATGAAAAGGAAGTCACATGACTGTACACTTGTCCACAGAGGACAAGGCAGACAAGCAGATGCAGGCCTGACTCTGTCTTTACTTTTTCTTCTTAAAATATTATCCTTAAATTGTCATGAAAATAGTTACATAGAATAATTTTCCAGATGTATTAATTCATTTGACTCTAAATAAATATGCTTTTATTTTTAAACATATAAATGATTCAGGACAGGACAGCAGGTATAAGATTTAAGACTATGATATAAAATACAAATAATTATTCAGAGGTGAAGATGCCAAAATCAACCTTACACACACACACAATTCCGATTTTTTAAAAACTTGATGCTGATTGAATTGTATTTATATTATTGGCGAGAGAGCACAATTATTTCTACCCACAAAGAATAAAAATATAAAACATACACCGAGGTCTTTGGCATGGAGCAGCAGAGGAGCCCGGAAGCAGTGTGAGAACCTCTGATAGGACCAGCCCTTTGGCCCAGCACAGTAGAAAAGACCTGCAGCGGCTTGCAACACTCTGGTGGGTCCTCCTCTTAAGTGCATAGCAACAGAGGAGTGCAGAAACGGTGTGAGACCTCTGGCAGGCCTGCCCCTTCAGCCCAGTGTGGAAGAGGCACTGTGATAAAGGCACAGCCCACTGTGGTAAGGGCACACCACTCCACCACAATGGGTAAGTCAAAAGGACCAACACTTCACATCAGAACCTGGTCTAACTTCAGGGGAAGGACAGCTGGAACCTGCAGTAGAACCTTGCAGAGTCCAACCCAGCAGGAGGTCAGAGATCTCAACTTGGGCCTTCCAGCCAGAAATCAGCCTGAACCTCAAGGGACAGCTGCTGGCTTGCTGAGACTAATTAACTTAGATCTGCACACTCCTGCCCACACTGTCTGTTGTGTCAACAAAGGAATACCCTGAAGGAGGCCCTGTATTTCTATTTGTATTTTTTCCTTTCAAACTAATACTTTTCTATTACTTTTAATCATTTAAAATTTTTATCTATCTTTTATTTTTCTCCTATTTTTTTTACGTTTTTGTTCTTTTTCTTATCTTTTCTCTCTCTCTCTCTCTTTCTCTCTCCCACCTTGATCTTTATCTCCCTTTTTGTTACTGTTCCTATGCTAATTTGAATTTATTTTCTTTCTTTTCCTTTTCTTATTTTTTTCTTCTCTCAATTGCCATTAGTTTTAAAATAAAGTGATTACAGTCTCTAGCCACCCTACTGTTGTTAGTTTGTTCTTTTCTTGTGTATATTTTGTTCTGTCTTCTCCTCTTCTCTTCAACAGCTTCCTAGAGTTTGTGTGTGATCTTCTTGTACCCTCTGACCTCACTTCTAACCTTTCTCTATCTGATCTATTCCTTCCCTCCCCAACTCCTTATAAATCCCCATCCTGAAGGGTAAAGTTGCTATATTGAAGAGTTTGTCTCTATAAACCTATTTTGGGCAGGTCCTTGGTTTTGCTTTAATTCACACAGTTAAAGGTGATAGATTAATAGCTATCACAAATTGTCATTTTCTAAGCTGTGCTTCATGCTATTGTGTTGCTGATTGTCTCACTTGGGCTAAGGTGTGTGATTGATCTAATCAGTTGTTCTCCCTGGTATTATGAAAGTAAGATACCCTCAGAGTCACTAGAGACTCAAATCCTAAAGACCAACCATATCTGGAAGATCAAAGTATTAAGCCAGGAATTAAACCAAGGACAGTACCAAAGAAAAAAATAGAAATGAGAATTCATTTAAACAAGGCACAAACACAGACTTCCACCTCACCTCAGACTTTTTTACCTCATTTCCCCGAAAGCTTACCTTTGGCGAGGTGGAAATTATAAAGATCAGAGCAGAAATTAATGCAATGGAGACTAAGAGAATGATTTAAACAATCAATGAATCGAAGAGTTGTTTTTTGAATGAATAAATAAAATCGATAAACCCTTAGCCAACCTTACCAACTAAAGGAAAGAAAAGGCTCAAATTCATGCAATTAGGATTGCAAAAGGTAAGTCACAACAGATTCACCAGAAATCTGGAGGATGCTCACTACTTACTTTGAAAACCTACTCTAATAAAATGGAAAATACAGAAGAAATGGACAGACTCTTAGATACATATGAACTACCAAAGTTGAATGAAGAAGATATAAAACGTCTAAACACTCCAATTACATTCAGTGAAATTGAAAATATAGTTAAAACATTATGAACAAAGTAAATCCCGGGCCCTTATGACTTCACTGCTGAGTTCTACAAGACATTTAGAGAACTGTCTCCACTACACTTTAAATTTTTTAATGAAATTGCAAGGGAAGCAACACTTCCAAATTCATTCCTGAAACAAGTATTATTTTTTGCACTGTGAGAGAAACCACCAACAGAGCTAAGAGACAATTTACAATGTAGGGAAAAAAATTATCAGCTACTCCTCAGACAAAGGACTACTATCTAGAATATATAAAGAAGTCAAAAAAAATCAGACCCCTCAAAACAAAGACCCAATCCAAAAATGGTCATCTGAAATGAACAGACATTTTTCAGACAAATAGCAAAGAAAAGCAGCAAATAAATATATGAACAAATATTCAACATCACTGGTCATTCGAGAGATGCAGATGAAAACAACACTGAGATTACATTTTATTCCAAAAAGAATGGCTGCTATCAAGAAATCAACCAATAACAAATGCTGGTGGGGTTGTGGGGAGAAATGAACCCTTCTTCATTTTTGGTGGGAGTGCAGACTGGTGCAAACACTGTGGAAATCAATATGGAGATACCTCAAAGAACTAGAGTTAGAGGTCCCATTTGACCCAGATATCCCTCTGCTGGGTATCTTTCCAAAAGAAGTCATACCACAGTGATATAAGCGCACTCTTGTTTATAGCATCATAGTTTGTAATAGTTAAAACTTGGAAACAACCCAAATGCCCATTAACTGGAGACTGGTTAGGGAAGATGTGGTTTTTCTATTAAACGTAGTCCTACTCAGCCATAAAGAATGAGAAACTAGAGAACATTTATAGCTAAGTGGAGGCACATTGAGGCTAGACTCTGAAGTGAAATAAACAGGACACACTTGAGCAAATACCGAATTGTTTCTCTGGTGTGAAAAACTAAAAGTGTAAATAAGGTTCAAATGGTATGAGAGTGCAGAATAGTAAGAAAATGGCTTAAGGGGAAGTGGAAAGGGGAGGTGAAAGGAAATAAGAGAAAAGGAAAACTGTAAAAAATGCAAACAATGTCTTTGTAAATAGGGGAAGTGAAGGGGGGAAGGGAGGGCAGAGGTATGGGAAAAATTTAAGCCAAGACGTATCACATAAAGGTACAAGATCCCGATGATAAATGTAACTGTATTGCTTGCTTTAAATGTACTAATAAACTTAATGGGGAAAAAATAAAACACACAGTTTCAAGTTCCTTCTTTCTCCAACAATTCAAATATCATAATAAAGTATCTATCATTTAGGCACACTAGCTTGATTTACTATCACTCAGATGGATTCTGAGATAATTAATACAATTCTTTGTAACCCACCAAATGTGACAAGAATGATAATGACATTGAATTTTGTATCATGGGACAGCTTACAAAGCACTTATATTTCACTCAGTGAGAATGTCTGAAATTTTATAGGAGTAGATTTTAAGTATCATCACGCCCACTCACACAATACTACCTATAACTACTATTTATTAATCACTTTGACTGTAGTAATTACTCTATGTGTGCACTCCAAATCATAACTTTGTACACCTTGAGTATAGGCAATTTTATTTTGTCAATTAAATATTTTTTAAATAAAAACAAAATGAAACATACAGCCAGAGGAATGGAAGTAATAAATGACTTTTATTTTGGACTGAATACTGGCTGCCAGACATAAAACTCATTTTTGGAAAATTATCTCATTTAATTTTATATCAGTACCATGAAGCTGGTATTTCTCCTGTATGCCAAGTTAACCAATAGGGGAAAATATATCTCAGAATGTAAATCTGCATTAATTTGCCAAGCAGTCATGGTAAGACTTGAAAAATATGAATCTAATTCTATAATCTGCAATTTTCAATAGTATGGAATTTTATCTGCTTTAAAATAATGTGGGAAAAATGTGTCCAGAAATAAATATTTACTGTATCTACTATCTGCCCAATGTTGAGTCATATTCTTAAGATTTTTGTTTTTTTTTCCTTTCTTAATAAGAGCAATGTAAAATAAGTAATATTCCTATGATTGTGTAAATGATGAAAGTAGGACTTAGAGCTATGATAACTCGCAACAACTAGTAACTACCAGTGAGGACACTCAAATTCTTGTTTTCTAACTTTGGTTCCCCAACCTTTTCAGTGAGGCTTTGAGTGGAATATATTTGGGTTTCAAAAGTAGAAACACAAAAATAAAAAAAAATGTCTAAATATAAAGAACTCTTCCCAGCAGATGTGTCTTGGAATTTGGATATGGAAAACATAAGATTGTTATGGGTACACTTTGATTCAAGAAGAAAGAGGTTTCAAATCATTATCTTTTTTTTCAATACCTGAACTTTAGGTTTGAAATGACAGGGATATTTTTTCTTCTTGGTTGATTCTGGGTTGAATTTTTAAAAGAGATCAATGCACAATCATATAGTCAATTAAATAAAACCCATTGACCAAATTTCACAAATACATACCTTAAACATTAAAGAACAAATATTAGTTGGTGGTAGAGATTCTCTTAGATTTGTACCTGATTCGAGCTTGTATGTTTCAGAAGACGAGCTAATATTTTGGAGACAAGGAATATTCTACCCTTGCATGAGAATCAATATTTAATCTGGTGTCCATCCTGTTTTAATTCTTCCCTTTTTGCATTTATTCTGTTGACTTCAGGACTCTTCATCAGTGTGATTTGGTTTTCAAGATTTTTATTTTATATGGATTATAAGAATTGTTGGTGGCATATTCTCTTTGGCTCTCCTAATTCTGCCCATGTTAATACAGCAGATAGGTGAAATCCACCAAACATCTCAGGCTCTGAAGTCTTTTAAAATGGTGACTTGACTTTTCCCAGTCTTTTTGAAGTTGGGTGTGAGCATGGGGGATGGTAAATGTTATGTACCAACTTGTATGTTGCTTTTGGATAAGAATAAAACTTAAGTTGGTGAACTCTGAGTAAGCAGATCATCCCCCATAATGTGGGAGGACCTCATGTAATCAGTGAATGCCTGAATAGAAAAAGAAGACAAGCCTTTCCAAGCAAGAAGAAATCTGCATCAGACTCTCTTCTGACTGTATTGGTTCTCTTGAGTGTCTCTGCTAAACTTTAAACTGAGATTTCGCCATTAACACCTCTGGGGCACAAGCCTGTTGGCTTTCACTGAAAAGTTGGACTTGACAAATTTAATAACTGCATTAGCTCATTTATTTGGTTCTTCTTTTTGTTTTTTGAGAACCTTATATAATATCTAACTTGTTTTGCCCAGAAATATAAGTCGGAGAGTTGGAGTGATACTTTAAACTTGGTGAAGTTGTATAAAGAAGTCAATTTTTTAAAAAAATATATTTTATTTAATGAATTTTTAAAAGTCAAAGTTATCATGTCAGATTTGTGCTACTATGGTAAATGACAGTACCCTTAAAAGAATAAAACATATTTCAATCTGGATCCCTGAACAATTGCAATGAACAGGACCCTTAGTTCAATCCACAAAATTTAGTTGGGCTAATAACTTAGATTCAAGACTAACTTTTTGCTTAGGGCGAACCTAGTTTTTTACTGACAAAGGCAGGTAAACTAATTCATTCTAATACTGTCTCTTAAAAACTTTCTTGACTCTTATCAGGGTTTTCCTAACTCAACTGTTAATGTGTAGAGATTCAAAATTCATGAAAAACCATGAAATTACAACAAACATTCAAGACGGACACTTACTTTTTCATCTTAGTATGACATTATGACTAATGTTAGTTTCTATGTTTTAGTGTTCAACCCTCTTCAAATGCTCAGTTGTTACTTTCTTGCATTTTTTCACAAAGGGGAGTGAGCTGCAAACATTATGTCTTAAAAACTTCATATTATGACAATGTCAATGGGAAAATGTATTTTTCTCAAATTGGATATATGCTTATTATTTGTGAATTTAAGAGTAGCATAGACATCAACCTTTTCAGATTCATGTAAAATTGAATACAACTTTTCACTTTTCAACATCAAAAGCTAGAACCTACCTGTACAAAGGGTAATAATGTATCTTTGACATCAACTTGTACTTAAAAATATTCTGGTGTGTTAACTGTAAATGAATCAGAGATATGTAGGTTGAATGTTTGCAGCTGAACATTTTAAAGAAAAGAAAGAGAAATGGGAGATGCATGTTGTGTTTTGCTTCATGTAGAGCATTTGGAAACTTGCCTGACCTTTTGTTTTTATTTATTTAAATTAACAGCAGCAGCATTCATTGCCATCTGGCCCCCAGGCACACCGAGCTAATTAAAAAAAAAAAAAAGAACTTCAAAATATCATTTAAACCATTTTAAATTATTCAGCCAATGCAAGTGTTGAAAAAGCATCATTTAGATTGGCAAACCAAAAAATTAGGCCCCAGGGGTTAGCAAATCTGGATTTAGCCAGAGCTGGGCATTGAGAAAATTTTGATCAGGCGTGCCCTGGGAGTAAATTTACCCTCTTAAGGAAGAACTTGAGATGAAATAGAAATTGGGTCAGGCCCAACGATAAACTTAAATTTTTTGGAAGACTTCCAACTCTTTTGTCTTCTCAGCTCAGACTATAAAAGTATTAGTTTTTGGTCTTTGAGTCTCTGCACATTAATCAGTTTACAATTTTACTCTCCATTGGGAATCTTGTCAAAGCTTGCTACATTCATTGACTATTCTTTGATAAGTCATTGAAAGTTTTTCATTTATTTTGAAATGTCTTAAAACGCTCAGCAAAGGTGATGCTAAAAGAGCAATTTTAATAAGTCAAATAATTCTCTCAGTCTGCACATATTTTGGCAGTGCCAGTATATTGCTTTCTGCCACCTGTGCAGAATAAAATTTGGATTTTTTTTTTGTTGTTATTGTTGTTGTTCAGGGTCAATTAGAATGTACTTAAAATCCAATGTGTATCTAAGCTTTGATTCTTTCTCTAAATCCTTATTATGCATTGTTTCAAATTTAAAATGGTTGCATTAAAATCTCTCTCCTCTGTAGCTGACATATTGTACTAATAAAGTTAAAAATAAATTCTTTTTGGTAGTAATTTGTTTCATTTTTATGACAATTTAAATCTAACAGCGTTTCAGTTGGTTTATGTTAGATATATAATGTGAGTAGAAAAAACTTTACAGGAAAGTTGTTAATAATAATAATATACAAAAGAAAATGTGAATGAAGGATTTACTACCAAGAAACTTTCTGAGAGTAAGCATTTCAGATATATTAAAATTCACATTTTAACAGATGAGGAAACAGGGTCAAATATGGAATAAAACAATTAATATACACAACCAGGTTACTAACATGTCAAAATTGTGATAAAACTTTTTTCTGTTTTGTAAAAATATGTTCCAAAAATATTTTCTGAGTTTTGGTGGATAAATAAATTCCTAGTATAGACTGAGGATTGTCCTAGGTTGCCGGGAAGAAAGCAGTTAAAGACAATAAGTTTTGTTCTTTAAGAATTTTTAAGTATAGAATTTAGCACACGTAGATCATATACTGTACATTACCTTAAGAATGTGCTCTCTCAAATACAAAGCTAATTACATACCAATTTGTTTAAAGGTATTTGGTGTTTTCATATGTTTACAGGTTGAAGCTTAAAGAAAACCCTATGAAGCCAGGCATGGTGGCACGTGCATGTGTCCATAATCCCAGCACTTTGAGGAGCTGAAACATAAGGAATAAATTAAGTTGGACATTTCTTGTATGTCAAGATGCATTGTTGGGCGGGGGATTTAGCTCAGTGGTTTGGTGGCCTGCCTTGCAAGAGCAAGGACCCCAGTTCAATCCCTGGTACCAAAAAAAAAAAAAAAAAAAAAAAAAAAAAAAAAA
>NW_022900944.1:28484778-28494055 GCF_012274545.1 Fukomys damarensis
AGAAGGACACACTAAACACCCTGCAACAAAAAAAAAAAAAAAAAAAAAAAAAAAAAAGATGCATTGAATAAACCTAGGATGCAACGTACATTGACCAAGTCCTTGCAACCTATGAACATTAAATAATCTTTGGTAAGATTTTATTCAGCCCTAAGTTATCAGAGTTTAAACATTATTTTTCATGATAAACACTTCTAATGCTATGTATTACACAGAAAAAAAAATTGAATGGGGAAAGGACAATTTGAGTTCAAATTTCAACTCAGGAAATCGATTTACAATCCCTCGGTCTAAATTTAGTGTCTTAATCTGGGACCTGTCTGTGTATTCATTGTGAGTTTTCATAGAAATAAAACACAGTCCGTTGCATTGAAACAGTAAGATTATAAGTAAATGTTTTGCTTAATTCAAATTAGAAAGGTTCTTTCAAAGTAATCTACTCAAATGATTACTTCTTGAAAGTTGTTCATTTAGTTAACGTATTTGAGCATCTACTTCTTGTCAGCTGTATATGCACTTCGAATTTATTTTAATAAAAACTGTTCAACAAATAATCATGATTAGTGCAAAAAAAGTAAAAGTACTGATATATGCCTTTTTTTTTCAGAGCATCTTTTGGGTTATTTGTTCAAGGTTATAGAAAAGGGATTTGAGGAAGAGATAGTAGATTTTTGAGGAGAGTGAAGTCTGAGTATGGTCATAAAGAGAAAGAAAGCAATAGGCTGAAAGAAAGAAAAAAATTCAAGACTATTACACCTGTGAGCACCCATTTTATTTTGGTAGCTATTAACTTCTAAGAATATCAGTTCATCGATAGGCTCTTGAGATTCATAGAACCAGTCAATATAATTTCAGAGAATCAACTTCAATGTACCACATTGTATAGAATGTCTCAGCCTGTGGAAATTGTAAGGTGTCAGAATTTAGTAATTGCAAGATGGTGATGAGAAAGCACATTCATTGGTCATCTTTCCTGTTCCCGTAGGGAAAGATGTATCTTACACAGGCAACTTGCAGGAGGAGAGGTCTACTTGGCTCTCAGTTTCCAATGTGTTCAGTCCAAAGTCAGCTGCATCCAAGGCAGAGATGCACAGTGGAAGGTCATGGCGGAGGAAAGCTACTCTTCCCATGGTGGCCAGGGAGCAGAGCAAGAGAGGAGGAGCCAAGGACCACTCTTGGCTTATATCTAAATGTCCCCTCAAAGCCTCAAATATTCAGAAGGCTATTGTCTTTCTCTTTGTACATTGTGGAGATTATAATCCAAAAAGTACATATGATACAAATGAGACTCAGTAGAGTTTAACAACTTTCTAAGATTTAAAGTAAAAACAGCAAACAGCATAAGCAATAAATCATGTCCCAAATCTATAAAGTTTTCTTTCATTATGCTGTCTCTCCATTAAAATGCTTTACATTACTCTGTAAAAATTAAACTTCTGATGTATGTAGCAGAAGACAGTAAAAACACTAGTCCTCCAAAATAGTCCTCATGGTGAAGGGCTGGACTATTTCAAAGATTTATACAAATGTATGATTAATATCTGTAAAGCTATTCCATAAAGCATAAGAAAGGAAATCTCACCATGGTAGGTTTTTTTGTTTTGTTTGCTTTGGTTTTTGAGACAGGGTCTCACTATAGAGTTGAGAATTCCCTAGAACTCACTGTGTAGCCCAGACTTGTCTCAAACTCACAATGATCCTCTTGCTGCAGCCTCCCAAGTGCTGGGATTACAGGCATGTGTCACCACACCCAGCCATGGTAGATTTAAGAGATATTTTCCATCATTTACATCTGTACCTGAAAGTCCCTTGAAATGGCTCATGTAGACCACCAGATTTTGAATATGACCATATTTTGCAAAACCTGCTGGGATACATTAGCTAGAAAACACTTGTCATGGTTGACCTACTGACCCGATTAGTGAGTTAACTCAACATTATCCATCTGGTAGTTAAAATATGTGTGCCAAACGCAATGGCCTGAATTCTGGCAGGGCTGAAATTGAAGTGTCCTTTCTAATGGTGCCTTGCTAACAGGTTCATTTACCTCCTAGGACCATTACATGAAAGTTACAGTAATGTCATGCTTAGTGGAGTGGAAAATACATAGGCTTTGGATCTATAAACATTAGAGTTTGAATTGATTTGACTAGTTAATTGTTTTTCAATTACAGTGCCACCTTTAGGCTCAGATGCTTTTAAATCTATGAAATGAGGACAATGATTTCTCTCACCAAATTGTTTAGAATAGTGCCCTGTGGTGCAAACAAGAGGCATTTGTTGAATTCTCACTATTTTCAACACTATATAAATTACAAAAAAAAAAAAAAACTGACTTCATTTGGGAAAAAGCCTACTTACTTAGGTACTATCATCTTTATTTAAGGATGAATAAATTAAGTTCAGTAAGCCAACGTTTTTTAGCATCTGTAACAACTAGCCTAGAATCTCTGATTCATCACTATGTAAAAAACCATTTCCTTCGTCATGGTAGTAACTTATTGCTTTCCATTTTGGAACACTGTGTAGCAGTCACTCACCAAAATTTCAAATGGTGTGGACAAGAACTTTAGAAAATGTGCCTATAGTTTATATCATATATGTTAGTGTTTAATTCCTTGCAAGTATGGCAGATCAGTATACTAACTGATTTGTCATGGTGCTTAGCTGCCCTCAGTTGTCCTTGGCTTCCTCTAGGAAGTATACTGTGGAGTCATTGAGCTCAACGCAATTTACCATTCACTGAGCTTAGTGTTTTGCAGAAGTCTGTATTGATTCATTATCATTAAAGAGTGCTTCTTTGATGGTAAATGCATAAATATGAGAAGCTGCATTTGAGGAATAAAAATTGACTGAAATAATATTTTCCAAAGGAAAATGCAGACCTATTTGTGTGTGTGTGTGTGTGTGTGTGTTGCTAGTAGTTTTTCTAATAAGATAACTTTCCTTCTCATTTTTTTTTCTTTAAAACATTTATCATTAAAGACACAGCTTAGGATAAGCTGAGTCAAGAATGCAAACAAAAATAAATATAGGTTCCCACAATATGAAAGAAAACATCAAGTTTAAGACTTCAACCATGGCTGTCAAATGAATACTACTCAGCTCAGAAATATATACTACTCATCAGCTGCCTTGTGTTTAACTTCGAACAAATCTTTTAATTAAAAAAAATCAAAATTAGGTACTTACCTTGATTAAAGGTGGAGAGTTATGAAGGAAAAATGATTTTGAAAATTTGAATTTCAAATATCTGTTCTACTTCTCACTACATATATTCCCATTTATAAATAAGAAATTTTGTTCATAATTAGGCAGATATGTGAATGAACTCATACTATGCATGCAATGTCTTGAGAAGACATTGTACATGAGGTTCCTGAATTACAATGGTTCAAGGCAGGAGTTTTCTACTTTACAGTGATGCTAAGTGGTACATACTCATGAGAATCCTATGTCAAATTTTGAATTTTTAGTTTTTCCCATAGCTAAAAATATAGAATACCGTAGTATTCTTATAATGGTTGTCAATGGCAATGGCTGCAGCTCCCAGTCAGAGAAGTGATAATGAAAAAAGGTAGGTTATATCTATTAAATGAATTCATGCTTTCCAAACTTTTTAAACTTAACCAAGGCTTAGCACTATTGAAATTTAAGGAACATCTGTCAACAATGAATGAAACTTTTTTATCAAAATATTACTACAATTTCACAAATATGTAATTCTAAACATGGGAGAGTAGAAACTGGTTTTCGTGAGAAAATCACTTAAGCTCCCTTGCCCTCTCTCACAACACAAATATAAGTGAATTATATGGTGAGAGGTTTTACTTTCTCTATGCACTGGTAATAGCCTTTTGGAACAGTCTGTTGAAAATAACTCTAAGGCTATGTAAAATTCTTAGCAAAAACTGTTCTAATTATTAAGTCAACCAAGATGAAGACAGGCCAATATGTTCCGTATTGATTCCAATAGAATTGGAAAGTCCAAAGTTATAGAATATGTTGAATAAACTAACACTGGCATCAAATTTACAAAAAGAAACATGTTCCTTTAGTTCTAGGGCAAAAAGAAATTGATGCTTCAAGTAGGCATTAAGCAACACATGATACATTAAAGAGTGCAGTAAGTTTAGTGGGAAATATAGAAATAATACTAACTCCCTCACTTCAAAATGTAAACCACTGTCTACTATTAATCAATGGGCTGATAGACTTACACAGTAATCTCACTAATGAAGCATCAATAATGTCAACGAACACATTCATGCCCACAGAGTGGACATTTGTAAACAATGAGAAAGAATGTCTCTATTAATTGTATGATTTTTATGGCATTTATATTTTATGAACTTTTTTACTTGCCTAACATTTGGTTAAATTCAGCAACTCTCCCTCACCATGAATTGGGCAGTGCTGTCTTTCTTCTTTCATATACAGGAAGTCCCCAGATCATCAACATTCACACTGTGAATATTCACAGATACAAATGGACCTCTCACCACGAGCGTTTGTAGATGGAACAAAAATGGTGGAAATACTTCACACATCTATCAAAAATCTTACAGATGTGCTGCTGTGGGCTTATTGTACAGTGTGATAGTGTGCAGTCGTGTGCTGCTCAATCAGAGCCCAAGGTATCCAAAAGCAAGAGGAAGAGCAGAAGTGATATGGAGGGGATTTCGAGGATACACAAAGTAATTACCACAGAAACAAAAATAAAAATAATGGAGAGACTGAAGTAAAGTGAAAAGGTGGTGCTCTGCCACCATTTTAAGGTAACCATAAAGTAAAAAATAATTTCTTTACAGTATTTGCATATGTTTAGTTTTTTTAGACTTTACGTTGTATATTTGTGTCAAAAGTATGTGAGACTCATTGTCAGACTTACCAACAATAAAAAAGTCTGATTTATGGAGGTTCTTCCAGAATGGAATTCATTCATAAACCATGGACTTACTGTCTGTATTTGCAAGCTAAAATTAAAAACAAGAGTCAAGGACTGTATCCGAGGTCAGTGATGAATTGAAGCAGGGCCTATTTGCCAACAAATTGGTTGTTTTACATGCAATTTAAAAGTTTATCCTATTCATTTGTTTATTAATTTATTTCAACACTGTGGACTTAACCCAGGACTTTCACACTGAGCTACATCTCCAGCCCTTTTTATTTTGACTTTTTTTTTTTTTTGAGATAGGGTCTAAGTCACTAAATTGCTCAGGTTGGATCAATTTTGGCATCCCCCTTGTTTAGACTTAAATGTATTCCTAAAAGAATGAAATGGATGGGTCTGTCATGGAAAGGAATAATCTCCACCATGGCTGCCCAGACAAAGGCTAAAAGACCAATTGTCCATCTGATTGTTTTGGAGCTTCACAAGAAAGTAAAACAAAAACACATCCAACATTGCCTTTAAAGCTTATCAACATGCACAGTTTAGGTAACTTAATTAAAACCTGAATCCCAGACAAATGTAAGTAAAACCCCTTAGTTTTAAAACCTTGAGAAAGCACAACAACAGTTATTGTAAGACCCAGATTCAAAGGGAAATGAAATTTTTCAAAAACTTTCAAAAGTAATCAAAAGCTAGTCAAAATTTGGTCTTTTTCTGCGACTCCTTCCATTTGACCTCAAACAGTATACTGATGATTTTACTTACAAGGATGAGAGGTTAATGTGTGGAGGATTTCTAATCCGAAAAGCGCTGTGGATCTAGGTTTGATTCTGAAGGCTTAGCACAATGAAATAGATCAACAATAAAATGAAAAGCGGAGGGATAGATCTATAGATCACATTAACTTGTGCATCTGGGTTATTTAAAATTTGCCTTTTACGGGAGTACGTTTGCGGTGCCTAATGATTATATTCCTCCTAGGGAGTTGATAAATGTGCAAAACACTTCTTAAAATGTTTCCGGACCCTCTCTCCCTCTCACCCCCGCTCCTTTGCCCTCTAGCTCTCGGTTCCAATCCCATTTGCAAGAGATTTGTCTCCCCATTTCCTATTATCGATCTTGTATTTCGCTCTTTGGGTATCGTTTAAGTGTCTCATATAAGAGAAACCATGCACTGTTTCATTTTGTGTGTTTCATTTAAGTTAAGCAAAACATTTTCATATTCCCAACAGAAGACAGAAAGCAGAAGGAAAACAAGGAAGCCCAAACACCACACATGTGCACTTAAGGAAGGGTAATAAATGCTAAAGAGAAGAAGCCTAAAATAGAAACATATCAATGCCCACGGCTATAGCAGCTAAGAACAGTCACTGTGGAGAACACCCGAAAACTCACTTAGCCCTGCATTTTAACTAACGCAACTGAGAAAAATGGCAGAGTAGCAATGACACCAGAACAGACATACCACATTTAAGACATTGTCTCAACTCTGGACAACTGATTGATGCAGAGATAAAGCATGCTTTAATCTAATGAATGTTACTTTTCAGCCTCTTACATGGTCACTGCTCTTTACTTGGGACTGCGTATAATGGTGTTGGATCCAATGCATTCAGGTGCAGAGAACTTGTCTGATATCCTGTTTCTCACACATAAGGATGACTTGGTCTCAGATATCAAAGAGATACTCAAATACTCCATTTAGGAAAAGATTATCACGATAGCTTCTTTAATGATGAGTCTGCATGATATAAAATAGTGGCTTTTAATTTAGTTCACAACAGAATTAAGGACTTGAAGCTTCACTAAACCTACATTTGGGGCCCTAGTGTTCAGCAATTGGGGAGAGGAAGACCAAAGAAAAAGAATGGAGAGAGACTAAAATGGGGTGGTCCATGTCTACTGCCATTCAAAATAGTCATTTCTCGTTGTTGCTATGAGAAATTGCACATGAGACAATGTTTCTGAGTTCTGAGGATTAATTAGAATCTGTTTCTGTAATAGTGTATGAAATGAACTTTATGCTCACATAAGGGTCTGAAATAATAAGTAATCATCCAAGAAATTGAATTTTCCATGATAGAACAAAAATGGTCATTTAAGTTGTAATATACACTTTAGATGTGGATTAAACAGGGTAAGAGAGAATTTTTTTCAGCCCCATCATTTCACAGCAAAACATTGTAGAATAGGGAAGCTAGAGGGTTCATTTCTGGGCACTCAACTACTTTGATGGGGCAAGGATCTTGCTCTCCTTGTTTTCTAAATAAAATTTCCATCCTTTACTATTAAATTTGTCAAGGTCACCATTATGTTCACTACTTCTAGCCTGAACCATCCTTTAATCCTCCATTTCCTTCTTTTCCTATTGCTCTTCCCTTGAATAATTGCACAGAACCTATCCCATCAATGTCTCCCTGGTGAGGATTTCGTGCCTCGTTTTCTTGATAGTATTAACAACATGAAAACAGAACTACCTAATTCGTCTTTCTCCTCAATCCACTGCAGGCATTTTTATCACTGGGGAAATGATGGTTTTCAAAAGAAAAATGGGGCACTTTCCCAAGAACATAGTAAAATCAATCTTATACACAAAAAGAACAATATTTAGATCTATAACATATCTGCAAAATCAATATTTCCTGACATGCAACTCTAATCACATAATTTGCCTACTTCACTACTTTCAACATTTTCTAATTGCCAAATAAATTGTCATAATGTATTGTTCTGCTCTTCGAGACCTCTCCAACATTGGCAGATACTTTTGAGCCATTTTCTCCTTTCTTCTCTGTAGCACTGGAAACTACACTGTCACTTCAGCATATTTTTCATGTTTATAACTCATTCTGTCCACTTTTTACTTTGAATCCATTCAGTGAGTACAGTTACACAAGTGGGAGAGTAGAGTCAGGAATTTCATCACATTTTTATCTTATTCTAAATTAACACAGAAACATTATAGTTTACTAGATAGTTTTCAGAGTTTGCCTAAGGGTGGATGACATCTATGTGAATAATTAGTGGTTTTTATTTTATAAAACTGAAGACTAAATTCATATGTTGAAAGCTAGTATTCAATAATGGCTAGAGTGATTATATTATGAGATGGAGAGTTTTGTGAAATGATTGAATCATGAGCGCTCCACCTTATAAATGGGGTTAATTTATCTTTCTAAAAAAGATCGAAAGGAGACATGTCTTTTCAAACTTCATACTGAAAAATCCCTGTACCACTGCAAGCAGTTCATAAATGATTCTGGCAAAGGGTCACAATACGACTATAGGAAAAGCCTGAATCTGTGCAGAGATTGCTTATGAGGTCACAGATATAATATACATAGTAACATAGATGGTAAAATCCTTTATTTGAGTTTTCGTATTGAAATGGGCAATGTGTTATGGTAAATTAACACAGGGTTCATCTTTGTTATTTTCAAATAACATGGCTGGATCATATGCTCCCTAGAATACCACAGAAGGAAGCATTTAGAAGCAAGTAAGTAGGATATTATTTAGAATAAATGTTTAAGCAAACTTTTGATGGCATGACGTAGATTTGCTTGATTGATTACAGTAAAATGCAAAAAGAGAATAAAATTAAAGGAAGAGTTTTTAAAGAAAGAAGAACTTAAAGATTTAGAGAATGCTCAGCTTGGTCATGTTGTAAAGAATGAAAATCCTATACAGGGGAAAATGACAAAGACATGGTCAAGCAGTCATTGTCTAAGGAGGTAAGTATGGAAGAGCAGTAGCCCAGTGTTACTCAAGACAATGGAAGAAGGATCTCACAGGCATTTGAGGGATCGAATCTGCTGTGTTTATCACAGAGGAAGAATGTTAGGAACCCCAGAACAGAATAACTTCAAGGCTCTGCTCTTGGTGCAGCACTCCTCCGCTACCCAAGCTGGAAACAGTAAGGTCCAGCAGTGCTTAGGCTGCCCCTCTGAAAGGCACAGACTATAAACTTTCCCAGTGTACCCAGAGTTGTTCTCATCGGAGTGCAGGGTGCATAACTGTGAATCTGGTTACCCCCAGGCAGATTGCAAGAGAGGGCTTTCGCCAGAGGCAACAGATGCAGTGCCACTAAAGGAAACCCTCAGCGGGGAGTGCTGGAGAAGCTGAAGGAACACTATGCTGAGACCCAGAATGGGAGAGCCACGGGCACAAGACTGACCATCAACTCCTGACAGCTGCAGCCTGAGCAGCTCCCAGAAAAGACAGAATGCTTCTCAATGCCACCCCTCCATGACCAGAAGACAGAGCTCCAAAATCAAAGATTTTTTTTGAGCTTTAAATTTTTGTCTCTCTTGGGTTTTGAATTCCTTTAGGAAATGCCCTTTAGGGCATGTTATTCCTCTTTTTTTTTTTTTTTTTTTTTTC
>NW_022900944.1:28494383-28515700 GCF_012274545.1 Fukomys damarensis
TTTTTTTTTTTTTTTTTTTTTTCCGTACTTCTCTTTCTTTTGGCATGGAAATCTCTATCATGTGCCTATCCCACAATTATAGTTAAAAAAACAAATAACTTGTGTGTCTTCACAGTTCATAGAACTGGTGAAAAGTTTCCCTTATGCTGAACAACACTTATCAAAATTTTTTTGTAATGATTGAAACCAGGAAATTTGTACTGAGCTACCTTCTAAGTCATTTATTTTTTTACTTATTCATGTTTTATTTATTATAGAAAGGTTCTCTAAATTGCTAGACTGGGCTTCAACTTGCTGTCCTCCTGCCTCCACCTCCAAAAGTGATGGATAGCATTACAGATACGCAGCGCCAGCCAGGCTTAAATCACACCTTTGTCTTATCTATATTTGAATTAGATGAAACCTTGGATCTCAGACTTTTAAATTGGTGCTGGAAAAGTTAAGCATTTATTGAGAAGTAATGGTTATATTTGCTTATGAGAGATACAATGCTTTGAAGACAAATAACTATGGGCTGAAGGTAAGTGTTCCACCAGCCCCAAATTCATATGTAGAGATATAATAATACCCAATATTATGATATTAAAAGGTGGATCCTTCCAGGAGTAAACCATCAGGATTCCATCGTCATGAATGGAATCAGTGTCTTTTAAAAAGACATTGAACATTACATATTGAGGCCATACTCGAGTGAAATAAATAAGACACACATGTGTAAATACCAAATAGTTTCTCTGGTGTGAAAAACTTGAAGTGTAAATAAGGTCCAAATGGTATGACTGGCAATGTGAAATAGGAAGAAAAGGGCTAAAGGTGTAGGGGAAGTGGAAGGGTAGGGGAAAGGAAATAAGGGAGAAAAAAAAATATGAGAAAAGGAAAAAATGGAAACAAAGTTTTTGTAGATAGGGAAGGGTGGAGGGGGTAATGGGAGGGCTGGGAAATGAGGAAAAATAAGACCCAAGATACATCATGTAAAGGTACAAGATCCCAATGATGAGTGTAACTGTACTGTGTACCTAAAAAGTACCAATAAACTCAATTTTAAAAAAAGAGAGGTTAAAGGAAGGTGTCTTGCCCTTTCTATCAGTGAAAACAAGAACAAATTACCACCTTCGAAGCAGAGAACAACCCATCACAGACACCAAGTTTGGTGTCACCTTGAACTTGGACTTCCTAGACTCCAGAACTATAAGGAATAAATTCTTATTTTAAAATTGTGCAGTGTGACATATTTTGATAGAATAGTTCAGATGAAAAACAACAACAAATCGTAACATTTTCATTTCTAGTACTGCTGTTTGTATCTCTTCTTTTACTTTCTTGGCTGGGTTGGCCAGAAATATATCATGATTGCTAAACATTTTCAAAGAACTAGCTATAAAATCCAGTGATTTATCTCTATTGTTCTCTTAACTTTAATATCATGAAGTCTGAACTCATTTTTATGTTTTCTTCTTCTGAATGATTTACCTTAACTTTGTATTGTTTCCTCATTTATAAAGTAGGGAAATTAATTTCCTTATTTTAATGTTACTTTAATATACAGTTTAAGATATATATATATATATATATATATATATATATATATATATATTTACAGATGTACTTTCCAATAATATACTGATTTATCTACATCTTACAAAAATTTTTGTCATATATTTACTTTTTAACTTACATCAAAGCATTTAAATTTTTTCTCTTAAGATTCTAACCTATGTAGTATTAGAAATGTGTGTATGTGTCTGTGTGTCTGTGCTGCTTTACTATCTAAGTATTTTGTAATGTTCCCAATTCAATTATAGAAATTAATTATTTGTTTAATTTTATTCATGGCTAAGAGCGTAATTGGCTTGGTTTCTAACTTCTATAAAGTTTTGTAAATGAACCTTGCCTCACAGATGTGGGGGGCTGCCCTCCTGATTGTGCCCAAAGTAGGCTGTGAGTGGTGCAGGCTGTAAAGAGTTAATCCCCCACCACTGGCTTATTTAAGAAGGGTGTGGAGCAACTAGATGTAATGTTGCTCTTCTGCCAAAAGTGATTACCAGATATTTTAATTCCAGCTGATTTCCTACTCACATCAGAAGCGCTTACCTGTTTCATGCAAAGGCCATACATTCCTGAAACACTGCATCCACTCTGGGTGGCCTTCAACAAGCAGATGATCCCTTGTGAGTCCAAGCCACACATTGGGGGCCAATTATCTGAGCCCCTGCACTGGGTTCTGATCTCCTGCTCAGTGCCATGGGACAAAGCACGATGAAAGGTATAGAGAGAGTTAAAGACACAGATACAGGGAGCAAGGATGACCAGTACTTGAGCAGTCAGAAGCTTGAACAAGAAAAGATCCTGAACACTCAGAGGGGTCAATATTTATTGATAACATCATAGTTATATTGAGGTTTCCGTGAAGGGCTGATGTGGAGTTGCCATGAGCACAATGCTGATGCAGGTAACACTTGTAAAGAAAGAGATAAAGCATTCTTGAACGAGGTGAAGAACAGACACAATATAGGTTTTCTTTAATAATTAACCTTGCCTTTCTAGTAAAGAAGGTTTTAACTTTAAAAATGGAATGTGGGTGTGAGTTACTCTGACCCGGGCTCCTGGACTTCAGCCAAACTCAACTCGCTTTTCAAAACAAGCCAAGTGTGGTGTTAACTCTTTATATCCTGAACTGCTCACAGCCTGCTTTGAGCATAATTAATTTTATCTTAGTGAATATCCCATGTTACTTAATGGAACTTTCTCTATGTGTCAATTAGGTCAAGTTGATGGGCATTTCTGTTCAGGTCAATTATATAATTTCAATTTGATGCCCGATTCATGTATCTAGAGAACGCTAAATCTCTAGCTAAGCAGTAAGTATATCTATTTCTCATCATTTTTACAAATCTTTATCTCCTGTAATTATATACTCTGCTCTTAATTACATAAACACTAGTAGATTTTTTTCCTCTCTTTTTCTCTTTAAGAATTGACTTCTCTTTGATACTTAATGCCCCTCTTTGTCTTTGACAATGTTTTTGAAATCCTCTTTTGTAGTGCTCTAGCTTTCTTTTGATAACTGAAGGAATCAAATATCATTCTCCAGCTGTTACTTTTAATCCACATGAGTCTTTATATTTAAAATCAGTTTCTTATACACCACATAAATTTGGGGGCCTTTTAATTTTTTTCATTAAAATGATAGTATCATTCATCTTGTATCCTTTGATCATTAACATTTAAAATGATTTCGTATACTAGATGAATATTTACCATGCATCTCTTTTATGTCAGTTGTTTTTCTTTCTTCTTTTTTTTTCCTTCTTGAAGTCTTATTTATTTATTTCTCATTGAGTTTATTGGTGCATTTTAGGTGTACAGTACAATTACATTTATCACTGGGCTCTTGTACCTTTACATGACAGGTCTTTGTTCTCATTTTTTCCCCTTGTCCCTGCCCTTCCTTCACCCACTCCCCGCTTCCTTCTTTACAAATATTTTATTACAATTTTTTCGTTTTCTCATATTTTTTCTCTCTTTTTAATTATCTGGTTTGAATTGAGTATATTATCTAAGTATGTTTTATCTCCACTTCTAGCATATGAAACAGTCATTAAAGAACAAATTTTAGACTTTCAATTTTCTAATGTGGGCCTATCTCCAACCAGTACTCATCCACATTATGCTTTCCTCAGGTATCTTGTAAGAGTCTTCCCACCTTCTTCTCCCCATGCTTAACAGTATGCTATCATGCATGTGTGACTTCTCCATGTGCTATTCAGCACCTAATGCATTTTATTATCTCTTTAAACATATATTTCATAGTTTAACCAAATGAAACATAAGAAAAAAGCTGTAGTTAACCCTTCTCTTTTTCTTTCTCCTTCTTTTTTAATATAGGTTAAGTTTTCTAATCAATATTATTTTTCTTTCCCCTAAAGAATTTCTTTTACATCTGCTGTGATGTTTCCTCTGTTTTTCATTATCTGAGAACAGTTTAATTTCTTACTTATGTTTAAAGGAGAGTTAAACTAGATACAAAGTTATGTGGGTATTTTATTTTTCTTTCAGAGCTTTTGACTCAATTCTCTCATTGTTTGCATAGATTCTGTTGAGAAGTATATTGCAATTATTTTTCTGGTGCTGGGTGGGTAAATTGTTTTCCCTACTCTCACGGCTGAAGTTTTTGTTTTATTTTATTTTATTTTTGACTGGAGGTATTCTGAAATAAGAATATGATATACTGATATGTAGATATTCATTATAGGCTTTTTTTTTATTTATCCTGCTTTGTGTTTTCTGAGCTTCCCTAGTATATGAATGATGTTTGAAGTTCTTATTCCTATATTTCTTCTTTATTCCTCGTATGCTAAATATGTAAAATAAAATATTATATTATTATTTTAAATTTTCCCATAGTTTTTGATGCATGATCTCTTTTTTTTCTCTCCTGTAGGCTTATTTTGTTTATTAATTATTTTTTCATATTACATTTAAATTTGGAAAACGTACCTGTCTTTAAACTGAATGATTCATTTCTTGGCATGTTTGGTCTCTTGGGAAACCCAAAAAATACATTCTTCGTTTCTTTTACAGTGTCTTTGAATTCTATGATTTCCTTTTGATTATATTTTAGTGATCCTGTACCTCTGCCCACATCACTCATCTGTTTTACATGCTGCTTACTTTTCCATTAGAGCTCTTAACATATTAATCACATTATTTTTAATTCTCTATTCAGCAATTTCAACTTTGTGTCACTTCTGTGTTTGGCTCCAATGTTTGTTTCTCCAATTTAGATTGTGCTTTTTTGTAAGCCTTTCAATATTTTTGTTAAACTATGGACATATTGTATCAGGTTATGATAACTAAGGGAAGGAGATCTATAGTTTTAGTATTTATTAACTCTGATTAGCAATGGAATATCTTTAATATATGTTGTTGCCATGGGACCCAGAGGCTTCAAAGTTCTCTAGCGTCCTTGCTTTTGTTTCTCCTGTTAATTTAGGTCTTTTTAAAGTAACCCTTTTCAGAGAAAGCTTATGTTGTTCAGATTTTTCATTCAGCACTGACTGTTAGAATATTGGATTTCTGCTGGCAAGGTAGCAAGGAGTGAAGGTAGGGAATTACAGATTCTGTAATATGTCATCATATTATGAAATGTCAGTTTTTTCAGTAGGCTGTACCTCTGGGCTGTGGCGTTCACAAGTGTTTCTCAGCTCTTTGTTTCATCTTCTTTAATGAGGTTATAGAAAGGGGACTGGAGCTTGTTAATTTCCCTTCTACACTGAATAAAAGCTTTGGCAAAGTCTTTACCTTAGAGAGGAAGCCTCTGTTACAGAGAAGACTAAGAATATTTAATAATGATTATTTTTCTTATTCATTTTTCAGAGCCAAGAAAAGATCTCTCTCAAGTGAGATTTCTGGAAGTAAAAATCTACAGAAATATGGACAGCTTTCAGAGACTATTCCATGGAATTTCTCTTGCTCGTGCTGGTCCACACTCCATTGGCAGCACTTTATCAAAGTTACCATTTAAGGCCGTCCATGAGTCCACTGCTCCAGTGTCCTCTACTCCATATAGGTATGTCTTGGTAATGAATTGCTGGATTCAACTGCCTCTCTAGGTTTGGGTGTGACAGTGTACTCAGAACTCGATTTTTTGATGAGTACAAAATAATTCGTTGGTCTGTGAGAATTCCAGTCTAAATGATCATAGACTATTGCAAATTTTCTTTTGCAACATATGCATCTACCTGGACATTTAAAATGCAAGGTTCATTAAGATAAAAATCTTTGATTCTGGTTCTTTAATAATCTTCACAGATGAAGGAACAAGTTTTGCCTTGTGTTCTCTGTAACAATAATTCATTTATGTGCGGATGACATTTCCCTAGCTGGGAAAAGAGAAACACATGAGGGAAAAGAACACTGATTGAATGTGTGACTCTTAGAAATATAACACAATTGTACATACACACAGTTATAGCTATAACTATATAAACACAAAAAGGTGTGCATAATTTTATCATTGCATAAGTTGATTACACAGCATTAAAATAAAAGGATATTTTGGGGGGATTTTGTTTTACTTATTTTTTACAATTTTGATTCAAAATAAATGGTGCATAACATTATATCCATTCATAAATTATAAGCTTATGGAAAAACACATGGTTTATGTTTTAATGCACAAAATTATCAGTCACTAAACTGAACACAGAGTAAGAATATAGTGGATGGTATAAAGGACATAAGAAATAAAAGGATATAAACAATGGTAAGCTAAGAGCATATTTGAGTAGTTAAAACCGTAAATTTTAGTTCTAATTATTATGTAGCAATTGAGCTGATAGAACATTATGTTCAATATTGAAAATGAAGACAAATGATATCCAATGAGTACCTACTTTCTGAAGGATATAATTTAATTTCAAAAGTATTACAGATGTTGAACAAGAGTACTTGTATGTGTCTAGTCAGATTGCTAGTTGCACAGTTCAAATATGAATCCTTTGTTCATTATTGACTCGAAAGCTTTTATTCTACTTTTTCATTCATTGATGTTATATTTATATAGAAAATAGATGAATAACTGCCCTTGTAGTAAATTAATGATTGAAGAACAAAACTCAAACATTTGAGTAGAGCAAAAAAGTCAAAGCTTATTTTTTTCATATCATTTCAGGTAACTTTTTAATATTTAACATTTTAAGATAAAATTATAAATAAATAAAATATTTCAATAAATCATTTGGAACAAATTATCCACATGTATAATGTAGTTCATCTTGTCATCCTATCTTGCTATTTTCCTTCTTTCTCCTAATACATTATTATGGACTTTTCAGTGGAGTATTCAATAGTCTTCATAATGTTGTCTTTCATTAGTGCATGGAAGGAAATTACTGGCATTTTTCAAAATGAAAAACTGTAATCAGTTTATGTTAGATGTGTTGCCATAAATGCTTTCTTTTCTGCTTGTCACTGCCCTGGGTGGAAGAGAAACACAATTAGTAGAAGAGAGGAATCTGTTCGGCAAGCTTTTTCACATTTTACAAATGGTTACAAAGTGATAATTAACAATGTGCTAAATACTAGGTGATAATGCTCAACAGAATAAGGTGAAAATTAGTTGTCTGAAATATGATATCGGAATGGTTCATTTCCTTACAAGCGATTGAAGCAGACAAAAATAAATGACAATCTCTGGTTTTAAGGAAGATAATACACTTTGTCAACTCGATTGAATTTAATCTCTCCTAGTCAGTATGATCTTTCATTCATGCCTCTGTTCATTCAGTAAACAGTTATTGAATACCAACGTTGTGCCCGTCAAAATGAGGATTGCTAAGGAAAAAGCAGAAATAATAGACACATGGTCTCTAGCTTCTTGGGAATTCTACTATATTGATTTCTGCCACTGTCAATGTCAATTTTATATCTATATGCTCATCATCAAAATTGACTAGAGCAAAAAATTCTGTGTTAATAGGGGAAGCACAAGATAGGAAATATTAGAAGACCCGTATATGATGGAGAACTCATCTTTTTCTTCTCATGCTCGATCTTAACCTTTACAGTAAAAATTTAAAATGTTATCTGTTCAGCACAACCTACCACCCTTTTAAACATAAGCCATTCATCCAATTACTATTTATCACTTGATCTTGGAGCGTGTTAAATCAAACGTTCTAAATGAATGGTTGAAATGATGGAGATGTTTGATCACTTTCCATGTCTCTCACAATTATTGTAACATCCAGTGGAAGAAAAAGTCACCAGAGGCACCAACTCCTTAACTCAAAAAAAGATTTAGTGTTTTATCTCATCAGTAACCAATTGTTTTGCTCAGTGATTGTCAATGATACATTCAGTTTACAATACATTAAACTGAAATTTGCTCTCTCTACTTTTGACTTTCTTATTGTGAAAATATTTTTCCTGTTGGCACTAACCATCTATTGCTCTCCAGTCAAGCAGCAATGACCCACCTGGTCAGTTCTGAGTCCTAGGTCCCTCTATGTCAGATGTGAGGAATGAAAAATACCATCTATATTGCTAATGAGTAATATGAACTGAAGTTAGGGTGATAATATCGAAAATGGAGAAATAGAAGCAAATCTAAAATATTAGATAGGACATTTTAATTTATTGGAGAATATCTAAAAGTGAAACAGCAACTATACAAGTGACAAACAGAAGTATGGTATTGTCTGTAGCTGTACCACCCTGAATACACTTGATCTCCTCTGATCTCGGAAGCTAAGCAGAGTTGGGCCTGGTCAGTATTTAGTATGAGTATGGGAGGAGAACAGTATTATCCTTCACTAAAATTGGTAACTCAGAAGAAAGAGCAGAACAAAGGGGGGTATAATTGATTCCAGTGTACACATGTTGATAATGTCATTTATTGAAAAAAATGCTAATTTGCTAATAGAAAAATGTAACTGTTACATTTTTAAATCAGTGAGGCTGAAAAATGTCTATTCATTCATTCCTTTTGAGAGAGAACAAAGGAAGAATGGTTGTTGGCTTTACAGTAGAAATACTGAGGGCAAGAGATCAAAGAAGGAAATTTAGAGACATTCGTAGCCTTTTGCAATCATCCAGCACTCAAGAGGTATATATTTCTGATTACATAGACAAGAGAAGGGAAAGAGAGTTTTGATTTAAAGAGAATAAAATCATAAGAAAAAAGAGGCCCATGGGTGGGATCTTTGGGAATTGAGACAACAAAATCCAAGTGTAGTTGGAGAGATAGGAGAGCCAGGAGAAAGTAATAAAAATGCAAAAAGGATGGGGATTCAAGAGGAAAGACAAAGGAAATAGTGCAAATATGCAGGAGAACTCTGGTAAATGTAAGTCGATGCCTTCTTTGTTCAGGATCTATGATATATTGGGGGAACTCAGTTGTGGGAAATCCTTAGAGTTGAGACAGACTTTGATAGATTGGCAAATATAAATGAAGACTGGCAGAGCTTTATGAAATATAAAATACCATTTTGGGGAGCTGATAGGGACATAAAAATGTCTGCTTTTTCAAGATTGCCATATCTTGTGTTGAGCTGCACCCCCAAAGCCTGATATGGTCATACATGGGCTTCTTCAGAGGTGGCTGGATTTAGAGTGTGTGACTCTGGAACTGATTCATGGTGTAACGCTAGAATCAAGGGCACAAGGACTAAGGGGGTGAGTGCTGCCCGCCCGCCCTAAGTGATCCAGAGAAGACACAAGGGGCAGAAAAATACTGTTAAGGTCCCTTTTTAGCTTTTACAGTTTTCTGCCATCCTGAACCACTACCCCTCTGCTGAGCCACCCTGTCTTGGAGCTAGTGAATTATATACTCAAACCTGCACAAACTGAGCTTAATAAACCTTTCTCCTTTTCTCCCTTTAACTTTGGATATTGGGTATTTTGTCTCAGCAATGACAGAAAAGTGGCTAAGACAAGACTAGTAGGAGCTTTCCCCAGAAAAATATCAGACTGTCTTTCCTTTTGCTAATGTAGAGCTCTGCTTTACTCTCTGTTCCCTAGGCAGTGCCTTCTTTAGCACCAGTGTGTCCGTCATGTTGCCCTCACTTGACCCACTCGCTGCCCTTCTCTATTATGCTTTGCTTCCTGCCAGGACAAGTCACCTTTCCTGCACTGATGGATGGCACAGCTCGTGTCTAGATGGCCCTCCAAAGCTTCATTCAGTCAGAGTGGGGGCTTTATGGAGGTGGCTGCATGTAAAGCATATGGTGCAGGCATCAAAGATGTGTGACTACCAGATCAGTCCACTTATTGGTTTGGCATCGTTCTGGCTGGGAGTAAGGATGTGAGTGCTGCACCTGCATCAAACATAAGGGACACAATGAGGGCCAATGCATGCTCTCCCCTGCTTGCTTGCCATGGACTATTTTTCCTCTGCTATACCCCTGTACCACGCCACCCTATCTTGGAACCAGCTGACTATGGACTGAAACCTCTACAAACTGTTACCCAAGCTTTTCTTCCTTTATGTTTGACATTGGGTATTTTGTCTCATCAATGACAAAAGCAACTAAGACAAAAGGGGGGGGCAATAAACTCAATTGGGAGGGGACTTAGCTCAGTGGTTCTGCCGCCTGCCTCACAAGCACAAGGTCCTGAGTTCAATCCCTGGTACAAAAAAAAAAGGCCAAAAAATAAAAATAAAAAAAGCAACTAAGCAATTGATGTCCTTTAAATTTGATATCTCATAAGGTTTTTCCTTTGGAGGCCATAATCAAAACAATGACAGGAAAAAAGAATGTTAGTGGCGGTATTTATCATTCTGTTATGGGAATCACCAAAAAGGCACAATTCCTTGTCATTTCTCTTTTCATAACCTTTTTATACTATTTTATATTCTGACCCTTTCAGGACTAGATGCTGTAATATATATGACCATTATTATCTCCATAAGTATCAGAGGATCCTTTAGGGTTTCTCTAACTTTTAATTAAATACTCCCTGTGGGTTTTCTATAAAATGGAATGTTATTCAGCCATAAAGAATGAGAAATTAGAGTCATTCAAAGGAAAACGGATGTATATTGAGGTCATACTCATAAGTTAAATAAATAAAACACACATATGTAAATACCAAATAGTTTCTCTGATGTGAAAAACTAAAAGTGTAAATAAGATCCAAATGGTATAACTGACAATGTGAAATAGGAAGAAAAGGGCTAAAGGTGTAGGGGAAGTGGGAAGGGTAGGGGAAAGGAAATAAGGGGAAAGAAAAAATATGAGAAAAGGAAAAAATGGAAACAAAGTTTTGATAAATAGGGAAGGGAGGAAGAGGTGAAGGGAGGGCAGGGGTGTGGGGAAAAATGAAAACCAAGAACTGTCATGTAAAGGCACAAGATCCCAATGATGAATGCAACTATACTGTATACCTAAAATGTACCAATAAAGTCAATGAGGAAAAGATGCTCCCTTTAATAAATTATTCTTAATATTCTATTGTGAGTGCCTCACCTGGTTCCATCAAAACTCTAACCAATATTTAGTCTAGTTATGTTAGTTCCTATTCTCTCATTGCTGAAACAAAATATCTGGCATCCAAAGCTGAAAGGGAAAAAAAATATTTGGCTTATAGTTTGTAGAGGTTTCAGCCCCTAATCAGCTGGCTCCAAGAGTGGCAAGGGGCCAGTCGTTCATGGTGGAGGAAGCCGCAAAGAAGCCACAAGAGGCTTAAACAATGTCTTTTCGCTTCTTCTATCTTATTCAGAGTAACAGAATTAGGTCAGTACCAAACCAATCACTCATATTTAGTAGTTTACTAGTGACACACCCTTAATCCCAGCATCATACTAATTTCACCCACCTCCAAAAAAGACTGCAAGAGGCTTTGGGAGGACATCTAGACACAAGACACAACATCCTGCCTTGGGCCCACTGATAATTCATGAACATTCCTTTATGAAAAAGGCAATTAGTCCATCTCTAAAAGTTGCCGGAGTTCTAACAGTTTAAGCATTGCTGAAAAGCCAAAATTCAAACTCTCCTTGAGATTTAAGACAACTTGATAGCTGCAAGTTCCTCTACAAATGAAAATAAAGTTAAAGACTTCCAACACTCAATGGCACAAGATAGACATTACTATTGTCAAATAGGGGGATATAAAGGAATGGGAGCAAGGGAAGCACAAACTTCCCCAGGGAAAATGTTAAATCCCACACTCCCACTACCAGCATCCTCGGTAATCTATGGCAAGTGGTGAACCCCAGCAGGCTCCCAGGCCTTCTTCTAGAATCTGGGTGGAAACCTTCCTGACCTCTTAACTCTTCCCTTCTGCATGAGCCTAAAAACAGCACCATGTGGATCATATCAAGGTCTGCTGCCAGCTGGAGCAGTGGCCTGGATTCCTTCTCTCTTGACTGTATGGATCACCTGCCTGGATCACTGAACACTCTGAATCCAATCCCAAGGAATACATTCTCTAGGCTGACACAACTCTGAAATCTTTCACCTTTACAATTCTTAGGATTTTAAGGGTGTTGTCCTTCTACTTTTTTGGGATACCCCCGGGGTGTATTTGTTATTCTCCCATTTATTCTAAGCAATCAAGGTCTCCTCTGCTCTATCTTTGCAGTCCACAACTTTCCCGGAGCTTCCCTTCTAGTACTTCACACAATCAGAGGAACTTCTCTAGAACTATTACAAATTATTGCAAACTATTGCAAATTATTACTGAAAATATACTCTTTGGAGCTTCCTTTTTAGCCCAACTCAAACCTTTCAAATCACCCATCTGGGGTCTTTGCTTTGATTCTCAAATACATCTGGCTAAAAGCCCCCAACAGCAGCCATGCCACAGCCTCAACATTAGCCTGCCTTGAAATTTCTTCTATTAGATTAGTTAGTTTGCCACCCTTAATCTCAGTCTCAGAAAAAGTCTCTTGACACAAGCAATGAAGGCAAACTTTCTACCAGGCTATAACATGCACATTCTGGAGCCCAAGAGTCCACGTAATCCTTCGCAGCAGAAACTTTGCAAGCCTGGTCTTTACCAGCTTTCTGATCTTCTAGCATTGATCAAAATCTATCATACAGAACAGCCTATGACATTCCAGGTCTACTTCTTCAGCCAACATCTCCAAACCTTTCTTAATCTTCACCTTTCCATAAGCCAGGTCTAAAGGGTATTGAGCAACATGACCATGTAATGCCATAGCATTACTCCTGGTACCAAATTTCTGTGTTAGCTACTCTTCTCTCATTGCTGAGAGAAAATACCTGACACTCAAAGTTAAAGGGGGAAAGCTTTATTTAGCTTATAGTTCCTAGAGTTTCAGCCCATAATCTTCTGGCTCCATGGCAGAGTGGCAGAGGAGTAACAATTCATAGCAATAGAAGCAGCACAAGCAACAAGAGAGTTTACCAGTGTTATTCTACTCCTTTTATCTTATTCAGACTACTGGGATTGGGGTGATGTCAAACCAATCACTCATGTGTAGGGGTTTAGTAATCACAACACCCTTAATCCCAGCATCATACACCCTGCCACTGCCAAAAATGAAAGCTCTATCTCATCTGTATGAGGCTTTGTGGGAGGATATCCAAACGCAAGCCACAGCACTAGTGTAAAATAAAGATCCCATGTACATTATTCTTCAGCTTGCTTTATTTTCCTTCAGAGCATATCACCTTATGAAATGGCTAGCTGTATATCTATTTGTTCTCTATCTCACCTGCTAAAATGGAAGAGCCACAGTCAATGATTTTTGTGTACTATTTTTATCACAGTGGCTCATTGTCCAGAACAATGTTTAGTACGTAGTGGTCTGTACATACACAGATATACATATATAAATGAAACTTTATGTACAAAAATTGATGAATATTCATAAAAATCATATTTATCATAGCTTTAGAATTAACTTTCTAAAATCTTTTTTTCAATATCTTTAGAAAAAGAAGCAAATTACATACTAAATTATTTTGACACTATCGCAACTAGTCATAAGTAATGATATCCTAAAAGTTTTAATCTTAAGAATTCTAAAGCTTTCATTCGTAAGAGAATTTTGCATGTGTGCCTTATCAAAAACAATTGTGTGCATGTGTACATGTGTTTGTGGTAGATATTTCAAAATTATTGTATTTTATACATTAATAAAGACAGCATTTCCCTACAAAAATATTTAAAAATTTGTAATTTTCTAAATAGATCTAGTTTTTAATATGTATATTCTGAAGGGAATTTGGAGGAGAGATTATAGTACAAGAAGAAAATAATATGTCCATATGTATTTTAATTTAACAGAACCTTTAAAATTATTGTTTTAAAGAATTTTATATTCACCAACAATCCAGAGGATATTCAGAGATTGCCAAGAAAAGATAATTGCATCTTTAAAAATTTTAAGCAGTGTGATGTGCTTAACTCTGAGCTATTTTTGAGTATTTAAGCCTCACATATACATTTTTAATTTTGATTGCTCCACTGAGTCATGGAGCTATTCACCAGAGATGTACTGCAGAAAAAAATCTACAAACACAGTTAACTCACCACTTAAACTTGCCCACTGTGCAATTATTTTTTGGCAGATATTAGAAATTCCACTCTTCAAAAAATATGATACAGCAAAACAAAGTGTTTGGCACACACACATATAATAATTTCCTATACACTTTCCATATTATTGATAAAGTAATGCAAACTATATCACCTTTTATGAATTCTTAAAATGCACAAATATCTTCAGATAAGTGACCTCATTTCATACTACCCCCAAAAGACTCATGAGAATGATATCATTTCTAATTTTATATGAAAAAGCATTCAGCACAAGGTAGTTACACGATGTGTTTGAGACCATCTAGCAATGGGAGTGATCAAAATAAGCCTCAGAAATCCTATGCAGATGAAATTGCATTTCAGTCCTCTCCTGCAGAAACTCTGGGCCTTTGGAAATGTAATTTACACTTCTTGATTCTCAGATTTTTTTTTCAGTTATAAAACTGTGAGTGGCAATATTTGGCTTATAGTATTTTTATGAACATTAAATTATATTTGTCTTGTGAAAATATATGTGCTGATGGCAATAATGCTTGTTAGTAGCAGACCAAGAAGAATGAATTCTCATTTTATTGATATGTTGCTATTATTTTGATTCTCATTTAGATTTGTTTCTTATTTATTTATTTATTTATTTATTTATTTATTTATTTATTTATTTTTGGTAGCAGAGATCGAACTCAGGACCTCACACATATGAGGCAGGCAATAGAATCACTGAGCTAAATCCCTGGCCCTTCTCATTTAGATTTGAACTGTATTTGAATTCCAAGATATTTAACTGTGTAGAATTTTGAAGCATTGATTATTGCATTTCCTTATTAGAAATATTTGATTTTTTAAAAAATTCATTTAGGTTGAAATCATTGGCATTTCTGGAAAGATGAGGATCAAATGTTTTTGAATCTCTGGTGGCAGTTCTCAGGACACTAACGTACGGTTATCAAATTTCTAAATCCACTACAAGAGATAGTGCAGATGATCCTTTGTTCCCATCCTAGAAATGGTAGAGAATGGGCTTTCAAACAAACTTAAATTTAAATATTATTTTATCCACTTTCTGTATCAGTTTCAATAAAATCATGTAGCTTTCTAGGAGCTTTACTTGCCCTTTTGCAAAACTGTTACAGTACTCAATGTTCTTCTGTGTCTTAATGAGTATGGATAGCTTTGATCTCTGAATTAGTAAAGATAGCCTAGTTCAGTGGTGATGAACTCATGCCATCGGTGTTATTTTCTTTTAAGTCAAAACTATTAACATATAAGCTTTGTTTTTTTGAAACCTTAATATTCAGGTCTAATTGTAGTATTGGCACTTTGGAATAAATAAATGGGTTTGGAGTATGGGCACCTGTCCTCTGAAAGATTTCCATTACTGGCCTAGGTAATCCTTGGCTTTCAGATAACTTAAAGTGTCAGCGTCATCTCATAATAGACATTTTGTTCATTAAACATTAGTTGTTACTCTGAATGATTTACCAGACCAAGGTCCCCTTTACCTTTCTTCAGCATCCCTGACTGTATCCCTGACTCTGTGCTTCCACAAATGTTGTTTAAGGAGAAGAATTATTTAGAGAGTTAAACATCAACAATTAAATGTTTTCAACTGGGATGATAAGTATAATTTGTGCTTACATATATTACTGAAAAGAAAATCATATTGCCAGGTACCAGACACTGAGAAGTAGGGAACTAATTTTTTTCCAGTGGACTCAGTAGATGAAAGTCATAATTGTGGACAGCGGGGTTACCTATACCACAACTAGTATTATAGTTGACAAGCAGAGTCATTTTGAGAAATGTTAAATCATAAAATTCCACACTGATGTGGATCACAGGCAGTTTTCTGTATATGAAGTGAACATGACTTATCCAAAGTTATTTTTCTGCTCTGACAGGTTATTCTTATTCTAGTATATATTATCTTTTCACCAAATATATTGCTTTCAATTTCAAAAAAATGTGTTAGGGCTGAGAAAACAAAAGATACTCCTCAAAGAGACAAACCTCAGAAATTCATAGACTTTTTTGTATATTTATATCAAACTCAAAGTAATCATTTTGCAGTTTTTACTGAAAGGAAGAACAGATTCTAAAATGTAAGTTTTGCACAATTGTTTTGTAACAAAATTACAGATGAAGCCTTCAAAATTATTGTGTGAACAGTAAGCAATTGCAACATGACAGGATAAGAAACTTCTGTATTTGGCACTTTAAACTTAGCATAAGAGACATAGTTTGAATTTAGATATTTTCTTTTATCACTTTGATCATCTTTCTTCAATGTTTTTCTTGTTTTCAGCAAGTCTGGAGATAACTCTATAAGTTCCTATTTCCAGGAGTAAATCAGATGTTTTCAGTTTCATAAACTTATCTATTTTATCAGGATACCACTCTATCCTTGAGTTGCCTTTATAGTTCACTGCTAGCGGGTAAAACTTTTACCTTCCTTCACCAGTACATCACCTTGCTCAGAGGTGTCATTGATACTGAAAAGTCATATATCCTGCATCTCTAAATTAGCCCATAGTCAAGGAGTGTCTGATGTAATATGCCTAGCTGAACTTCTTGCCCTCAAATAGATTCACTCATCTGATATAAATGTGTACTCTAAAGTATATAAGATTGAGACTGGGAACAGAAATCTACATCCTTACCCAGGTTGTTTTACTATCTTTACCTCTTTTCTCCCTCCATATCTCTTCTATGAACAATCTTTCAGCAAACCACTTTCACAAGAAATGTCATCTCAGGTGGCACTACTAGTCCTGACCTAGGACATTAGGAATACGCATCCTTATTAGTGCAGTCAATATTCTAGTGCCTGAAACTAGCTAAGAGGCACAGTTACAGAAAACACTCTTTGCAAGGTTTTCAATGTAGTTTGCTCAAACATTCCAGCAAAGAAGCAAAGAAAAAAAAATAGATAAAAAAGGCTTAAAACAGTATTCCTAACCATGGAGTTCTGCACTGAAACGTGGAATATTGCTGCATGTGGTATCAACAGTGTTGAGTCAGCCTCATAAATAAAGTATTACTCCCGTTAACTTTGCATGCTAATTTTATTAAGTAAGCTTTCAAATTCTCACTAGTGATCTTTCAGATGTAGAAAATAAGATTTCTTTTTAATAATATAAACATTGGTAACCTTTCAGATCACTGACACGGGGACTCTGACAAATGACTTTGCAGTGTATGGGAACATAATGGAGTGTATAGTCCTGCTATGTTATTTTTTTTAGGGTAATCATTGAAATATGTAAAGGTTGGACATCACCCTCTAAGGGACCCATAGAAAATCTGATGTCCAAAGAAAAGGTTTAGAAGTTTGAAGGCATGTGAAGAACTAAAAAATTATGGACACAACCTGAAAATCTCTCACAAGGACTATTCAGTATCTAGTAGCTATGTCATGAACTTACACAAAAAAATTATTTATTGAGTTCTCAATAAGATAAGTAGTTGGTATATAATATTTTCTGATTACATAGAAGTTAAATTTGCTGTGTATGTCTCATATATTTTAAAATTATTTGACTATTATAAAATAGCTTCTTTAATTCATATTTCTTTTAAAATTTAAATAAATTATAGAAACTAAGGAAACATTTTAGATACTTAAATAAAATAGAAATTATTTTGTAATGACACATTATGATGGAATGCAAAGCAAAATCCTTACAATTAGGGGCTAAGCAAACAAACTCTTGTTTCAAAAATGAGAGCTGTCAATAAAGGACAAACTATTGGGGTCAGCTTAATACTATGGGTGCCTGTGTTGAAACCTCTAAGTATCACTTCAACTTCCAGCATCATCCAAAGAGCAAAGTGTTCTCTCTAGAACATCATCATATTATGCAAATGCCTCTAAATATGGAGAGCTCTTAGTCCTACCAAGGCAAGAAGTTTCAGAATCTGAGGAATTCAGATTATTCCATATAGGTTTACTTACACAAATTCTGTAATCCTCTCAGAATCCAGATTGATACAAGAAGCTATTGTCAGGGCAGAATATTCATGAAGAGTAATAAATCCATTATGTTTTTCTCTTTTTCCTGGAAATTAGAGATCTTCCTCCTCTCCAATACCTGCTTTGGTCAATGGTGGCAAATTGTTAGATTTAAAACTAGCTCACCTGAAGCAATTGCTTAAAATTATTTCTCTCTTCAATTGAAAATGTTCAATAATAACTGTATGTAAAGAAGACCAAAACTACTTGAAAATCAAAAGTGCAATGGTTTTGCCAAGAACATCTTGTGATTTTCATGGTTTGTATTTAGCTGTGGGACAGAACTAACATCGTTCCAAACAGTTGGTACAAATGGAATGTGAAGCTTTTGTTTGTTTTTTTGTTTTCCACCTGATCAATTCCAGAAGAAGACAGGGCCAGAGTGAAAAGAGATTAAACGTTGAAGCTCAACACACTGGTGTTTGAGGTCTGGCTCTGCTGTTTTCTTTTTGAACTTGGGAAAATAAAATAATTTTATTTCTGTGAGCTACAAAAATATTCTTTGATAAATTGAAAATAACATTCACTTCTCTGCACAATTGGTGTGAGAATTTAGGAGGAGATTAATGATAGCTAACATATATTGAGTGCTGCTGATGACTTTGGTAATCATTTCATATCTGTATATGATCAAATTTTATCTTTGAAAAAACCCTATTAGATCAGGGAGCTGCCATTGCTCCAGTGCCAGGAGGGCTGCCTGGGCCCCGATCCATGGCTGGAAAGATAGCCACGCCCTCTCCTGCCAGAAGCCACCGTTGCTCCAGCACCAGAAGGTGAACCTCCACAACTCCCCTAACTCCCCAACCCCACCCCAAGCTCTCTCAGACCTCCTGATTGTGCCAGTCTTTGGACCCACTCTGCAGAGGCAGAGGTGGTCATAAAGGGTATTTTTCTGAGATCCCAACTTTGAACATCTTTAAAGAAAGGGCATGGAAAACCTGTAGTAGAACGGTGTGGAGTTCAACCATTCAGAATGTTGGGGAACTCAATCTGGGCCTTGCAGCCTGAGGTCAGTCTGTGTCATGGGGTTCAGCTATCAGCTAACTGAGATCAGGGGATCTTGCATCCTAGCTATCTTAGCCCCCATCCGAAATGGTAAGTATACTATATTAAAAAGTTTGTTCAGTGCAGACATGTTTTGGACTGCTTCTTGATTTCAATTTAATTCAAATGGTTTAAGGGTGATAGACTAGTGACTACCACAGGTGGTCATTTTCCAAGTTGTGCTTGATCATATTGTGTGGCTGATTGTATCAGTTGGGATAAAGGATTGTGGTTGATTTGATGAGCTGTTTTCTCTGATGTTATGAAGACGAGAATGTCTGTAGGTCGTTAGAGACCCAGAAGCTAGGGTGCAACTATATAAGGAAGATTTCAGTGATAAGCCAGAGATTAAACCAAGGACAGCCGGACAACAAAAATAAAAATGAGAAAAGACTTAAGCAAGACACAAAGACAGACTTCCAGTTCACCAATGGCAAACAGTAGGGCAAATGAGGATGAAAAGGCTGATAGCGAACCACCAGGACACCCTGAACTCAAAGCACAGGAAGTAACAAAATAGATGAATCAGGCACTAGAAAAATTCAAAACAGAAATAATTTCCCAGATAACCATAGAGATGGTGAGCAAAATGAAAGTTGTGATTCAAGACTCTAGAACAGAAACTAACAAAAAAATAAATGAGCTCAGGACCACGATAGAAGCTATGAAGGCATAAGAAAGGAATGGAAATGATAAATGCCCAACATAGGAAAGAACTGGAATCAATAAAAGAAATTCAAACAGATATTCAGGAGATTTAACACTCCATTGAAAGCGTATGCAACGGAATAAAAGAATGCTAAGATAGACTCTCAGATATAGAAGATAAGATTGCAGTCAGTGACCATGAAAAGAGAGGTCTCTTAGAAACAGTAGGGGATCATGAGAAATCGATCCAACAGCTCCTAGATGATGCAAAGAAGAATAGCATAAGACTGATAGGAATCCATGAAGTAGCAGGAGAAAATACAAATGATTTAAAAAAGCTCTTCACAGAATTAATGACAGAAAACTTCCCAAACAGAGGGGAAGAATTTGACATATAGATGAGTGAGGCATATAGGATCCCAACTAGCCACAATCAAATAAAAAAAAAATCTACACCTAGACATATAATAATCAAGATCCCAGATACTCAACAGAAGAACAAAATACTACAAGCAGTAAGAGAAAAGGAACAAATCACATGCATAGGAAAGCCCATCATAATCACAGCAGACTTTTCAACAAAAACCCTTAGGGCAAGGAGAGCATGGATTGAGATATTTCAAGTACTAAAGGAGAACAACCTCCAACCTAGACTGATGTATCCTGCAAAACTCTCTTTCAAAATGGATGGGAAAATAAGACACTTCCACGACAAAGAACACCTGAGAAACACGATGGACATAATACCAGCACTCCAAACAATTCTAAAATCTAAACAATACCCTAGAAAAAGACAATGAAGGTGACAACACCATGAGGCCCAACAGAGCAAATCAAATAGGCAAGGCAAGAAACTAAAGGTGAAAAAGTAAAAGGAGTCAACAAAAGGCCAATAACATGTCAATAATAAGTCAGTATATATCAGATATAACCATCAATGTCAATGGCCTCAACTCACCAATGAAGAGAAATAGACTGGCAGAATGGAATAAGAAGCAAAATCCAACAATATGTTGTATACAAGAAACACACATAGTGCAAAAAGAAGCCCATAGACTGAAAATGAAAGGATGGAAAGCAATTCTCCATGTGACAGGAGCCCAGAAAAAAGCAGGGGTAGCAATCTTATTTGCAGACAAAGTAAATTTCAAACCAAAACTGATTCTAGTATTATAGATGTAGGACAGTACTGTATCATACCTCTGTGAATGTAAAAGATCTTGTACCTGCTTTATGATACGTAGTAGCGACTGTGCTTTATCAGAGCTATTTTTAATGGTGTTACTCTAGAATGTTCTCTTTCCAGATGATGATTAAGATGCTAATAAAAAAAAAAGCTGCCAGGTACCACAACAGCAACAGAACTTTGCTATTTTCTGGTATTATCCTTTTCTTTGTTTTGTTTTGTTTTGTTTTGTATTTGTATTTTTAATGGAGTGCACTGAATGTCTATAATTTTGTTAAAATGACTGCAGAACCTAGAAAAGCTGTTGCTGCTATTGATGCATAGCATACTGCTATTATTGTTCTCTTTCTCTCTCTCTCTCTCTCTTTCTCTCTCTCTCTCTCTCTCTCTCTCTCTCTCTCTCTCTATATA
>NW_022900944.1:28515756-28591768 GCF_012274545.1 Fukomys damarensis
TATTATTGGTCTTTTTATATAAATATAAATATCTATATACATATATAATTTGAATTTTTGGAAACTTTAACTGTGCTGTCAACTTTGGAAAAAGTTATCCCAATTTACTGTGTTGAGTTGGCATTGTACAGATATTAACAGCCATATTGGTCTAGAAATGTTAATTTTTTTTTTCATTTGTACAGGGGTAACACACTGTTTTAAATATGTAAGGTCATATCTTCATGGGTTTGATTACAGGAACTAATAAAGTATTCTCTAAATAATGAAAAGAAAGAATAATATAAGACTACAAGAGCAAGAAGCAATTTAAATATGTTCAGGGACTATTTTCTTCTTCAGAATTAAGGATTATTTTAATTTTACATCATTGCTTTTTCTCTTTTACTTTCCTTTTTAGTTTTATTTTAGGATTCCCTATTTTTAATGTTCATACAGAGATTTCTTTAACTGAAATACCTAATAGTTTCTCTGGGGTGAAAAACTATAATAGTACACAAGATCCTAATGAGATAATTAATAATGTGAAATAGGAAGTAAATGGCTAAAAGTGTAGGGAAATTGGGAAGGGTGGGGGGAAGGTAGTAAGGGAGAGGAAAAAATATGAGAAACTGAAAAAATGGAAATAAAGTGTTTGTAAATGGGGAGGGGAGGAGGGGGTGAAGGGAGGGCAGGGACAAGGGGAAAAAATGAGAATCAAAACCTATCATGTAAAGATACAGGATCCCAATAATGAACGTAGCTGTATTCTATACCTAGATTGTACCAATAAACTCAATAAAAAAAGAAAAAAATTATTTAAGAAACCTATTCTATCATCTATTGCAATTTTATTGCATTTGACATTGTGTATTTCATTTGTATTTGCAGATGAGGAGACTGAGACATACAAGATTAAAACACTCTCACAAAAAGGCAAGTAGTGAATTAATGATTTTAATTTTGATCCTAGGTGGTCTAATTTCAGAAAAAGAAAAGTTAACATATTGAACTCTACAAACTTCTGGGATATTATTTCAATGAACTAATATCAGGAATGCATCATGCATGTTGTAGATAATGATAAATATTAATTTATCTGACCTTGTCTCTTACATTTCTGTGATAAGTGGCATTATTTGCTAGATTTGGTTTGCAATATTAATTCTAAACATTTATTTCAAATGATTCTCTTAAAATGAGAATGTCCATTTTCTTTTTATGAACTTTCAGATAAGCAGTGCATTAAATCAATGCCTCTTACATTAGTAGAACTTGTGTATATAATTTCTCTGGAAAGCAATAAACCAGAGATGTAAACAGTGTCTTAATTATTTTCTCATTGCTAAGACAAAATACTAAACACCCAAAGTTAAAGAGGCAAAGGTTTATTTAGTTTACAGTTCCCAGATGTTTCAATTTATACTTGGCTGACTCTAAGGCAGGGTGACATGGCAGAGGGGCATCACAGAGGAAAAACAGTCCATGGTAGGGAGAAGGCAGAAAAGCAGCAAAGTAGTGAATCATCAGTGCTGATCCCAGCAGCTCTATTTTGGTCCCTTTTATCTTATCCAGGCTGCACATCAACTGGGATAGTAGCACTCACACCCAGGGTAGGGTACTCTAAATCCTATCCATAACTACACCAAACCAATCAGTGGACTAATTTAGTAATCACACACCCTTGACTCCAACATCATACACTCTAGACCCAGCTGCCTGTGAAAAGTTCTACCTATGATTGCATTAATTAGGCTTTGGGGGAAGCTAGACAGCCATAATACACACAGTTTGTTGTGTTTCACTTTTTCACACTTATGTACATGCAGTGCTTGCATTTTTATTAGCCTCACAAAGGGGAATTGTAAAACAATAATAAAATTAATAAAGAAAGATGAAAAATAAAGTAGCATATGCTTAAAATTCAAGATTTTAATTTTTTAAAAATTGCATACTAGCATGGCTGATGCAGCATTAGTTATGCCATTTGACTATGCAGGGACCCAGGATATGTGTGTAGTACGTGAAGCATTTGACAATTCAACTAAAACATAATCTGATTTTTTTCCAAAATTGGTCAATAATAAATGAGTTTTAAAATTTAAATCATAACAATGGATTTCTCATAGTACATTATTGATAAGGAAACATATTATAACATTTTCAAAGGACAATGCATTATTTACTGCCTCTACTAATAAAAATTCTAACATGAATGAAAGTATTGAGATGAAAAATAGTAGAAGCCTAAGATTGTTAAACACTCAGGCTGAGAAAATATACAACATGATTTGATCCTCAGATGATTCAGAAAAATGTAACATTTTCACATTGATTAGAAAAGTACAAGTTTCTGATAATGGCTTGAGGTCTCAAACAAACACTAGAATTTTCCATAATTATTTCATGTGATTTCCAGAACATAATGCTGATCTGAATAAGCCACTGTGGGGAAGTGAAAACCAACTCTGCAGTAGTAGCATTATGTAAGTCCCAAATATTATTTTAGATACTTCAGAAATAGAATATTTGCTGTGATTTTTTGCTACAAGTATTTTTCTTGTTTCATTTTAGATTTCTTAAATGGAAAATTGTACTATTTATAACAGTTTTATGACTGGAATTGTTCATTGAATAAATAAGTGTATGCATGCGTGCTTATGTGAAGGATGAAATGTAAAAATGCAGAGAAATTTCTGTTGAGCAGAAAAATAATAAGGATAAAAAGCATGATTGTAGTGTGCTTTTTTTAGTTTCTGATGTGTATAAACTGTTTGCTTAAAACATCCTCTTAAAACTTTTATTTATTTTAAAATGAAATTCAAGGTGAGGTAGTTCTGATCTACATGTGATTTTAAGAACTAACAGAGAAATATGCCCTGCACAATTTGTCCAATCTTGCTAATGGTAGCACTTTGTAAATTTATAGTGCAACAATAATAATATTGGTACATTCTATTCATCTCATTTCGATTTTTCCAGTTTTTCTTGCTTTAGTGTGTACTGAGCTTTGAATAATTTTGTCATCTGGGTCAGCTGTGTATTCACTGTCATTGTAAACTTTCATCATCACAGCATACTTCATGTTGTCTGACTATCCCGTATCTTCTCCCCTCCTCACCAACCACAGTTTCTGGAAAATTCTAATCTGCATTTCAAAAATGCATCATTTTTAAAAATTATGTAAATTAAAGCTTGTTATATCAAAACTTTTAAGATTTAAATAAAATGTAACCTACAAATGCATGCAAGGTATTGTGCTTATTATTGATTCATTGATATTTGATTTGGGGCAGTGCTCCCTGTATGTACCACAGTGTTACAATCAAACAATTTCCCCCAGTTTCTCATGTGTGTAAAAGATTACTGGCACTATACAAACTTTGGACTTGTGCCATGATTTAACAGTATTCTTGGATCTTTTAAAGTGATTCCTTTATGTGTACAGTTGCTTTGTGAAATAATATGTGAATTGACAATTGTAATCAATAAAGTGCTTTTAACCTGAAAAATAAAAGATGACTGGATTTGGGGGTGCTGTGTTCATTAGGGAATTCATTCATTAATGAATGAGTCACGTAGCTCAGAAGTAGCCTTTGTTAGGAGGTGGAGCCTCAGTGGAAGTGGTTTTGCTAGAGTTGTTACTTGGATGGTATATTCTTGTCCCCATTTCTTCTTTTCTCCTTCTACTTTTTGGCTACTATAGATTCAGCATTTTTTTCCATCATACTCTGACATCCTGTTGCTGCATTGAAATCTGCTGATCATAAACTGAAACTGTGAGTCAAAATATATCTATCCTCATTTCAATTGTGGGTGTTGGGTATTATGTCTTAGTAATGGGAAAGCCAAATGAAACAGATTTTGGTACTAGGAGTGCGGGCATTTCTGGGACTATATGTGACCATGTGGTTCTCAGTATTTGGATATGATTTGTTGGAAGAGTTTGGAAATGTTTGAAGCTACCAGCTAGAAAATCTTTAGAATGATGTAAGCCCATCTTGACAGGAGATTGTAGTCAGAGCCTAGAAGACCAAAATTTTCACAGAAATGTGTACAGTAAAAGACTAGGCTCAGGTAGTTCCAGTTGGAAACAAGGATTCCCTTGGCATTGGACTAGGCCATATATGTTATGCTGTGGCTAAAATTTTTCTACATTTTGCATAAGACCTGATATATTGTACAAAAAAAAAAATTGAGATTAAGAATGGTGAACAAAGTAATCTTTCAGAGGAAACTCAAAAGAAGCTCAATATTCAGGCTGTGGGATGAATGTTGCTGGCTCCTTTTAGCCAAATTTACAGTGAAAATCAGGAACAAAAATCAAAGGTAGAAAGTTTTCAATTTTATCAGAAAGAAAGTACCTGTAAACTTGGGGGCACGGAAAACACGGCTGCTGAGAAAATTAGCATTAAAAAGATGCCAAGTAACTGCAATCAGGACAATAGGAAAAATGGCTTGAGGATATATCATGAATCAAAAAGACATCACCCTTTGCAGACTCAAGGTGCACTACTTCATTTGGAAAGAGAGTCTCTGAGTCCCTTAATGCAGAGTGCTGCTTAATAAATTGGCAAGCCAGGATTCTTTTCACAGTGTTCAGCCACCCAGGCACTCACAGGCCATTGCAGTCATAATCTAAGGAGATTCGACTGCTGCAGCATCATCCACATGTTTCTGATCTTACAAGCTTGCAGAATGGCAGATTTTTGAGGCCCTAAGATTTTAGAGGAATCCCTGTGAGGCTAGGCAGTGTGCACCTGAAAGCACAGCTCATGAAGCCGAGAGAGTAAAGCTGAAATTTCAGTGAAGAACCCAGGAAGTTGGAGATACCAGGAGCATGGAAAATCTGTTGAAGAAAATCATAGGCATTGATTGGATCGGCCTTAGTTGAGAGGCCATAAGGGCTGCAACCGGTAAGGTCAGCAACCAGCCCACGCCTTTTCAGCTCACATTTCACCATAACTTTCCCAAGGTGGCAGACATGGATGTGCATGATTTAACGTTTGCCATTATGGGTTTTGGTCTTCCTTTGGTCTGTTTCTTTTATGTCTCCCTATTTCTCCCTTTCAGAATGAGAACCGGGTACCCTTGTAGGTTGCAAATGTTAAACTTTCTTTTTTATTTTTCCCAAAGCTCACGGCTAAATTTGAATTGGTTCTTGGAAGACTTTGCACTTGGACTTTTTAGCAATGCTGGAACTGTGAAGACATTGGCAACTCTTAGAGGTGGACTAAATGGATTTTGCATAACAGATGGGCATGAGTCTTCTGTTGGCCATAGGCACAATGTTATAAATTAAATCTCAAATGCCCCCAAATCCTCATATGTGTGGAAGGTGATTTTGTCATGAGGGTTTTACACTATTGGTGGATCGATCCTTCATGAGCTCACTAGAGAAAGTACTATTAAGACTGGGGGCCTCGTTGGACATAGGTCACTGGAGGGTGGCTTTTTGGGGTGTGAGGTGAGACAAGGTCTCATCTTGTAGTTCATGTTGGCCTTGAAACAATTCTGCAACCCAGACTGAGCTCAAAATTCACAGCAATCTTCCTGCCTCTGCCTTCTTCATACTGAGATTACAAAGGTGTAAGAAATATGTATTGTTTTGACGCCGATCCCTTCCATCCTTCTCTGCTCCTTCCAGCTTTTGGTCTTTTTCCAATTTGAAAACTCGCTATTTCAAGTTAGAATCCTTTACTTTTCCCTCTTTGAAACTGCTCTCTGCCAGCACAATGAGAGAAAAAGGCAGGGAAAATCAGAGCTAAATTATTAATATTTAAGACTTTCTTTGATTTTTCCCCTAAAAAATCATAGCCTTACATTTTAAACTTAAGGGTCTTGTTTGTTTTGGATTGATTTTTGGCACATGATGTGAGATTTGGGTTGCAATGTTTTTGTCCATTTAGATATACAAATGCTCCAACTTAGTCAAACAGACCACACATTCTTCACTGAGTTGTATGTGTTCTTTTGTCAAAAATATGTTGAACACATATGCATGGGTCCACTACAGATTTCTCTATTCTGTCCCACTGACTTGTAAGACTGTGTTTCCTTGATAACCATACCTGTTTGATTACTAAAATACGTAGTAAATCTTGATAAAGTGATTCTACTATCTCTGAATAAGCTTGTTCTGTGTACATCACATACATTCTGTTGGTTGAATGTATTATTCAGAATCTTTTTTAGTCTTGCTTTTTCTTTCTAGCATTTGTATTAATTTTTGGGATGGAGGGAAGTTGAAATTCCCAACAATTACTTTTTATATGTCCTTTTTTACTGTTTTCAACATTGCTTCACGTATTTTGAGGTTCTGCTGTTAGATTTAGAATTCTCATTTTTTCTTAAGCATCTTTTTGTTGTTTTGTCATACCCTCATTGTGTCTTGTAAATGCTTTGTTCTGAATTCCACTGTATCAGATATTTTAGAAATTTTAAGTAAATATCTGCATAAAACATTTTCTATTATTTTTTATTTTCAAGCTACATAAATGACTGAATTCTATTATTTTTGTATAAGCAGATTATCTTCTGGTTGTGTTTGTTATTTACTCTGATGATCTCTTTTTCTTCCAGCATATTTAGAGCATTTACATTTTAGATAATTACTGATCTGCTGGCTCTGATCTCATTTTGTTATTTACTTTTTGCTTACTTCCTCTGGTTCTCATTCCTTTATGTGTCTCTTTTGACTTTCTATGTGTTAACTGATCATGATGGAATTTATCTTGATTTATTTATGGTGTTCATGAATATATCTTTTTTGTGTAGATTTCTTAGAAGATGCCTCAGTTATTAAGATATACAAATGTATTTTGTCATAACCTACTGTTATCAATATTTTACCTCTTCAAGCAATGTGTAAAAACCTTACCATTGTTTATTTCTATTTTAAAATTTATTTTTATTAGTACATGTTTGCAGGACATACTGGTTACATTTATCATATAGATAGCACAACTTAATTTTATTTTTTGACCCCTGTTCTTTCCATCCTTCTCTGTTCCTTCCAACTTTTGGTCCTTTTCCAATTTTGAAAATTCTTTATTTTAATTTAGACTACTTTACTTTCTCCACCCTTAAACTGCTTTGTGCCACCATTCTGGGAAAAAGAGGCAGGGAGACTCAGAAATTCAAGCCTAGCACAGAAAACTTAGAGACTTAGCTAGAACTTTCTCAAAATAGAAACAAATTTAAAAAGAGTTGAGTCTTAGGGGAAAGGCCCTGGGTTCAGCCTGCAAAATAGAAATGAACTAATGGATGAATGAATAAATAAATAAGTAACCATGAGTATCAGATGTTACTTGAAATTTTGCCTCGATTTCAATTTCTAATATTCATATGATTTCTAATATTCACAAGGAAAGGGATAGCTTATGTGACTCATTTTTTGTTCTTGTTTTCTTCATTCTTCATAGTGCTTCAAGATTGTTTCTTTTTCCTTGCTTGTCTGTTTCAAGAATTTTCTTTCACTGATCTGTAAGAATCGGTCAGCTAGGAACAGATTTTTTTTTTTTTCAGTTTCTTCAACTGAGATTTTATTTATTACCCATTCATTCCTGAAAGGTAGTTTTATCATATAGACTTTTGATTAGCAGATATTTTCCAAAATCATTTGTGAATGTGTCCGCTGCTCTTTTGGGGTTTTAAGATCATAGAAGAGAAATTCACTGGCATTTAAGTGCTGCTTCCTGTTAGTGATACATTGCAGTTCTTTCGTTATTTACTAGAATTTGTCTTTGTCTTTATTTTTCAAAAGCTAATTGTTGTGTGCCTTGGTGTAAGATTTTTGGGTCTGTCTTATTGGAGTTTGCTCAAAGTTTTGGACCTGTAGGCTGGAGTGTGGAAGGTTTTCAGTGATTATTTCTTCAAACTTTCAGCTCCAGTCTTTTTGCTTTCCCTTTGATACTTCAATAATATGAAAATTGCAATGATTTTGTGTTATTGTACCCTAGGACTCCAAAACTGTTCAATTTTTTTTTTGCAGTATATTTTCTCTTTGTTGTTCAGATTGGCTAAATTGCATTGATCTACCCTCATATTTACTGTTGTTTTTCACATGTCATCTCATTGCTACTGTTGAGCTTATTCAGTGAGCTTTCTTATTATTTCTGTTATTGTATTTTTCAGTCTTATAATTTCCATTTGGTTCTTTTTATATAACTCTTATTTCCTTTCTGTCATTTTGGTTTTTTCATTTGTTTCAAGGAAGTTTGTAGTTGATTGTTGAAACGCTTTCATGATTCTGGCTTTAAAATCCTTGTCAGATAATTCCAAAATTTGATTCACGTGGGTGTCAGCACAAGTTAATTATCTTTTCTCATGTAAGTTATTTTCTTGGTGCTTGGTAGGATGAGTGATTTCCTACTGCCTTCTTGACATTTTGTCTATTCTGTTTAGAGACTGTGATTCCTATTTAAATATTTGACTCGAGTAGGCAGCCACTCTCTTCAGGTTTAGCATACATATCTTGGAGGAGATTTAATTCTTAGAGGCTTTGTGGTGTAGTTTGAGATGCTTGGTTTATCTGAGACCATTGCTTTCTGCTGGCACTGCCTGTGGATAGAGAAGAGGTATCACTATCCTGGTCAGCTAGGTCCCTCCCATGAAGAAAGGTATGGTGGGAATCCCTAAGTGCACCCTCCTTCCCAACCCAGATGTTCATTGTCCCTGGAAGGGACAGTTAGCTTGCTTCTGTTAGATCCTTCTTTTGTTCTGCCAAGCATTCCAAGCCCTCTAGTTATGGCAGAACTACCCAGCCCTTACCTAGCCATTTGCTTCAGTTGAATTCCTCCCTTAACTAAACTATATCATCATACCCACTGTCTCAGGACTCAGGTGGAAATTCTAGGGCAGAGAGAGGAGGCATAGCCTTAGGACTATGGGGACAGAGAAGCTTCCTGATGGCATTTCTTGTAGTGATCAGATCTCTTGTACTTATTCTATCTTTCCATCCAATGTTTTTCACTGAAAAAGGAAAGTCTGATTCCCACTGAGCACAAAAAATTTCTCCTTGTATACACTAATAGTAGAGCTCTCACAGGGCATCCTTTCTGACAGTGTTGGTGTCATGCTCACCTGTGGTTGACAAATTTAGGGGAGAAATGAGCCTTCCTAGGTGCCTTTCCATGGCCAGACTGCAGTTGGGGCAATGCCAAGCTTGGGTATCCTTCTGCTGGATGTATAGACTTTAAATGTCACGATGCTAGGTCCCAAACTTGTTCACCTTCTTCTTACTACCTTTCAGAGTTTTCTCTTTGTTGTTTCCTGCATTTCTTCTGGGACTTATGCTTTGCTTAGAAAAGAGGAGCAGAGGAAAATGGGTCTGTGCCAACAGGTCCGAAATGGAAGTCCCTAAAAATGAAGAGAGGATTATTTTTCCCCATTTACCAGTGAGAGAAAATAAAGTACAGAATCGCATGCTATTTGTTCAAGGTTGCAAAGTGAGCAAGTCACAGCAAAGACACCAAGTTTGATCTGTCATCACTAAAGGACACAATGCTTCTTTATAGTTTCACTTTCTTTGCAAGTGGAACTACCGTAATAAATGCAAAAACAACAAAAAGAAAAAAAAGCAAGTCTAACAAATTATCCTTTCCTAATATCATTTGAAACAAGAAAAAAAAACAAAGCATGGATCATGTTCATTAATTGTGCTATAATGAAAATAGAAGCAAAGAAGATAGATGTGAAGCAAATAGTTTCTGAATGTGCCAAGCAAAGGCAGTGAGGCCAGCTGTCACTAACACAGGATATTCTCATTAAAGAAAAGCCGCATTTTGAAGGGAGGGTGCTGCCTTGGCAAAGTGAAGGGTTCCATTCTGTTGCTGGCTCCTTGGTCTTCCTGTTCAAACTGATTTCCGGAGGAGGACTACTACCCAAAACAAGAGAGGCGCATTTGGCCTGGGAGCTGGCCATAGAGCAAGGACAGCTGAGTTGATTTCAGACTGTTTTCTAAGTCTGAAAGAGTAAAAATGGCTAACTCTTTTTCTTTGTGTTTCTCTGCTAGACATTTCCTGTGCAGGCAGGAGGGCAGTCTGGAACTGACAACACGGGAAGTAATTACTGAGGAGACACTCTGTAAGGATACGCTTTGTTTTGCTTTGTTGTCTTCAAATAGGAGAGAAAAATAATGAAGTGTTTATGAGAAGTGAGAGATCATCCCTCATTCCTTTTCATGTCGACAAATTCCTGCATAAATAAAAAAGATAATCCAAACTACTGAGTAAATATCAATAAGTTCCAAATAGAGATCCTAAGGGATGGAGGTGGGGGATGCCAATGAATGCAGAAGGAGAGGGCAGCCAGGGCAAAAAGAAAGCAGGGGTGGGTTAAGAAGGTTGCAGGAAGGAAACTTTAAATGTTTCTTTCATCCCGATGTGTGAAAGTGAAACTCAGAGACAATTTTTGTCTTCCTTTGGATTTTTTTAATGAAAAATAAATTTCAGAAAGTAATGTGGAGGTATTGACTTGCAGCTTTCTATCTTGGTTGCTTCTGAGGATGAAATGGGTGTCTGCCGATGGGAGAGAAAGTGCTTAGAAATTACTTCTTCTCTAAAATTGAAAGTTCACTCAAAATTCTATTCACGCAAAACAAATATATCTAAAATGTAAAAATGCTTTTACTCCAAAGCAATAATCAACAAATACATGAATTCTGAGGCAGGCATGGAGAACATCTACAAGTGTCTAGCACACAGTTAAGTGTTCACTGAATATTACGCACAATGTTTCTCTCAATTTCTTTATCTAGTAAGTATCCACTTAAAAATGAATAATTTCCTAAAGTAGTCTAGGAGGTAATGATATGAAAAAGTGTAACTCTCAACCTGTTAAATGGCAGATATGTCAATATCACTGGCTTACAACATTGGGGAAAGAAGTTATGGAGCAAAGGAAGAAGTCAGGGGAATTTTACTGGAAATAAGGAGAATAGCGACTGGATTTCCAGCAGTCACAAGTGCGGACCACCAAGACTTTGTCTGGGGTAATTTATACAGCAAAATCATGGTGTTGGTGCAATGTAAGTCAGACTGCAATCAACCTTTCGGATTACAAATATTAACTAATATTGATTCAACAGGGACATGTGTCACAAAACAAGGGTAGGTGGGAAGAATAAAGGCCTTCCTGGGAAACAAAGCGGGTATGTGTCCAGATGTCCCGTTCACTCATATATGTGTCTGATGCTCATTTGGGTCCACTGGATCAGGTGGTGTTAATGATAATGTGATCTCAACTTCCTCTTTATCTCTAGGGAGGCTGGGAGGCCTGACTTTGCAGGCCTCTCTCTTCTGATTTGCCTCCAGTCACAGTCTTGGTGTCTCATCTTTGGTGCTGACTTTACTCATGGGCCCAAAGCATTTCCATCTGCATATTAAATTTGGTCTAATCTAGCTGTCTATGATAATCTAGTGGGAAAGTCGATATTTGAATCTAGAACTTTCCAGTCAATATTTTTATTCAGAAAAATATTAAATATTCTAAAGAAAAATGTTTGTTTCTGTTATCTTGGATACTTTAATATGACAATATGAATGACATATATTAGAAAAATATTCAAAAAATTGTCCTTGGATAAATTATTCTCCAGAAGATCCTGTGTATCTAGAGTCTAATTATTGGGTTCAAAGGAAGACACTATATGAAATATTGGTTTTACTGCTTAGCTTTATCAGATTCTCAACCAGTGATTTTTGTTCATGAAACTATTTCCATTCTGCAAAATTTCTCATGTTTCTAGGGGGCTTAAGAGTTTTAAAAGCCCATTTTTTCCTGTTTATTTTTATTTAACAAAATCCATCAGACACTAGGATGTTTCCCCGCATTTCCTAGAATGCTGAAATTATAGGACTTTGCCACCATGCTGGGCTAACAACTGAAATCTTTCAGGAATGCTAGTATGGCATTCCTTTCATTTTCATTTTCCTTCTGTGCTAAAAATATGAAAATCTCATTGAAACTCTATGGGCCCCAGTTGACATGTCTACCAAATAGGGTTCCTAAGCAGCTTTTGCCTATCATGCATTTGGTACTCACTGTACAGTCACAGCCTAGTCTCACATGGAGGGAACACATGGGGTGGCCATCTGCTGACAGGAAGTCAAGGATACAATTGGCAGTATGTGGGAATGCACCTCAGTCTATTTCTCTTTAAGATCTGAAATATGGTTAGAAAGCAAGCATTTCTCATGTAGGATCAGTAAAGGTGGTTGGAAGTGTAAATATCATTGCTTTAGGAGATATTTTAGTACACATCAGACATTGACTTAGTTATATTCTATAGGAGCATAAAAGACCTCTCTCTACACAAAAATACTCCACAATAAGTAAAACAAAACATATGAAAAAAAATCTGTGAACTTTCTGAAGGCCAAAGTCTACTCAGTGATGAAACTAAAAATTGAGTATATAAATATGTCCATTTTATACACCAGACTAGAAAACAAGACATTATGGCATCATGAAACGTAATTGCATGACTAATAATAATAATAATCAACAGCCATTACTAACTGGGCACTAACAATAGGCCAGATAATATCTTAGGTGATCTATGCATAAAATCTTATTTAATATTTTAATCTTATACAATAGACCCAACTTTCCCCTATACTTCAAGAAATCAAATAATCTCGATTTTCATCATTTGATATATTTAGTTAACTGCAGTTGTAAATCAATTACCTTTTAGCAGTTCTTAGGTTAGAATCATATTTGAAAATATGGCACAAGGCAAAGCAGTGAGTTTTATAAAGTTTTTTAAAATCTGATTTTCTGGTCAGCTAACTCTGTTATATGTTCATTCTCTATTAGCAGATTTTTACTTTATTTGTCTCTAATTACATGATAATATTCCACACTTGCTGTTAAACTCTGCGGGTCTGGGTCAAATTAAATTTTTAAAATATAGCCAGAAAAGGACAGAATTGGAGCACTTGCCATTTTTATTATGGCTCTCTGGAAACAATCTCAATATGCTAAACAGAGTTCCTTTAGAAAATGAATTTTAAATGGGAAAGGCATTCTGCCTTTAGTTATATGGTTGATTATTTTTAAATGTATACAGCATTGCTGCCATTCACAATAATTACATGTCAAAGATTTCTGCCTAACTCTGTATTCCATTTTCATCATCAAGATATACCTATTACTATTTTTAATGTAATTTGCCCATTTGTATATAAGTGTTCCAGACATGCAATCAGGAAATGCTGTGTTGACTAAAGTACTTTCCAAATGGCCAAATTTATCTATGTTAACATCAAATCATGTCACATTTTATTTACAGGGATAATAGGACATGGATGGATGCCTGTTTCTGGAGAACGTACATTATATTTCAACATGGTTATTGGCGGTGAAGATGTTAACAGGTAACATAACAAGGGGAATTTTACTTGACTTGGGAAATCTATGTGACATGAGAAAAAGTTAATTTCAGACTTGCCTCATTAATCAGATGTGCTGCCAGCTAAAAAATGTCATTTAAGAATATTGTGCTTTCTGCCGTGCGGTACTGATGAAGATAGCGGCAAACAAAACAGAAGTAATTGGGCCTGGTGCTAGGAAGAGGGGAGGGGAGGATGTACAGGAATAAATGTGTTTAGATCTGACCTTTCCAAAGAATTACTGCAGGCAGCTTGGGGTGGTACCTGTCATTACTAAGGGAGGCTGTGGATTCAAGATTGTTCAAACAGCCTTGCACATGAACTGCTGGAAGCTGAAATGAACTACAGTGGTTTCCACACGCTGGCCTTCACCCTGAAACCTGCAAAGCGGAGGGAATGGCAGGCAAGACGTGGGGTCTGCTTAAATCAAACCTTGGGCTGTGAAAAGGTAGTAGGGAGCAGGAAGCTGCATCATGACTTCAAACCCTTGATAGGTACAGGTATGACAAAGGTTGAAACAGAACTCCAGTGGGGAAAAGAAAGCGCTGTGGAGAAACTGATGAAACAGTTCGTACAGTACATTTTCATCTACACAATTTCCATTGTTCTGACTTCCAAATGGAGAGAAAAAAATTATTGCTTACAATTTATAAATGAGAAGCACATTTCAGAAACAGTGAGACACACTCATTACTTCATGGTGCTGGCATTTGCCTAAAAAAATTTTGAGCTTATCAACTCCAAAAAAAGTCACTCTTTCAAAAGCAAAGATTTCAAAAACCTTTGTTGAGGTATAATTTTAGTGTAATAAAATTTATGCATCCTAAGTGTACAGTCCAATGAGTATGGGAAATGTATGCATAATATAACCTTCCTGGTAGTCAACATTTAGAACATTTCCATCCATGTGAAAAGTTTTCTCACATCTTCCTACAGCGAGCATCTATTCCTTTCCTCAAAGAGCCACAGCCTTGGGGAAAAGATCAGTGTCTTATTCCTAAACACAGGATTTGAGAACACCATATAAATAGAATTCTACAGAAGTAACCTTTTTAGCGTCTTCTCCTCAGCACACTGTAGGGAGATTCGCCCGTGCTGTTGCATATATCAATGTATGTTTTTCTAATTGCTCAGGAGTTGTTATGTGTATCTGCCTGAATTTATTGGTCCATTAATCAGATAATAAACTTTATTCTTGTTTCTAGGTTGGGGCTATTATGGATAATTTTATTATGTACATTCTATCTATACATATTTGTGTGGACACACATTCTCATTTTTCTTGGTGTAAATACCTAGAAATGCTGGTATGTATTGTACCTGTATACATCTTAGGTTTTGAATTTTTGAAAGTTTTAATTATACACATTCGTGGAGTATTGTGATATTTTGACACGTTTTACAATGTTTAAGTCAGGTTAAAAATATATCCTCATATATTTATCATATGTTTATGTTAAAAACATTCAAAATAATTACTCTGTTTTTTAAAATATCAAGTACTATACATTATAACAGTTGCAGTCACCTTACTCTGTAAAGTGTCCAGCACACTGAACAGTTTTATTTAAGTATAACTGCAATTTAGTAAGCATTGCTCAACCTCTCACCATCTGTGATCTTTCCCTACCCTCTCCAGCTTGTAGTAACCATCATGCCATTCTCAACTTCCATGCAGTCAGCTTTTTTGGATTCCATATGAGAATGAAATCATGTAGTAATAGTTGTTCTGGGCCTGGCTTATTTCACTTAATATGATAATTCCAACTTTCATCCATGTTGTTACAAGCTTCATATTGTTACAATACTTCATATTTATTGGGACTGAATAGTATTGCACTATTAGTATAAATATTTTCTTTATCCATTCATTATGATAGTAATTTATCTCATTTTTGTTTTGATTTCTATTTTGCTGGTGATTACTGGAGTTGAGCATCTTTCCTATTTTGGTCATTTGTATGTCTTCTTTACAGAACTGTTTAGGGGTCTATTTTTTATTTTCTAAATTGGGTGATTAGCTTTTTTTTTTGCTATTGAGTTCTTTAAGCTCCTTGCAAATGCTAGATAGTAACTTTCTTGAGATGTGTGGTTTGCAAATATTTTCTCCTTTTCTGCAGGTTGTCACCCTGTTGATTGCTTCTTTTGCTATGCAGAAGAATTTTAACTTGAAGTAGTTCCATTTGGCTATTTTTTCTCTGATATTCTGTGGTTTGAGTGTCTAGTCCAAGAATAAATAAATAAAAGAGCTTCTGATCCATTCCAATATTTGGAAACATTTCCTCTAAGTCTTTTCTATTTTTTTTCCTAATTTCAAGTCTTATATTTAAGTCACTAATACCTTTTGCCTTAATTGTGCAACTGATGCAATAGAAGGCGGAAATAAGTGATATTTATGTACAGGTACAAATTCCCTATGATGAATGTGATTAATATGAATACAAATATGTGCTAATAAAAATAAAGTTAATGGGGCTGGGGATCTAGCTCAGCAGTTCAGTGGCCTGCCTTGCAAGCGCAAGGACCTGAGTTCGATCCCCAGTACCAAAAAATAAATAAATAAATAAAGCTAAAAATATTTTTAAAGGAAAATATGCAAGAATAGTTGTTTTGGAGAAGAACTATCACACACCAATTGTGCTTACAGTGCTCAAGTAAAAATAGAAAACCTCTATTTCTGGACAAACATTAAAAATCAAATTAAAAATATATACAAAGAGACTATAGTCCTCCTTTCTCTATGGATATCTGATTTCTCTAGCACTATTTAATAAAAAGAGTGCCTTTCTCCACTTTATGTTCTTAGCATCACTGTCAAAATCAATTGTCTGTGGACATGTGGATTTACTTCTATTGCTTCTACTTTGCCCTCTTGGTCTATGTGTTGTTTTTAACAATGATATATTGACTGTACTATTATAGCTTTGTAATATATCCTGAAATAAGGTATTATAATGCATAGTGCTTTATTCTTTACATTCAAGCTTGCTTTGACGATGAGTTTTTTTGTGGTACCATATAAATTTTTGTATTATATATTGAACAATTTTCTTGGTATTCTGATACTACATTGAATCTATGGATTCCTTTGGATAATACAGATATTTCAAAAACATTGATTTACCCAACTCATAAACAATAGATATCTTTACAGTTTTTGCATCTTCTTCAATTTACTTCATTGAGGATTTATAGTTTTTCATTTTAGAGATTTTCACTTCTTTGTTAAGTGTATCCCTAGCACTTTCTAATGTTTTGTAGCTGTTGTAAATATGAGTTCTTGATTTTTATTTCCAACAATTAGCTATTGACAAGTAACTGTGCCAAGTTTAATACCTTGGTTTTATAACTCGCAAATTTGCTAAATTAGCTTATTAGTTTTAATAGCTTTTTAGTGGACTCTTGAGTTCTCTGTATGTAAAGTCCTGCCATCTACAAACAGTGACAATTTTTTTTCCTGTTTTCCAGTGTGAATGTGCTTCATTTCTTTCTCTTGCCTGTTTGTCTAGGTGAAATGTGCAGCCTTGCTTCATTCGAGACACTGGAAGGAACTTTCAGATCTGTCCCATTCTATGTGATACAAACAGTCGGCCTTTTACATATGGTCTTTATTATGGTGAGGTGCATTGCTTCTGTACATAATGCGTTCAGAGTTTTGTATTATGCTTTGCTGAATTAGCAGACATGTTTTCTGCAGCTCTTGTTTCTGTCTTTAATTTTGTGGAAGCATAGTATCCCCCTGCATTTGTGTTTGTTTACCGTATCTTTCCATCTTTCCTTCTCAGGAATGAATCCCAGTTGATCATGATGAACTGTGTTCAATTTGCTATTCAATTCAGTTTGCTAGTATTTTATCGAGGACTTCTGCATGTACGCCCATCAAGGATCTTGGGATTCACTTTTCTTTTCTGTGTGCCCATAGTTTGAGTTTGGTGTCTGGGTAATGCTGGCCTCTTGAGATTGGGAGAATTCTCTCCTTTTCAAGTCACTGGAATGATTTAAGGAATAGTACTATTTCTTTAACTGTTTGGTAGTTTTCAGGAGTAAAGCCACCGTTGTCCTGAGCTTTTCTTTTATGGGAGATGTTTTATTACTAATTCAATCTTAGTACTTACTTTTGGTCTCTTCAGGCTATTTTTCATAATTCAACCTTGGTATGTTGTATGTGTCCAGGAAAATTTCATTTCTTCCCGGGTTTGTGGACTCTTTCCAGGTTATCAAATTCATTGCTATACAGTTGTCCACAGTACTCTGTAATGATCCTTTGTATTTTTTTGGTGTCAGTTATAATATCTCCTTTTTCATTTCTGATTTTATTTATTTTCATATTGTCTATTTTCCTTAGTTGAGCTAAGGATTTCCCCATTCTTGCTTATCTTTTTCAAAGAATCAGCTCTTTGTTTTGTGGATATTTTGAATTGAGTTTTTTGTTTCCATTTCATTTATTTTTGTCCTAATATTTACTATTTCTTTTCCCATTCTTTTCCAGTTCCTTAAGACATCATCATAAATTATTTATCTTTCCACGTTTTTGTTGTTTTTATTGCAAATAGCTTCTCTCTTACCAATGCTTTGTTGCAAGCCATCAATTTTTGTGTTATGCTTTCATTTTTATTTGTTTCGAGAAATCTTTTAATGCTTTTCATAATTCATTAATTGTTCCAAAATAAATTGTTTCATATCCATCTTTCACTATTTTTTTCCTTTACAATTAATTACTAGTTTGATATTGTGGTTGCAAAGGATAGTAGGCATTTTTAAAAAGTCCTTAGACTTTTTCTTTAGTTTATTATATCCTAGAGAATGTTGTAAAGTCTGTTGAGAAGAATATGTAATTTGAAGTTCTTCAATGGAATGCTCCATTGAGGTCTTTTCTGTTCATTTGTTCTTGGGTACAATTTAGCTCTGCTATTTCTTTGCTGATTTTCTCTCTATATGCATGCCCATTGCTGAACGTATGGTGTTAAAATCTTTTGCATATTTCTTTGTGGCCCATCATTCCATTTCTGTTTATTAATATTTGTTTGATATGTTAGGGCTTCATTGATACTGGATATCTGTCTATCTATCTATCTATCGAATCTATCTATCTATATCTATTTACAAATCTTTCCTCTGACTAAATATAATCCTGTTTAGCATTTTATAATGAACTACTCTGTCTCTTTTTTGCTGCTTTTGATTTAATATCTATTTTATCTTATATGACTATTATCACATTCTTTTCGTTTCCATTTGTACAGAATATTTTCCCTTCAATTATTTTTCAGCGTAGATATGGCATTAGAGCTGAAATAAAATTTTTACAAGCTACGTATAGTCAGGTCTTATGTTTCAGCTATTTAGCTATTGTTTTAATTTAATAATTTAGCTGATATAAATTTAAGGTAATTAAGAGGTGGCCTTAGTACTGCCATTTTGTAAACTTGTTTACTTGTTTTATGGTAGTTCCTTTTTCCTTTCTCCATCTTCCTTTGTGGTTATGTAATTTAAAGAGCAGTTTAATTCCTCGTTTATTACTTTGGGTTTTTTGTGCTATAGATTTTCCTTTATAGCTATCGGGAGATTTAAAAATTTATTTTGTTTAGAACAAAAACTATTTTGAAATGATAGCAACATAGTATTAGTGCAAAGAAAAGGAACAAAAATAGAAAAAATACACTAATAATGCAGTTGCTTTGTTTCTACTTCTTCAATTTTTGATGTCTCATTTTGTATCTTTTTATTGTTTATTGCAAACATTGATGCAGTTTGTTATTTACTTTTTTGTTTTTAAGTCTTCATAATAAAGATGTGAATGGTCTATGTAGTATGTTTATAATGTAAGAATTTGTTGGTATAATTATTCTTACACTTTCTGAAGTTTTCTTTTTATTAATGTATCTTTCTTTCAGTTTGAGGAATCCTCTTTAGTATTTCTTTTGGGTCAGTCTGGCAGAGGTATATTCTTCAAGTTTTTGTTTGTGTGGGAATGTCTCTATCTCTCAGTACTAAGTGATAGATTTACTAGGTGCAGTATTCTTTGTTATAAGAGTATCCCTTCACCCCACCTTCCGTACTGTGCAAATGTCATACCCCTCGACTGGCTTACATGGATTCTGCCAAGAAGTCTACTGCCAAGCAAATCATAATGGTTTTTTGTGTTTTGTTTCTTTTCTCTTGAGGACTTGAAAACCTTCTCATTGTTTTTCCCCTTTGAGAGCTTGGCTGTACTATATTTTGGGATAGACATGGTTCGTTACATGTGACTAGTGATCTCTGATCTTTCTCTCTCTGGTGATTGTATGCTTCTATAGGTTTGGGAAGACTTGTGGCATTAACTTTCTGAATGCAATGTTTAAACTTTTGGCATTTCTCAAATCTATCCTAAACATTAATAATCTGAATATTTTCTCTTTTAATGATGTCTCATAGTTCCCACAAATTTTCTTCATACATCTTCATCTCCTCTTCTTGTGGTTTTTATTTAGATTTTCTTAACAATTAATGATATTGTGCACCTTTCTATTTGCGTACTGACCATATATTTTTTTCAAGATATGGATCTACTCCTATACCAATTTTAATATGTTATATATTGAAAGACTAGACATCACCTACCATCTGCTCTAATATAATTAATATATTTTCTCTTTAATTAATATTTTAGATACCTAAACCACAAAACACTAGATGTGATTTATTTGTTTCATTTTAAATCTCTCTGTCTCTCTCTCTCTCTCTCTCTCTCTCTATATATATATATATATATATATATATGTATGTATACATAGATATGTATACATATATATACTTATATTAATATATATATATACTTATATTAATATATATTTTTTTCTTTTTAACCAGGGTTGAAACTGAGGACCTTGTGTTTGCCAGGCAGGTGCAGTGCTGCTGAGCTACATTTCTGGCTTCATGCAATATTTTTAAAAGGACACTATAGCAATCCAAGAGATATAATATATCCCATGTAACTTATGTTAGAACAGCTCTCTATTATTTTGTATATGTATGTTGTACACTGGAGGTCTGGCATACACTTGATCATAAAGTTTTGATTTAATCAGCAATTGATGAGAATTAAATGTTCTACTTAAAGTTTGGCCTTACGGTGTTTTCAGTGACTTTATAGTCCATGGACTAGCTTTTAACTCTGCATATTGCAAATGTTGTTTCTCATTCAATTTTAGTATTTATAAGGAACATTCATATTAGAAAATGGTATATTTCCCTGAATCTTTGTTCCAGGACATCAGCAAGTCAGCAAAATTTGTTTCAGGAGTATTCCAGGAAGCTGATCCTATAATGCAAAGATGAAAATAATATAATTGAATTACATATGATGGCCAATCACAAAACTACACTTTATGTAAACAAAAATGCATTCTCAATTCTATTTCCCCTTAGCAGAATGACAACTTTACCCATAACCACTCTAATAACATTTGACAGGAGTTATTATGGTGCAAGAGCAATCAGAATAGGAAATGAAGTAGTCTTAATAAATTGTGGATAAAACATTTTTGTTTTGAAAGTTATTCAAGACTACAGGGTCATGTGATAAGATGGGTCAGGTTAGACTCAGATGCTCTAACAGAGATATAAAGAACTCCAAATTACACAGAGAAATTGTTAAAGTCCAACATTGTTTTTATAATATCTGACCTGCACCACTGAACACAGTTCCTACAATTTTATAGAATCCTAAATAAAGAACAAGTCTGAACTTAATTTTATTTTTTAGTTTAAGTAATTGAAAGATAGTGGCCTAGTGATAGCAGCAAGGACAGAAATACAATATATTTTGTGAATCTTTTTCTATTGTTATTACAATAAGAAAGGGCAGATATTATACTCCACTGAATACAAACAAAGTGAAAAAAAATCTTTAGCGATTTTTTCATGCATAGTCACATATGACCTAAGAATTTTGTTAATACATTTATTACGTTTATTATCATTATGGTTGTTTTATTTGGGGGGGTACTGGGGATTGAACTCGGGTCCTTGTGCTTGCAAGGCAGCCACCAAACCGCTGAGCTAAATCCTGGGCCCGATTATGGTTATTTTTAACATTAATTTTACTACCTCAATTATGTGATAACGAAAATTACAGGTAAAGAAGTAAAACAATTTGCCAACTGTCACCCAATCAGTATGGCATAGGACAAGAACCTCAAACCCCACATACTTGAAAACTAGTAATTAAAAGAAATTGAAGTAAAAACTTTTTTTACTTTCTTAATATGATACACACCACATATGAATAAAAATCTCTAATTAAAACAGTTATTATGAACTCCATGTAGCTATTATTCAAGTTAAGAATTAAATTTTTCCAGCATCACAGAAGTCACTTCATGTCTTTAACTGATAGAACACTTCTTGCTAGGAAAGGCAATCTTACTATGGCTTTAATGATAATCATTTATTTTTTTATTTATGGTTATAGTGCAAGTGGACAAATATTGTATTTCATTCATATTAACCCTAAGAGACATATATCAATCTAATCGGTATTATTTTTTAAGTTTATTATTTTTAACCCCTGTCTACTGCTCAAATAAATGTAAACAGCATTATCCAATTTTTAGTTAGTTACATCTATTCATTTCAATGCTACATAATATTCTAAAATTTATTAATATATTCTACAGCTAATTAATCTTTTCATCATTGACTTGAGCCATTACAAAAAATATCATGAATGTCCATGTACGTATGTTTTTGCATTATACAATGGCTTCTTTAAAACGTGGTGTTAAGGGTAATTTTAGGCCATAGCCTCAAAATCTTCAACTTTCCTTCAGTGTTCCTTGATCTTTCCAAACATCTTCCTATCTGCCTTTCTTTCTGTTTTCCTTCTTTCCTTTCTTCATTAATAAATTCCTTCCTAATTTTCTTGTCCCTCCCCATAATTTCTACAGAAGGAAACACTTTTCATTGCCATGGTTTGCATAACTATACCTCCTGTGATTTGAGATATTCTTTGCCTTCAGTCTTTTGTCAATTAATGTACTCTAATCCAAGTAGCTGGATAGTACAATCCAATACATAAATTAAACATTTTTTCTTGCTTTTCTTTTTTGATTTGGAAATGAGATGGAACCATTTTGCCTTTCAGATTACAAATTTAAAAGTCAGATTTATGGATATTGGCTGACACCCTTTCCACCAAATGAAGGGATTAGTTTTGCAGGAGAAGATAACCTTAGTGGACACATAGACAAGGAAAGAAAGATGGATAGAGACATTGTGAGTCCCTAATTCTAGTTCATATCACCCTATAATGTATAATTTTAACATTGTGTCTGGACGGCTTAAAGCAGTCTCTAAACTCAGTAGTCATCCTACAGGAAAATTCAAAAGGCTAGATGTTACGGCTGGGTCCAGATGTCCTCCCAAGTCCTCATGCAGTCATAGGTGGGGCTTTTCAGTGGTGACTGGATCTAGAGTGTGTGATGCGATCAAGGATGTGTGATTACTAAATTAGTCCACTGAATGGTTTAGCATAGCTCTGGGAGTGGATAATTGGAAGGCCCTCCTCAGACGTGAGTGCTACATACCCCATGGGTGTATAGCCTGGATATAATATAATGGACAGAAAGAGGGCTCCTGTAGTCACTTGTCACCTGCTGTTTGTTTCCTGCTACTTTGTTGTTTTGCTGCCTCCTGACTGCCATTTATCTTCTGCGATGCCCCCCTTGCTATGATAACCTGCCTTGACACCAGCCAACTAGGGACTGAAACCTCTATACACTGTAAGCCTTTTCTCCTTTGCCTCGAGGTATTGGGTATTTAGTCTCAGAAAAAAGAAAAGCAACTAAGATACTGTATGACATTGTGATGTAAAATGTAGAACTTCTTAAGTAATGCAAGAATCTCTGAGTTAAGTTTGATAGTAAGAGAATACGTTTAACATGAAAATGAAAGGTATTCTAGAATGCACTGATAAAAATTACTGTGCTAAGGAAAGTTGTGTTTCTGACATTTGAAACAGACAAAGTCTCCTGGAAAAAATGCACAGTGTTGACAGTATTTTATAGAAACCATTAGATTGAGATTATTTGTAGTTTTTATTAAACATCTGCAACATGTTTCTCTGACAGCAGAGCCATTCATTCTCTGTGAGGTTCAGGCAGGGTAAGATAATCAGAATATTTGAAAACATTTATTTTTCTTGGAAATTCCTTGAATCAGAGGAAAGAGAGCTATTTCACACTTCTTCATGCTTCACAGCTTATCACCAAGGAAGACTGATTGGGGAGACCCATTTCTGACTGAATCAGACAGGGAATGCCTTTGCACATGCACTGATAGTTTAGAATACTAAGTACATCCCAGGCATCAGCAGGGATAATGCTACAATCTGGACCACACACGCAGATCCCACAAGAGCAGTAGTCGTTGGAACTGAGAATGGGTATTGCTTCATCCCTTTCTGTTGCTGAGCTACCCTATCACATACTCACAAATGAAGGGAAGAGAGGTTTACTTTGGTTTTAGAGGATCTGTTATAGTCTTCATAGTGGGTTGGATGAAGATAGGAAGGGTAAGGTAGAAGTCTGGTAGAGAAAAGCTATGCACATTATGGAAGTCAGGAACCAAAAGAAAAAGGGAAGAGCTGAGGCGGGAGATATACCCTTCCAGGTTACACCCCAGTAACCCACCTCTACCATCCAGACCCTACCTCCCAAAAGCAAGTTAGCCATGCACTCACCAATGCACTAAATCCACCGGTGAGTATATCACCCCAGGATTCAACTGACTTCAAAACATAGGAAGATTTTAAACTTGCTGGAAGGTAAGTTAGGCAGAACTCTGGAAGACATTGGTATAGGAAAAGACTTTATGAACAAATCCTCAGTAGCACGGGAACTAGCAGAAAGAATCAACAACTGGGATCTCATCTTACTAAAAAGCTTCTGTACTTCAAAAGAAACCATTAGCAGAACTAAGAGACAATCTACAATGTGGGAAAAAATTTTTACCAGCTGTACCTCAGACAAAGGACTATTATCAAGGATATATAAAGAACTCAAAACAATCAGTCCCCCCAAATATAAAGACCCGATCCAAAAATGGGCATCCGAAATGAACAGACATTTCTCATACAAAGAAGTGAAAGCAGCAAGAAAATATATGAAAAAATGTTCCACATCACTGGTCATTCGAGAGATGCAGATGAAAACAACACTGAGATTCCACCTCACCCCACAAAGAATGGCTGCTATCAAGAAATCACACAATAACAAATGTTGGCGGGGTTGTGGGGAGAAAGGAACCCTCCTCCATTGTTGGTGGGAGTGCAGACTAGTGCAACCACTATGGAAATCAATATGGAGATACCTCAAAGAGCTTGGACTGGAGGTTCCATTTGACCCAGCCATCCCTCTGTTGGGTATCTTTCCAAGAGAACTAAAAGAATCATATCACAGAGAAGTATGTGCACCCATGTTTATAGCGGCACAGTTTGTAATAGCTAAATCTTGGAAACAACCTATTTGCCCATCCGTTGGAAACTGGATAAAGAAGTTGTGGTTTTTCTATAAAATGGAATATTACTCAGCCATAAAGAGCGAGAGAATAGATTCATTCATAGGAAAATGGATACATATTGAAGATATACTCCTAAGTGAAATAAATAAGTCCCACATGTGTAAATACCAAATAGTTTCCCTGGTGTGAATATTCTGCAACAATGCATAAGATTCTAATAAGATTACTGACATTTAGAAATGGGAGGAAAGGAGCTAAAGGTGTAGGGAAGGTGTGATACGTAGGGGAAGAACAAAAAGGGAAAAGAAAAAAATGTGAGAGAATGAAAAGATGAAAATAAAGTGTTTGTAGATGGGGAGGGGAGGAGGGGGTGAAGGGAGGGCAGAGGTAAGGGGAAAAAATGAGAATCAAGACTTGCCATGTAAAGGTACATGATCCCAACAATGAATGTAACTGTACTGTATCCCTAAATGTACCAATAAACTCAATAAAAAAAAAAATAGGAAGATTTTAGACGATCCCTAAATCGAAACCCTAACAGGTTTTGCAGAGGAAACTCAGGATGGAGCCATATTTTCAATATGTGAAGTCTACAGAAATAAAAGTGTGCAATGTAATTTGGTGCACTATCATCAGTGCTTACAGGAAACAATAGCTGCGTTCTGGATCCACTGTTCATACCATGACTATTGCTATGTCCTTGTATCCTCATCCTTAACATAGTAATTCCTGTGATTCTTCAGTACCCACTGAGCGTGTATAACTCTTAAAGACTTCTAAACACAGAATGAGCAAGTTCCTATGAGCAGAGCAGCAGAATTGCCCAAGGCACAGACTCTGAAGTAAGGCTATTTGGCTCTGATAAGCTGTGTGATCTTGAACTTGTTTTTAGAAATCTCTCTCTGACCTAGTTTTTTTCAGATGATTTTTTGGTAATAATTGATGAGTAGTTGGTGATGCTCTCAAGAAATGATCCCCCTATACTAAATGCTCAGAAAACTGTTATTTCTTTTTTTATCTTTGCCTTCCTCCTCTTTCTCTTTTTCTCTTTTTCTCTTTCCTCTCCTCCTTCTCCTTTTCTTTTTCTTCTTTATATTATTATTACTGCTATTTCACCGTCTTACTTCGAACTATCTAAAATCTTCACATTGCCTGCAAGACCAATTCCAAACTTTAGACCTATCTTGGTACATGACTTCTGACACTTGGTCTCTGTTAAGTCTTCCTTTTCTCCACTTCTCCCATTTTGAACCTAAATTACCTCACATCTCTTACGGTTCTCTTTGAAATCCCTTGTTGTCCCATGTTTGGATATTTTTACCGATATAGGTACACTCTTTCCTTATTGTTCTCCATTATATTGCACAATGGCCATTAGTTTTTCTGATAACTTCCAAGACAAAAATGAATGCCACCTTCAGTTGTGTTGAATCTCTACCTGATATAAAGTTCTAATTCTGATTGTTACAATTAATGAGATTTATTGACCTTTATGTCCTTTCCAAAAGTAGACTGCAAGTCTTTGAAAGTGAAGATTTCTTCTAACCACTGGATATATGCACAGAATGTAAAGTTACTGAACTAAAGAAAGCCTGATAAGAAAAAATAGAAATGAAACTGTCTCATAAACAGAAGTACACATCATTAGAATAGATCGCTCATACATGATCCCTGAAATATTATGAGCTAACATCAAAGGACACCTCAGACAGAAAATCCCATTCTCTATTGTAAACAGTCTTTCATAATCCTTAGATCTTTTTGAAATAATTACACTAACATTGATTTACTGGTTAGGAAATGATTGTTTATATTTGTATAGTTTTTGTCCTCATTATTTAAACATACTTAAGGAATAGCAAATATTCTTAATTATATACACCCCTACTCCCTAGGACAAATTTGACTCATAGAAGCCACTGCATAAAGAGCAGTGGGATTTAAAATTGATCATTGACACACATATTCAAGTGAGTATTGAGCTATTTTTCAGCAATATATTGTAAATTAATTCAGGAATGGAGTGGGGATTTGCATTGTACATTACCCAGTGCCAACATTTTGCTGAAGGACAACCTAGAGTCACTCTATTGAATTCTAACACCACAGGGTATATAAGAAAGATCACACTAAAATTTGTATTACACAACTCAGCCAACCCTATTGCTGCCCGCAGTACATTTCACTTTTGCCAATTACAGGACTGATCTGTTCTCTTTGCCATTTAGTTATTGAGCTTTTCTTGGCCAGGCCTGCCATCCAGGGCCAGCCTGGGCATTAAGCAGGCTGCCTGGCCTTCATTAGCTGTGCCTAATCCATTCTCCAGCAAACACCCCTAGCCCATAAAATACATCTGTGTGTTGTTTTTATTAGGTCATCTGATTGAGCAGATGCTGATGGCTCTAGAAAAGGAGTCTCCCCCTGCCAACCTTAATTTGTTCTGTTTAAGTTGCAGGCAGGGCTCACTCGTGGTGTTATTTCTAAGGTTTAATGTGCCATTTCAGACCACATAATTGTTTCTGCATTAGGAAATATAAAAAGTGCAGGGCAATTTCTGAGAGCCACCTGATGACTTTCCTTTAGTTTTTCTCAGGTTCAGAGACTCTAAGCATTACTCTGATGTCCTCAGTCCCGTCATACTGCACTGTCCTTTATAGACCCTTCCCAATGGGAATTGCTTCACACCTGCTACCATTCGCTCACCAGAGCACTTTCATTCTCAACCACATCAAAACAGGTTGGTTTAGGATTTTGGATAGCAACAGTCTCGGTAAGCACATAATCTCATAATTCCAGGCTTAAAAGGGACTAGAGACATGTGTTTATCCCTTTCCTATCTCTTATGATGTTTAATTCCCTCTAACAGTTCCCATGTATGGGTGTCTAATCTCTGTTGGAAAGATTCCATTAATATTCCTCTTTAAGATGGTTGATTAATTTTTGGCAAAGGTAGGATACAAAATCTGGCTTTGTATAACTCTTTTTAATTGCTACTCCTGGAATCTCTGATGATCTCTATTATTGCTCTTTAAATATTAACAGCTACCCTAACTACAAATATTTTTTTAACTTCTTTTCCTAGTCTTTTTCCAATTGCTTTGTCCATCAGAGGAGGGAATCAGACTATTCATAGCCTCACCTACATATGGAAAACACTGTCTATGTTTGTTTTCCTCTCAGGGATGATGGTGCTAAGCCCAAGGCTGCAGGGCAGGTTAATGTAATGATGATTAGTCCAGAAAAGCACGGGAATGTTTCCTTTACCTGGTAGAGATGCAGAAGACCAGAACGCTCTTCTTCTCCTGCTCTGTGCCAAGCTCCCTCTCTAAAAACCACACCATTTCACTTTTCCAAAGTTCACTAAAAAATAAGCAAAAGGTGGCTGACATTCAAAAGGATATCAAGGGAGCAGCAGGGAGAGCAGAAAAGGAGCCAACCTCCTATTTCAGGCTCACACAGAGGGTCAGTTGCCCCGGATCCTCTAACCAGCTGGCTGTTTCTGGAGGATAAAATGTTGCTGAGGATTTAGGCCTTCAATGAGCTGCTTTAATTATTTTGGGCCACTCGATCTTGCACTGCATTAGTGCTTTGTTAATTGGTATCCTAGTGGATTGAGAAAGTCATATAAATCTACTAAAATCTGTGTCCAGTGAGTTTTCCTAGGGAAAAAAAAAAATGATTCAATGTGGTACGACTCAAAGCCCCGGAGGATCGATAGGAGTTATCTGGGCAGAGATTTCATTGTGTTTATATTACATACCATGCTTCATTCCAGCTGTTGGCTGGTTTTCTTGATCTGACATGTGGGAGTGAGGACAAAGCCAAGGTCAAAAACCATGAGGTAAGCTGAAGGCTGGAAGCATTTTGAGTAACATGGCCACAAACCTCAGAAAAAAAGGGTCTCAGGACAATTTTGAGCCATGGACTCAATCCCAATACTGTTTAGTAAGAGAAAAATGTTAGTTTTGTCAAGGTTGTGTGGCAGCATATCTAGCACAAAACATGCTTTCTGTCTATGACACGCTTTTCCTTTTATTATTTTGAACTGCCATGCGATGCTCCAGAATCAGAAGATCATTTCATATTGATTCTCAGTTTCCACTCCATAAACCTTTATAGGATGTTGTAGTCAATGACAGTGAGCAAAAGAAAAATAAGTGACTTTAGTTAACATAAAAAAAAGCAAGAACAATCCATAGTATAATGAATGATATACATAAAGACAGTAATAAAACACAAAGGTCAAATGGACACGTGTACTAGAAGACCAAAGTTCTGATATTTAAGTTCATGATAAAAATCCACTTCCAATTGACCGACCCTTTAATAATTTTTAAAAGTTTTCGAATCATTTAATGATTATCATTTTATCCTGCTGGTGCAGCCTTTTTACTGGGTAGCAAAAGATAGCTAAAGGTCTATGTAAGCAAACAGAAAAGATGAATGATGCCAGTTAAGTAAGGGTGGCACATTTTATCTTACCTCGAAATCCTCATCTGCTTGCATTTATTTCTTGCCGGAGGACTGAGAGTGGTTCCCATGCACTGTGATTGTGCTGTGTAGTGGCAGCTGTCCCTTGCCACACACAGCTACCTAGCAAAAGAAACATACCTAGCATGACTGAGGACCTGAACCTAGGTGAACTTCCTGTGTCAAAGGCACATTGGGGAAAAATAGGTACATTGGATGTCAGAGTTTTAATATGAGAAAGAATGTAAATATCACCCTATCAGTAGTTTATATGGACTTCAAGTTGAGTTGATAATATTGTTGATGTGAGTTAAATATATGATTAAAATTGTTTGCCTATTTCTTTTGCTTTATGCATGTATTTCCTAGAAAATTTAAAATTAATGTGTGATTTGCAATATGCTTCTACTGTGTGATGCTGGACAAGTTTGAGTTTTCATTTTACTCCTTAAAGTGCCTAAGCCTAGATACATATTCTCACTGTCATTCATGTACCTACTCATAAATCACTTCAATAAGCCTCTACTCCATTCAGGCCCTAGAATATATTTATTTTTCTGAGATTTGTGGGCTAGAGGTAATATATTTGTAAGTGATAGATGATCGATAGATAGATAGATAGATAGATAGATAGATAGATAGATAGATAAAATTAGATCCTGGCAATGGACAATAGTGGCATTAGGAAGTAAAGCAAATGGGAGAGATAAACTACAATTCAAAGGTACAGGAAATTTACAAAAAGAAATGAGAAAACTACACCCTGAAAATCTTTGAGAAGGAAAGATAAGATCTTTAGAGGATGAAAGCTGGGTGAGCTACACTAAATTTGGAAGTCAAGATCTTGAAATTTCTAGATAAAACTGTCTGTGTTTATGGGGGGGTAGAATGCTCCAACATCTCAAACAATATTTACTTTGAAATCAGGGTGATGGTGTCATTGCTAAAGTGTAACATTATTTGGAGAACTCTAATTTAAGTAGCACTTTATAGGGCCACATTTTTAGGTTATAGCAAAGTCTGAGACATACAAGGATTATTACCTATGATCTCAGTCTAAGTTTTCCCAAATTATCCTGGAAGATACATTAGCATTATAACAACTCTAAGGTGAACAAGAAAGGGATAGTTCCTACAATAAAATATTTGAATATGAAGCCCCATCCCAGCAGCCTGATCTCAGTTCTGTGAAGACTGACTCAGCAAGCTGTAAAGCAAGCACATCTTGGAGGAAGGAAGCTGCCATTTGAGAACACTAAATGGGAATGTTGAGGTTGTGATCATTAGTAAGTGCTAAAAGCACTAGCTGGCAGCTTAGATAAACAAGAATTAGAAGCACCACAAATAACTGGGGGAACTGACATTTGTTAGTATTGTGGGTGATGTTAAATCTACAGATGATGGAAGTCTTACCATTAACTATTTCAAGCAGTTTAGCAGAAACTGGGTACTAAAGATGTGGCAAAGGAGATAGAGTCTCCAATATTTTCCAATCTCCTACTATATATTGTGCACTATTTGTGTATTGTTTCATTGATTCCCATTAAATAGATTTTTTTGAAGTTTTCTTCACATCAGCAAACTGATTTTTAGGGCTGTAAGTATAGGAAGATTTTTAACACAATCCTAAAATGTCTCCACAATCCTTGCCATTGCCGATAAATTTTATTTTCCCTCTTATGAAAATTTAGAACAGAAGTTATAAAAAAAATACACTTCTTAAAAATCCATTCTATGCAATGGATTTTTTGGAGCTGGTTCCCCTGATATGATTTTTTAAAATTTTTGAACAGTCAGTGGAAAGCTTTGAATATTTGTCTATCCTGTTTGTCTCTGATGAATTTTTGATTATCTGAAAGAATGCACCCAATGATGAATGAGTTAATCGGGGCTTCTAAGAATTCTTTGGATGCTTACTAATGAAGATGTACTAGGAAGTAGACAAATGTTCTACTTCCTTAACAGATTCTCAACATCTGCTTTATACTAAAATCACCTGGGAAGCATTTTAAATGACTCTAATGCTTATATCAGTGGTGGTGAACCTGTGGCACATATGCCACAGTGGGCTGTTGGTGTCACTGAAATCTCTAAAAGTTTTACCCTCACTGGCTAAGGTCCAATCTCCAGAGATTCTTATTTGGTTTGCCCAGGGTGGGGAGGGTACACTGGTATTATTCAAAACCTCCACTACTGGTTCTGGGATAGAACCAGAATAATTACATAATCCAAGAATTAGTCAAATTTTAAGAAGCAACGGTAGTTAAAATTACACAAATCGCACAAATATACTTTTCTCATTTGAAGTAGACCATATTGAATTTGGATAAAAACATATTCACTCTGATCAAATTGATCTCTTCCTAGTATTTTCAGGAAGAATTTGACCCAAGCTATGGGTGAGCAGACACTTGGTAGGATATACTGCTTCTGAATTCTTCCCAACATGCCAGATAATCTTTCTAAGGCCTCTGAAGTCTGAGCACAGCAAATGATCCAAATTATTTTGTTAAAGGTGGAGGAGGCATAGGTTGCCTGAATGAAGGATTTATGGATGCCCAAGTTTTTTCTTTCTGAACCCAGGGGGATTGAGTTTCTGTGGAGAAAAGGAGAGAAATGGTCTTAAATATGAGCAGATGGAGGAATGATGGTACAATTAGGGAACTAGAAGAAGTAAAGGAGACATTGTCCTTATAGAAAATCTGTGGAAGTTCTAAAATATGAGGCAGGCTCTTTGTCTTCCATCCACCATAAGTAGCACAAAAGATGAGTTGAGATGGGTTCAAGAGTTTCTTCTTCTCTTCTCTTCTCTTCTTTTTTTCTCTCCTTTTTCTTTTCCTGTACAGATTTAGCCATGCTTCATGTAGTTCTCATTAGAGTATGTGTTTAACATGAGAAAAAAGTTCACAAAAGTTCTATGAGAAGTCATGCTGAACATCTTGATGGCCAAGTTTGACAACCTTCCTTGTTGCCTGTGAATGTCAAGGTGAAGCAGAAGCTCCAATGTATACTGCCCCAGCTCTTCCTGAGGCATAGCAAGTGCCCTTCTCTGAAAGACACACACACACACACACACACACACACACACACACAGCAGCAGCAGAAATTGTGAGAATGGCATCTGTACTTTGTAATAACTCAGAGAGGTCTGTTTACCCAGACATGACCCTAAGTGATCAAGAAAGGACTCAAATGCAAATCAGTTCAATGACTAACAGCTTTGCAGGACCACACTCGGATCTTTTTTTCTCCTTCCATTACTCTCTTTGCAAGCCAGATAGAAAGCAGACAGAGCTAATTACAGTATAACAGTCTCCTTTTTCTGTGGTGTGCCTTCTTAATGGTGCATACGAAGTGCAATCCCAGTAACACTGGGAGAAGGATGAAATAGATCCCCAAATGGGGCAAATTGACACCTGTGTCGTCTAATTAGTTTAGGAGGGCAAAGAGGGAGCAAGATATTTGCCTGCTTTGCCTTGTTGGTACAGGACACTTTATTTGAGGCGAGAATGGTGTCTTTTCCCCAGCTCCTATTTCTGTTGTCCTTTATGCTCTTGGTTCATGGTTCTCAAACTTTGAGAGCTTTAAGAATAATGTAGAAGAATTGGCAAAACAAGTTTTGGTAGCCACAATCCTCTAATTTCTGATTCAAGCCCTTTGGGATATAGCCTGGAAAATTGCATGTTGTGTCTTAGTTACTTTCTCATTGCTGGGAAGACAAAAGCAGTCATGCACAAATTAAAGGAGGAAAGTCTTATTGTGGAGCACAGTTTGTAGAAATTTGAATCCATAGCCATTGTCTTCAAGGCAGTGAAGAAGGGAAACAGTTCATGAGAGGCCAGGCCCATCATAGCCCTCCTTTTCTACCAGGCTTCGCCTCCAAACATCACACGCAGCTACAAAGGGATCAGTGGGAGTCCATTATCATACACACACACCCACGATTAAGTACCACACAACCAAGACCCGTTCATCTCCCCACAAGCACAGCTACGAGCACCTGAGGCTTTGGGGGAGCACGTAGATATAAGCTATAGCTGCTGTTGCTGCTTAGAGCTCAGCTTTGAGAACTGCTGCTCTGAGGTTGATTACTGGCTGCAATTTTGGGACAGTGCTAGAAAATGTCAGGTCTGAAGCAATAGTCAGGCCAGCAGAATCATAATGTTTGGACTAAATGATTAGTGGTCTTTTCCCACTTTTTTACTCAGAAGTATAACAGGAATGGAAGTCTACAAATGTATACAATCAGCCATTCACTTTATTTTTATGTCTTACTTTTTTCTGAGATTTATACCAGTGGATGATAGGAACAAATGACAGACACTCTTGATGCTTTGAATTTCAGTGCAGTCTTTATGCTAAGGTAGAAAGAGGAAGTCTTTGAATCAAGCAAATGTGGATATAGTTCTCAGCTTCCATACAAGTGATTGAACAGAAGATAACATATGTATATTGATTTTATCATATTACACGTCTCTTTGCTATATGTTATTTCTTAGAACAGTCATTGTTTATATGTTCTATATATGTTATTAGTTTTGTGTTTCTGATACTCAAAAAACACAATATCACAACAGTTTATGCTAGATCATAACCTAGAGCTTGGGGAAATATGATTTATGAAACATAAAAACTTTTTCAAAATTTAATAAGGTGTCATTAAACAAAATGTTAATGAAGTTGAAAATATGCAAGTTTTGAGACATCCATGACCTCACGTATATGATGCTGATTTCAATAAGAATGGAATATAATGTATATATGTGTGTGTGTATATATATATATATATATATTTTTTTTTTTAATATCAATCTCAGATCTGGAGGAACTGTGAGCAAATGACTCAGCTGTTATCCTCATAAAAGGTGGAAGACATCGGCTTGGAGTCCACACTACAGGGTCCCAATCACAGATACCGAGAGTTGTTCAGGAGCCATGCTTCTAAAGAAGAGCAGACAGGGGCTCCTGCTCATTTGTTATTGAAGCAGTTATTAAAAGCAAAGCTTCTAGAAATCATGGAAGTATGTAGAGAAGCGAGTCCTCCACGCTCACCCAGCCCATTGCCAGTGTCAGGAAGGCAACAGATTGCCTCTGTTGAGCAGGGGGGCTAGGCAAGCAGGCAGGTTGACCTGGTTTGTCTGCGCAGAACAGGAGATGCTGTTAACACCCAGCTGGAAGCAGGAGTTTCACAGCAGCCATGGAAAGTTTTCTCCAAGTAGCTTTGACCTGAGGAAAATGTTGCTTTTGTAAACTCAGTGTCATAAAATTGTCTTAACACGATTTGGCAAGAGGCAGCCTAGATGTGCCCCCCCCGAATCCCCTGGGGAGCAGAAGGAAGATTCTTATAGGTAGTGACAGAAAGAGACTGATAATTTGTCATGTGTTTTAAATGCCTGATCCTCTTACTCCACACAGCTACCAAATGTATAATTATATTCAGACTAAATATATTATTTTACTTTGCATGTGAATTTTATTGAGAACTCTGAGGGAGGTAAAGTAAGAAGTACACTTCCACCGCCAAGAACAGGTGGTACAGAGATCAAACTTCAAGCCTGTGTGGCAGCTGAGAATTTTTCTTAATGATGCCCTTGGTGTTTCACAAAAGAGACATTTGAGTTCCACCTGTGTTATAATTGAATTCTGCTTTTTCTATCAATTTTTAGCATGAAATACTTTTGTCTTATCCTCAGCAATATTATTTATTAAAATACAGGTTTGACGTTTTACTGACCTCCCCCCAAAAAAATAATAAAATGCAAAACGTGTGTCATCAGCCTCATTTCTAAATTACTGTCATAATACATCAGCGAAGCTCGCATTTGACTCAGCATGGAGCCTCTTTGAAGAATATACACTTGCTTGATACCACGAGTCAGGTTTCTCCCTTCCTCCTCCTCCCTGTCTCTTTTCTATCTATTCTTTCCAACCACCTGTCTCCCCCGGTCCTCAGAAACCCAGCTAAGTCTGTTTTGACTTTATTTTATTTCCCATCACCTCCACATGCTTGTCACAGCTCCTTTGTCCAACAGTTGGCTGCAAATTTGGTCACCACCTCAACTAACTGAATTCGACTTTTGGCCTCTGGAGAATGTATTGGGGAAAAAAGGAGGGGATGGAGATGTGAAGAAGAAAAAAGCAAGAGAAAGCAGCAGAATGATGACAATAGGTAATGTTGGAGGTTCTTTACCATGAGCTCCCTTTGGTGTAAGTGTGTAGTACATTTTAACTCTCTAAACTGCATTCAATTTCATATGTAAATATAATACCATCATCTTATCTTTCAGATGAGCACAACAGCAAAGATGATCGTCTCCTGCTTAAGGTCAGTTCCAAGGAATTCATAAAGCCTATGGGCCCAGACTTTTATATTCTTAACTGTAAATTTCATGATTTCGAAAAGTTTTGCTTGGTGAATTCCTCTTTGTAGATTTTGCTCAGTTCTTTCCATTTTTCTCAAACACTCACCAAACCATCCCAGAAAGAACCCCAGCCTTATTGTGAGACTTGTCACTTTTACTTCTGAAAGGAAAAGAGTATTCACGACTGTCCCAACATATGTCAAAAATTTCCATTTGGGATCCACACCAAAGTGTCTAAAATTACAAAAAATAAAAATTCCTATAAAATTTCTATGTATATAACTAAGAATAGGATATTTCTGTTTCAAATACAGAAGTGAGGAACTAAGAATGTCTGAGTTCTATAAAGTTTCATGTCATAGCTAGATTTACGATCTAAGACTGAATTTGTGTGAATATAAATCAGAGTCCCTGACTCACAGCACCGCAAGAAAACCAACTATATAAGCAAGAAGCCAAGTTTTGGTTAATTGTGTCTTTAAAGTAAATGAAAACAACCCACAAAACAAATTTGATTTTTTTGTCTTCTGTCTTAGAGAATGGCTAGAAAACTGGGATAGCTGTGACTTTGGGAATTATGGAGACTTCAATTAACTTCTAGTCACTTAAGAGCAGTGGGCTATCACATTACTGAGCCTCAGTTCTTTATCTGCAAATGGGGTTAAGTGTCTCAGAGGGATTTTCAGACAATCAGCTGCATGGGAGGCTCATTTAGCCCTCCGGTATGTAGAAGACCCATCTCCCAACTCCTTTTCTATCCCATCACTAACATGACGAGCTCCTGTAGAATGAACATTGGTAAACCTCAAGGATTAAATTAAAAAATCCGCAAATTCTTTGATGCAGTTAACTTTCTCTTAAAAAGTGTTCCTCTAGCACATCTGAAAATTCCCAAAACAGATTCCTTTTGTCAGGCTTATTTCATGAATGCTGCATCCAGAAGTTTCAGTATCAGTTATAACACAGTTCCTCTAAACAGGCCAGTCCCTCATTTGGAAAGTCAGAATGACTAAAGAGATTAAACTAATGAAAAGCAGCACTCCGCTCATTTCCTTTTATACCCTGCATTCATCTGGGGTTTTTAATTGCTTTATATACTCTTCCTTTCTCTCACCCTTTCTCACCTCTAGGCCCTACATTTCACTTTAGCTCCTGTCCTCTTTTATGCCATCATTATCCTCACAATATCTGATAATTTTCTGTCATTTTCCTATTCTTTCTCATTAGTTTACTCAGAAATTAATTTGATGAACAGAGGGGCAAGGATGAAGAAAATTGTAAAAATAACCAATTAAAAATTTGCACAGCTTTATGTTTTAGTTACATACCATCCTAACTCTTTCTTGATAAGCTCTCAGGTTCTTTTTTAAGCCATAACTCTTTGTCTAATAACATTTGACTTAAAAAGCAAAACCATTTCTGCCTCAATTCCTCAGCCCCATCTTAAAGGGCTATGAAAGCCCTAGGGGAATATGTGGAGGGTGACAGGATTTTATCCCCAACCTAACCCTAGCCCTAGCCCTAACCCTAAACCTAACCCTAAGACAAAGATTTCTCTAAAGAGGCTTCATCACGTTCTTCTAAAGAATCTGAAATCCAGACTTATGATGTTTTCAGATAAAAGTAGAGGTGCTATGAAGTCAGGTCTGTGGTGATCATATCTGGCATGCATTGCAGAAGCAGAAAAAGCAGGATGAAATTAATCATGGCAAGAAATAAGGAAAGGACAAAAGAAAAGAGAAAAGGAGCGGAAAAAGAGGAGAGGCGCAGTGAGGAGAGGAGAGGGTGAAAGTTAGGAATGAAAGCATACATTGTCCTTAGAGGAATACAGCTGCCCTGAGCCAGGCCTGGTGGTTGTATTTTCAGCACTTCGGAGGTTGAAGCAGGAGGATCGCTGAGAGTTCAAGGCCAGCCCGAGCTACATAGTGAGTTCAAGGCCAGCCCAAACTACATAGGGAGACCTTGTCTCAAAAAACAAACGAATAAAGAAAACAAAGATAAAGAAAAGAATATATCTGTCTTAAAAATGATAGTCTTTTATTTCTGTTAGGCATATGACCCCTCCCCGGGCAATTTCAGAAAGAAATCACATTAGAAAGTGTGATTGTTAATCCTAATATGTCAATTTCATCGGATTAAGAGCTGCCTGTCATATTATTGAAGCAAGATTCTGATGTGCACGGGAAGTTCAACATGGTATGACCCGGTGTAATAGACAGTCCCTCTTCCCTTCCTTTCTGGTGCTGTTCTGCTGCTCGCTGCTCTGCTGCTTGACTGTCACAAGCTAAAGGACTTTGCTCAATGATGTTTCTTCCTTGGAGCCTGTGAAACATGTACTAAACCTTCTGAAATTGTGAACTAAATAAACTTTTCCTCTTGTAAGTTGTGGATGTCAAGTACTTTGTCTCCGTGATGGAAGAGCTGTCGATTACAGGTACAGAGAAGATAAACCTGCAGATTTGGTTCACATGAATTTCTGTCCCCAAAGAATCATGTAAGAAAAATAAAATACTGTTTTATCAAAGGTTACTTTGATGCATTGGCAGTAAGCTTTGTAAAATATTTAGGCTCACATGTCAGCAATTCTCAAACTAAAACTAAATTTGGATTCCTCAGTAATTCAGTAAGCAGAGTTTGATAGCTCCCTCCATAAAATGACAAAATTGGATAGCAGGCCAAAACCCGGCTAGTGAAGAGAGATTTCAGAATGTGAGGTTTGGATGCATAGAAAGCTGTGCAGTTATATCCTCCACTAACTGAGATTTGGGGAAATTTCCATTCCTGTTAAGCTGACCCAATAGGGCTTGTTTTTCAGTTGAGGTGTGTGAGTGGTAAGGAGAAAAGTTACAATAAAGGTGAGAAAAAAGATAGCATTATGGAAAAAAAAATAGAGGCCAAAGAAAGAAATGAGAAAAGTTCTGTTTTATAGGTTGATGTGTCACCTTATTGTAAAGCGGCCATCCCCTGTCCCCTGGTGCCCATGGCCCCTTAGGAACTGGGCCACACAGTAGGAAGTGAGTGTCAGGCAGGCAAGCAAGCCTCATCTGAGTTTACAGCTGCTCCCCATGGCTCAGTTTACCGCCTGAGCTCCACTTCCTGTCAGATCAGTCCCTGCATTTGATTCTTATAGGAGTCCGAACCCTACTGTGAAGGATCTAGGTTGAGTGTTTTTAAAATGGGAATCTAATGCCTCTTGGTCTGAGATGGAGCTGAGGCAATGAGTCTAGTGCTACTGGGGAATGGATTTATTGCAAACATATACTAATTTTATAAAGAAATTAAAAGGAAGATAAGCCATCTTTCCAGGACTTGCAAAAATTGTTTTCTACCAAAATGCGCTTTGGTGCCGTGAATGTTGGGTATCACTGCTCTAAGGAATTTATATACTCATGTGGAGACTTGAAGGCATTTATTCCATGCAAGAAGGTCTAGGTATGGTTTAAAACCACTATTCATTCTGTTCACATAACTTTTCCTAAATGCTGTTTTTGTTTTTGAATTAATTCCTTTATTCCTATGAATTGCTTATTTTATTCTACAACCTTAGGGTTACAGTCATATTCATATTCATGTCTACTCAAGCCTCAGTGACCTTATATAAACAATGTGGATATTGTAAGTTTTATATCAAATATGGAAATTAATATCTCATTCAGCAGTATGCCCTTAAGAACATTCTATTGATACCACCATCCAGGTATGCAGAAAATTTATGAGATACTTTCTACTTGATTGGTAGTTTCTTCTCCTACTTAATAGAGTTCTTCTCATATTTCTAAATAACAGAAGCCCTCAGACAGTCTAGAATATATTTTTATATGACAGAAACATGAAAGTGTTTGTTATAAGCTAAAGATCGATAAAGAGATTTATATATTAACAGCGGATAATGTGAATCTAGGTTGGGTGCCCTGATGTTGTTACTTGATAATCCCTTCAACCTGTCCTTACACTAGCTTGAATTATAGCTATGTCCTTCTTTGTCACCTTTTGCCAACTGTCCCCATTGTATTTTTCTGCTCCTCATAGTAGAGCTATATTAAAAATAATTTACTCTTCAGTCCTTATTTGCACAAATACTTGAATTATACTGAATTGACAAGCTAAGTCTCAGTTTGTAAACCAATGCTGGAATTCATTAGGGAGATTTTATCTAAGCTTTTAATCTCTACCCTTTCTCAGGTTTTCATGTTTTTTTTTTTAATCCACAGAATGAGACTAAAAGCACCAGTCTTATTGTGATTATCTTTCATAATCATGTATGTGCAGTAGAATCTGGAAGGAAAATGCTAATGTAGCATTTCTTCTCATTCCCATTAATATTTAATATTTTATTCCTGATATGTTCTGTCAAATTACTCATATTTAGTCTTTCTCGTTTTTATTCTGTTTTCATCTTTTATCACACTGCATTTATTTTTAAACAGACGACTGAAAAAATATGTGCTCTTTACAATGTTTCAGGAAGCCTGTTAGTCATCCCTCTTACCTTCTTCTTCTTCTTCTTTCTTCTTTCTTCTCCTCCTTACAGTAGTAGGAATGTGATAATGATTTGTTCATGTGGCTTCTGATGGAAAGTGTAAATGTAGAGAAGATTGAGTCATTCGGTAATGTGGAAAGTTGAAGTTTTGCCTTATCAATAGTTGCATACCATTGCCGAAGTCTGTGATCACTTTAGACTGTGTCAGAGGAGTGTGGTATTGATTGCCATACTGCAGAAATCAGACTAACAGGCTGGGTCCTCAGGAGAGTTGCTGATTGTGGCAGTGCCCGATGGATGACTGACAGGTAGCACCCAGGCCTTTTTATCTGACAATGCTTTCATTTGATATTAATTCTCCATCTCCCCTCCTGTTAGTGGCTGCCAGTTGCAACCTAATGCCTAACTGCCAGTCAGCCACTAGTTATTTTTTAATTAGAACTGCTCATGAATTTCTCTCCTGTAACATGCATGGAAAGAAGGGGAATCCTTTTATTCATAATCGAATTTCATGTGTAAATTACCTTCATCACACTTGTCTGGCAGTCCTGTCATTTGCCAGGGAAAAACACCATTTTTTTCTTGTTTAGTCATTCATGCTCTCTCTCCACACCGTATTTCCTGGATACACGGCCACGGTTACCTGTTTTTATTTGTGTCTCGTTAAATCTGCAGCAGCTGGCTACTGACTACGCCAACCATCTCCATCCATTGCCCATGAAGAGACGATGTAGGTCGCACTTGGTCAGACTCTCAGGTAGACCTATCTGGAGTCACTTACAAGGAATTACCTGGAGGTAGGAACGACGATTCCCTGACAATCTATAAACTCTGCTATTTTATGACATGACAAGGATCAGGAAACTTAGTTTGGGTCATAGTGCAGCCTCACTTGGATGGAGGAGTCAAAATAACTTAATGGTGTAGAACAGAAAAGAAGTCCGTTTGATATAGATAATTGCTTCAATTTTTATTTTCTAAGAAAATTCATAAAATCACTCAAAGACTACAAGTAAAACTGAAGGGAAATTTTTCTTGCTTATCTTTCAAGGGAGTAGTCACAACCTGTTGTGCATACATAAAGTGGACCTTTCTTTTTGCATAAGGAAAATAAGACATAATCTGGAAAATCCACTCATTGTAATTAGAAAGTGTTTCCAAATCTGGTTCTGGACTCCAAATCCAAAACATACTTTCTAGTTGTTATATCCACACCTGGAGAATGCACAAATGTGGGAGGTTCTTTTAGGCTCAGAATCCCAAACTAGATATTTAAAAACTTGTGGCTGTGGAAAGTTTGATGTAATGGAAAAAAAGAAAACACTGCCAGGCATTTAATTATGCCAACAAAACATGTTTATACGCAGGGCTGAGGTGCCTGGCTAGTGAGTTCTGATTGAGTACAACCTACATGTGTTCCTAGAAGGTGTCTTATATTTTCCTATGTCTACTCCCAAATATGCAATTTTGTGTGAAAATCTTCCAAAGGCACCCATCCATTAGTACATTCAAGTTTGTGTTTCCTTGAAGGTTCTAAAAAGCCTCATTGAATATTCTCCCACCTCCCATTTCTCATTCTTTCCCTTTTTAATTTTGACTGACATCAGAGTCGTCACCATGCATGGCATCGGTCCATGTCCTTTAGGTGTTATTATGTCATTTAATTTTCACAGCATATGTGTTCACAGATGCATAAACTGAGCCTTAGAGAGGTGCTATAATTTTCCTAATGTTATAATCACGGTAGAACTAGTACTGCATTCCAGAGATTCTGCCTGTTCTCTTGAGGATTTTCCTGCAGTTACCTAAAATTAGTACATAATGAGTGTCTCACAGGCACACTAACATAAAGCATCACTGTTCTAAAAATTCAGTGCCTTAAAGCTGGCCCGTGTCATTCGCAGTTTATTTGCTATGTAGTTTTATACTTGTCCATGTCTCTGTCCCTCATAATCTCACAAAAGAAGGAGTTACCTTTTTTTTTTCTTTTGCATAGCTACCGTCTAGTGCAGAACTCAGATGATAGGTTAAATACACAATATTTTCCCCTGAATAAAAACACGTTGTCCACTGAAGTGATAATAAAGCAAAACAAAAGGACAGAAATTCTATCTCAAAGATACTTTATAGAAGGCAACAAATGTTCACTGTAGACCAGTCACTTTCAATGGTATATTATATCTGATGTTAAAATCATTCGTACTCTAATTAAATATTCTTTGTTTGTTAAATACATGTATTTAAACTCCCCATATCCTGAACTATCTTATTATGTACACATGACTAGAATCATATCTGAAATTACAAAGGCCAAAATATTTAATGAGGTATTTTGGCAGATAAAGTTATAGAAATTTTAAATTTTTTGCTCTGTTTCTTGAATGATATGATTAAACTGTAAAGGTTAAAAATTCTCAGAACATAAATTGAGTGTTAACCGTGTAAATTTAAAGAACTTTTGTATAGTCATGCACCAATCTGGACTTAAACAAAAGGAGACAGAAGTTTAGTAGCCATAGCATGAAAATGATAGTTGACATCATGAGAATAAATGATATCAACAAGGCAAAGAATAAGGTAAGAGAGACAGATAGGTATATTCTTTGTTCATTTATTTAAACTACTGTATCAGCCAGTGCTTATTATAGAAACAGATTTAACACATACACATGAGAATTTACAACATTGGCTGATAGCGGGCACTTTACAGGGTCAGGTAGTCTGTCTTTGTCCTGAAGGTCTGAAGGATCCAGCTGAAGCCTGGAGCTCAATGGAGTGCCTGTTGCAGGTCCGTGTCAGGAGGCCAAAGGATCTGTGCTGGAGGCTGAAGTGTGTGTGCTGGAAGGCAGGAGAAGATGTCTAAGGCTAAGGTGAAGACAGGAGCGCCTCCTAAGAAACAGAAACAAGCCTTCTGCATTCCCTTTTTATACTATTCTGGAGACCATCCTCCCTAGGTCAGATTTCCTATATCTGGAACTGTGCAGAGCCAGTTCAGTTGGGTGTTTCTTATACATCAAAGAACTATTACAACCACCAAAAGGTTTACTCCATTCATATACGTTTGATCACCTTACCCCCACAAATATCTGGAGATTACCAATGGATCGCTTAATATGAGCAGCTGCAAAGCTGTTTAGCAAATTCTCATGAAATCTCTTCAAGATGAGTGCATGTATTCTTAGCATTTTATCAATAAAAAATTGCAATAAGATCGACAAGATATCAGCAAGTGCCTGAGTCTGAATGAAATCTAGTCTTTGAATTATTTCAATGCAAACCAAGAACAACAACAATTACAAAAACAAAAATACAACACTCATACTTATGTAAATGCTGTGGTAAGAGTCAAAATGATGGATCATTCATCCACAGAAACTCAAAGCACAGATGTTGATTTTAAGAACAATAAAAAAACAAACAATTCCAATGAATTTAATTTTATATATAAGCAATTTTTATTTTGTTTCCTTTTTTCTTGTTCCTTTTACTTTTTACTCTCTTTCCCTCATCAAACTTTGTAAAAGAGCACTATTTTCACAGAGCATTTAGAACATACCTTTGGCATTTATTGTACAGAAGGACTAGCTGACAGGTGAAGTGTGGCAGTTTGTAAATGGTCACATAAATTGTGACAGTTTTCCAGCACTGACATCTGGGGTTTGCCTCACCTCCTCTTGCATCTGAGCTGGCTTCTAAGTGCTCTGACAAAAACACTTCTGTGTCCATTGTGACGTGAAACATTAGTTGGAGTGCCTGAAAGAAACCTAACTGTTCTGAGGCTATTGTGTTGGGTAAAAGCCGAGCTTAACCTCAAGAAGAAACCACATGGGAAAAGGGGAAGGAAAAAAGAGAGAGGCTGAGGCAGAGATAGACAGAAGAGATAAACCAAAAGCTGCTTGTGTCATCTCGCCTTCTAGCACCCCAGGTACGATGGCCTATAGACGTGTGTTCTCTGATGTCTCCTGACTCAAAAGCTAGTGAGATCTAACCACAGTAAGGTGATATTTGGGGTCATGAATCTTTGGTGTAGCAGGACTTTTTTTTTAAACCACAATAGATAATCAGAAAAGAGTGTCAATTTCTCCTTAACTTATAATGTTGGAAGAACTTAGAAACTGTCCACTGGTCTTTCTTCTTCTTGTCTGTCCTTTATCTTTTTTCTGCACTACACATCTGGACCTGAAAGCGTGAGGCCATTTATTCTAAGATGTGTGCCTGTCAATGTAGGAAAGTCTCATTGGTAATGGAGGTCATGGTTATTTCACCAGTGACAGCATGAAGGGGAGTACAATACTAAATTCTGAAACTGGAAGGAAAGTAAATTGTCTACAGGAATACCTCCTTTCAATCATTTTACAATCCTTCCCCATGTCCCTGAGTTTGTCTTTATCAGTGGTGCACACTGCTGCAAGCTCTCATAAAACAGCTTCTCTCTGAAATTTTTGTAATTTACAATTTGTTGAACGAGAAGCTCCACAGAGCTTTGATTCTATTTGGTGTATCTCCTTAATTCTGCTGTAGTCCTTTTTGTCAAATAAGAGTTTCAAAGATTCGTAAAATTCTCTGAAGATCAACCCTGATATTTGCAGAAAGTTTTTGCAATGATTCATTTCATATCAACTTACGCTTTCAAACAAATAATTTTAGTAAATGAAGTAGATTCTCCCTTTTTCCATGTGTTCATATTGAGTTGAATTGTGGCTTTCTATTTTACATTGTTTCCATTTTTGTTTTCCACATTCGAGTCAAGCATTGTAGACACCTTTGTTGATTTCCTATCTTGGCTGCTATCAATGCTGCTGCGATAAACTTGGGAGTGCAGATAGCTATTCAGCCTGATAATTTCACACATGGATGACTAGATAAAGACAGTTTAGTATATTACATATTATATTTTTAATCCAATAGCTCTTCAGTCTGATAATTGCAAACATGGATGAATAGATAAAGAATATTTAGTATAATAGGTATGATAAATATTTTAATCCAATAAAAAGAATGAAGTCCTATAGCTTACAATAACATGGATGAACCTGGAGGACATTAGGTTAAGTGAATTAATTCAGGCACAGAAAGACAAATGCAGCATGACCACACTCATATGTGATTTATTTAAAAAGTTGAGCTCATAGAAGTAGAGCAGAGAAGAGAAGCTAGCAGAGGCTGCGGAGGGTGGGAAGTGAGATCATGTGTATAAAATGTCAGTTGTACAGGAAGTGCAAGTTCTGGTGATGCAAGGCACAGGAGAATGGCTGTCTTTGACAATAGTGCAATGTGTTTTTCAAAAAATCTGGAAGAGAAGCATTTAAATGTTCTCATCATACACACACACAAAAAAAAAATCTGATGAATGTTTGAAGTGATGAGTATGCTGTTTACCCCAACATGCCCATTATACAACATACATATGAATCAAAATACCACAATTTCACCCATAAAATAGGTATCATCTTGTCTCAACTAAGGATATAATCCAAAAAAGTACTAAAAGCAAATTTGAAAGGTGATTATGAATAAAAAAGGGAATTATGGACCACAAATATGGAAAATAATTCAATAACAATCTCATCCATCCTTTTACATTCAAGTGAGGTGTTCAGATTACAAATGACTGTTTAATGACATTGGATCAATTAATGTCACTGATTATAGTTCAAGTTTTCTTAACTTCACCAATATTGACATATCAGGCTGAATTATTCTTTGTCAAGAGGAGACTGTCTTGTGTGGTGTAGGATGTTTGTTAGTATCCTTGAACTCTACCTCTAGAAGTGAATAGCATCTCCCCTTGTGACAATCAAAAGTGTCTCTTGCTTTTCCCAATGTGGCTTGGGGAACAAAATCACTCCTGGTTTGAAAAATCACTGCCTAAGAAGGTCAAGTATGGGAATTCTGTGCTTTGTCTTCGTTTTACTAATTTTACTACCCCCAAAAAAATTAGCATGTCTCCAAGAGAAAAATTAGAACATACTTTCCTTTTCAAAGAATCCAGAATGACAAAACTTCAATAAAGATCCTGCGATGACACCAACTGAATGTTAAGGTAACCCAGTAGAACACCAAAATCTTTTTTCCCCTTTACCTCCTTTCAGAATTTGTTGGATGTGCCCTGTTGCTGTGACAGTTTACTGACTAAGAGTGGGGACTTTAAAACCTGCTTTTCAGATAGGCACAGAATGCCAGTCCCTATTCTCTTCACATGAAATGGGAAGAAACAGCCCTTTAAATAGAAAAATGTTTTGCTTGTTGACTTCAGATAGATTCTTCTCGATTAGATGTATTCTCTCTAAGGATGGCTTGACATTTAAGCAAGGTTGTGATTTCTCTATTGTGGATACAAGCATGCTATCTATTTTTAAGTCTTCAGAATAAAAAAGTAAAGTGTTTCATTGTAGAGACTATTGTCCATTCACAATTTCCACAATCTTCCCTTCAAGAACTCCAACTAACCAGATGTTCTGCTTTGTCTTTTAGTGCTGAGATGCGGAAACACAATTATGAGGCAGAAATCTCAGACCCAAAAGAATCAGGGCCACAGAGTGAGTCCTGAAGGCACTTAGACATAGCCTTCTTCTCTGCAAGCAGTATTTCCTCTAAGTCCCATGGACCACTGTCCAGGCCTAAGTCTGTGCTGAAGATGAAGATGGAGTCAGGAGGTTTCCTAGCAAGAAATCAATGAAATAAAAAATATCTTCTCAATTACTCCAAGTTCAGAGAAACTCTTAAGTTCACAAGAAAAGGTTAAAAAAAGTTTATAGGAAATGTATTTTTATTTATTCATATTTTAATTAGTCTATTAGCATGTGGAGGTAACGTACTTAAATGGGACCTTGGCAGAAAAAGCACATTTTATACAATAAGAAACCAGGGGAAACATTGAGCATAGCTATTATTTTTGGCAGGAGTCTTTTCTTATGTCTATTCTTTTCTCTTTTTTTTTTTCGTTTTGTTTCTCTTCTCTGATAACAAAAGGAAAAAAGTTTAAATGAGAGAAGATTGCACAGAATTGGGGATTAACATATTTAATTTACATAATGTCAATGTGTTAAAAACTATGTAGGTGCAGTAGTATAAAATATTCTTAGTTAAAAAGCAGCTCAAAATAGGAACCTTTTTTATTTTGCACATTTTGCCAAGTTCATTGTGCGGCTAAGTTTAAAAAGATCACGATTTTCTTAGCAAAGGCAGCACAAGATACACATAGAGGTATGTAGTTATTTAGGAAGAAGAGGAGTTCAGCTCTTAATTCACTCCCCAGCAGTGAAACAGAGATATTACTGATGATATAATTTGACCCTCCTGGCCCATCAAAATGGTGAAGTCTGCACAGAAACATAACAGCAGATTTTGTCCTTTAACAATAAAAACCCTCTCATGTTGGAAAGTCATGAGAGAGCATGTGTGCTTTGAGTGGAATTATCAAAATTTCCCTCTGTGAAAGGCACAGCAGGCTGCATAGTAGCTCTCCCTCTTGGATACCACTAATACGCCCTGGCAGCTTTCACTCAGAAAGAGCTTTTGCAGAAAGACCGCACTGCATTCTCCTCTACCCAGCATGCTTAGCTTAATTCCTGCCATGGAACAGTATTTCAGGAGCCTGAGTTGGTTAAGTGCATCAGCTCGAAAATGAGCTACTCTGATCTTTAGCTGCCTTAATTTTTTAATCTCAGTGGTCCTTTTTGGGAGTAATGCAGGAAAAGAATGAAAACTGCTGACCCAGAGTTAAGATAAGTGTGGAGTAATACTTGCAACATGGGATCTAGAGTATCGAATGGGGTTCAAAGATGTATGAGCCTCAGGGAAATCATTCCTCCCCTTGCAGTTTATTTTCAGCGGTGGGGGACCTCACTACTGTTACCTTCCTGGGTGCGCTCCATGGCTTCCCATTATTTAACCTGTGCAAACTGCAGTGACAATCACATAGGCAAAGTTGTGCGAAATGAGCTCAGCTCCACATAGCACTTCTGCCTCTTGGGGTCCAGATATGCATGTGTGCAGTGGCCCATCAGTCATCCCCCGCAGGAAGACCTAGAGAGCGGATTTACTACCCCAGCCTACTGCTGCTTTGGCCTCAGTCAGAACAGTACCAGGCTCCCGAGGTCCAAGAAATAAGGTCGCAGTGGCAAATGTGATCCCGCTTTCAGTGGTTACCAGGTGAGGTACTCTGACTTTCCTATGTATCGCTTTTTCTGGTTGTATGCAATGCATGTTGGAAAGTGGTACTGTATGGCATTCATTATCTGAGTGATGAGGAAATACCTATGCAATACTTTTATGATAAGGTTCAGACGAAATGAAAGCATGTAAAACACCTTAGGTATCCATGAAGGGTTATGCACTCCTATTTGCTTGGTATCACCGCTTCCAGAGAAAACATATACTATGGTCCATAAAAACTCCTGGTGCCTGGGGTGTGCTTTGCAGAAAGGAATGTCCAGTTTGAGTTTTTACATAGGTGATTTCATGCGTGATTTAATTTGACCTCTTCTAAGAGGGCACAGTACAGCGTTTCTGGTAGAGCAAACAAGGTATTTAACTATCTAGTTTGTCCTTTCTTTCCCCTACATCAGTCTTTCTCCCAAACCTGCTGATTCCAGGCCTCACTGCCTGTTGTGCTTGCTGTATGGAATGTTCCCATATTACCGGGTAATTTCACTTGACTCATTTCTCAAGGCCAGACTCACACAACTTTCCCTCTATGAAATTTTATTAATTGTTCTTACCTCTGTGTTCTCACAGAGAACAAAGAAAATGTAATTCCTATCTTTACAATGAATGCATCACATTGCAATATCATTAATTATGCATGGGTTTTTCTTCCTGACAAAATTATGACCTCTAGAAAATAAGGACCATGAATTTATCATTTCTGAATCTTCAGAGACTGAAAAACACTCGGTACTAAATAAATGCAGAAGGAATTGAATATACAGTGCTCATAAAGTGTCTAATTTGAATCACAAAGTGTGAAAGAATGAAACAATATCTGTTATTTTAAAAAGGAACACAAAGTCTTGTTTAAATTATAGATCATCAAACCCTTTGCTTTGCTTGGTATACGAATGTCCCTTTGTACCTATGAAGTTGTTCATTAGTTTTTTCTCCCTTTAGCTTTGTAACTAGCTACTGAGCATCTGTGTTTATAAACCAAATGATACTGGTTCTTATATGATCAAACAATGTACAACGGATGGCAGAATGTGTTACAGGGTATTTACAGTAGCTTTGCAAAACCTGAGAGCTGTTTCATATGAGAATTGCAGTCAGAAGAGAAAGCTTTTTCCTCCCAAAGACACTGTGGTAAAAGCAATTAATTTTATAGGGAGAATGCATTCACCAATGCAAAATATTTTAACAAACCTTACCAATGACGTGATAGCAAACAATTATTTAGTGATTATTATGTGTTCAACACTTTTTAAAACAGTTCAGGCATATTAATCATTTAATTCTCAGGACAATTCAGGTAGATGTTTTTAATTTCCCCATTGTGTGGCTGAGAAAACAGGGCTACATACTTGCAAAAGACCTCAGCCATTATCAAAGCCAATTGTCCAATTCTGGAGTCCCACATGCCTACAGTGATCTAACCAATGTCACCATTGTCAATGAAATACAAGATCACACCATTTCAAAATGGCTCAAGCATCTTATTTGCAGTTTTTAAGCAACCTGCAAGGGCACCAATCTCAACAATTACCTTATTTTTTCTCTTTCCACCTTCTATCACTCTCACACATTATAAATACTCTAGCACCATCATCTCCATACCCAACTTGACTTTGGCTGTTGTCTTTCTATTCTCTAAACACTCTTCCATTTTTATCCTATGCACCTCTTTTCTGACTACCCATTCTGAGCCACAATTTTCATCAGCAATGTTCAATGAAATAACCAAGCAAAGATTTCCCCAAATAGTCATACTCGAGCATAACCTCCTCTTCCTTCATCCCTTACAGTCCTTGAAACCTACTGGCCCCTCAATTTCAATACTGTTTAAGTAATTGTCATCAGTATTACTCCAGCCATCCTACCATATGCATTCCTCAAGATAAAGAACAACATTTCCAGCACAACTCAATCTCTGCCAAATTCTCAAAATTAAAACAAAATGATAACTACTCATATGACCGAAGTGTACTGGGGAGAGAAAGGTCAGAGGATTCTGAAATTCAAACAGATGACTCCTTTGCCATAAGGAAAGATAAACTTGAGTCATTTGTAGGGAAATTGATGTACCTTTGGGCTAGTAATCATAAATGAAATAAAGTAGACCCACAGACTCTGATATTGTATGGTTTCTCTTCTGCAAGAAACTCATAAAGAGCAAAATAAAAAAATATAATAAGAAGAAGTAGGGAGATAGATCTTTCTCAAAGGGAAAGGGGATCAAGAGATAGTAGGAAGGGTGAGGCAGGAGTGGAAAGGGAATTCGAAAAGGAATTAAGAGTTATTTTGTGCCCATAACATCTCCACACAAAGAAGGTAACCATTATGTTTTGAAAATATGTACAAAAGAAAAGGAAGCGCATCAAAAGATCGGTGGAAGACAAAGACAAAGGAGGTGACGGGAATGAAAAAAGGAATTAGGGTGCGTTATGTGCACGTAGAAATTACTCATAAGAAACATGAACGTTATATGCTACAACATGAGCTAATATAAATAAGATTTTGTAAAGAAGAGCTTGTGGGCATTCACATTGTGCTATTTTACCATAAGTATAACATTATGATGGAAACTTTCATAATAATATGTAATACTGTTTCCAAAACTGTACACATGCATAAACATATTCATCTAATACCTATGTAAATACATAAAATGGTGTTTAATAATTCACCAATTGTATTGTTTCCAGGCAATGTAATAGCCATGTCCTTACACAGTAAAGCTGATGAAAACACATATGTGTGGTGCAGTTTGGAGCCGAGATAAGATGTAGTTAAAGAATTCTCATCAGACTTTTGCTTCTTCTTCATGTTTTGGGTAAAGAACATCTCCAGTTATTATCATAGAAGAGGACAATATCAGAGTCTAATAATCTTAATGTATGCATCATTCATTATGTATCAGGCATTGTGTTTAATATTCTATGCCCGTTTTCCATTTGTCATTTTCGATGCATCACAAAATTGTGAGGAGACTTACTACTAGATATGGAGAAACTGAGGCTCAGAAAATTTAATTAAATTTCCCCAAGGTCGAGGAGTGAGGATTTCAATGTGAGTTTGATTCCCAAGTCTAATGTTTTAACCATGATGATGTACTTACTGAATATCATGAAGAATCTGATGAAAAATTATTCAAATATAATTAACTGCCTTCATTTTTACCTAACTACCCCCACCTTTCTAGAATGGAGATTTAAAAGTACATATTTATCCTTATGTCATCGTGATAGATGAGAAAAATGTATTCATTTCACTCACTTTGTCTAAATCTGCCACTATACATAATGACTGCTTTTAATATACTCAGTCTGCTATGTCAAGAATTATGTTCATATCAGCTAATAGTATGTCAGGGATATTTTGTTTACAATTATTTGCATCTGACAAAATAGGGGCTGCTCTCATTCTACAGCACAGTCTTTGGGTAAGAATACTAACATTATTTGGCAATTGTATTCCCAGGTGTAAGGCAATGGATTCTAAAAGAAATTATCTTGAGAACAATACACTCCCGGCAGCAGTAGTCAAGACAGTATATTGCATTTGGTTCTGCGAACTTGTACATCATTAGATGGAGTCTTCTCTTATTTCTAGCAGTTTTCTGTCACTTAAATTGGCTGCACTACACAAATTTATGTTAAGAGACAGAAGAGTAAGAATTAGAAGCGAAGTTTAAGAGGTTTAAGGTATCGTTGGTTTATAGATAATAACTACAAATTTACAGGTTGAAATATGGTGTTTTAATACAATTTTATTTGTGTATTGTCCAAATCAGAGTAATTCTCATATATATCACCTAGTAAGTTAATCATTTCTTTGTGGTAAGTACATTCAAATTTTTCTACTTTGAAATATATAGTGCACTATGGCTTACTAAACATTTCTTTTCTGTAACTGTAACTTTATATGTTGATCAACATCTCCCTTCCAGACTCTAATTTATGTTATGCTTATAACTAATTCTCCTTCAGATTTTACTTTTTTATGACATAATTATTTGTAGTAACTGCTTTTACATTATGAGTATATTAAAATGATTCAAATAATAGACTACATGATTTATTATGTATAATATCTTTAAGGAATCCATCTTTATTTTCGTTTTGGTATTGCAAACACATAGTATACTATAATATACATTGCAATATTTATTGCCAAATGATAACAAGGCAATTTCTGTTTAATTATTTTTATTCCCATCAATCTAGCTTACAAATAATTTGCAATATCACTGTCAATTACAAAATACTTGCTTGGAAAAGGAGAGCATCATGGTGGGACCAGGATTGGCAAGATTCAAGAAAGGCACTCTCCAGGGTTTACAAGTATTCAGATTCAGTGGTTAACAGAAATCCAATCATAGAATGGCAACTTAAAGAAGAATTCACATTAGGACCTGCAAGCCCTAGGAAGAGAGAGGGACAAAGTCATAGTCCTGGTTTCTGATGTGAAACCAAGTATTGAGTGATCCTTGAGGAAGTGAGAATCTCAGGGTCTTGCAGTGGCTGTGACTGATAGAATCCAGGGATGGAGATAAGACACTGAAAAAGTATCAGAGCAATCACCAAATGCTATATTCTGTTTCTCAGTGATTGAATTGTTTCAGCATGGTAAGACAGACAGAAGGCCCACCAACTTCCAACAAGTCCAGAGTGCTGGGTAAGCTCCTCTGTTATTTTACACCACATGACCCAGCAGACTAAATGTTTGAAATGAACATGCCAGATAGGGACGATATTTGGAGATTTGATGGGGCTTTATTTGTGAATCACAGTACAGATCTTCAGCATTCAGAGAAAAATCCTTGCCATTATCTAAAATTAACTATTGTCCTTTCAAGAAAAAGCTGTTGGACTGTTTTGGGGACTGGTAAGAGACAGAACATTTCATTATTGGCTACCAGTTATCAGGTAATTTGATCTACTGACCTTGGACTGGGTGTTATTCGGTCCCCAAGACATACAGTTGGGATACGAAATAATACACCACTCTCAAATGAAAGTGTTGTATCCATAATATAATAGCCTAGCCTTACTTACTTTTCTCCTGCTAAGACAAAATACCTGACACTCAGAAGTTAAAGGAGTCAAGGTGTATTTAGTTTACAGTTCATAGAGCTTTCTAGTCCATGGTTGGTTGGTTCCAAGGCAGGGCAGCACAAGGCAGAGGGGTGTCATCAAAGAGAAACAGAGCGTAGTGCCCAGAAGGTAGCAAATAAAGCAAAAGAGACCTTAACAGCATCTTTATGTCTCCTTAATTTTATTCAGATTACTCAAAGTGAGTACCACTCACCCCCTTAATCCTAGTGCCCTTGAGCCTAGCCTTCACCATCAAATAATTCCAGTGTTACATAGCCTAGATCAAGCTACTTCTAAAAAAGTCCCACCAATGATCACATGAGGCTTTGGGAGAGGGGAGTGCATCTAAATACAAGCCATAGCATTGTGCCCCTGGCCCCTTAAAGACTAACACACAAACCCTTATACAAAAGGAATTTAGTCCACCTCCAAGGCTCGCCAATGTACTCATAATTTCAGCCTTGCTGAAAAGTCCAAGTCCAGAATCTTTTCAGATTTAAAGCAAACTTTTAGCTGCAAGTCCCCGTACAAATGAAAAGAAAAGTAAACATTTCCAACATACAATGGCACAAGATAGATATTTCCATTCCAAAGCAAGTCCAAAATCTAGCAAGGCAAACATCAAATCTCACTATTTCACTTCCAGCATCCCTGGCAATCTGGGACAAGTTGAGAACTCAAAAAGGCACTGTGCCTGTGGCACTGCCTGCAGTTGTAGATCCCATGGCTTCTCTTTTGAGCTGGCTTCACTAATTCCTTGCAGCTCTCCTGGACAATCCACATTCCTGGCTTCTCCAAACTTCTGGAGCCTTCACCTCTGGCTTCACACTCATAGCTTCACACACTGCCCTGTCAGGGCACCCACTGCCTGGCCCCTGGGCATCCTTCTGAAATCTTTGTGGAAGTCTTCTAGACCCCATAACTCTTGCATTCTGCATGCACCTAAAACCAGCACCATATGGATAATGCCAAGGTCTGCGGCCAGCTGGAGCAGTAGCCCAGCCTCCTTTACTGTTGTCTGTAGGACTCCAGTTCCTATGATGCAAATCCTGAGGAACAACTTCCTAGGCTACCACAATTCTGGAATGTGGTTCTCTGGGGATCTCTTCTCAAAATGATGTCCTTCACTTTTGCAGTTTTAAGGAGTTCAGCTTCTTCTTGAGTTGCCTTCAGGCCGTCTTTTCTATTCTCTGGTTCCTTCTCAACTATTGAGATCGCCATTGCTCTATCTTTACAGTCCACAGCTTTAGTAGTGTTTCTTTTCTGGCTGAACTCACAATATTTTAAATCATTTGGCTGGGCTCTTTGTTCTTGATTCTCAACATAAATCTGGCTAAAAGCCCCTAACAGTAACCATGTTACCACCTCAACATTAGACTGCCTTGAAATTACTTATGCCAGAATAATTAATCTGTCCTTCTTAATCTCAGTTTCAGGCAAAGTCTCTGGACATGAGAGAAATGCAGAAAAACTTTCTGCCAAGGCATAGCACACATCGTCTGGAGTCCAACAGCAAATACAGTCTCTTTCCTCCCAACAGAAACCTCCTGAGCCTGGTCTTTCCCATCAGAATTTCTATCAACATTCTGATCTTTTGAGCTCTAATTAGAATCTCCCATCAAATACAACCCAAGGTGTTCCAGCTCTGTTGTGCCTTCTGGCATCTCCAAACCCTTCCAAACTCTGTCTACAAGGCATTCCCAGAGGCTCTTGAACTACATGGTCAGGTATAGTCACAGCAACAGCCCAAAATCTCTGGTACAAAATGTCTTAGTTACTTTTGTTATTGATGAGGCAAAGTACCCGACACTCACAGGTGAAGGGAGGAAAGGTTTATTTGTCATGCAGTTCATAGAGGTTTCAGCCCATTGCTGTCTGGTTGAAGGCAGAAATAATTCATGGTGCCCAAAGGTAGCATGGTAAGCAAAAAGGACCTTAACAGCATCTTTCTGAGCCTTTATTCAGCCTACTTTGGGTAGATAGCACTCATACCCATAATCCTAGTGCCCTTGAGCCGAGCATTGCACTATGAATCAACTCTAGCACTACACACTCTAGATCCTATCTATAAAAATCCCACCTATGGCTGCACGAAGCTTTGAAAAGACATCTGAACATAAGCCATAACATGGCCTGAGCAGACCTTAAAAGTTTAAGAAAGAGGGGCTCAAATAACCAGGGTCTCTTATCCTGTGATTTACACTGCCCTTTATGTCCCAACCTACACAAATGGCCCAATGGGGAATCCCCTATGATCAGTTGACTGCAAGAGAAAACTGACTTATTTGATAGGTGGTTCTATGTAATATATGGGCATCATAGGGAAATAGATTTGTGTATCACTATAGTACCTTTTCAGGATATCTCTGAACAGCAGTGGTAAAATAAGCCTTCCAAATGTGTAGAAATCCAGATAGTTAGCTGGCTATGCTCTTTGCTTAGTAAAATAAATAATTGTACTTCTGTTTTTGTATTGTTCCATGAACTTCAGGCAGTGATTTATTTGGGTGGTCATGAATATGAAGGAAATGTAGTTGAAAGACTGGTAACAAAGTAAATTGGGGAAGAAATATGCAAGCAGATTTACAGGAGTGGGAAAAATAATCTGCATATTTGTGTCCCCAGGAAACATTCACCAAAGAGTGATCTCAGTACAGGGGAACACTAATAATCAAGTGGATAGGTTTACCAATTCTGTGAATACCAGTCTATTTCCTCAGTTTCCTTGGTAATAATTCAATAGTGTCATCCGTAATGCTATCATGCATGGTGTGGTGGCGCATATCTGTAATTCCAGCATTCTGGAGTCTGAGGCAGGAGGATCATCCCAGATTTGAGGCCAGCCTGGGATACAGTGAGTTCAAGGTAAGTCTGGACTGCAGAGCATGATTCTGTCTCAAAATAAATAAACAAAGCTATCATGGTGACAGAGACAAAGGTTGTATATGAGTTTAGGATTAGGGACTTTGGGATACCACAAGCGAATTTTATCTATGGCCACTGCTCAGTACCAAATCTACCCATAGGAGAGACCATCACTGGGTCATAGACATTGCACTATTTCTAGGAATGATCAGAAAATGACTTGATGGTACAATGATTACAGTAGTCCCATTTCACCATGGAAAATAAAGCATTTTGTCCTCAGTGAAATAGAGTTATTCTGAATATAGATTTGCTTTCTCTGCGTGCAATGTTAGTGCCAAAACTACAATTCTTGGACTTGCAGAATATCTTATTTATCACTAACATATTTTGCATGGCAGTGGTTCTAATCAATCAATTCATTTAGCAGCAAGAGTTGTGATAATGAGCTTAGGCTATGGAATTCACTAGTAGTAAAAGTTCTCCACTATCTTGATTTAAATGGCTTGGTTGGATGTTTGATCTTTTGGAGACTCAGTTACAGCTCTGCTTGGATTACATAATCTTCCAAGGTCTTCTAGGAGGCTGAATGTGCTGAATCAACATTCATTATATGGTATTATTGCTCTAATAAATTACTGGCTACAGGGCTCACTGAGCAGAAATGGGAGTAGTATCACTCATTATATCCCATAATGGCCCACAAGTAAAATTTCTCTTTTCTATCTTTGTGGTTGTATGCTTTTCTTATTCTTAGTTTCAAAGGAGTTTAAAGTGCAGTTATTCTATTGAACCTGAAGGAAAGACTGCCTCCAAGCCACTCTATGGTTCTCAAGTCTCTGAGTCAACAGATCAAGAAGGACATTATGTTATTAGTTGGGAAGATTGACCCAAATTACTAAGGGAAATTCTGACTAGTACTCCCCAATGTGGGTGAGGAAAAGTATGTCTGAAACACTTATCATTTCTTGGGGCATTAGGATTACTATGCTCTTTGATTAAAGTCAATGGAAAATTACAACAGTACAACACAAGAAAGATTATCAATGGATCAGACCAAGACTGATAACTTGGGTCACCCTGCCATGTAAAGAACCAAATCAACTGAGGTTCTTATTGAAGACAAAGGAAATAAAGAATGGAAAGTAGAAAAAAGTAATAATAAATAATAATTAGGATCAATTGCAGAAATTAGGAATATAATTTTTATGCAAATTTCTTTTATTTTTCTATGAACACACTTCTGTGTATATTTACAGATATTAAGCAAATGTCTTTATTCTTTTCCTCTTACTGTCTTACATTAAAACAATATGCATTGATTTTATATCAGTATTTAAATATTGCTGTATTATATCACAGTGTTCAATTTTGGGATATCAGAAGAGTAAAACACCACTCAGGGACTATATTTCCTCTTTTGAAGAAGTATTTTGTGTGTTTAGAGTTGTACATGGTATAACAGTATGTTTTGGAGAGAATTATGACCTTGTTAATGTCTTTATTTGGAGATTAAATATGACTTTAAAAGATGTGCATGTGCAATGAGTTGACAAAGGACAGACTTCTTTTCACATTCAGTACAGATGAAATTTTTATTAAAAATATTTTTAGTCCATGTTAGTCCTCTGTATCTGCAGGTTCTGCAGGACAGAGTTGTGATGATTTATTTCATGTATTTACTTGACGGGCTAAAGGCCCAAAGAGCTATATATCACAATTTCTGGGTTGCCTGCAAGGGTAATTCATAAAAACCCTAGCAATTAAGATCACCCTCACCAATGCATCATCTGTTGAGTGCCCAAAGGGACCAAAGAAGCTGAATATCGACTATCACTCTTTGAGCTGATGTCTTCTCCTGCTTTTCCATACTGGTGCTCAAAATAAGACATGCGCACTGTGCCCTCAAGCATCAGGAATTGAATTTGGACTAAATGAGACCAATTTTCCTGCTTCTTCAGTTCTATCACAGGTCCTGTATCTGTATATCTATATATCTTCTTACCTATTATTACTTCTTATTCATATGTGTTTTGATTTTCAGGAAAACCCTAATACATGTTGGAATCTCCAAGACTGTTTCTGAATACAATTTAATGGAAGTATAATAAAAAAATACTATGAGTTTAAATTTGAAAAATTAACAAAGTAAGGCACATTAGCACTAATCCCCCTAAAAAATATTTTTCTCACATTGAACACATCATATTTTTTGCTACTTTCTGTACCAGTTCTTGAAGTCCATTCCTGTGAGGTGTTTTTTGTTATTGTTTTGTTTTGCGCCTGCCTTGTTGCCCTGAATTGACTCAGAACATTTGCCTTTCATGGTCATTTTGAATTTGAGGAAGAGCCCAAAGTTCCATACTGCCAAACATGGAAATAAAGTGGAAAAAGATATACCATATGTATTTTTATAAGCTTAATTTTCAGATGGGTGGGACCTAGCAACAGCATCCACTCTGTTTTTTATCACACCTCAGAAAGACATGAAGAGGACTTCCAGAATGAAAGTGGTAAGAATGCGGGAATAAGTGTGTTGGAAAAGAGGGGTGTTATTGTGAGGGGATTAATGGCCATGTACTACTTCCATTGTAATACTTGTTTATTTCACACACTGCATTTGTTGATCAGGACTTGTTTGTTGCACACGTGGTTCCTTTTCAGTTTTCCCATTTTGACATTTGACAAAAGATGGTAGAACATTTATAATATTATTATGAGAAGTAACCGAATTCAGCAAGATCAAAATCCTTGAAACATAAAGGACTCTCTTTATTTGTTTATAATTTCTCCCTACTGAGGACATACGTCTGTATTGTATGGACCTCTAAATGATACTTTGGATGATTTATTAAGTCCTGTTGATTAAGGATAAATATAAACTATATTTTGAATCCTCGCTGATGGTCAAACGAAGATCCATATGTTACTCTCTCACCGGAATATGACATTAGTGGAATAACATATCCTTCTAACTCTTCTCAAATCTAGGAATGTAATGCAGAATTGCAGGAAATAGAAATTAGAAAATTAACAACTTAGCTGTACTTTTGCTTCTAAATTAATTGCTAGCTAATTGGCCTTTATGGATTATGACATTTCTTTATCTCATTTTCTCATCTATAAATTTTGCATTTAATACGTAAAATTAAATAAGAAAAGTCAATATAAATTGCCCTATATAAGTAAATCACAACAGAAGGGTATATATTAGTCTTTTTTCATACTAATTCATATTGAACTAAAATAAAGCCAAGAAATGTTTCCCTAAAATATTTTCATACTAGAATGGAGATGAATAAAAGGTTCTACTTTTTAAAATTTTTTCTATACTTTTCAACTTTTAAAAATGAATATTTATTGATTAAAAAACCTTGAATGTTTGAATTTTACTAGTTCTTTTTTGGTTTATTATTACAAAGTTTGTAAATTATATTTCACATATTTTCCCGTTTATCACCAGGCTTATTTTATTAGCCAATGCTTACTGGAGTCAGATGAAGAGCACAAAACGTTTGTCTGCAAGCTGGAGATCGGAAGGGTACAGTTGAGGGCCTGGAGCCCAAGCCAATGTCCTACGCAAGTCTCTATCAGGAGGCTGAAGGATCTGCAATGGGAAACTCAAGTTCGTGACAAAAAGGCCCAAAGGACAGTGCTGGAAGCTCAAGCGTCCGTGCCAAAAGACTGAAGCACCTGAACCAGAAGGCGGAGGGACGTGCACACTAGGCCAAGAAGCGACATCCTAGATGAAGATGGGATTGAAGTTCCTTGAGGAAAGAAAACAGCCAAAACTCTTTTGAATAAAAACCACTGAAGCTCCTTTGAAGAAAAGCAGTCACACTCAAGCTCCTCCAAAGAAGATCAGCTGAAATTCTTCCCTTCTGTTCTCCTTTCTATACCGTCCTGACAACAGTCCTTCCCAAAGTGGGTCTTCCACGCCCAGAACCATGCTGACTGATTTCAGCTGGGCATTCCCACTCAAGTTGACATTCACTTAACCACCACATTTACATAACATGATATTTTCATTCTTATAGAGGCCATGAGATTGCTTTTTTTTTTCCTTTTCTGAGTTCTTTGAACAGTACTAGCATGAACATCTCCTTGAATTATTACAAATAAATAATATTTTTTAGAAATTTCCACAGAACAGCATTGTCTAGTAATGTCTCCTAAAACCATACTCAGATGGAAGCTATTATTACTAATTGCTATCCTGCTTTAGAATACAAAGCAAAGTCAATGTGAACAGGAAGGTTTGTTTAATAGTTGATGGTCAGAGGAAGATAACTTCAAGTTAAGTATTTCATTTGAGAAAAAAACTTGGAGTAGCTTCCTTGTAATAATTGGTTAGTACATTAGTTTTGTACTTGGGGAAAAATGGACATTAAAAAACAACTACATGATCACCAGTGACCACAAATTTTTTTAAAAAAAACTTAATGAATGCTAAGCTTTCAAATTAACTTATTGTTCTTTTCGGAAACTCTGGATTTGGTGGAACAAAAATAATGTAGGTCATTCTATAAAGAAAAGGCAAGTAGAAAGGCTAAAATTTGTTTTGATTCAGCCCATATTAATATCTGTCTATTGAACACACACCTGTGAAAGTTGAAATCTGTAATTAGAAAAATTATGAAGATGCTTCTCAGTTTCTGTAGTAAAAATGTTATCACTCCAGTTTCTCCTGTATAAATAAACTAATCCAAGCCAGACTTCCTTTCTTTAAGTGAAGTAAATAAATGAAACATATACTTACTCTCTTTGTACTCTAAAAACAAAGAAGGTAGCATGTATATTTTTTTTTATTTTCCCACAAATTAGATTTCATTTAAAATTGTTAAGGCACTTGTTCATACAAAGATAACCTCATAAGCTGTTTACACCCAGAAAGCAATTGAAAGTTAGTGATTTCCAGTTTTTGCTTCTCAAGAATCTCAGAGGTTCACAAATCAGATATAGCTTTAGAAATTATCTTATAGATTTTGTAAGTAAAAATAATTATGTTTTTTGTCAAGAGGCAAAAGTAACAATCATATTTTCCTTTATCATTAACTATATCTGCATACTGCTTTCTTTATGGTGGTTTAAAGCTTCAAAGAACACAAATATATAATTACAAAGAGTGGTGGTTCAGTTTATGAACCTAATTTGTTTTATAATTTTGGAGATGCTGTGTTTGTGTTTCTGTAGGAAAGATGGTTATGGTTGTGTTTGCCAGTCAGAGTTTGTAACTAGAAGCAAAATATTGCCAAATGCCTTTGTTTGCAAACAGAAGTGTTCATGAACGGAGGTTACTGCATTTATTTTGGGTCTGTAGAAGAGGGCGACATTCCCAGTTCTCTGACTGGGGAGTATAAAAAAATAAATGGATATACTAAACTGTATTATAGGTGAACGAATAGATAAATTATTAAAAATGCTTCATCAAAGGTAGTATAGGGCCACAGATAGAATGTTTCTAATCAAGTCTTCACATTGTGGAGGAAGTAATGTCCAAGGGAAATCCAGAAATATAATTAGAAGTTAGACCAGGCTGGGAGAACAGAGGCCTTCCTTAGAAGAGATAATAGCTCAATGCCAGCACAATGTGGATTATTAGGAAGAGGAGAATGTTAGGTGATGTGAGTGAAGCCCAATAGAGTCCAAAATCCAATGCATCCCGAAGCTTGGCATTCCACTCCAGCCCATTTGTCAGAGGACACCCACCTGGTGAATGAAGTCCCTAAAGAAGGGATTTCAAACAACGCTGTAATATCATCTAGTCTTGACTATGCCATATTATCTCCAAAGCTGAACCCTATATTATCTAGGCCTATGGATAATGGCCTATACTGGGTAAAGGAGAGGCCAGGTAAAGACTGTAAGTGGCTTGAAAACCTTGGCTAAGTAGTCAGGTTTGGGGAAACAATTGCATCCTTCAGGAAGCCACAAGCCCTATACAGAAATAAGATCAGATGATCTCACTACATTTGTAAAGAAAATAAGGGGCTGGGACAAGTTAAAATGGTAAATTGATAGACTTGTCCCAGTGTAACTTGGATGCAGGATTATGTTAAAAATGCTAAAATCCAGAAGCAGAGTGATTGGAGAAGAGGGTTGTGCAGATAGAAAATGAATGACTGAAGTTTATTTATACACATTCATATGTGATAGACTGTGTATACATTTTCATACATTTGGATAGTTTTATACCTCTCCTTTTCTATGATTTTATGAAACTTTCAGGACACAAGTACAATGATGATTTTTTCATTTCAATTATTCAGGGATTTACTATGGACTGAAGGAGCAAAGGATAAGATTGTAGGAGGGTATTATAATTAGGAGTCACGAATATTTTGGCTCACTATACTTTCAGGAAGTTGCTAAGCATTCAATAATATTCTAAATGGATGAAATCACTAATCACTAATTATGTTGTGTGAGGATATTGGTATTAATAATTTAGGGTATATTTGTTTGTGATCTAATGTCCTATCAGCTGAGATTAGTTTTCTTCTAATGACACACGTTAATAGTTTTATTTTTATAATTTGGATTTGCTCCCATTATAAATTCTCTGTAATCTATGCTGAATACAGGCAGGACTGGTGCCATATTTTGTAGGTGATGCTCTATTTTATGTGCCAATTCATGCACAATTATCAAGAGGTAATAATGTCCCAATGCTACCAATTTTGGCTGATACCTTTCTACCTCAGATTCTTGTTTCCTAGATTCTCCCTGTCCTTCTTCTCACTGTCCTGAATGCTCTTTATTTGCCCCTCACCCCTTATTCCATGCAAGCATAAAAGAGAGATTTTATTTGGAGCTCTCATTTTCTTTGACCCTATAATATCCCACTTTCAAACCTTCAAACTAATGGGAATCCGAAAATTATTTACGGACGTTTTAAAGTCACTTTTTCTATTTGAAATCATCCAAGAAGGTTATAATTGTGCTGAAGAGGGGAGCAAATTTTCTAACCAGCACTTTCAATTGATTATCACTGAAGAGATACTAGCTCAGCATTTGAACATTTGCCACTGAAGACAGACTCCCAGTTTGGCCTGGTTTTTATACCTATGGCTTGATGAACGTATTAGGGTATAAATTTGATGAGATCACTAATAAGTACCTTGTTTGCTTTTAGACTCATCATGATACTTGACCCAAAATGCTTTCTTTCTGTAGTATTCATCTTCCCCACCCTCTAAAGTAGCTAATTCCTCTCATTACCAGAGCAAAATTCTAGCAAGATCTCCTTGGATCTCAAGTCTTCGATGCCTACCAGATTATATCACTCAAATAAACCTACTAAAGATCACTATGTGCCAGAAGCTGACCTTACTGTATTACATAACTTGTTTTATAATATATTCACATTTTTTGTTATGAGTACATGTTTGCAGTACATAAGGATTATATTTATCATGAGGAGTTGGTACATGTACATGACACATCTTAATTCTTTTTTCATCCTGTAACCCTCCTATCTTTTCCTGTTTCTTCCAAGTTTTGGTTCCCTTCAAACTTCCAAAAGCTCCACTGTATTTCCATGTTTTTCCTCTATTTTTTTCTTTTACCACATTCTTTTCCTCTCTCATTTTCACCTTCCTGTATCTCTTGTCTCCCTTCTCATTTGAAAAAGATTTCTCCCTAGTTCCTATTATCTTTTATTTTGCTCTTTATTTATATTTTGGGTTACTTATATAAGATAAATCATGTGATACTTAAATGTGTCTTTCCAATGTATTTCACTTGCTATTATGGTCTCAAGTTTCATCCATTTTCTTACAAATGTCTCAAGTTTCTCATTTTTTTTCTGGCAAAGTAATACTCTGTGGTAAATAAATGCCACATTTAAAAAATCTTTTCATCTGTTGATGGGTAAAGAGGTTGATTCCAAGATTTAGTTTTTTTTAAATTGTGCTGCTATAAACATGGACATGCATTATCTGTAACAATAATTTATATTTCTTAGAACTGCTATAGTTTAATTATTGTTACTGTAATACTTTAATAGTCACTCTCCCACTTATTTTTACATTTTCTGAAGCAAGAAGCACAGTTGCTTTTGCTCTCTCTTTGAATCAAAGCTTCCAGTAATTTAACATCTAATATTTGTAAACTGAATATTGGATAAAATTGTGACTCAATTCCACGAGTGTAGAAGAATAAGATCTTTGGTTTGACAAGCTAAGGAAGCACTTTCTATCTTCAAATCCCCATTTTAAGATAATTGGAAGTAAAAAAAAAAGCACAGAAGCACACAGGACATACAAAGTACACTGAACACACACCTAGAAAGAAAAGAAACTTCCCTTGCAGTTCATTCGTGGGTAGCCATGTTCAACCTGCTTTGCTCAGTGAGGTTCAGCAGCCTGAATTTCCTGGGGTATGAGCTACACTCAGGATCTAAACAGATCCAGTTTGGCTGCAGTTTTGATCAAATGTACCACAGATTGTGGATCAATCATTCTCTGCATTCAGTCAACATCTCTGTTCTGGAGATGACCAAAACTTTACTAGTTCCTGAAGACATCATAAGGGAAAACAGATTTTTTTTTATCTAAAAAGAGACATCAATGAGGTCTAAAATGGGGAGCAAGAGAGGAGAATTCTCATCTTATTTATGTTATAATAGTTTGGAGAATTTTTCTCCAAGGGGTAATGCAACGCATGAGTACTTTTATAGTGCTGATTTATAATGTTATATACTTTTTGCTGTTTCTAATTTGAAAAGCTTCAAAACACTAGTCCTACTTGATTTGAGAATCACTATTGAAGAGAAACAGGGGTCTTTCATGAATGTTATTTCAAGCAATTAAGCCTTAGACCTTTGTTAATATTTAAATTATGCTTTAGGTTCACCTTCCATGGCATACTTTTATATTTAAGAAAGTACTATTTATCTGTGCATTATAATTATGTATTACAAAACAACAAGGAAGTTCACAAGTGTTGAAATTAAAAGTCACTAGCAGCATCACTGAGTTTATTTCATTTCCCATTTTCATTACTGTCACTGTCAACTAAGAGGTTCAATTTGTATTATGTTCTCATTACTACCTTGAATGTGGCACCAGAATTTTAATGCCTCATGCTTTCAAAGAATTAGAGATTGTGTTGTATTACATTGACCTTTTCAATATTCCATATATATGGATTATTATAAATTATCTTTGAGAAAATGTGTTTGTGCCCCCCTGCTATTCCCTCTGGGGAATTCCTCTCTCTCTTTAAAATTGCAAGAGCAGGGCAGAAACCATTCAGTCAGGCAGATACAGTCTTGAAAAGGTCATAATATTTTTGTATTTGTCTATATGTATGTGTATAAGCACCTTTGCCTCCATACATACATGTACAAATATACACACATATGTAAATATATATGAATATCTTACACCTTAAATACAGTGATATTGCATCCTGAAGATTAAAACACTTTCAAAATATCAAGTTCCACATGGTAAATTTGGGGTAGGTTTCTTCGTGTTTTCATTTATTTTCACTTACAGAATAAGGCTAGGCTTTGCTGCTTGTAATTGATTATAATGTTTTACTATATTATTCTCTGAGATTTTCTATGTTTGTGATTTAATAAATACTGTAACTACCCTTGAATTTTCCATAATGAGTATCATCCATAACAATAGCTGGTACTATGAAAAGTTTATCCACAATTTAGTCACAGTCAATAGTGTAAACACATCACTTTTATTAAAAATATTCTTTTCTCTTTACAATCCTGTTATCAATATCTAGAGCACACAGGTGAGGAAACTGAGGCACAGAGAGATTTTTATTCAGTGTCTAAGGTCATGTAGCCAAAGTGGCAAAAGCCAAACATAGTTTTGTTATGCTGAAATTGAAAATGTCCCCCAAAATAACATATTATTCATAAAACTGTGTCTTTTGGGAAATTATTGAGTTATTAGGGTGCTAATTAAATCAATAGATTAATACATAGAATGCATCACAATTTATGAGCTGAGAAGTGACTCTTCAGGTATTTTGTCACAGAGTGAAAAACTGACCAATACAAAACTTGAGAAGAAAAAGGAAGAGATATTTTTATATATTTAGTATAATATTGTTATTAAAGTCACATCATAAGGCTTGATTCATTTTCTGAAAAGTATATTTCAGGCACTAATTTTACCATGCAAACATATATTTGTATACTATAATTTAGACCTACCATTATATCTTATATATTTTTTATTTTTCTATCAAAACAATCCACAATGAAAAGATGAAAATCACTTCTGTATCACTTTAATCTCTTGAGCAATAAATAATTTAATTATAAGAGGGCAAATCAAGAATAGTCATCATTGACTTTGTAGTATCATAATTAAATTCAGAGCCAAGAATAATTTTATTGTTATTTTATTGCTAGTATATTACTATTTCTCCATTAAATTATATTTAACATTTTGCTTTGATGTTACAGCAAATTTTAGTAATACAGCTCAACAAAAAACCTTAGGACAATTCTTTGTATAAAGGTAAATATTTGTAGCTTTCAAATGATACGTAAATTATACATTCACTTGGAAGACCTCCTTATTCTTCATCATACATTGAAAAATAAAGTCGGGTGGGTGCTACATGGGACCTTTTTTTGTTTTGGTATCAGGGATTGAATTCAGGTCCTTGCACTTTCGAGGCAGTCGCCTGAACCACTGAGCTAAATCTCGGGCCCTGAGGAACTTCTATATATTATATTACTTTGTACTTATTTAGTTTCACATTTAATTAAGAATGTCAAGATACTTTATCAGTTAAAAAAATGATTCGACTCAAAAAATATTTTTTAAACCTTCATTCAGTCCATGACTGTAGGTTGTCTAATTAAAGCTCTAAACTAAATTGAACTTTCTCCACCTTACCTAATATACACAAGCATATTCTACAGACACCTAAAACAGATTTCCAAATTTTAATACAGACTTTAAAGACTATAATTTCCTGTATCTTCTTTGTGGATTGTGAGGACTTAATTGCTTTGTTATGGCTGCACTTATCAGAAAGCATTGAAAAGTGTTAATTACTTTGTACTTAGCTTACTTATGAATACGTGCAAAATTTAACTTTTTCCCTAGAAGCAAATGAAGTTGGCATTTATTATGTTACATAAAAGTTACAAAATGATTTAAATAATTAAGCCAAAGGCATTCATACTCCAAACTGTAAGTATTTGTATGATGCATAAATTGAATCTTGGAAAATTCCATAAAAATATAGTGATTTTAAATGAGAAAAATAACTAATGGGCAATGAAATGAATATATGTGTATGCATTTGCACAAATGTGTACACATGCATAAGTATATACTTACATACATACATCATTTAGCTAAAAGTTTGGAAAAATAAGTGAAAAATATATAATAAGTATAGAAAGAACATTTGAAGAATATTGCCAATTCCAGCCTATTTCCTGAAACCTGGTCTCAGTACTATACCTTCTTCTTGGGTGTGGAAAATCCTTGTTAGAATTTTTATGAGGCCACTTTACAGATTAGAAGCTTACTATACCCTATATCTAAGGTGGTGGACATATCAATGTTCCACAATGAATGTATTTATTATGTGTTTCAAACATACAAGTAAAAAAGGAAGAAAAATCAAAGTTCAACTAAAATTTTGGGCATCTTCTGTATATCTGCACTGCTCATGTGCCAAATCATAATGATGAATAAATAGATTAAAAATTTCCCTTTATGGAGATTGTGTGAAGAGGTAGGAGTTACACAGTGTGATGTGAAACTGTGAAAAACAATGGGGAGAAACCTTTGAGCATGGAAAGGGGATACATTCAGATGCAAAATTTACATTAGAGAGACCATTCCCACATAAAGGATTTGAAATCTTGGATTCATTATCCCAGTCAAATGTTATAAGACCTGCATAACCCAACACATAAACATTATTTGGTAATTCTTACCTCTGTGTTCAAGAGTTATAACTATTGTGTTGATGTCACAATGATTGTAAAATTAATGATAATGCTACAGGTAGTTGTTTTTTGAAAAGAAAAATGATCAGATCTGTATGTTTCCCTACACGGAAGCTCTTCAAATATTTAAGGCCAAATATCAACTATTCTTGACATTGTAACTCCAAATTTATCTCTTCTGGCTCCATAAATGATTCTTGACATGACTTTCTTTATACTTTTTTCTGCATTTTTTTTTTTTTTGGTTTACTCAAAAAAGAAAAACAGAAAGAAAAAAATAAACTTCGAAATCTAAATTCATGTGGCACTATTCAGAGTGTCTGTATTTTTCTTACACATTTTCTTGCTCTCTCCTTTCTTTTTTCTTTTCTGATTTCCAGCCAGACATTCATATACAAAGTTTCAGTGGCATACACTTTAATTATTCTATTCTGTCTTCCATGAAATGAGTGAAAATCCTAAACCTGATAGACATGGGACAGGGAATTTTTCTCTTTATAAAGGAATAACCTGTTCTAAGCATTTAAATGCCAAAGTAAGTCAATCAAACTATAATTGACTCTAATTGGGACTCCCACAAGCTCTTCATCTTTTAAAACAGTACCTAAAGTTAGGAAGAGGTGAAAAATTCATCTATGACTTTAAGTATTAAAGAATCTGATCTTCCTGAGAAGCTATGTCTGATTCTGCATCAGGAAAAAATACTTCTAAAACTTTAGCCTCACTGAATCAGAGTTCAATTTCTTAAGTCTAAAGAAGTGTCCTATTTTTTACTGCCAACTTGATTTTCCAAGTGATAACAAAGTACAGAATAATTTTTTTATGTTTAGGGATCTCAGTGATTAAAAATGGGAATCTCAGTTATAAGTGTCACAAGGGAGAAGGAACAAAAATGCCTTTGTATTGAATAAATGCTGGTTGCTCCTAGGGCAACCTTAGATCAGTGCACTGCACCGTCCCTGCAAGCATAAGAACAAGGTCCTGAGTTTGATCTTCAGTATTCAAAAAAAAGGAGAGAGAGAATTTTTTAATTAAGAAAATGTTTCCTCATTATTTGATATAACAAACAATAAATATATTGGAGTCAAGAGCTCCTTTCCTTACACCTCACACTAGGCCTCTGCATAGAAGTCAGTAGAGATTCACATATACAGTATTGTACTTTGAGGTTGTATATCGCCTATAACACTCACTTTTTTTAGGATAAATATGATTGACAGCAATTGGGAATTTGAACATAGCTAGTAGAACTTTTCATGTTTCCAATACAAAGAAATGATTCATGTCTGAGCCCTTTGTACACGTATATTGAGATGTCAAACTGTATCCTACATGTATGTATAATGCACATGTCAATTTTATATATGTTTTTAGATGTATGTAAGGTTTAACATAACTTATATATAAAATAAATTTGAAAAAACTAAAGAGCCCTTGGAAAAATAAAATTCACTTTTGCCCTGACAGGTGCTACCAATTACTATCCAAATGTCTAATCAGACCTTTTCTATTTTTATTTGCATTATCAATTCTAATTCTGTAATGGGAAAGTACAATGGGGCTATACCAAATTAACAAAAAACTAAAGGGGATCTTCCTAGAGGAGAAAGCCTGTATGTATTTTCTGTGATACACATCTGGAGCAGTATATGATGTCCATACTTTTGTTGTTCCATTTTAAAAGCCATAGCTTTCCTCACACAGTAACCCTTTTCTTCCTTATGCTAGCCTCTAGCGAGAACAGTTTGCATTATACCTAGAAAGTGCACCGTGTCACTTGGAAATACAGGCACTAGAAGTGGCCAATGTGTCAAGTTTCTCATTTACCATAATGAAAGTGTTCGCAAAAAGGAGTTACGGTAAAAGCAACAAAGAAGTGGAAGTTTTAAAGTGATTCAGTGAACAAATGTTATCGGGTAACTGAATACCTAGCTATAAAAGGATGTTTCATAAGAGAATGAGAACACTAATCCTTTTCTCCACATTCTTCATGGGGGGAAGCATTCCGTATGCTAAAGAAAGTGGTCTGTTACACTCTGAGTAGAAGGCGTTAATGTGTAATCTCTAATGGTGACTGAATAGCTCTACACTTCACACAGGTGAACACTTGGGTGGTTTGAGTGTGTCCAGTTGGAAGAGATGAGTGAATTTACCACTGAATGTCTTTTATAACTCAGACTAGATAATCCTGCAGGATCATAAACAAGAATGTGGCTGACTCACTAGGAGATATGTTGGTCACTGAACTAAAACCAATTAAACCTCACAACTGTGTGTACATTCTTCTTAGAAATTTATTGAACTCAAAATCAGAAGAGATTATCTACAAGGCACAGACCACCTAGAAATTCTGACTTAAAGTTTATTCAAACATTATCTTAAAACACAGCTTCATGTATCTTGGAAAGGGGATCAGATTGCTTCTGAATGCACAGTTGTAAATGTCCTTTTGCATAGGCACATTAGTGTTCAAATATTAGGTTACCCTTTCATGACATTTTCTGAGCTTTAATTTTTATTTAATTGAAAGTATGTTAGAACTGCTGTAACATTTAGAAGCATGACTCTGGGAAGGCTACACACTCTGTATCCTTAAATACACATTTATCCAGCAGGCTAACATTTTAAGACAGCTATGCCAGCTGTGAACAAGACTTTATGGGTTTAATGTTGACACATGGAAATTTTAATTTTTGCTTTATCAATTTCCAACATAGGTGATGATTAACAAGAAATCAAAACAATTGTTTTTTTTTCAATTTAAATATGTACAACAGCATGCAATTTAACTAGATATTTTACTTCAGATTTTCTCTTATCTCAACATGGGATTTATCCTCTAAAAAATGAACAAAAACAAAGCTTGAATTCCTCAGAAATTTATCTCTTTCTTTTCTTTTTCTTAGTGATGAATTAATACAGAAATAATTCGGGTCTAACTTGACAGCTCTAATATATTATTGTCTTCCATTTTTAGAGTTACATTTAGATACACCTGACCCATAACTGGCTATAATATTTTAAATTTACTTTCCTTAAACACACTGAAACATCACTAAAAGTCACTTAACTACTAAAATTTGGGGGAAAGTTTTCAAAGCATTTTAGTCTTTTCACAAACACAGGAAACAAGTGTTACATTTGACAGAAGACAAAATCATGTGTGTAAATGACAGTGCTTATCAACACTGATTTGAGATTTGACCCTAGATTCTTTATCTCTGAACCCAATACTTTTCCACTGTACACAATCATGAATAATGCATAAGAGGACTGTGTATATACGTAGTGTATTTCTTGATTTAAGGTAATTTTATTGAACCTTCACATATTTTTGAACTACTGTAGAGGCCAAGACACTTGGCATAATAAAAATATAACACTGCTTCTTAGGTCTGTATGTCTGCATTTTAATAATGAACACATAGAACATGATAACTTAATATTTATATTGAGTGACCCAGTGCATTCAGTATTATTTTCTTTTTGCTTCTACTGTTGCTCACATTAGTTATTCAGAATAACATTTCAGAGAAATGAATTTTGAATATTGAAGTTATGCAGTTCCAAAAGCAGCAGGTGATGGTGTCTCCAAAACATACTGGACTTCAGAAATATATACTTTGTGAAAATGGGAGTACAGAGACCAAAAGATCAATTCAAGAATAAAGCTTTATAGAAGAATAAAACCTCCAGCAGTAGATTAACTAATGGGGGTCCTTTAATTCTCAGCTGCACTGAACAAACATCGGTTGGGTATGGAAGAACCACCTGAGGATTGTTACCAATAGCTATAAAAAGAGAACTGGAGAAGATGGTGGGCTGTTGATTTTGTAGGAGAAGCTTGCTGTGGATGGTTTTCTTAATGCTGGCGTGGCTATTCTCATCACAGGAGGAGCATGGGTCAGCACTGCTGCTGGGAATGGCTGTTATTCCCCTCAGGGAAGCTCTGATCTTCACCATGAGCATCACTTCCTGGCTCCAGTATAGATCCCTCATCCTGGTGGCACAAATCCTTCAGACCACTGGCACATGTTTTCTGGTTTCCACCACTGGTTTCTGGGCCTTCTGGATGTAGATCTGCGACAAACGTGAATTATTGCCTTGGGCTCTGGGCCACTGGCTGGACTCATGGAGGACATCGCCTTGGGTTTAGACTTTCAGCTGGACTTGTGTGCAGCATTACTGTGGGATCCAAATCCTTGGCTGAATTCTTTGGTCTCCAGTGTGTAGCTAATCTCTTGCACTCACCTGTATTTGACTTTTTTATCATAAAAGAATCCTATAAATTATGTGTTCTATATTAAAAGTACTCCCTTGCCAAAACCCTGACTAAAACAAGCATTTAGGGATTTCTGACTATTACAAGTCGTCCAGAGGTGCAGGTCCTTAGAAGTGACAAATGGTCTTTCTCGAATATGCACCAACCCCAGCAAACTCTGATGGCTGCACCTAAATTTTTTTTTTCCTCATTGAATTTATTGGTGCATTTAGGGATACAGTACAGTACATTCATCATTGGGATCTTGTACCTTTACACGACAGGTCTTGGTTCTCATTTTTTCCCCTTGTCCCTGCCCTCCCTTCACCCCTCCCCCTTTGCAAACACTTCATTTCCATTTTTGCATTTTCTCATATTTTTTTCTTTTCCCTTATTCCCTTTGCCCTACCGTTCCCACTTTCCCTACACCTTTATCCTCATTTCTTCCTATTTCACACTGTCCATTATATCTTTAGGATCTTGTGTACTATTATAGTTTATTCACACCAGAGAAACTATTCGGTATGTACACAAGTGTGACTGGGGATTTAGCTTGGTGGTTCCGCCACCTGCCTTGCAAGTGCACATAAAATTTTAATGAGTTATATTCATTTTATATTTTATTTATGCTATCTGTCATATACATTCTAATGTAATATAATATACAGAGGTGCTCTTTTTCCAAAATGTTGTGCCATTTTATCCATTGTAGCATAGACTTTGTAATGTTTATTCGCTTCTGTAATCCACCCCAGTTCCATAATCTAGAACAGTGAATACACTGTATTAAGGTGTTTAGTCAGTGTGTTGCAATGAAAATGTAGCACCTGATTCTCACAAAGGGAAGTATTATAAACTGTACAACTTTTAAATTGTCTTTTCCTAATCTTCAACATTGTCAGTAAAGGGTCTATAACATCACCAATTTTTATTTCATAAATGTCATGCCGCCAGTCAGAATTGCTTTTCTTTCACCTACTGTCATCTGCAAATATATTGAAGAAACTGTCAAAAGCAGTTCAAAAGGAGGAGGAGAAATAGCCCGGTGAGGTTGAGAGTAAAATTTTTCTCATTCATGTGATCTCTTTTATTAAAAAGGTCTCCCTAGCTTGGACCCATGAGCCAGGCTTAATTAAAGTTATTTGCTTTTAGCTTAGAATATGAATTGCCCCTCTCACTTTAAGCAGAGTCTACTGACAGCAGTCTACTGACAGCAGAGTTGAAATCTGGGGGCTCTGTATTCCATCACATTTGTCCCTTTGTCCTCAAATGAATTGCTTTAATTAAAATAATTTAATAACCTTTTTCTTGCTCTCTTGGCTACAGGAAATTTTTATATATAATGCTCAGATTTGCCCTTAGTGAAAAATACTGCACAGAGATCTTTTTCTTTCTCTTAGAGATGCAGCTTTTTTAGAAAGTCCTTTTTGTGATGACGGGCTATTTTAGAGAAACTCTGTAACGGACAGTGTTAACACCACAGACTTAAACACACTTCAAACTACGGCAGTGTTCTCTTTTGAATCTTTTCCATTTAACATAGTGTTTGCAACTTAGTAGGACTTAAAGTAGAAGTGGTGAATGAAAAGAAGAAATCATATAATAAATTATTTTCAAGAAATTTTAAAATGATTTGAAATTACTACAGTGTAGCAAAGCTGCTTTTAAAATCTATTTTTTAAGTAAAAATTTCCTTTAGCATATGATATGTGGTTGCTCGAAATAACAGTGAGGATAGCTAGACTTAGTAGAGACTTACTATGCATTCATTCAATCAAAAATATTTATTGAACTGCGTAATATACTTGGCAATTGGTTGCCGTGCAGTAGAGCAGTGAACAAAACAGACTTATTTTTCTCTCTTTAACAGTCGTATGTTCTCAGGGGAGGAACAGGCATTAATCCAGAAATCACATGTATAACAAAATATTTATGTCTATGATAAGCTCAGTGGAAGAAATAAATCTTTTTTCCTCAGAATTCAACCTAAACAGGAAGTGAATGGATGGTGGTAGCAGAAAAACCTCTCTGGGAAAATGGCATTTCATCTGAAGAGGAGGGATGAGCTGTGTCACAAGAAGCAGGAAGTGAGAATTATTGCAAACAATGGAAATAGCCTGGGAGATGCTCCGTTTGAAGGACAACGAGCAAGGAGAGGAGCAGCAGAAAATGAGACTCTAGATGGTAAAGATAACGCAGGCTACTGAGATTACTTGAAACACTCGGGGTTTAGTTTTAAGATGAATATATTAGCTGACATGGATTTTATCTCAAAATGATTAGACCTATGTGTACAATGTAGCCTTTAAAAGGAGCAAGAAGGCAAGTCAGTTCCCTGGATGTAAGGTTCCTGGCTAGAGTCCACTTGATGATAGCTTGATCTTCGGGGGTTTGAGGAAGAGCTGGCGATCTGATGTGCCTGAAGAGCTGGAACATTTAGCTCCGTTTCAGTAGAAATGATTTAAGAAAATCAAATTTCTGATAAGTTACATTATTCACTCATCCACTGAGGGAGGAAACACCCTGCATTCCTAACTTAGAGAAGTGTATTTGGTTCTTGGGCTCAGTGGGATTCAGTCTACAGTTGCCTGGCTCCACGATAGAAACAGTATGGCCGGTGAATCCCGATACACCCTTCCAGGTCCCGCCTGCAGAGATCCACCCACGTCACCAGGCCCCACATCCCAACAGAATACTTTCAGCTACAAGGAATCCACTGAGGAACTGAGAGTCCTCATTCACTTCCCAAACACGGGAGACTTTGGGGAGACATTTTAGATCTAAATAATCATCAAAAGATTTTCTGCCTTGAACACATTACACTTGGCATAGCTGTAAGAAATCCAAGAACAGATACCAAAGAGAAGTTTCTGTATTTACAAACCCACACATATCTCCTCACATGTGGGCCAGCAGATGACATGAGGGATCCATGCTGGAGATACAATTTCAAGAATTAACAGTTTATAAATAGTATGCATAGCAAAGAAGCCAGAACTTCAGGCAGAGTGGAAGGAAATCCATGGTTATGTAAACATCATAGAAAGCTATGATAGCACATTTTAATAAACTGCAACTCAATGGTCTGAATGCTCATGGCTAAGGATGTGGATAAGCAGCATGAATATTATATTCTTATAAATGATTAACATAGAATTCATGCGAGTAAGTATAATCCCAAGGATCACACCATGATGGAATAAAAACTTTAAGCCATCTTTTTAATGATAAAAACATCTAAATTTTAATCTCAATATATCATGATGATTTGAGTAATAATAATATTAAGGCAACTGAGCATTTACTCATATAGACATATAGATAACCAGAGCCTGCTTCAATATATATAAATAGTTCTGGTTCATTTTTATTAGAAGGTACATTGGGGGCTCAGGGTATAGCTCAGTGGTAGAGTGCTTGCCTAGCGTGTGTGAGGACCTGTGTTCAAGCCCAGCATTATTATTATTATTATTATTATTATTTTATTATTATTATTATT
>NW_022900944.1:28591803-28609361 GCF_012274545.1 Fukomys damarensis
TATTATTATTTATTATTGTTACAAGCAAACAAGCAAGAAAAGCACATTAAGATCTCATTTGGTCTAAATTGGTTACCTTCTCCTGAATTTCTTATGAAATTTCTTCATGTGTTTTCTGAAATTTCTTCTCTATGTATAAAACTAGTTACATTAGAGTGCTTTTGGAACATGGGCAAAGATTCACTGTAAACAATGAGCTGAATGATCAAGGATCATAATAAAAGAGGTTTCAATAGAAAAACGTTCCTTTTCATTTGAGAACCCTTGGTCAACTCTACATAGAAAAGCCATTTTAGTACATCACTGTGTCCCATATCCCGTCACAATTTCCATTTTAAAATATGCAGTTTTTTGTATTTGTTACTGCATTTATTGCTCACTAGTAAGTCCAACAAACGTCAAACTTTACCCTGTTATTCACTCTTTCTTGACTCCATCTAGAAGAAAGCCTATGCAGCTGCTCATTCCATAAATAATTGTTGGATGCATGACTGCACGGAGCACTGATGTTAAAGAGCTTCCAAAGGGGCCCAAGAGTTGACCACTTACGGGAACCTCACAGGCTTGAATGGTGGTATAGCTATAAAAGACATAATTTATTAGAACAAGGTCTTTGTGTACCAGCATAGTGCTGGAGAAAGGTATAGGAAGGAAAGGAAAACACTATGGCTTATTGAGTTATCCAAAGAAGCTTTGGATTTGATGTCCATGCAACAGGAGAGAAAGCACTGATGGCAAAGAGAGGCCATTGTTGAGGGGAAAATGTTGGTATTGCAATGAGGTTTGTCTTTTTCATCTACTTCTGTTAAATAATAAATATTTTTGTTGAATTTAATAAAAAGATCAATACCTCGACATCTCCTTTCTTTTCTTCTCTGTTTCTATCTTTAAACTATAAATGAAAAAACATGGGCAAATTAGTCTATAGTCTTAAGTAAAGTAAACATAAAAACATGAATTAATGTTTTACATTAATTTTTACATGAGTACACTTAAGGCTGAACTTTCTCAAATATGTGATTATTTCTTTAAAGGCACATGTTGAAACTTCTCAATTTCACAAGTTTACTACTATATTTCTGTCTGTGAACTGATGGACTGAATTTGAGATTGGCAAAATATTATATAGGAAATTCAAAATCATCTCTAACATGAAGAACATGTATAATATTCTGTTTTGTAGCAGAAATTCCCCAAAATAAAGTTGTTAGATAGTGCTAAAATTCTTAATATATTTCTTAGTCTTTCAAAGAAGATGTTAAATTTATATTATTTGGTATAGAAAGAGGTGTTATATATACATGGAAATATTTTATACATTTATTTATGTGATATAACTGTATTTATTGAGGTAATATATGGGATACAAATGTTACATTTGCTACATATATATACTTTGTGAAATGGTGATTAAACCACCACCATATTTCTATGTGATTGGCCATGGTAGTCCTCTATAACATGAATATACTCAGTCTTAGCAATGTGGGCTTTTCAATCTAGATTTGTTAAGGGAGGCTCTCCCATACATAGTAGGATTTTTATCAGCATGTCTACCTACAACCCATTAGATACAGTTTGCTTCAGCGCTAAGAGTGACAACTAAAACTATCTCCTCTCATTGCTAAATGTCCTCTGGAGTAGCAGCAAAAATTACTCAAAGGTCAGGACCACTGAGACAGAATGTAGTGTTTCTCAAAATGTTTCCCAGAGCCTCAGGCAGAGCATCTGTTTAAATGTGATCTGTAGTTGCCTTCTAAAACTCACAAGATATGAATCCTTGGAGGGATTTGGGGGGTGTTGCTCAGTGGTAGATCATGGGTATAGCATGCACAGGTCCCTAGCATCAATCCTCAACACCAACAAAAGTAAAAAGAAAATAGAAGCTCTAGGGAGTCTGGTAATCTGATACTTTTACAAACGTGCTTGATAACACTGAAGGAATTTGGAAGCTTACTATGCAAATGAACTATGAGACAACTTCAACATCAATCTTAACCCTCAAGAGAAACAGAGTGTGATTCCGAGTTTAATATATAAAATATATATTTATATTTGTGATTTTCCAATATACAGAGTGACTTGTATATGCAATTGACAGGCATGTTTTACTTGATTTGCACTCAATAATTATTATCCTACTCCATGAGAATTGGACTGCTAGTTAAAATGACAGTTATGTCTGTGATTTTGCACAAGTCTTAGTCTAACAATTTATAAGTAGTGAATCAGTCACCTTTCTTTCTTTCTTTCTTTCTTTCTTTCTTTCTCTTTCATCTTCTCAAGCATTCTCATCTCTAAATAAAGGATAATTTTAAGACGAGGGAATATCAAATAAAGAATCCTACTTTATCTATCTTACAGGAAAGCACGCTAAAAGAGCTTGCAATAACACTTTGAAAAACAGAAACGTTACCTATGTTAATGAGAAATTATTGTTATTATTATTATGAGTGCTCTTGTTTTTTGATAGTCTAGTTCCTGTTTTCCCTGTCCAGCTGTGGCATATGGTCAATTTTGATTGTGAATGGGTTGGCTGCTTGACTATTACCCACAAGCACTGGGGGCTGACTCATAATGTACTTGAGCAGCTGCTAACACATCTGTCTTTTTCCCCTCACCAGGGGATCCCCATAGAGACTTTCCTGCTCTATTAGCTCACACAACCCAGCTCATTTGCATTCTCCACTGAAATAGCATAGCCTGATTAAGCCTCCAGCCTATGGGTATGGGGGAAGGAATCAGAAAGCCAGTTATCAGGCATGTTTTCAAAACCTATTTTTTTGCATTGCTATGGCCATAGAAACTAGCCTTCCTGGCCAGGGATTTAGCTCAGCAGTTCGGTGGCCTGCCTTGCAAGCGCAAGGACCGGAGTTCAATCCCTGGTACCAAAAAAAAGAGAGAAACTAGCCTTGGGATAGAGCTAAGTGGGCAAATATAATAGGGAAGGCATTCATAAGAACTTCAGAAAAGTACCCTGAAATATATACTTCATATGATCGACTCTGTAACATTGTTTGTTTTTGAGACACGGTTTCATTATACAGTTCAGGCTCACCTTGAACTCATTCTGGTAGCTGAGGCTGGCCTCAAACTGCCAGTGGTCCTCCAGCCTCAGACTCCTGAGTGACAGGATTACAGGTGTACACTGCCACTCTGGGCCACTATGGTAACTTTAAAACTTGTTCATAAATTCTTTATTATTTTTCCTATTCAGTTGGAGAAATATGCACCTTCTCTGATTCTGGCTGATCTTGTGAAATAGTAAACTGGCTACCTGCCGCAAAAGTGATACTGTGTGAGTTTCAAGCAGAGATCATAAAGGTAATACAACTTCTGCCTAGTTTTCTAGAAAACTCAAGGTAGAGAACTCAATCACCATGGAATCAGTCTGACTGACAAAAGACCACTGAAGAAACCCAAGCTAGTTAATGGTGAGATAGCTCATGGAGAATACCTGAGACAACACGAAGAACACAACCACCCAGCCTCACCCTCCTCCAAGGTCTCTGCTTCAAACTCCACCTGAATGCAACCAAATTCTAGAACCATCAGCCTAGCTTTGCTTAAATTTCTGATCTTCAGGAACTGTGAAAAATGCTAAAATGATTGCATTTATCCCAAAGCATGTTTTAGGGTAACTTTTTTTCAACAATAGAATGCTGATAAATCCCCTAATATATCAATTTACACTTTTCATCCATCATTATTTAACAATCAGATTCTTCTCCTCTAGGAGAACTTATCCAAAGGCCCAGTGGCATCGGTAGTAATCATTTACCCAACAAACATAAGTTTCTTGTGATAGTTTTCAAGGCCAGGCTGATTTATAGTTGGCACATGTACCTCTGACACTTTTGGAATACATAAAGCACAGAAAGGAGAAAGTTGTATATAAGTAAGTGAATAAATGAATAGATAATTATATAAATACAAATAATGAAAATCACTGATGCAAAAAAAAATAATGAGGGCAAACACCAGGAAAATCTGACCTCCTCTGGGGTTGGGACAGGAGACCAGGCTGAGAGGGTGGTGACTCATCTTTATTCTCTAAGTCTCTGATGTCACATCCTGACACCACCAAGTTTTACACCGTTTTGAAACTCTGCATCATGATGGAACATGCACGGGGGTGGGTGTATATAGAATTGATAAAGTAAATTGTAAAACCTTCAAGGTTCCATGTGCTCTGGGACCTTCAGCTTGTAAACAAAAGTTTAACCAATTAAGAAGTGCAAAAAAATTGCAAAAACGAGACAATATAATCTTCATCAGATGAAATTTGGACCCCAAGCTCCAGCAATTGTATTATAGCTTTGCCTCAGGATGGTGACAAAAATAGTCATTGACTTATTGGCACTTTGGTACCATCTGCGCTCATGTTTCTTCTCATTAGTGCCCAGCAGCAAGAGGAAAGGCTTATTTTATTTGATAAATAATAAATCTAATACATTTCTAGTATTCTAAACACAGTGAAGTAAGGCAAAATAAGGTAAGAAAAATAAATGAGGCTGTGAACCTCAGAAATCTATACTTTGGAAATATAAAAACTATTGTGCCCAAGATCTATTTATACATTCTGTAGGAGTTATTAAACACTCCTTTCGAGTTGGATTACTAGTTGCTAGGTGCTGAGAGATACCAGATAAGCATCTGATACTGGCTGCTGTAATGCTACATCTTTTCTGTCTCATTAAAAGGATTGAGTTAACGTTAATTTCATTTCAGGTTGCTTTCCCATCACAGAGTTCCTGTCTGTCAGCCAAAGTTGAACTTTTATTCCTGCATCATCTCTCTTCTGAGCTACAAAACAATCCATATGAACATAATTTATAAAGAATTTATTTTCTCGGGGCCAGGGATTTAGCTTAGTGTTTCCACTGCCTATCTCACCAGCGCAAGCACCCGAGTTGCATCCCTGGTAATAAAACAAACAATAAGAAGAAGAGTTTATTTTTTCTTTCTTTGACAAATTAACAAAAAGTGTACCTATTCTTGTTCTAAAATATCTTCTGACCTCCTCACTACTTTTCGTCTATGCCACTGGGCATGACCTGGTCCCCGTCATTGTCATTTCAGAACCGGAAGAAGTAAGGGTTGATCGGGTGATCTCTTGTTGACACCCATTCACCTCTTGCCCGTGTATACGGCAAAACCAACTACTCGGTAGTCCCGTAAGGGTTGATACGATTTTGCTCAGCCTACTACTCACTTTCACATCTCAATGTCCCCTTTCCTTGGCGCCAGTCATTAGGACTGACATTCATTGGCTTTCTTTCCATTACAACTTGGGGTGCTCTCCCTGCTTATTCTCCCCAATGATTTTCTTCCCATCCCAACATTTCCTATGGCTGAATCCTACTTGGAAATCAGAAATGAATTAAAAATCACCTCTAGTGATCCCAATAACTGTCTCCCCACAGTCTGTGCTTCTCTTTTGCTGTCTTTAAAATACATAACATTATAAAGTCATTGCTTTGTTCATGTGGTCACCCTATAGCCCTGGACTTTACTCATGAAAGCCAATGCACTTTAGTCACAGGAAGATTTAGGTTGTGTTTTGCTACAAGTCTTCATTTTAGAGCAAACAACAAAAGATGAAAAGCAAATGTCTCCACACCAGATCATTGCACACAGAATCTCCAGTGCTAGTGGAGAGGTTGAACTTAGGCTGCACAGGAGGGGACTGCATCAGGGCTACCCCAGGAATAAGATGAAGGAAAGGGGCCTTAGGAAGTTGAGTCCTGTAATTGGGGTCAGCACACTGAATTTATTACCATTTTCCATTCACTGAAAGGCCCTCTACTATGGCTTGGTTTCATTTCTAGTTCCTTGTATTTTAAAAAGTGAGAGAAATGCAAATGCGACATTTAAACTTTCAGAGGGAGGTTGAAAATGAACAGCTCTGTGCAGGGAGTATTTGGTATGGATTGGAGGGGTAGTGAGGAGAGAAAAGGTTATTACATCCAGAGAAATTTAACGGGAAAAAAGAAATAAATAAATAGCACACTAACTTCCTCATATAAATGGGGAGACCGAATGACTACACAAGGTAATAAATATAAATCTGTTCTCTCCTCAGAGTGAAACAAAAAGTCAAACCTTGGGTAAGTCTAAGAATTTTATCTTAGCCAAAAATAAATAGCTCGCCCTCTTTGCTGGGTAGATTGATGAAAGAGAATTTTCTGAGGGAAATATCTCAGTCCCTCTTGATGAACGTGCTCACTTGTGGAAGATGTTCCATGTTGAACGGAGATCAGGAGAAGGGAAAGTACAGAACTGTCTCTTCTGAAGCACATTAGCGTGGAAGGGTCTGCGGGCAATAAATCCACACAGCGTGCCAGGGTACACTTAATTGAGGGGATGGATAAAAAGCCACTTACGATGAAGATGCTTCTCCGATAGCCTCTCCCTCAGATTTCCTAATAATGCACCCGTATTCATCGGCAATCTGCCTATGAGTGTTAGTGAGGTGCTGTCATTATCACATGGGCTCCCGCGTGTTCTCTATCTGCCCCACCATTTCCTTCTGCTTCTGTTATGCAACCAGGCTAAAGACAGGAACATAATTTGTCAAGAAGTGAAGTTTCTGCCTTTTCTTTTTTAGCCCCTGTGTAGCTCTGAGACCTAAGGACCCCTTACAGAGACGCAATTGAGAATATTTCCGGAATCTTGAAGTTCAAAAGCAACACATTTACATTACAATGCCCTTCTGTGAGGTGGGTGGCATTCTCGCACTCAAGTGCGGAAACAGTGGAATCCAGAAAGCTCCTGCTCTGTTCTTCTCTAAAAACCTCTGAATTAGTGAGGGCAATAGCTTGTAACATCTGGACATGATACAGTGTGGCTATGGCCTGGGCATTTTTGTACAAATATCACTGGATCATGAGCTGCTCCAGGGTCAGGTGCTTGGCCCAGTCATTGTACCTCTCATGAGAAAATGGAATTTGGTGTTACAGTATGTATAGCACTCTGACTTTAAATGCCTGAAGCTACTTGTCTATTTTGTTGTTGTTGTTGTTGTTGAAATTCTCTATTCAAAATGGCCCAACCCAGATTCAAAGCCATGTTTATACACTTCTCAGAAGTATGCTGTTTCCCTTCAAAGGAGGAGAAATCTAAATCTATTGTCTTATTCTCCTTCAATTTACATCTTGGACATCTGTAACATCTTTTTTCTGGACAGGAAATTGGAGTCAAGAAAGAGGTGTGTTCTCCTTTACAAGTACTGTGACTCTAATCTCTTAGGCTCATCAGCATAGCAGACGTGGGTCCCTATATTCTGTAAGGAAATGTACAGCAATGATGGCCAACGAAAACCTACCCTGTGACAATCCCAAAGATTTAGAACTTTTCTCAGATTGGAGACCAGGTATTTATCACTCACTCTGTGTTGACTCAGATGAGTCTCTTCTTGGTTTCCCTTCTTATAAAAAAGGATGAATAATGACTGCCCTTTATACCTCATACTGGGGCTATACTGAGTGTAAATAAGAGTGCATTTCAAATGTAAATTACTAAGAAAATTGGCATTTTTGCTCTCCCATGTTAAATCATTAGGTGACCAGAAGCTACCCTGATTACAGAGGACTTCTGTGCTGAGTGCTACTATGGTGCCTGGTAGAATTTCACTGAAATGTCTTGTATTGTCGTGATTTTTTGTTTCCATTGGACATTTCTAGTGTTGTTTATTCCTTAGCTCTTCGGGTAGGCCCTTCCTCAACAGAAATAAACAATCATCAGCCCCACTTTTAAACGATCACCATGGATGATCTCTTATCTACATACCATGCAATGGTTTCTTTCATTATCAGAGATTTAGATCTCCACATTTTCAAGTTAATTTTTACCTCTAATGCTTTCATTTCAGCAATTTTATAGATTACCTCTACTATTTATTATTTTTAATTTTTTTAAATATTTTTTTCACTGTCTTGTAATATCTTAGTTTTCTTTGGTATAAGTACTAATGTAGTCCAGCCATGGATCCTGGAGAAGTCCATCCAGGAGTTAAACTCCAGCAACTCAAAAATATAACTCACTTTATTTCTCCACTTCTAAGTCTATTCATTCAGACTTCTTCATGTACTAGGTGAATGTGCACAGAAAATTTATTTTAGTCCCAGTTCCTTCATGTCCAAAATATGAATGATAATGGTACTTTCATAGTGTAGATTATATTAGAGAATGGATATAAATTCACAGAATAGCATCTGACTTATAGCAAATGAGCAATACATCTTAGTTATGATTATTAATGACTCACTCATTCTTAGTTTTAACCAATCTGATTACAGGTTCACGACTAGTTTTTTACGTGGTACTTACTATTAGCCAGAAGAGGCAAAATAAAAGGACTACTTCCTCCCTGCCCCTCATTCTTGCTTCTCCAGAATGGGTAAAACATTTAGTCTGATTGATGAGTTTGGGCAAAGAAATAGCACAAATAAACCTGAACTCTTTCATTACTTGGCTCCCGAAAGCTATCTCAGTCCTCATCACACAAAGAACTCTTTTCTTCTGCAGCCCTCAATGTTTCTGTAGGCTCAGCCCCTCCCAGGGGAAGTTTGTGGTTTTGTATCACTTCTTGTCACTGGGAGCGTAAGTCTACTTCCGGATGTCAGTTTTAAGTTCACTTTCTTACACTGGGTCATATAGGTTTTATGATCTATATAAAACTGATTTTGATTTTCCATTACATTGTTGGGACTACCGTGACAAAATGTTCCAGCCTATATGATTGAACAGAATCTTACTTTCTCATAGTTCTGGAGTTGGCAGATTGGGCTTCCCCTGGAGCATCCCCCCATGGCTTGCAGACGGCTGCCTTCTATGTAGCCAATTTTGCTCTGCACACGCATCCTTGGTAGTTCTTCCTCTTGTTATAAAGACACCAATAATACCGATCTAGTGCTCCACTTTTATGAAATCATTTACCCTTGATCACTACCTTACTGAGCTTCTTTCTGAATACAATCCATTCTAAGGCACTGAAATTTAGGGTTTCACCCTACAAATGGGAGTGGAGAGTCCATCCATCACAGATTCCTATCAGCTTTTCTTTCACTTGTTTCCAATCTTTATGCTTGGATAAAAGAATATTATGTGTCTTTGGGGGAGCCTCAATAGCCTAATATAACAATGTTTTTCAAACTAATTAACTCCCCCAAGGCAACTTTTTAGAAATCTTCTTTCTGTAATCAAAAATAAATCTGATGAAATAGTAACATCACATACATATTTGTTTGTATATTGTGGCTATAATAGTAAGCTTTCCATCCACTATAATGAAATAACTGAGATAATTAGGTTAAAAAGGAAAACGTTTATTTTAGCTTACAGTTTTAAAGGTTCCAGTTTGTGATAAAATAGACTCACTGATTTTAGGCCTCTGCTGGAGGAGCAACATATCATGGTGAGAGCACAGCTGAAGCAAAACACTCATCTTATGAGCACAGTAGCCAGAAGGGGCCAAGGCTTCCATAATCCTCTTCCAGAGCCCATCTGAATGACCTGAACGCCTCCTGCCAGCTTTGATCTCTTAAAGGTTCTAACACCTCCCAGTGACACCATTCTGGGAGCAAACTATGTGAGGCTTTGGGAGAGAACCCAGATCCAAACGATAACAGTGGCCCTGTGGACGGCCATATGGCCCTATTATCTGAGATGTTTTAATCCAAAGAACCCCAGCTTGTAACCTCTTTGGTTAGATTTTGCAAGCACTAGACGTAATAGGAGAAGCAAGGACAGAGGTGGGAACTGTGACTCATTTTGGAGCTCAGCAGCCTCCTAAAGCAATGCTACAGCCCTGAGTATCCTTACTAAGAGAGAGTCCCACACTCAAGGAAGATAAAAAGGGAGTTTCCTTATGCTTAGGACCCTAACCTGAACTCTAGAAAGAGTTCTATCTCTTTGTCCTTAATATATAACCATATTTTCAGGTTATATTTAAGATGGACTGTGTGACTTAAAATACAAGCTAGGTGGCAAACATAAGATTTTACTTTATAAGGTCTAGGACAGTAAGAAGCATCAAAGTGACATAGAATTATCCTCCAGGATAGTTGACGCTAAAGCATAATCTACTCAGGTAACTCTCCTTTGGGAGAGATAACTCATATGAATTATAACATATATAGAAAGCAAACAAAAACAGAACTTTCAAATATGAGTCCCAGATCAACATTGAGAATACAGGGATCAACTGGGCTTGGTGGTGCCTGCCTGTAATCCCAGCACTCAGGAGGGTGAGGCAGGAGGCTGCGAGTTCAAGACCAGCTTGGGCTACAAAATGAGTTCCAGGTCAGTCTCAACTACATAGTGAGACCCTGTCTCAAAAAACCAAACAAAGACAAAAAACAAAAACAAAACAAAACAAACAAACAAAAAGATAGGGATCCTAAATTAGAGTTTGACATGCTATTGGGTTGCTTCTCAGATGGACAGTTCTATAGAGCTCTTCTGGATAAGTGCTGCACACTCAAATTTGTCTAAAAAAATCTAGTAATATTCCTGGAAGTAACAAAAAATATTACAACAGCAAAACCCCAGAAAGTTTTTTTTTTTTTTAATCTTTGGGAACATTTCAGCTCGGGGCATAGGGTCAAGGATAATCTCATTTAATACAATAACCTTAGGAAGTAGATACAGTCTTCACTCTCTTCCTGTGGTGAAACACAAGGAGGTTTAATGAGACAAGTAGCTTGTTCAGCAGCAAACCAAATTCTATCTGATTTCAGAGCCTGAGTATTTTACCACTGACCATTCTGGCTAATACCTGTACCCAACTCATACACAGACATACAACTAAGTTTCACAGGGTCAACAATTCCCTTGTCTTTTGAACCTAAAAGGAGGATCTTTCAGGGATTTGACTAATACACACACACACACACACACACACACACACACACATATCCTATAAAGAAATAATGCATAAAATAAATAGTGCATCATTCTGATAGGAATGCAGGGAGAGAGAGAGAAAGAGAGGCAGAGGGGTAAATTACGTTATATATAAAATCATTACTCCCTTAGAATGCAAACTCCTCTAAAACATTAGAGGAGTTTGTACTCCCTTACAAATGAGAGAACCATGAACTAGACAGTTCAATGATTTACCCAAGGTTTGATACCTATATGGATGCATCAAAGAGAACATGAATAGCACCTAACTGAGTTTGCTGCTACTACTTTCTAATGTTTCTACTAAGGAAGGAATCCAGCTTTCCCTCCACCCCATCATTTTACCTCTATTACCCCTGTGCTGCTCTCTACACTTCCTTATTGTCACTGGGCTTTTAAAGTTTGTAAGTCATTTAGAGGAGATTGACTGCTCCAGCATCCAGCCTGTCTTTTGCTAAACAAGTAAAAAAGGCACAGGAAGGACGGACATCTTTAACTCTTTTCCAGCAGATAGCACTTATCTTGCAATGCCAGCAGAGTCTGGACTGTGTGACGTGTGTGGCAGTGAAGAATAGCGTTTTTGCTGCATTGCTGGGCTCACATAGGTGAAAAAAATCAGGAGTTGTTATTTGATAGAGTGAACATTCAGAGACATCTCAGGGAATCTTGGCAAGGTGGTTAAATGTGAGACTGAATCTTAGAGGCCATGAAAATGATGCCCTCGATTCAGTGACCTGTTGCAATGATTTTGGAGAGATCTGGAAAGGAAGCAAAACACAGGGCACAGTTCTAAGATATTAATCAAAATTCTGTGTTTAGAGGCAGGGATTTGGTAAGGCGATTGGGATTATAGAGACTGGATCATCAGTGGATTCATCATAGCTAAATATACTATTGGGGAGCAAGGCCTGGTCAGAAGGGGAGAGTTACTCGGGCTGCAGCCTCGAAGGGTGTACTTGTGTGCCCCGCTCTGCCCTTCTTTATCTGCTTCTGGCTGCTGTGAGGGGGTAGATTTCCTCTTCCATGCTTTTTGATCATGCCATTTGTGCCTTGGGGCCACCAAGCTTGGACTGAAATGTCTGAACTGTGAGCCAAAATAACACTGTCCCTTGGAAGTTGTGGGTGTCTGGTGATTTGCCCCAGTAACAGGAATGTGACTGAGGCAAAAGTCATGAGAGGAATTTTGTGTTACTCAGCTTTCACTGAGCCTGAGATGTTTATATTCATTTCACTTTTTTCCCTAATAAAGCTCTTGAATTATATGCTATACAAGAAAAGTTTGTTTATAACCCAGGCCTTTAACACTGCAAATCAATTATGTCCTGTAAATTATAATTACAATGTGTAATTATTATTGCTCATCATTATAGATAATCGTTGGATATGTATGCTAGAATTATTTTGCACACATAAAACAGTCCCAGTAGTATTCATTCATATATATATATACTCTTGAATTATATGCTATACAAGAAAAGTTTGTTTATAACCCAGGCCTTTAACACTGCAAATCAATTATGTCCTGTAAATTATAATTACAATGTGTAATTATTATTGCTCATCATTATAGATAATCGTTGGATATGTATGCTAGAATTATTTTGCACACATAAAACAGTCCCAGTAGTATTCATTCATATATATATATATACTATCCAGAAGACATCTATACTTTATAGTATGTCTGTAGTAAAAGAATGTACTTTATTAAAATTCAACTTCACAACCCCTAGCACAGAGTGAAAAATATATTCATTAATGAACCTATTTTTGAACACATTCACAGGGAATATCCAGAAATTCTCATATTTTATAATTAAAATCACTAAATGTAGAGGATTAATTTGGTAGAACTATTAGAATTGAGGTCAAATATATTTTTCCTCACAGTTTTCTTCTCAGTTTACTGCAGTATTTTAAGTAAATAAAAGATGTTTCAAATAAATGGTCAGATATGCTGATATCAGTTTAGCATCACTGGATCATGTATAGAGGATATTATTTTGTACTTTTACAGTTTAGTAGAACAGCTGACCTCTGAATACAGAATCTCATTTAACTGAGAAATTCTTTAGAGTGAGATATAAAGTTGGGAATGATCTCAGGAGGCAAATTTGGTAATGAACATTAGTTCAAAATCCCACTTTGACATATATGAAAATGTGTTAAAAATGAAACGTATTTGATAGGCACAAAGATATTTTTTCAACATAAGCATAAGCAAAGTGTCAAGCAGCAATATAATATAAATTATTTTGAGGCTTTTAGTCACAGCACATATGTACCTTTTTCCCTTTCTCATATCAAATCTTAGCAGTGTAAGAGCCATTTTAGGATAAATTAAGAGAATGTGGGTATAACTCTCCCTGCAAAATATGTGTATTCTTGAAAATGTTCAACATAAATATATTCCGTATATTATATTATATTCAAAATGTACACGAGAAGCTATCATGCATGGTCATCTTAGGTCAGCTCTTCACTTTTGGCAACAATGAATGCAAGATTTATAGACAAAATATACATCGGTACATAACATTCAAGGAACAGAGGGGCTCCACACAAAAGTAAGTTATTTGCTATGGGCATTAGCCAACATTATTCTGATTCATGGATGTTTTCAACTTAGAACTAAATGCAAAGTGAATTTCAGACCAGCTGCAGGGCGCAGGGCATGGTTGAGCCCCTTAAAAGAAAATGTAAGTGCTGTTGGTGAAAGAAATGGTAACTAAATAATGGGAAATTGACCACATTCATTCACTCTTGCTAGTATATCTGAATTTTTGAAAGTCTATTCTGAGTTTTGCATTTTTAACAAATTTCTGCAGCTCAGGAATCACTGTTCACAATTTTTGCATCCCTAGAAGCACCCTGAATACTGCCCGGAAGAGTGAGGGAACTTATAAATATTTAATGGTCTGCAAGCACGATTAATGTTCTAAGGCACTAGGAAAAGAAAAACGGAGTAGTTGCTCTGCACTACTTATAGAAACATCCAGGAGTATTTATATATTTCAGCGCTCTAGGGATTCCTCAGACCCTCAGGGCAGGTGAGTGAGTGATTGTGCTGTAAAAGCTCATGGAATAGCCCTTGACCAGAGAAGTGTCACATGTAGTCAGTTTGTATTTTCAGTTTCCACACGAACTGGTACATTTTTAAATGTTTTTGATACTAAAGAAGAAAACGAAAATTTGCGTCTATTTTGAAAATGCAGAAACTGAGGCATAGAGAAAAATTCAAGCCCAGCGTATGCATTTAGCTTCTTTGAATCTCAGTCCAGTGTTCCCTCAAGCTTGGATTTCTGAAGACTGAAGAGTACAGGGAGTGAAATCCCGCCTTAGAGAATTCTTCTGTCTGAGTTAGGTAGGCTGTTTCAGCTGATTCCCACCATATGAGAGGCTGCCACATGGTTGTGAATCATCACACTTTTGCTAACAGTGTGATGTACATCCAAGCCCACATAAAATGCAGCCCTTCTGTATGTGAATAAATAAATTCTTCCAGGAAACCACTAATCAGCTCCATCAATCAGGTCTGGCTATCTACTTACAAACATGTATAGAAATTTTTTTGTCTTTTGTTCTTTTTAGTTGACTTTAATCAAATCCATGAAATATTGCCAAACTTATCCGGATCAACAATCAGTAAGATGTTTTCTCAAACTTGATACATTGACCTTTTGGGCCAGCCGATCCTTTGTGAGGGTGTCAATTTGTGTTATGGCTTATGTCTAGATGTCCCCTCAAAACCTCATGTGCTCATAGGTGGAGCTTTTGGGATGTTTCTGAATCATGGGTATGTGATAGTCATCTCTGTATTTGCCCACTCATAGGTTTCGAGCTGGGTTGACGTTGAAAGCCTAAGCTGGGGGGGGAAAGGTGGGTTGCTGTGGTCATGGCCTGGACCTTTATATGTATTATCCCCTTTTCTCACTTGATCCTTCTCTGCTTCTCAACATGCCATGAAATATTTCTCCTTGCAATGACCCCTTGCCATGTGACCCTCAACTGATACAACCATCTATAGATGGAAACCTCTGCAAACCATGAGCCAAAATAAACTTTTTCTGTAACTTGCAATTGTTGAGTGTTTTGTCCCAGTAATGAGAAAGTAACTAAGACAACTTGTACACTGTAGGGTGGTAGCATTATCTCTGGCTGCTGGATCTATCAGTAGATGCCACAAATACTTCTATTCCTACACATACACACAGTTACAGCATCCAAAATATCTTGAGATCTTATTAAATATTGCTTGAATATTGTCAAATCACCACCAATGGAGAGTCACTGACACAGACAGAGAACTATTTAGGTCACTGCACAGAGTATATGCCATGATCCGTACTGGGTAAAATGTTAATTTGAGCCTTCGTGTCTTACTTCCTTGGCATAAAGAGCTGGTGAACACTGACGGAGCTAAGGAAATAGTTTTGGTAGATTTTTGTCCTCTTCTGTATCTTTTAACTTGTTCTGAGATGTCCACTTTTTGCTAAAGAAGATTTGCTTCTAAATTGTCTTTATCGCTGCCCTTGTTTCAAGAATAATCCTTGATAATAGTTATAATTATGTAATTTCTACAAAAGGTGTGTTTTTTTCTTTTCAGTGCCCTCTGTAAAATGCTAGTGGTGGCTGAAATATTTCACTGTGTCTTTCCTTCCAGTTTTTGTTTGTCATCTAGCTCCAAACTTTGATGCAGCCACCAGTACCTCCTGTATTTCCTATTCCTTGAGGAGTCGGCTAAGGTTGTACACAGCAGAAAAGACTGAGAAGTGTAAAGTGATTTGGGGCAAGAAAATTGCAAGCTTCTCAGAGAGCTTTCCAAAAACTGATGCCCCGGTAACCCTAAAAATAAGCCACGTGCAACTTCTGGCAAGGTTCTTGAACACTCTAGAAAAGCAACACAAATCTAACTCGGGGTATTACTCTTTTGATGCACTAAATTCTACCATGTGAATTCTTCTTGCTTTTGAAAATACTTTTTCTTATTATGTACTTTCCCCTCTACTTTTTTATATAACACTTAAAATAGTACTTAAAATATTCTTGGCAAGTACAACTCCTAGAGTTGCAAGTGGAATTAACCTTGGTCCTCCCTCAGAGCACATGGTAGTAGACAGTACAACATGTAGTAGTAGATGAACCAACAAATTACTAGCATACAACAGAGGAAGGACGTCCATTTGTTCATGGAGACATACTATCAACTTTTCACAGTTGGGACAGAATTTTAAAGAAAAAAAATAAGGGCTTACTGAGCATAAAAATTAAAGGAAATTACATACTTAGGAAACAGGATATATTCAGAAAAGGAGATGTGGAAGCGCATGGTGTTCACAATGAAGGAACCAGTGTATGTATGCGGTTAGAAGAAGGCAAGTGATGTGGATATGATTAAAGGGAGAAGAAGAAAGTAGCAAGGAAAATTTAATGGGACCAATAAAACCAAGAAATTTCCATTGGGAACTTTTAGGCAAGACACATCAGATATACTATTCTAGACACATAATACTAGCTACATAGGACAAAAGGAAAGAAAGAAGATCAAATATAATGTTTGTTCATACTTCAAGCAGGATTTGTTGTACAAATGAACTATTTCTGGAGCTGTCATAGAATGTGAGTCTGTTAGCGCAGAAGTCTGGGGGTCTGTGGCTCACAGATGGTACGGTGAGAAGAGGAGAAAGAACAGAGTTGGCTCCTAGCATTCACACTTATGTGACCTAAGAGAATAAATCCAATAAACTACAAGTACTGTAATTTCTAGGGGCTGTTCAAATTGGAAACGTGTAGTAATTATTAATGACAGAAAGTCACAGGCCAATGAATGCCAGGCAGACTAAGCTTCCTCACCAGATGATAATCTTACGATATCCTGTAATTCTACTGCTTTGCACTTCGACAGGGAGAGTTCTCTGAAGCACAAAGTAGAGGTTCTTCTACCTCATGCAATGGCTTCTCAAAAGACTCTGAATTGGTCACCTGTGTCTTCTCAAAGATCCAGACAACTTTATATTTAGGGACCTTAATTGTGTACTTGTTGGGCAGATTGTTCTGCAATGACTCATAAAAGACCAAAGAGACAACTGGAGCTCACTAGGCTTTTATCATTAGGAAACGGGATAGTGGAGAAAGGAGTGGGCTTGAAAGGACTGTTCTGTTCATGACTTGATGGTTGTGGAAACTGGGGGATATCTAACTTATGCTGATATTCAGACTGACGCTTGGAGGTAATTTTGTTCCTCAGGAAATGTTCCTCTCGTCTACCCTGACACTTCATTGCACTTTTCATCCTTTCTCTCATCAGAGTACGTTTGTCATTTTTATTTTCATTGACATATGTCTGCAGTAAATAATGATTACATTCATTGTGGGAAGTTGGTGCATTTACATGATGCATCTTAATTCTTTCTATGTTTCCTTTCCCTCCTCTTACTCTCCCATCCTTCACCTCTTCAACCTTGTGATTTGATAGAGATCCCTATATTATACAAATAAGAAGAAATAATTCAAAGAGAGATAAAGTGATTTTTTACAAGACCAAAGGACAATTTTAAATAAATAAAGAAAAAATAATTGAATCAATATATATATTATATATCTCGAGATATAATATATATATCTCGAGATATAAATATATATAAATATCT
>NW_022900944.1:28609405-28688768 GCF_012274545.1 Fukomys damarensis
ATATATATATATCTTGAGGCTTTCTAGGAGAGCAATAACAGTTGGGAAAGGTATTTGATTATGGGATATTAAACTTTAGCAACCATGGAGTAAGTATCCATTGGAAAACACCAGAGAAGCTGAGCTTTCAAAGACAGATTATTAGAACAACTTTTTCTCTTTTTTTTTTCAGTACGGAGCAAAGTAGATCCATGATGTCAGGCTGACAAGATGATTCTAGGTGCGCAACTCTGCAGATGTGTGTTATCATGTGAATATGAAATGGAAGAGGACACGTCAAGGACAAATGAAAGAATGTATACATAGGAGGAAGAGTTCAAAAGAAGCACAGGAGAGTAGAATGCTGAAGCTCATCTACACCCTATGTTTGGAGCATTCCCACTTGGATAGCCAGGCCCTGACTTTTGTGGTCTCATAATGACGGAGAGGCAGGACCTAACTGTTACATAGAGGCTGCTGCGTAGAACTAATTTAATGAGTATTTCGCTAAATGTTCCTTTACTTGCAGATAATGTGGTAGGTGGTCACAAAGCAGGAAGCATAGGACTAAGATGTGTAATTGTGTGAATTTTCTCCTTGTTTTTAAATACTTCCCATAGGAAAAGTAGAACTGAATTATTGTTCTTGGTATCTAGTTATCTACATCAAAAGTAATCCTCAATGTTGGGCCCATTGTGGTAATCCTGTTACTCAGGAGGCTGAGCAGGAAAGATTGTGAGTTCTAAACCAACTTGTGCAACAATAGCAAGACCCCAACTCAAATGATAATAATAGTTTCCCCAAAACAGTTATCTCACAATACTTGAATGCAAAATTTTAGGGTCATAAAAATATCCTGGAACTGTCACTCCGTGAACGAATTATGTAGGTGTGTTTGCAATTTCTATGCATTATCTAAAATAAGCTCTTTCTAACTGTAAGTCAAAAGATAATCAAAGAGAGTGAAAAGTCGCTGGTTTCTTCGGCTCCCATGATTGTGGTGAATAAGAACAATCTGAGACTTCAAAGTATCAAATAAATGACTTTCCGAGTGGCTAACCCCCAGAAACTAATTGAAATCATGTGGATATTTTTTGCACTTAAAGATTATCTCTGACGGTGCGTCTGAGAATGTAAAGAGGGAAGCAGCGCCCTACACATTGTGGTGTTCCACAGCTCAGCTATGGACTGCAGCACGGCCTCTAATGATTGCACGGTTAGTGAGTAGCAGATGCTATAAGTAAGACAAAGTTCTGAGTCACTTTTGGCTCGGCTGTCTTGAATTATGACGAGCACCTAGGAGAATCCGCATTTTAGTTTGGCAATGGGGTTTCAAATGAGATTGCAGGGACCCCTCTGGCTCAAAAGCAATATGAACATCTATCACTCACCCAGGAGTTCTCCAACAATCAGTAAATTTGTCAGCTTCTCCTTTGAGTGTGTTAACAAACCAAAAGAGTATGGCGGAGAGAAGCTTACATTTGAAATAGGGGCCTTGTGCTGCCAATGTCTGCACCTCCTTCATTGGCTCTTTTCATAGGAAGAGGTAAAATAGCACTCCCCCCCTCGCAGCCCCCCACTCCTACTCATATTCTGTCAGAATGCTTCCCTCCTAACAAACCAAAATTAATCCCCCAAAATATGGCAGTAGACAGTGCTGTCTTTTCTTTTTTTTTAATCAAAGCTACTTTTTGGCAATTTCCCTAAGTTGAAGAATAATAAAACTTAGTTTTTAAATACTGCCAACATGTATGATCCTATCCAATCATCATGCAAAGAAGGACAAAGTATAACAGCAGCAGTGCTCTGCAGCTTTTGTTCACTTTTGTATGAAGAGCCATATATTAATATACTGTAATTTCAAATCTTCTTACTTAACCTCTTCTTGGTTCCCTTTAGTGGCCACAAACCATGAGCAAGGCCCAGAGGTCTTCTCTCTTACCTGAGCTTGGCACTAGGGGTACATTTTCAACATGGAAATTCTCCTTCAGCCCCATTCTCTTGTCTATGAAAAGTAGTTAAGACTCAGATATATAAGGTCACCCATTGCTGTGGTCTGAGTATGGCCCCCCCAAATTCATGTGGAAAGTTACCTGCCCCCAGCCAGGTGTTGTGATGTATACCAATAATTGCAATATTTTGAGATGCTGAAGTAGGAGGACTGAAAGTTTGAGTCCAGCCTAGTAAACTTAGGAAGACCCTACGTTACATTTGATCTTAGCCAAAAGACCGAGAAGCGATAGGAAGACTTTATCTTAAAATAAAAATTAAAACACAAAAGTCTGGGGTTGTAGCTCAGTGTGAAGATGCTGAGCTTTCAATCCCTAGGAGAGAGAGAGAGAGAGAGAGACAGAGACAGAGACAGAGACAGAGACAGACAGAGTTGGGGCATTTGGGTGATGGTAACATCATAAAGTCTCCACTATCATAAATATGGTTGGTGTCCTTATAAAAGAGACTTGAGGGTGTTCTGGAGTCCCTTTTGGTCTTTCTACTTTTGCACGCTGTGAGGACACCACCAGAAAACACCAGTGATGCATGGAACCACACCAGACACCAAATCTGCTGGTGCCTTGGTTTAAAATTCCCAGTCTATGGAATTATGATAAATTCATTTATATTATTTTTTTTCTTTTTATTGAGGTTATTGGTACAATCTAGGTATACAATACAATTACATTCATCATTGGGATTCTGTACGTTTACATAATAGGTCTCATTTTTCCCTTGTCCCTGCCCTCCCTTCACCCCCTCCTCCCCTCCCCATTTACAAACACTTTATTTCCATTTTTTCAGTTTCTCATATTTTGTCCTCTCCCTTATTACCTTTCCCCCACCCTTCCCACTTTCCTTACACCTTTAGCCCTTTACTTCCTATTTCACATTATTAATTATCTCATTAGGATCCTGTGTACTATTATAGTTTTTCACACCAAAGAAACTATTCAGTATTTCAGTTAAAGAAGTCTCTGTATGAGCATTAAAAATAGGGAATCCTAAAATAAAACTAAAAAGGAAAGTAAAAGAGAAAAAGCAATGATGTAACATCAAAATAATCCTTAATTCTGGAGATGAAAATGGTCCCTGAACATATTTAAATTGCTTCTTACTCTTATAGTCTTATCTTATTCTTTTTTTCATTATTTAGAGAATACTTTATTAGTTTCTGTAATCAAACCCTCGTAGATATGACCTTACACATTTAGTATGATGTGTTACCCCTGTACACATGGAAAAAATAAATTAATTAACATTTCTAGATCAATATGGTTGTCCATTTCTGTACAATGTCAAGTCAACACAGTAAATTGGGATGACTTTTTACAGAGGTCTATTAAAAACAGTAAGAGATCTTGAGAAATTGATCCAACAACTCCTAGATGATGCAAAGAAGAATAACATAAGACTGATAGGAATACATGAAGTAGCAGGAGAAAATACAAATGACTTAAAAAAGCTGTTTGCAGAATTAATGACAGAAAACTTCCCAAACAGAGGGGAAGAATTTGACATTCAGATAACTGAGGCATATAAGACCCCAACTAGCTACAATCAAAAAACATCTACACCTAGACATATAATAATCAAGATCCCAGAAACCCAACAGAAGAACAAAATACTACAAGCAGTAAGAGAAAAGAAACAAATCACATACAAAGGAAAGCCCATCAGAGTCACAGCAGACTTTTCAACACAAAACCTTGGGGCAAGGAGAGCCTGCAATGAGATATTTCAAGTACTAAAAGAGAACAACCTTCAACCTAGACTGATGTATCCAGCAAAACTCTCTTTCAAAATGGAGGGGGAAATAAGACACTTCCACGACAAAGAACACCTGAGAAACTACATGAATACCAAACCAGCACTACAAGCAATTCTAAACAAGATCCTAGAAAAAGACAATGAAGGCAACAACACCATGAGGCCCAACAGAGCAAATCAAATAGGCAAGGCAAGAAATTAAAAGGAGAAGGTGAAAAAGTAAAAAGAGTCATCAAAAGGTCATTTATATTATTTATAAGTCACCTAGTGTGTGGTATTTGTTACAGAGGCCCAAATAAACTAAGATATATTAAATCTCATGTTCAGATATCTTCCCCTACTTTCTCTTGCCTGCCTCCTCTACCCATTGAGATCCACACTTCCACCCCTCTACCCGGAAAGTCTCCATCCTTTGAATGCCTCTCTTTTCCACCAACTGCAAATGGCCTATTTTTAAGGCTTTTTTTTCTTTTTTTCTTTTTTTTGCACATCACTATTTCAGTGAAGAAACTTAAGTTTCCAAAGAAGGCTTAATTTCTCAGTGAGTTTAAAGAGCATAATACATACACTCTTTCTAGCTGTGATTATACTGGGTTGGAATCATTTGCTTATCTTCCAGTTTTCCCCGGGTAAACTGTGTACTCAGTGAAGGAAAGTTCATTCTCATTGCTTCCTCAGTGTAGATTCCTAGATTATTGGACAATTGAGACACATTTCAAGCTTTGGCATGCCTTAGAAACTCCGAGAGACTCTCACTTCTGGTAGTAAAGACAGTATCATATCTCTTAAATTCTGAGTAACTGTAATTCTTTCATAGAACTAATTTGATGAGGTCATATCCACCTGGAACAATTCCTGTTTTGATTAATTCAAAGTCAAATGCTTTTGGAACTTTAATTACACCTGAAAACTCTCTCCATTAAGACAGACCACAAGATTGCTTGACTCTGGGATTATAATTCATGCTAACTTCCAAATTTGTAAACTGAAAAAGGAATGGTATTTACTTTCAGGTAACCTATTCTAGGGGTTCAACAAGACAATCAGCGCAACGCATGTATATTGTGAGTGCTTCATAAACATTAGCTAACACATAATCATTTATCTTATTTATCATTATGGTAATTATTATTATTTAGTTCTTCTGAAATCTACACATTATAGCTATAAAAAAGTAATTGAGACTAATGATTATTGTATTTTTCAGCTGGAGTGCATAAACCAAACATACCTGACTCCCATGTTTCAAAATACATTTTGAGGGAAAAAAAATTGCATCTCTGCTCCTGTAGGAAAACAACAGGTAGGTTGTGTGGGAGTTTTCTGAGGATGTCCACAGTCACAGTGCATCTCAGGAAGGGATTTAGTGAGCAACTTTTCACCTAAATAATGGTTGCAGTCGAATCGATGGGAACCGGTAGCATCTGGTGCATCTGGCTGAAGTGTTCCGCCCCCCGAGGGCCCAAGTGAGTGCTTCCAGGGTAGCATTTCAGAGTCTTGTGCTATTTCTTGTCTCTAAACAACTGCAGGATGTTTTTGCTGACAGTACAGGCATATCCCAGATCTTCGGATAGCACTGCTGGAAGCAAAAGCAGCAGCAGGCTGTTGAGGAGGTGGATCTGGCTCATTTCTAAGCAAAAAGAAGCACTGTTATGAAGTCAGACACATATAGACTCTAGGGTCAAATAGACCTGAATTCTGCATTTGTGTTTTGGTTTATTACCATCAAGCTGTGTTACTGAGCAGTTGCATAATTATAGGCTACTTCATTTGTCAGAAGTAACTTTTCTAATCTTTAACCTTGTCAGAGAAGTACCTTCCACAAAACACCATCCCTTTTTGGTAGTAATTTTGTTGTTATTGCTATTGATAATATTTTTGTTTTATTAAAATAAGAGACAGAGCCTGACATGTGTTTTGGGGTGAATGGAGAGGTGCATTTATGCAAGTCTTAACAGTTAGAGTTCATGTGAAACCAAGGCTTAGCCTTCTTAGAAGTCCGAATCTCTGCTTAATACTTATGTGAATTGGAGGCCACCACCATCTATTTATACCTGTTTTATCATCTGTAAAATGGTGATATGTCACAGAGGTCACCACGAATATTGAAGACCTTGGTACAACACAGGCCATACTGTATGTCTAGGACACGTGAGGTGCCCAAAGAGAGTAAGATGGTTGAGAGACGTTAATAGGAAAATGCAAGAATGGGAAATTATTCCCGTCTCCATAGTCCAAATTCTTAGCCATTTGATTACATTGGGGTACAGTTTTGAGGCTCTTTACCGTAACCTAAGCTCCTTCGTCCATATAATTTGCATAGGAAAAAACTACAACTAAGCCTAGAAAAAGAAAACATAAACATGTAAAGATGAGAATCTCAGAAAAATAAAAATTAAGATTATCATTTATTTTTTATTTATAATTGACATTGTACCTATAGAGAACAACATGATAGTTCAATACATGCTTACAATGGGTAATTGTCAAACCAGGATAACAATCATTTCCTTGTTATTATTTCCTTGTGTCTCAAACCTCCGAGTTCCTTTATCTACTTATTCATAACATACATAATAAGTTAGGACATAATAATAAGGACCTGCGTTTGATCCCCTGTACCCCCCCAAAAAAATCACAGAAAGTTTGGATGGATGATCTCATTTTATTCATCCTTCATAGAAACCTATAAAATGAGTGTTATCCTTTGAATCTTAAAGCTGATAAATAGGTGTACAATCTATCGTCACCCTATTGTGCTGTATAATGCTAAAATTATTCCTGTTATCAAATTGTATTTTTGTGTGCATTATCCAATCTTTTTCCATCTTCCCCTTCCCTACCTTTCCTAGACTCTCATAATAACTGTTTACTCTCTTCTTCTGAAGTACCCTTCCTAACACTTACTCTATATGAGGTATTACTCAAGTCTTTCCATATTTAGCCCACATGAATAAATGTTTAAATAGCATCATTCAGTCTGATACCTCCATCTGTATGTCCAACAATATTGTCCAAGGCAAATATTCTTGAGCTAGTACTTAAAAAAAGCCATGCTGTTTTACCCCTCTGAAGATGTCTTCTTTGATTTAACTATCACCTCTGCTTTGACTTCTGTTCTTCATTCCTGTGATGTTTCTGCTGTATTCAGGTTCATCTCCTCACACTTAAATCTGAACACCCAAAGTAACTCTTCCAGAGCATGTTGCCTGCCCAACCCTTGTCGTGTCAAATATGTATTTATCCTTATTCTGCTTTGATAAGCTACATGTCTTGTTTTGTTGTGTTTACTTGATTATATCTGTTTATTCTAGCCACTGGTGAATAACTGAATAAATCACAGAGAGGACTGGGGATTTAGCTCAGTGGTTCTGCCACCTGCCTCACAAGCACAAGGACCCGAGTTCAATTCCTGGTACCCCCCCAAAAAAAAATCACAGAACATTTGGATGGATGATCTCATTTTATCCTTCATAGCAACCTATAGAATGAGTGTTATCCTCAAGATGATAAATAAATTGTTAGATCTCTAGGATATCAATACCAGCTGCACTATTCAAAACCATGCCTATAATATTTATAATCTATGCTTTCTTCACTCAGTGACATTATAATAGTTTAATTTTAATATAATATTTTAACCAGTTTCAAACTGATGGGCAAATGGGCTGTTTCCAAGTTTTAGCTATTACAGACTGTGCTGCTATAAACATAGGTGCACATATATCACTGTGATATGATTCTTTTAATTCTTTTGGAAAGCTACCCAACAGAGGGATGGCTGGGTCAAATGGCATCTCTAGTCCCAGCACTTTGAGGTATCTCCATATTGATTTTCATAATGGTTGCACTAGTCTGCACTCCCACCAACAATGGAGAAGGGTTCCTTTCTCCCCACAAATGCGCCAACATTTGTTATTGTGTGATTTCTTTGTGGGGTGAGGTGGAATCTCAGTGTTGTTTTCATCTGCATCTCTAGAATGACCAGTGATGTGGAACAGGTTTTCATATAAATTGGAATACTGCGCAGCCATAAAGAATGAGAAATTAGATTCATTTGTAGGAAAATGGATACATATTGAGGATATACTCCTAAGTGAAATAAATGCCACACATATGTAAATACCTAATAGTTTCTCTGGTGTGAATAAACTATAACAGTACATAAGATTCTAATGAGATAATTGACAATGTGAAATAGGAAGAAAAGGGGTTAAGGTGTAGGGAAAATGGGAAGGGTAGGGGAAAGGTAATAGGGGAAAGGAAAAAATAAGGGAAAATGAAAAAATGGAAATACAATGTTTGTAAATGGGGAGGGGAGAAGGGGGTGAAGGGAGGGCAGGGACAAGGGGGAAAATGAGAACCAAGACCTGTCATGTAGAAGTACAAGATCCCAGCAATAAATATTACTGTACTGTATACCTAAAATGCACCAATAAACTCAATGAGGAAAAAATAATATTTTAATACATCATTGTATAACGGATGATCATTTTAAGGGAACGAGAGTTACACTATACAACTATATGTGTCTGACAAAATCAGGATAACTTCTGCATTCTAACGAAAAAAGGAAAAGAGAGGACATAAACATTTCTAAATGATCAGAGGAGTGAAAATACATTATGTGCAAAGAAATCTATATTTGTCATACCCACCAGGGAGGAATATAAAGGGGAAAAAGCCATAACCCATCTAATGTTTGTAAAGTGGCTTTTGTGCTTCTACTAATGGAACTCTCAGGTGAAAGCAGAAGAGCAATGGCCTTGGATCTAGGGGAAATGAATTCATTCATCAGGTCTGATCAGTGTGGTACAACTGGTGTTCACAACGTGACCTTGGATATGTTATTCAAACGCTCTAGGCTCCGTTTTCAAATTTGAAATTTGACCAACATGATAAAACTGTGACAGAGCTGTTGTAAGTTGTAAGTAGATAATGAATATAAACCACAGAGTGCCGCTCCTGTCACATATTAAATACTCAGTAGAGATAATGAGAGTGATCATAATGACACCTGTCAGGTCTTTCACTTTCTTCAGCTACCATGTGCTTAGGTGAACATATTTTGCATTATTCAAAAGATGGTAAAGAGGGTCTTAAATGGTGATGAACTCATTGTAAGGCATAATATGTACACATAGAATACTGTAGCTCTTGATGTACCACATTCAATTATTAAACTTACTTTCTACTTTTGTTGTAACAGCCAGAAAGCCCAGGGGACCAGAAGCTCTTGACTTCCATTTTGGCCTTGCTCACCTCCTTTCCATATGAGGGAGATGTAAGCGCAATAAAAAAAGCCAAAAGGGAAATAGGAACTATTTTTTAATCCTTGGATAGGCTTGATCTCCAAACTGCAGCATAAAGCTCCTGAGTCGGTAGTGACCCTAATTAGAACCCTGAGGTGAAAGGAGCTGTCCTTTCCAGTCCAAATCATACTAGCCAATGGCTACTTGAAACCCTATTTGAAAATAAGAGTGCAGAGGGAATAAAGCTGACTCTTTTTGACATTTTATTCATTTGTCTTATATATGTTGGGCTCTCCAGGAGCCAAACGCTGTTACAATGTTAGGAGGGATAAAACAAGGCAGGGGAGTTATTCAAGAGTCATCATGTGAAAAGACACAGAAAGAAGTCTCACTTGTCATTGGGAAGAGTCAGGTCACAATGTAGGCCTGACAAAAGTCTCTGACAATCCAATGGGGACGTCTGGATCAAAGACCATCCATGAAAACCATTCTTAGTGAAACGGTCAGGGTTCTGTACCCTTGACTTCCTCTGTCATCAGACAGGAGGTCCATGGGGAACTATGATCCACACTACAAGTCTGCTGACACAGACCTTGGAAATGCTGGAAGTAGGGGTTGTCAGCTTCCACGCTTCTTGCAACTGGATAGTAAGTCTGATCTTGAAGGGGACTCTGAGGAACACATTTCAGTATCTCCTATAAAAATAATGACCTCCAAGTACTGCGAGCACAATACAGTCAGAGGCCTTGAGTGTTAATCCACAAATCGATGTTTGCTCTTTCAGGGGAAACAGTCAGGTAAACCAAGCTGTACAAATATTGTGCCTTGTCTTTGCCTTTTAAAATGAGGACCACAATGACAATGATCATTTAACTCCAAAGCAGCTGCATTTGCTCTAAATTTCACACCCCTGCCAGAAGACTTTACCAAATACTTTCAAAAAGCTGAGAGGTCAAAGTAGAATTTTAATAAATTAAATCGTTCCATGATATGAAGCTGTAAGTCAATTAGAAAAAGAAACAAAAAAGATCATAGCATTAATTCTACTCTGAAAGAACTCTGGGGATGATTTTTGGAGCAGATATTTTCTCTAGGGGGTATGTAATTTTGAGAGAATGAATGAAAAGCCATAGTATATTAGATAACTCAGAGTAATGAATTCAAATATTCAATGAACACAAACTATGCCAATTAAGATGTACATTTAATCATCTGCATACTTTCTTGAAATAAAATATTTAAGCATCATCCTCAAAAAAGGAAAATTTTCTCAGAAATTCAGTGAAGTATGAACACTGAAATATGAAGAGCCACTCAGTCATGAATTCTACCAGACAGAGAGACAAATAATCTCACATAGTTTCATTTAATCAGCTAAGCCCACTTGAGAAACATTGGGTTGAAGAACTAAGTCAAGTTGGAGATTACCCGTGTCAGTAAAGTTAAAGGCCTTTCTCTTTTGAGAAACTGCCATGGGACAGAATTACATTTAAACTTGCACCCTGGGTTAAGTAAGAAAACATTTAATTTAGCATAAACCATATTACCCAAGTGTGCACTGAAATAAACAATTCTTCAATCAACATTTGATTGAACACCTATTGTGTATTGTGAAGTATACTAGGATTGGACGCCTCCAGAGTATCATCAGTAAATTAAAAGAATTAAGTGCTATAATATGATTGGCATAACACACTGACTAGTTAGCTAAGGTTGATTCACCCTTGTTTCCTAAAAGCTTTCCAGTGAAATGTCCATAAAAAGAAGACTCTTCCATGTTTACCAAGATAGGCATGCAAGTTGTTCAAACACCTTTGAGGTTATTACCACCTACAACAGTGTGGTGAGACTCACTTCAGAAGAAACCAGAGGTTGATTCCTTTGCAAATCCATGGTTCATCAAGCAGAAAATGAATCAATAAGACTAGTTCCTCTTGTACTTAGTGAGCACATATATTCTGTTCCTCTCCTGTTTCAGTATTAAAACTGGTAACCTAAAAAACCCCACAAAGAATGAAAGAGAAGCTTGGGTGCTGTTCACTGCAACATGAAGTCAGACAGGTTTGAAGACTTAAAAGCAAAAGCAGGCACTAGAGGAGGTATAGGGTAGTCAGGCAATTTTTTTGTCCTCACATATTCTTTGAGCTAGAAAAACATATTAGATAGTTCCAAATTCTAAAGTAAACAGCCCCCTTCATTAATTTATGAGCTGCAACAAGATGAGATAGCGGCACATTCAGAACGACTGTTAACAACACACCACCATCCAGTAGAAGGGCCAGATAAAATAATTACTCGGGAGCACAATTTGACCACAATTTTTCTAGGGAATCTACACAAGATAACTTACACTTGAGCAAATAAGAGGTATGTTCTCAAGACACAAGATATTTATAAGGAAATGGGAGAAAGAAGGAAGAAATACAACTTTTATTCAAACAACTATTCCAATTAAAAACACGAGAAGTACAAAGACATGTTCAACTGAATAAATGGAAACAGATCCAACATATAAGATTTAGCTTGAAAAGTATTTTCTAAATTACAAAAATGTTGATCTTTGTTTGAAATTGGTGTATTCTGAAATAAGATCTTCTTAAACACCTTACAGGTAAATATACATACCTTAAAGACCTCTCATACCTTTTCGAAGACATTGCTGTCGCAGAAATAGGGTATTGGGTCTCAAAGGTTGAATAGGCACCCATTGAGAAGCACAGACATCAAAATACACACAGGGAAGACAAAGCAATATCTAAAAAAAGTGACAGAACCCTGAACAAAAGTGGCTTTTTCTAAACCAATCACATAAATGACAAAAACAAAACCACAGGTCTCAGCACTTGAAATAGGGCTGTGCTATAGGAGGTCAGAAATTGGAGCTGCAGGATGAGAGACTGGAAGCCACTTTGGGCCTTTAGAATTGGAGCTACAAAATTAGATCTTTCAAGCATTGAGCATCATTGATGTTCTCAGCCACATCTTGCAGTTCCAAACAGAGAGGCTGCTTTTGAGTCCTGCCAGTGCCACCTATCTGCAAACTGAAAGACAAAGGCTGATCAAGAGAGATTTCAGGATGTACTTAAGACCATACGGTAATTTACTGATTTTATTGGGAAGGAAAATCCTCACCACATATCCGTACAATATACACAGTGATCCTTAAAAAGATCTATTTCTGTCTACAAAGACATCTGAAACAGTGTAAAAGTCTGTGTGATTTTTTTTTTTTACTTCATGCAAATACATTTTTCTTTCTTTAATAAAATCTGTTCCCATCTGTCCTTTTAAAGACTGTTCGGTTAAAAAAAAAATTTAGAACAAGCACCTGGTCATTTATATCAATTATTAAGTACTTTGGAAGTTTTCCACAAGTAACATTAGAAGTGGCTAGCTTTTTCCAAGGTCTTATCATTTGTATGTTAATACTGAGTCCCTCACAGGCCTACTGTGAAAAGATAAGGATTAAAGATGTAAATCTGGCTAGAGGCAGAAACCCAAGAAGCTGTGTCCAAGAGGCATGGGCTTGACACTGTTAGACATGAGTTTAAATCCTGTTCTTGAGACTGATTAATTATGAAATTTTGGCAGTGCTAGATGTAAAGCTTTCATTATTAAACACTCTTACCAAGGCAGGCTCTCACTCTTTCATTAATGTTCATAGATATGTGTATTAAAAAACTACACATTTAAGTCGGATGTACCATTAAACTTTTCAGATAAGGGAAATGCATTATACACCAAAATCTACATAAAATATCTAACCAAGTACCCAGGCATCAGCAACAGTTGATCCTCAAGCTCTTCCCAGGATGCTTTCTCTCCAAGTCCCTTGGTAAGTTAAGAACTGCTTGTGGATAGGGTATTCATCTTTCTATGTGCCCTTATCCCCTAGCACATGTCATGTGCATGGGAATTGCTCGATAACTGTTTATACCTATAACAGTGCGATTAGCCTCAATTTTCTCAACCAAAAAGCTGGAGTAGAAAACATTTTTTTCCAAAGTCTGAACTGGCAATATCACATGATATCTCTTAGACATGCAAAAACCTCATGGCAAACACAGAATGTAAACCTTTATACTATATACAGTCATGCATTGCTTAATGACTGTGAGACATTCTGTACTGTATCATGAGGCACTTCTGTAACTTTCTGAGCATTGTGAACTGTATCCACACAAACCTCAATGTTGTAGCTTACCTCACACCTGGTTTTCATGGTGTGTATAGCTGTACGGCATATACATTGCCAAATATGTGATATATATACACACATATATGGACATGCATAAATGCTATAATACAATCAAGAATGGAGTAAACGTGGGATATAAAGGGCTACTGTCAGTGTAACACAAAAAAAAGTTTTACAGAATTGTTTTCATTTGAAAGCACAAAAATGTGGTTTTAAGTGATATAGTAAATGTGTATGTCAATGACTTTTTAAATAATTATCAAGCATTCTGTACTCTACCTAACTGCATGTGCTATACTTCCGTACACCTGGCAGCACTATGCATTTGTTCACACCAGAATCACCACAAACACATGAATAATGCAGTGTGCTACACTTTTACAATAGCTATAATATCATCAGGTAATGAGAAGTTTTTGATTTCTTTATACCCTCAGGAGAGAACTGTCATATAGGCAATCTATAACTGTGTCAGATTTCCCTTGCTATGACCGTATACTTGAGAAAAACAAATTAAAGGAATAACAGTTTATTCGGGCTCACAAATTGAGAGGTGTCAGTCCATGGTTAGTTGGCTCGCAGGCAGAAGCATTATGGGAGAAAGGCATTTCTAAGGAGAGTGAGTCACAGAATGGCTGACAGTAAGCAGAACGGGAAAGGACCAGAGAGGAAGGGGCTAAAGATGAAACATACCTCTCAATGGAATGTCAGTGTGACCTGCTTCAGCCAATTAGGTTCTACTTTCTAATAACATAATGAAGCTCATCTAAGCATCAATGGATTAATACACTTGGTGAAGCCTAGTGCAGCTGATTGACATATCAATGGATTAATGCACTTGATAATGCGCTTGACCTCCACAACCTACAGCACTTCCCTCGCTAGTTATCCCAACCCAATAATGTTGACAAGATTAATGATCACGGTCAGAATCAAAAAGTCATAATGCTGTGCATGACTGGATACTGCAGTAGAGTAGCAGAGTTAATAATGTGCTAGACTGTAAAATACTAGCTGCATCACTTTAGGCAAATTATTGCAATGCTTTGTGGTTCACATTTCATCTGAAAAGCAAGGATAATAATGGCAGCTATATGACAGGAGTTGGGGGCATATTAAATGAGTTAACAGAAGCAAGGGGCTTGGGCTATTATCTGAAGTATAGAAAGTATTTGGCATCTTATTATAATCAAACCTCCCCTCAGAGATAAATGAGATATCAAAATGCACACAATCCATTCTTGGGTCCACTGTTTCAGTGCAAGAGGAGAAGGTATTTCTTGGGAAGCGACTGCTTAAATCTCCAGCTGTTACTCTGTTAAAAAGATCTCTGGTGCCACTTATTATGAGCTTTCACTGACATCAAAAGTTGTTTGACGTCTGCTGCATTGGGCTTTTGCAACTGTACAAATCTTCCCTCTTTCTTTCTGCTCTTCTTTGTCAGCTGCAGCTTTTGGGTTCCACGCTGAAGCCAGCATCAGTCACATGAGCAGACTCTAGTGCTCTAGTGTGTGGTTCTTTGCATCCCTTTTTGAGAGCTTGTGGTGCTGATCTGTGCAGAAAGAAGACTGTGCAGAGAATTCGCTGCACTTCCGGGTTTCCAAGCATTTCCCTTGTGTCTTCACACATCTCTATTCCAAATTTCTGTATTAGAAAGTTGACATTGTCTGAGTTGGGAATAAAATGATACTTTTGTGGTGCTATGTATCTTTAAGTGTAAAGCATTTTAAATCCCAGTGCAACATGATTTTGTCTCTGTGATAGCAAAATAGGCTTAACACTATGTTTTATTTCAGCATTTTATTAATGTTCAAAGCACTAAGTAATTTATACTTATTCTTTGGTTACCTTACTCTATTGTAGTTATATCTTAGGATTTCTCATCTCTGCAAAGATACTACCTTTTAGCTCTAGCCTTCACTACTTTACAACTATGGAAAGGCTATTTTAGCACTAATTGATCCATAAGTTTAACAAATATTTCTTCAATGCCATATGTGGGCCAAAATAGCTTGTTATTAAACATTGCATCCCCAGTAGTTATAGATATGCCCCATGCTCTACAAATCTAAACTCAAAAACCCTTAATATATTTCTCATTCTCATTTTAGATTCTATGTACCATGGTCCAGTTTAAGAGATATCTCTCCAGGAGTAATGGCAAAGATTCATTGGTTGTATTTCTGAGTTGCTTTACATCTGGTTTTTCATCTAATTTTTATACTCACATTCTTGTCTCCACAAAATGTGTTATGTAAATAAGAATGTCACATGACTCATTTTGTATTATCCACAGAGGCCTGCTTCAAATTTTTGCTTTTGTCTTTTTCTTCTCCCCTTTGGAAATATGATAGATAAAGAAGGGGAAACTAAAAAGGTCACAGTCCTGAAGAGAAATTATTGAATATTTTATCTAAGAGATTATAAACCAAGGAAATGTGATACTTTAAAAAGTATGTAAACCTTTTACACTAAATATTCCAGTCTTTTAGGATTATGATCCTTCTGAATGATCAGAGGCTTTCGGTCTTGGTCAGGTTTGGACAAGGTTTAGTACTTCTTTGAAGCCCCAAAGAATGGGTTAAACACAGATCTCTACACAGTGCAAATAGACAACACTCATTCCAATTGTATGCAAATCACATGGGCTATTTGAATTTTGTACTCTTTTTGCTCATTGAGTTTATTGGTACTTTTTAGGTGTACAGTAGAGTTACATTCATCATGGCGATCTCGTACCCTCACACAACAGGTCTTGCTCTGTAAATTGAATTTTGTACTTTTTATGTTCAAAGCATTGATTAATTTATGCTTGGATGTAGTGATCCAAACAAAAATAAGCTGTTCCACTTCTTTAACCATGGCTCAGTCATAGAGCAGTACATCCCCAATGGCTGATATGATCTTTGGGTCATGGATCTTCTGAAGTTTAAAATTTAATTAGTAGAAGCAAATCTTTCCTTGAAATTTTCCTGATCACTTCCAAGATCTCTAACATCTCACTGAAGTCCCATCAAGTCTAATCTTCAGCCCCAGCCTTTCAGAGTCAAAAAGTGATGTTTTGTCGGTGGATGTGAATACATGTATGCACAACTCCTGTCACTGGAGCTAGATTTGTAGGAATCGGTAGGGTATTAGTGGGCTCGAACTGACATAACACAATTCCATAGAGTAGGTGGCTTAAATCACAGAAATTAATTTTCTCACAGTTTTAAAATCTAGAAATCCTAGTTCAAAGCGCTGATATTGCTGGTTTCTGTGGAGTTCTAGCTTCCTAATTTATAGATATGTGACCATCTATAGAGAGGACGGAGAAGAGGGAGAAGGAGGAGGGGAAGGGGCAAGGGTGCGGGGGAGGAGGAGGAGGAGACCACTGTTTTCAAATGGTTTTCGCTCCATGCGTGTCTGTGTTCTAATTTCCCCTTTTTGTAAGGACACCTCACCTGTCATAAAACGAGAGGCTTTCTCTTGTTTCTTCTTTTTTTTTTCCCCTCATTGAGTTTACTGGTACATTCTAAGTAGACAGTACAGTTACATTCATTATTGGGATCTTGTACCTTCACATGACAGGTCTTGGTTCTCATTTTTTCCCCTTATCCCTGCCTTCCCTTCACCCCTCCTCCCCTCCCCCTTTACAAATACTTCATTTCCATTTTTTTCATTTTCTCATGTGTTTTTCCCCTTATTAACTTTCCCCTTCTTGTTTCTTTTTATAAAGTCACTAATGCTCTTTATAACGGGCCTCTCATAACTCCACCTGACCCTCAACACTTCCCAAACACACTTCAAATCTCCAAATATCATTACAGTTGGACTTAAGTCTTCAAGATAAGAATCAGAGAAGTGAAGATTTATAACAGGTAAGAAATGGGCAATTCCAGTTTTCATGAGGTGAAATAACAGCTTACTTTATCATTAAAGACTCACTGGAAAATTTTTCCAGTTGTATTTTCATATCTGTTAAGAATTTTCTAACTAAATTTTTTTTTTCTTCCAACCTTCTGATGGCTCAGAAATGACTGGATCTCTAGACTGCAACATTTGTTCATCTCCAGCTATAAACTAATACAAAATCAATTCTTCCTAAGCCAGGTGTGGTGGTGCACACCTGTAATCCCAGCACTCGGGAGGCTGAGGCAGGAGGATTGCTGTGACTTTGAGGCCAGCCTGGGCTACAAAGTGAGTTCCAGGTCAGCCTCAACTAGTGAGACCCTGTCTCAAAAAAAAAAAAAATTCAATTCTTCCTGAATTTCAACAGATGTTTGACCTCTGTGTATTTTTAAAATTAAATTTACCATTATAATAAGTAAGAATACATTTTGCCGGAAAAAGAATTGAGTATATATTTACTGCTAAAATTTATATTTGTATCGCCTAGGACATACTTAAATCTGAGTCGGTTTAGTAATTTATTTAATAAAAAGTACCAAATGTCTGGCATACAGAGTAACACCAATAAGAAATATTCAGACAGGTGAGCATTTCCAACATATCTTTTTTTTTTTTCCTGATATGATACTTATTCTCAGCAGGATCTTAGTGCTTGTTTGCTGATAGATGTATATCATATGGCCATAGGAAAGCTGATTGAAAACTGGCTCATTCCAAAGACAGCAGGAGACACTAGCAGGGGGTGGGTTGGAAGAACTAAGAGTTCACTTTCAATGTGACATACTTTAAGGTGATTTTCTCCCTCACTGAATGTGTAGATCTTCAAATGAATTTGCTAATCCCTTAAGGAGGGCTGACATCAGCTGTATTGTAGAGCAACAATACTTATATGAAGAATAAATGCATAAATGACCTCTGTCTCTCTGTTTCTCTCTCTCTCTCTCTCTCTCTCTCTCTCTCACACACACACACACACACACAACGCACACACACACACACACACACACACACCAGCAAAGGCAGTAATGCTATTAGAATTCTTCTGGCTTTTATTTTTTATCTCTCTCTGAAATGAACTCAGATGTCTTTTCTGTGATTGTAATATGGTATTGAACATCAGTGTCTGTAAAAGAAAAAAATCAAATACATATTATACAGTGCAATTATATTAAAATATTTATTTAAAAGTCAAACCAGTCAGTAGCTATTAAAAACAATCATCTGTAATCCCAGGTGATGTTACGAGTTAACAGATTAGCATGTTCCTGCCTATTTATTGCACTAACATTTACTGAGCTTCCCTTCTGGGTTGGACCCTGTGTGTAGGTCTGAAATTTCAAATATAAACAAAGTCCAGGACTAGTCCTCAACATGCTCGTAATATGAGCTGTAAATATAAGTAAATAAACATATAAATCATAGTAGATGAATTTATAGTCAACAATAGAAGAATGAGATAGTTCATAAACCTACAGAAGACAGAAACAGAATTGTCATGGACACCTAAGGCTATAACTGAAATGATAGAAGAAAACTTCCCAGGAAAGTCTTTCACAAATAGATACACTTTGTGTGTGTGTGTGTGTGTGTGTGTGTGTGTGTGTGTGTGTGTGTGAGAGAGAGAGAGAGACAGAGAGAGACAGAGAGAGGGAGGGAGAGAGAGATCAAATCCAGGACCTTCACATTAAACTACAACCCCAGTCGTTTTAATTTTTATTTTGAAACAGGATCTCATTAAGTGACTAAATTGCCCAGGCTGAACTCAGCCTTGCCTCCAGAGTATCTGAGATTACAAATATGGGATACCAAAGCTAGCATCAATCTTATCTTTCTATAACCTATTAGGCTCAATGAACATTTCCTAAACATATATGCATATATTTTAAATGATTTTAGAGTTACAGAAGTTGTTTTAATTGCACTTAGATTTACAACAAACCTTTCATCCAACTCCCCAAATAGGAATACTTTATGTATGTAGAATACAACTAGCAAATGCACAAAGCTAATATAAAAACAATTATATTAAATAAGACATATACCTTACTAGAATTTTGTTATAGGACATCATCCAGACTGAATTTCTCAGTCTAATAGCTCCTCTTGGCTACAGTAATTATTTTAGGCATGGCTGAATGACTTGTAATAAGCCAATGATATTCAAGGCAGGGGTTGCAATTGAATTTGGGGGGAAATAAAAGACTTTGTTGTGCTATGGTTTCTAGATATAGAATGATTTAATTTTTGGAATGACTAGGAAAAAATTACTTCAGTTTTAAAGAGATGCCTAATTCCTTTACCATGTCCATGTTATATCTAACGTGAGAGATCTACCATGAAAACAATTTAATATTTTACTTGGACCACGCTGATCTTGGTTTTTTCATCACATGATCTCTCTCTCTCTCTCTCTCTCTCTCTCTCTCTCTCTCTCTCTCTCTTTCTCTGACACGAATATTCAAGTTTTAAATTTTCACAAACATGAAGAGACCTCGCGTTATGAACATTTGTAGATGTGAGGAAATTGAAGAAGTAACTTGCGCATCTGCAGGGCACTGTCACAGTCACGTTGCTGTGGGCTCACTGTACAGTGTGATGGCCCTCAGTATTACCGTGCTCAGAGTCCAGGATGTCTGGAAGCTCGAGGAAAAGCAGTGGTGAAATGAAGCAGATTGCTGGGAAGTGCAAAGCAATAACCATGGAAACAAAAGTGAAACTGATTGGACTGAAGCAAAAAAATAGTAGATATCACTTGTTCTTATAACATGGATCGTTCCACCATCAGCACAATTCTAAAGAACAAGGACAAGATCAAGGAAAGTGTGAAGTCTGCTGTGCCGACGAAGTCAACAATAATATCCCCAAAGCCTGGTAAAGTGTTAGAGGTGATGGAGAAACTTCTCCATGTGTGGATGCAAGATCAGCATCAATGTCAAGTCTAACTCAGTTTAATGCTTATTCAAGGGAAAATTGAAGCCTATTTGAAGATTTGAAAACAGTGAGGTGAACAGGGTGCATCTTTTACTGCCAAGAAATGCAAGAGCTCTCCAAAGCACAGCCACGAGCTCTCTACCTGTTTTGTCAAAGAGTAACTCCAAACCCTGGGTGACACAGAACATTTTCAGTGGCTGTTTTTTCTACCACTTTATTCCAGAAATGAAGAACTGTTGTTTGGAGAACACTACCCCATCCAACATTCATTTGCTGCTTGGCAATGCACCAGGTCACCCCAAATTCATGTATGACTTTCATCCCAGTGTCAAAGTTGTATGTCTGGCATGGAATGCTGCAATGTTCATCCAATCTATGGACCGCTGTGTTCTTGGGACCTTCAAGAAAGATTATTTATATTACACTTTCAGTCAGGGAATGAAGGTGACTGATGAAACAGAAACAAGCTTGCAACCATTTTGGAAGGAATATAACATCCACAAGGCCATAAAAAATCATCTTTGTTTAGTGTGAGGTTTCAGCTGTCACTATGAGTGAGATTTGAGAGAACCTTAGGCCACAGTTTGTTAATGAAGTTCATGGACTTGATAAGATAGGTAAGGAGCCAGAGAAGTCTTCAGCAACTTAGTTGCACTTGGCATGTAGCTCGGGCTGGATGTGCAAGAGGAAGACCTCAATGAACTCATTGGGGCACTGTGGCATTTGAGGCCCAGCAAAAAGATGAAGAGAGGCAAGGGAAAGAAATAACAGAAACAAAGAGATTCACAGCACAGGAAATGGCAGTTGGTTTTTGTTTGTTAGTTCATTTGTTTGTTTTACTTGAGAGGCACTATTAATTTTTGAGACACACAACCCCAATGCAGAATGGCACACAAAGGTGGCAGCAGCCATTGATAATGCTTAATAATGCTACAGAGTCATCTAGGATGAGAAAAACAAAGAACTACTACTCATATATCCCTGGATCATCTTCAAGAGGGTGAACAGAATTGAATTGAATCCGTCAGAAGTCCTGTGTCACTGACCTCAGGTATGAGTGAAATTTGCCCTCCGTCTCCTAATACTGAGGGTCCCCCAGTTCCACCCACCCTGCTCCTCCAGTTAGCCTCTCCTCTCGTCAGTTCATGCCATCTAATCACCTATATGTCACTTGTTGTACTTCACCACCGTTTTAAATTAACTGTAAAAGTAAAAGTAATTTATATACAGTTGTGCTGTAGTATTATTTTAAGGTAACTATAAAACATAAAAGTAGTTTATGTACAGTATTTTGTATGTGTTTTTTTTTAGGCTTTACATTGTACATTTGTGTCAAAGATATGTAAGGTTCACTTGGTTGGACTTATGAATGAATCAGACATACGAACATTCTCCTGGAATAGAATTTACTCAAAAAATGAGGAACTTACCGTATATGCAACTTCTATCACATAAGAACACTTAAGAAAACACTTTAAGTCATGGGTATATATATAATTATAACTTTTATAATTTTCTTATAAACCAAGCTATAGTAACAATTCTTTTTAAAAAAGTGAATCTGCACTAACTTGTCAAAGCTTAAGATTTTTTTCTACAAGAAAAATGGAACTAATCTCATCGACAAATGAGACAGTGCATCTAACAAATGCAACACTGTGTTCTAGATTATGTACTGGACACTACACGAAGCCATTAAAGAATAACAATGCTCTCTTCTTTCCCAGATTTCAAGGGGAGGATTCTCACTGCTGTTACCAAAGAAAATTCCTTGAGAATAAGAGGTACAAAGGCAGAATCACACTGTGACTTTTGGTGAATTCCCCAACTTCCTTACTGACTCCCACCATTGGGGGAAATCAAGACTTGCCATGTGATAAAAGATTGAAATTCCCCCATTATATTCAAAATTTAAATGAGGAGTTTGATATAAAAACTGCCATGATTATTTTTCTGTTCTCATCTTTCAAAGTTATAGCCAGGCTGGGAGCTTGTTTGCCAAGTTTTCCGCCTGGAGGAAAATTGTGTGGCTGAGTTATAAATACATTGATGGATCCAGCTGGAACTGTCTCTTGTAATTTAATATGCAAAGAAATAATCTGAGTCATAGATGGGGACAAGCAGTTCCTTTTCGATAAGAGAGCTCTAACTCTGGCTCTGAGGATCACTTCCAAGAGCCTCCTTCCACAGAAACGTAATGGTCTCAAGGTTGAGTGGGGTCAAAATGTGCCCTTGAAACTAGGATTCAATTGTCTGTCCTCACCCTCGTGTTTGTGTTAAACGTGAACAAAGGGGCTACATTACCTTAGTAGTCTCTCAAAGGAAAGTCTGAATCGTTTTTCAGCGTTGACAAGGAAATGAATTCGAACTTTTGAAAACTGTATATTTTCTGCAATTCCTTAAATTAAGTAATATATAAGGGCTCCTACTGGGAATGAAATCGTCTGGTAAATAGTGGAGGGGCAGGGAGGCTAAGAAAAATTAATTACAGTCAGATCCTACTCTCAACAGACTATTGAAATTATAATTTAATACATAAGCAATTGCAATAGCTCTTAAAACATAATAACTCTAGTTTTAGAGTTTAAAATATGATAATGCTATTGTGATATCAACAATATGAGCAATCAATAATATTTTAGTGCTTCTTCAATAAGTGATATAATTTGAAAACATATGGAGGTAGTTTTCATTAAATATTTTTTAACAAATCATCTCGGAACTAATGGGCACAACTAGCAATTTATTACTTAACATGGGTATAGGGATCGTTGGAAGAGGCCCTGCTAGTTTCTTCTGGATTCACTCTTACATTGCATTTAGCAGAAAGTTTCCAGACGTTTTCATTTTCACGTCTTGTGCGCAGTGCCAAGTGCCCCTGAAGCATCCCCCTTCTCCTCTGAGTGGCCTCCATTGTCCAGGAGACCTGGCCAGGTCCCTCACACAGCCATCAGGAAGGTGTTCCAGGAGATGGAAACAGAAGTTTCAAGGCCTTTTAAGGCACAGCCGCAAAACCAGCACAATTTCTCTTGCAATACTTTCCATAGCCGAAGCTCGTCATGTAGTTAGCCCTGATGCAGAAGGTAGAAAAGCATGAGAGGACAAAACCGGAAAGGCCATAACTCAAAAAATCTAAACCTTAACATAAGTACCAAAGAGCAGAGTGAAGATTTGAACAAGATATTCAGGAGACAAGTGGTTTTGACTTTTCCACAACGTTATATTATGTTTTCAGTTTAAGGGCTTTCACATACATGAGATTAAATTATCTTTTATCACTGCTATGAGAGATTGGTTGTGGGTGTTTAATTTATCAGTAAGGAATAGCAGTTCAGAGAAATTTGTGATGTCGCCACAGGCAAATTGATGAATCAGGAATGACAGACAGTATTAATATTAATACTAATACAAACACACACATATCATCCCTGATGCCATATTCACCCCATTTTCATGACGCTGTTGTTGGATTCTTTCTTCCCCTCTGATACTTTGTGGGTTACAATCTCAGGAACCAGACTAACTCAAGAAGGCACAACACAGACTGCTGTTGGGGGAGAACAACTCAGACGTGGGTCTAGAAATGCATAGCACTTGCTCTGCGATACCATTTTGAGATGAAACAATTTAAAGCTCAAAGCTTCTGTGCTCTCAGAGTCACCCAGCCATCTTTCCCTGCTTTATTTTTTACTGGGAGGAGGGATTTACGACTCTCTCCACCAAGTTTAATTTGTAAGCCCTTCTTGACAAAGAGATTTTCAATGAACGGTGGGTAGGCACGGGGAACAAAGGACAAAGAAACAAAGAACATACGAGTGTTGCACCTCATCTCTCTCTCTGCTTCTCCACTCCACCCTCAGAGGTGGATGCGTAAGTTGTACAACCCCAGCTTCTGCTGTCCTGAGAAAGTGCTGCCCTTGACCCATGCCTTAAAGTGTCACGGCGACTCCCCGTGCTCCCTGGTGGGCACAGAGAGCGCATTTGCCTCTTGGCTCACGCTGCAGCAAAGTCACGATTCCCTAATTGTCATTCATTCTAAATACACTCAGTGATTTTTATCTTTCTGCTTTGATCCTGGGCTGATACTGATTTGGTGGTAACTTTCATGAAGAGTGAAGGATACGGGTGTCACAACGTCAGGCTTCAGCAGCAGTGTCCTTGTGAACGCCTTTTATTAAGATTCAGAAGCAATGCATATGTTTGGTGTCACCATTCCCTGTTTTGTTTTGTTCTGTTCTCTAAGTCACCCAGGCTGGACTTGGATTTATGACCCTCCTGCTTCAGCTTCCCAGTAAGATGAGAGGACAGATGTGTGCCCCTACAGCAAGCTTCACATCCTCATTCTCTAAAATATGAATAGCAACCCTGGGACAATGTTACCTTCAACTTCTCGGATGAAATATTTTGACTTGGGTCCCCAGTGTTACTTTTTGTAATATATACCATTAACTGAAGTAATCATTTTACTTTTTGCATACAAATATAAGCTCCATGTGATAAAAATGATAAGAAGCCCTACATTCTTCTTTATTATATTCTCAGTATTTGTAAGAAGTCATAACTTAGTGTTTGTGGAGGAAAAAAAAGATGGAGAGAAGGGAAGAAGAGCACAAGGGAGGAAGGGGGTCAGGGGGAAAGAGAGGGGAGAGGGAAAGAAAACAGGCATCTTGAACTTCTTCCCAGATCTCCATCACCCACCATCAGAACACACACAACCCTATTTACATTAGAAATTCCTGGCATCGTGAGCAACACAAAATGAGGCCCCCCCCCACTGAAAATATCACTGACATCAGGAAGCAAACTGCAGTTTAGGTCACATCTGCCCTGAGATAGTCACATTCTCTGACCCCCCACCCCAGGAATCACCTGTACCACTTAAGTGGTAACAGATTTCTCCAGATGAGTCTTTCCTTGTATTGCTTTTCTTGTTCTTTGATTTCCTTGTGCCTGATAAGACATATTTTTAAAACTTGACAGTGCTATTCTCAACACAGACGAGTATAGTCTGATGGCCGGCCTCTGAACTCACTTCTATGCAAATAAACTAATCAGTTCATAATCAGATTTGTTCCTCGGTGTAACACCTTCAAAGCAAAGTGATTCAGTAAAAAAAAAGAAGCTTGGGTTTGAGGATTAATCTGAGCCAGGTTTACCCAAGCAAGAACTAGATTGTGATCCTGATTAATCACTTCTCTCTGAGAAGACATCTTCACATTTGAAAGTAAAAGATAATTATCCAATGATCATTGCCGTATCTGAAACACAGGATACACTGAATACATTTTTGCCAAGTAGAGGAACAAACGGTATCACGTTTCTGGGTCTTTATTAGGTTTCTGTGCCTTTGCCTGTGTAAAATTAATAATAGCTCCTGCTCCACTCAAATATTAGCTTACTAAATCTACAAGTCCTTATTAATATTAGATTTCCACATCCCAAAACATGCCTATTATCCCCAATGAATATGACCTTTAATTCTGCTGGAAACCCAGACTCCTCGCCTGACTCTGTCGCCGGTCGGCGGAAGTAGTTTCTTTGCCTGTCACTTCTTTACGGCGTATCCACACCCACCTAACTACACCAAGGACCCGCCACCTCCACTTTGATAACATTCACCTCATCCACTCTCACATCTATGAACCTGATTTTTTCTTTCTTGAGTTCTTGTATTTCTTAATATGTAAAAAAGTCACTCTATAGGCCCTGTCATCGCCTCTGCCCCCTCCATTAGATTTTTTTCCTATAAATATCTCTTTATGCATCTTCCCCACTATTGCTATTGCTACTTTGCATTACTTTAGTCAACACTGTATTACTTCTCAATCCCCTCCCCCATAGGCTGCTACTCTTTCCACTTGAGGATCTAATTTTCTATATATTTCACTATTTGGGTTATAATCGAGTTTTCTTTAAAACACAGCATGAAAAGATGAGATATGAAAACGCTGTCTGGTCGTTATCCTGCCCAATTTAATTATCTGGGTCCTCATAGGCTAAAGCCCAAACTTCTGATGAAGGTATTGCAATCTTCCCACTCCAGATTCAAACTACTTTCCTGGCCCTGACACTACGGCTGTCATGTGCTTTTTCAGTATGAAAAGGAACATCTCCTCTAATAACTCTGAAGAGCAAGAGGCCTTAACTGTGACTTCCCTGTGTGCAGAGAGATGTATGGTCGTCTTACTTATTATCCATCATTTAGATGTCCCAAACCGCCTTGCATTTTCAGGAAAAAAGTGGATTATGCCATCCCTTAACCCTTGATTTTGTTGTGATTTCTGCTCTTATAACTTTCTTCCATCTTTTCTCTGTAAGCACCCACAGAATCTCAAATGCTTGTTAACAATTTACCTTTTTGAAGTTTTCCTTGACCAGTAAAAGCTCTGCAGATGGGCTGGGGATTTAGCTCAGCGGTTTGGTGGCCTGCCTTGCAAGTGCAAGGATCCGAGTTCAATCCCCGGTATCAAAAGAAAAAAAAAAAAAACTCTGCAGAATTTTTTTCAGTTTGCAGTACTGACAGGAGCTCATAACTGATGTCATCATTCTAACTCTTTGGTCCATCACCGTGAATTGGAAGGACTCATTACTAGCGCCTTCATCTTTCTGGAGCCTATTACCTGGTTTGTCACATGGTAAGTAAATGTTTTATGTTATAATAGACAGTATTTGGCTTGACAAATGAGCTTAACCTTGCATCACTGGTATGTTGAACTCTACTTGAAAATTGCTAAGGATTCAGAATTGTAGTGGCCAGATTTCCTTCCCTTTTTAATTTTTTTTTAGTAGTGGGGATTGAACCCAGGACTTCTGAGCTGAACTACATCTTCAGCTCTTTTATTTATTTTTAAAATTTGAGACAGGGTCTTGTTAAGTCATTCAGTTGCTCAAACTTGTAATTCTCTTCAAAGAAAAGTAATAGTGGAGCAGGGGGATCTAGACAGATAAGAGAAAATAAAGACATTTACTTGTATCAATATGAAAAAACACGTAATGCTAAACATTGAATGGAAATTGCATGTATATTATTCTGCTAGACTCTGAGGATGTGACTCCCACAGATGGGATAAGCAGAAAAGTATCCCTCAGTCGGTTCCACCTAAACTGAGTTCTGAAACACAAGAAAGAAATATGAGCAAGGAGAAAGAGAGAGAAGATGGGAAAGCGAGAGCTACAAGGAGGAAAAGCAATGTGAGCTTGGAACTTTCCTGTTTTTAGCAGTTTTCATATTTCTAGAAATATTTCCATGGAATTCTTATCACCATATTCCTATAGTATTTTAGAAAATGCTATTATATAGGATATAGGATAAACGCAACTGCAGAGGAATCACTTTTTTATCTTCCTCCCTCCAATTTGTATAACTAAATATCGTTTTTTAAGAAATATTTGAAGCGGGGGAGGAGGGAGTGAAGGGAGGGCAGGGACAAGGGGAAAAAATGGAACCGAGACCTGGCACGTAAAGGTACAAGATCCCAGTAATGAATGTAGCTGTACTGTCTACCTAGAATGTACCAATAAATTCAATTTAAAAAAATAGTGACCACATTGACTGCACTAAGTCATAACATCAAGTGAGTTAGATTTTGAAGAAACAAAATGTGGCAGTCAACATAGCATATAAATTAAAATAAAATAAATTGATTTGTACCACGATAAAAAAAGAAATATTTGTAGGTTCATAGCAAAATTGAGTGTAAAGGGCATAGAATTCTCACACACACACACACACACACACACACACACACACACACACCCTCCCCCACTATCCAGATTCCCCATTATTCATATTTATTAACAGTAGATGATCCAACATTGACAAGTAATTATCACCTGAAATCCATAGGCAATATCACAGTGAATTGTCTGTTTTACATTCTGTGACTTTGACAGATGAAGAACTGCACACATTTATAATATTAAATGGGATAGTTTCATTGCTCTAAAAACTGTATGTCCCACATATTCATCCTTCCCTCTCCACAGACCACTTATCAAGTTTACTGTCTTCATAGTTTTGTCTCAAAGAATATCACATAGATGGGATTCTAATATATATATCCTTTTGATGGGTTTTTACAAACTTCCTCCATGTTTCCTTATGGCTTGATAGCACATTTAGTTTTACTTGGTTTTGCTTTATGTTGCTTTATTGCTATGGTAATTTATGGACGATGAATGTTATGCATCCTGGTTTTCATATATTCTTTTGAATTTGGTGATGAAGGACTTGGAAAGTATAAATACCATGAACTCACTCTCTATATCTCTCTATATATTTACAAAGCAAAAACCTTAAGATTAAACAAAATTCAGAGAAAAGGAACACTGGAGAATGGGATTTTGAACAGTGAACAGAAATAAAAGTTAACAGTTAAAGAAAAATGTAATATACTACCAAACACATGTACTCAGCAGTCACACTGACAGAATCACTGTCCTTGGCATTTTGGTTCCCTCTCAGCAGTCTCTAAGAATAAACAATAAGAAGGAACAGCTTGTTCATCTCTTCATAGGCTGCCCAAAACATATGTTATCCAAACTTTCCTTTTTAAAAACTATCATTAAAACCATTAAAGATACATCAGGCCTTTGTGGGTTTAATTATTCAGTATATTGCATTTTAATTATTTATTAATGTTCCATATTTGACAAACATTTCCAGAGAATTGGGGAAGTTATAATAAAAAGATTAATTGACCTCATTAATATTCTGGAATAAGCCTAGTTTGTGTAGTGACTGGGCAAAGCACATCCATCTTCCCTCTGGAGAACCCAGGACTCACTCTGTAACCTTGGGAAAACTGTCTGCTGCATTTCTGTGTGCACTTCTCATGAGGGGTAATAAAGCCTCTACTTCCAAACCAGCGTGGTCTGTGAAGCAGACGTATGGAGGTGTTCCATTCGGAATAGTCGAGGTTTGCATTTTATTTCTGTGACTAAAAAAATATAATTCAAGAAAAAAAATATATATATATCAATTTCACTTTCTTCATGAGAACATGAGAACATTTCTTCTTTAAAACAGGGTCTTTCTGTGTCGTTCAGGCTGGTCTCCAATTTAAACTCACTGTGAGCCTCCTGCCTTAGCCTCCTGAGTGCTGGGATTACGGGCTTGTGCAACCACGCCCTGCTAAGAACACTATTTTTATGCTATTACTATTACATACATGACAATACTTAATTTGTTAAATCCCCTTTCTCTTCCATCCAAATTCCTCCATGTTTTAAATCTCTATTCCCCATTTTCATTATTATTGCTATTCCTATTATTGTAGTTCATATTTACAACATAGGTTTACATTCATTGTAGGTATTTGGTATATGCACAATAAATCTTAAATCATTTTATTTTTCTTTCTCTCCTCTTTCTCTCTTCCTTGGTCTCTTGGATGCCACTCATTTGCCAAAGAGAAAATGAGAACATTTTTAATGCAGTTCTCACAGAACTGTGCTTTTTACACCCTTATTGCCAGGAAATATTGAACACTACTTCAGTTCATAAAAAGTATTTACATTCACTAAGTATCACCATCATTAAATTACCATTTTGTAATTTTTTTGCTACTTCATTCTCTGCCAATGACTTGTGATCAAGGAAAGACCATTAAGATAAAAGAGACTGATGAGAGATTGGTCCTAGAGTCACCTCTTTGCTCCACTTTTGGTTTAAAATATTTTCCTTCAATGGAACCAAAGCTTATTTTTCTTACCGAGACAATCAGAAATTTTGCAGAGAACAAAATAAGGAGAGAGAAACAATAGACATTGGGAAAAGATGGTAGTTTCTGCTAGACTCTTCTTCTTTAGACAGTGTTCATTACTTGAGATTGATTATTTGAGGGAAACAGACATGCCCTTAAGAACTTTGCTTTTTTGTATAATTCTTATTGGCTTTGCTAATCTTTTTATCTAGCCATAGCTCTACTAACACTACTTTCCCTTAGTTGAAGTAGGAAGGAAAGAGACAAAAATTATAAGTGATTACATCTTGAATATTTTAGCTTTACCTGCAAAATATGAAAAGTAAAAATTAACAAGACATATACAAACAACAGTTTTTTTTTTTAATTTGGTACTTACTAGAGTGCTCTTTTGGGACAGTTTTTCACTGATTTTAAGCAATTTTAGTTAGCCATAAAAGAGCTTGTTTAGAATTGTTCTTGTGTCCAAAAAGGGAAAATGAGCAATCCTTAAGTAGAACAGGATTTTCGCAGGCTCAGCGTCCTAGAAGAATTGATACTATACCATACAGCCCTGCACACATCCTGTTGAAATAGTGTGGCTTAAAATATAGAGTTTTTATTCTTCCTTGGGAAAAACCAATGTTTAAATTTTCCACCTGACATGTTATAGTGTTATATTTCATGTCAGGCTGTTTCAACCATGGAAAATGATAGGAAGCCTCAGTGATACCATGGTACAAATTCTGCAGCTCACATTGAGTTATCTTAGTGAGACATATCAGTTTGAAACATACGTGGGAGAGAAGTGCCTTTCTGAAAATCAGAGATAATGCCCATGGTCCTAGAGACAGCAGTGTTCCTCATTTATTTCTGATACAGTGACAGAGCAATGAAGCAAGATAGTAACACTGTTTTTTCAGCTTAGTATAATTAAGACCATAGAAAAATTTGTTTTAACTCAGTGGATAGACAAACATAATAAAAAAAAATATATAGCCCTTTGAGTACAAATAAATTGTTCCCAAAATTATATGAAAAAGCTATAAAATGTTTCTCCTACCAACTATATGCCAAGTACATTACAATGTATGATTTGATAATCACAATTTTCTTCATATAGCTTATATTATTTTTAGTTTTCATTTACTTCAAAAAAGAGAGTAAAGCTTAGAATGATTATTTAAATTGTTCACCATCTTCTTCTTTTCCACTTAAGCATAACAGAATTTCTTTTTTGCTCCCAGAGATCGAACTCAGAACCTTGTGCTTACGACGGAACCACTGAGCTAAATCCCCGGCCCCAGAATTTCTTCTAAGTTATTTCTTCTCCTGGCTTTGAATCAAGAGTGAGATCATATCAGTTTTTCTGTAGTCACAAACATTACCCTAATTCAGGCCTTCATTACCTCTAATTTAAAGCCTTATAGTGGCTTTGTTATCAATTTTATTAAATTTAGTTTTTCATATGTTGCAGCAAAGTTTTTATTACCTTTAAGTATTACACCAATTATTCATATCTTTCCTCAGAATTCCTTCATTTGGATTATTTACAGTTTTAGATGCCATCTGAGTAACCAAGGGTTTCTGGCTCAACCTCTCTCAAATTTCCATTCAGATAATTAGAAACCCACAGAAATCCCCGACCTTGCCTTTCAGGCTCCCAAAGAACTCTGACAGAATTATGGAAACTGAGGAGACAGAGACACCACTGGTCACTAGTAGGATACAGGGATGAAGACTGAGTCAGACACTAAAGAGATCATCTTATAAGACACCAGTGCCAAAGTTCTTTAAACAGGATCCTGAGCCACTTCCAGAAAGACTGCACAATTCATGGCAGGGTACAATGAATGATAGAATATAGAAAATAGAAAAGTGAAGAGCAGAAGCATCCCTGAAACAGCCACATGTAAAAGTTAGCTCTGCTGTAACGGCTCTCGGGGAATGTCCATGGTGGTTCGCTTCTGCAATTGCAGTGCGATCTCAGCACTTTTGTGGGGCGAGGCAGGAAAATCAAAAGTTTGTGCCCAGCCTGGGCAACCTAGCCAATTAGCCAGACACAGTCTCAATATTTAAAAGGTGGAGTACAGATAAGAATGTAGCTCAGGTTGAAGGCCCTGGCTTCGAAGTCTAGGGCTGAGAAAGAGAAAGAGAGAGAGAGAGAGAGAGAGAGAGAGAGAGAGGAGTATATAAGATGGATGCTAAGTCAACTTTACAAGGGAGATAGAGACCGAATCAACAGTGGACATTAGGATAGCTTATTTTTCCAAATATATCAGGACATTTCAAGAACTGGAAATAATTGAAACACTTTCTATGCCCAAAAATTATGGAAGTTCACCATTCCGATATTTAGAAGGTTCTTTGATCTTTTAACTGATGCTTCTTTCCTCGATAAAGAAATGATTTATTTATCAACCCTGCCATTAATCTTCAACCACTGTATGTAATTTTGAGCTAAGACTGGCTAAGAGCTCTTTTCTTACCCATAATCAGTATCTGAATATCTACTTCTCCTGTCAGACTAAACCATTCAGAAAATTGTTGGCTGGGAAGCAGCAGCTACAGTATTGGCTTTAAAATGAGGGCTTGGCAGATGGTTCCTGTAGGGATGAATGCAGGGGATTATTGTTGTTAGGGACACTATGTTCCTGGCAGCTGGAAAACCTGGCTTTTGGGGTAAGGCTATCTTTTCCATCTACTAGATCTACAATAGATAAAAGGAAGTGCTGTGCTGCAAAGTAGGTTCCTAGATTTTTACAGTAATATAATTCCAGTGGTGGAATGCCAAAACAATTTTATATAACAGAAAGGTTAGCAAATGCAAACGTTTTGGAAATCCCGGTGAACAAAAAAACGCAGTTATAGGTCTATCATTATTTCTCTAGAAATACGTTTTAGAGAAAGGGAAAGATGTGCACCTCAGACACTGCTTTCTATGGCTTGTGTCTAGATATCCCCTCAAAGCCTCAGGCAGTCGTAAGCAGGGTTTGTCAGAGGTAGCTGTGTCTAGAGTATGTGATGCTGAAATTAAATGTGTGATCTGGGATCAAGGGTGTGAGATGACTAAATTAGCCCACAGATTAGTTTGGGATAGTTCTGGATGTGGATGATGAGGAGACCACCCTGGATGTGACTGCTACCTGCCCTAAGGGCATGTATGTTGGATAGAATATAAAGGACAGAAAGAGGCTGCTGTGGTCACTTGTGGCTTTCTCTCTACTTTACTGCTGTGCTTCCTTCTGCCTGCTATGGACTGTTTCTCTGTGATGGCACTCAGCCATGCCATCTATGTTTGACCTAGCCAATTATAAACTGAAACCTCTACAAACTGAACTACAATAAATCTTTCCTCCTTTAACTTTGGGTATCTTGTATTTTATTTTAGAAATAAGAAAAGTAAGTAAGAGACTCTTATACAATCTACATAGCCACTCCTTTACTGGATCCAAGACACACACACACACACACACACACACACAAACACACGCAAAATTCCAAGTGTTCTCAAGTTCCTTAAATAAAATGGTGCATTATTTATGCATAAGCTACGCGTATCTTAAATCTAAAGATTACTTGTAATATCTAATACCATGTGTGTGGTGTAACTTCTGATTGGATTCAAAGCCCATAAAATCTAAGGACACTTGAGGACACTTAAGGACATAACTCCATTATCAGGGACATATGCTTAAGGAGCCACAGTTACATAAGAATGACCTAATATTCTAAACCACACATGTGCAACATGGCCAAGGTCGTACAGCAGGTGTTTTGTCTCACCATGTCCCAGGAAGCTGATAAGACACTATAACTGCTGTGAATTGAAGAACACTGTAGCCTTTTGGTAGCTGTGTTTGCTGTGTTTTGTACATAGCTGTTTAGCTGTTTTGCTGAAGAAATAAAGAGACAAACAGCTTTTGATCTCCAGGGCTCTGGCTCCAGCTCTCCTGCTCTAATGCTGCTCTTGCAGACATCATCTATGTGTGTGTTGATCTCATTGAGGAATTAACTCATGCAACAAAGATTTGTATGGACTAAACAGACCCCTCTTCAGGTGGCCCTCGGGAGGGTCGGCCATCACATTATGTAAATACGATTAAATAATTGTCATGATTCTGTAATATTATGGTAATCATAAGAGGAACTATCTGTATATGTTCATCATAGACACAAGCAATTTGTATTTGAAATATATTTTTATATATAGTTAGTTGAATCTTTAGATACAAAATCAATGAATATGGAGAGCCAGTTGTAATTTAATAATTACGCAGGAAGTTCTGATTTTAAAGGACAGTTTAACAGAATGAGATATGAGTCTGTTAAACAAAGTACACACAAAGACATGTGGTGTGATCCCAGTCATATTAATGTCAACATGTATGTAATGTAAAGGGAGGGAGAGGTATATGTGCAAGTTTAACTGTGGAGAAATAGTTGAAATATATATTACTAACTCTATACAATGGAAATATAATAAATATTTTTATATTCTTATATTCTTTTAATATTTTCAAGTTTTCTGTTTTATTATAAAATACAATAATTATTTTTAAATCAATGAATAAAATAAATAGAGCAAGCATAAAGCTCCCCTTTACAGGTTGGCTAACAATCCTATTTCTACTTAGCACTCAAGCCTTCTGTGATATGATTTTCTAATTGTCATCGGGTTCTTATCTTCATTATGGTCTTAGGAACATGCCAAATTGATACTGTCACTTTGAAAAAGAGAAAGCCTCTAGCTAAGGTGCTCTAAACATACCAAATGGAAAGCAATACATATATATATATATATATATATATATAGAGAGAGAGAGAGAGAGAGAGAGAGAGAGAGATACAAAAATATGTATATATATATATGTGTGTGTGTGTGTGTATGTGTGTGTGCATGTGTATATATATGGCAGGGGGAGAAGGTTTTGTTATTCCACAGGCAGACGACTGATCTTCAGCATTTAATATGAAAAGCCTTCTGCTTCTGATCGTATCACTTGCATGTTCATTTTATCAGCAAATGTTTACTTTTAAGTGTTTTATGCTAAAAGAAAATATCATATTGCAATTATTTATTAGTATCCATTTATCTGGACTCAGTTACATTTTTCTCACCTTTGCATACTGGTATGTCACCAACGCTCAGTTCATATCTTGGTTTTACTTTTGCTTTCCATTTGTCACCATTTTTGGAAAGCAATACTTTAAGGCTCAAATAAAACGGACCCAACAGTTAGAGATAATCCCCCTCATTTGGCACCTGAAAGCACTTTCCTTAACCTCATATTTTGCAATATTCCTCCCACAACATAGGTGTGCAAGGGCAAATTTATAGAGGGCAAGGGGATTTTTGTCTATATTATGTCCTTAGCATGCAGCTGGCTAGAGTCAATAAATATACCTTGAAGAAGGGACTATCCAAGTTTCACAATAGAGAGCACAATTCTTTGGCAAGGTGACAAAGAGCACAGAAGATGCTTCTCTCTGGAGATATAGGGCTACAGGGACAAAGAGGAATAGGAAAAGGGCCCTGAAACAGTTACCTTTTTCATAATTCTTTAACTGCCTTAATTTTTACCTTCTTCACAATTTAACTTAGGCTCAGCCCAAGGTCACGAGAATGGTAGAGGCAGAGCCCTGAAATTGCAGTCGATTCCTAACACACTAACCGGAAATTACCCTATTCACTGAAAATAATAAGAAAGGAATGGTCAAAGCCCAAAAGTAGCAATGTTACTTTCTTGTCCTACAAATCAAGTAACCAAGAGTTATAATAGGCGCAAAACATAATGAACAAAAAAAAGGCATTGCTTTTTCCAAATCCAAATGTATTCTTCTCTTTGCTGTAAAATTAAGAGTCGCCGTGAGCTGTGTAAAGAATACAAGTCTTCTCCTTTCTTACATACCACCTGATATATGTCAATAGTTCAAAGTGCATTTGCTGAATAGAAGGACAAGTCTCTCAAGTCTGCACATTTTTCGATGTGGGCTTGAGATTTTTCCTTGCAGTGACCACTGCTCACCTTGTATTTGCCTCTCTCCCTGCCTTTAAAGGTGCAGGACCACAGAACCTCCAGGAAGTAATCAGTGTCCCCAAGGGAGAAGTTTGAACAGGAGACATTCATTTAGGTCGGTTTTCAGTCATTGATGTCCATGGGTCGGATTCAGCAGAAAGGTCACGGTCCTGTCTAACTGAGGTTTTACCTGTAATAATAATAATAATAAAGAAGAAAAAGAAAGGAACAATATAATGAGTATCAATCCAAAGGGATTTTTTTAGACAAAGTGAGATGAATCTTTAAAAAATACATGAAATAGACTTTAGCAATGGATTACTAAGAGAAAAGAGCCCGTAACAAGAGAGAGAGAGGGGCGGGGGAAGAGCCTGAGAGACTGAGGCCATCTGTGAATAGGTCACAACGGACAGCAGTCTGGCTTTTAAAAGAAACAAAGATATGGGTGGAAAATAAATCCAAATTACCACTTAATTACTGCATAACTAGTGATTTCTTTTAACCTTTCTGAACTTTATTTTGACTATAAAATGAGCATGGCAATACTTGGAATTCTTAAATGATAAAAGACCTTCAGTGCATGAACTGACACACTGCAAGGATAACTTGGTATTGAAACTTGCTTCTCCATCACAAAAAATTCAATAACAATAATAATAATAATAATAATAATTTAAAAAATAATAATACCATAAAAAGTGAAAATGTGTTGATTTTTCAAATATATATGTGAGGTTATCAAATAAATGAGTACATGCATAGATCTAAAAAGACAATGCTTTATCTCTAGGATACTGGCACAGAGTGGAGAACTAGTGCATGAATTAATTCCATGAACAAAAAGAAAAGACTGTAGAGACATACAATCCATGAGGAGTTTCAGCAGCTGCTATGAAGGAAGAATTCATCTTCATTTTGTAACTTTCACACAAATTACATGCGATAGAGTAGAAAATATTTGAGAAACGTAAGTGAGAATTTCCCATTTTTAGAAATTTGGACACACATGAAATGGAGACTATATTACAAAGCCATGGACTTATTTGTCCACTATCCTAAAACAACTACTCTCGAGGTTTGACCCATAAATTTTCCAAAGTGCATCATATGTGAGTTGTGTGAATATTTACTTGAATATCAAATAATGCGAAATACATGTGGAAAATTATATTTATTCCATAAAAGCTTAAGGGGAGTGCAAGTTAATTGTTTTTCTTTTTATTAATATAGATTTGTAATATATAACAATTCCATTCATCTTGGGGAATGCGTGGATATACATATGGCATCTTAGTTTTAGATCCCTTTCCCTTCCTACTTTCCCTCAGATCACTGGATTCTTTTCCCCTTTCCCCTTTCCATAAAGTCCATCACCCCATTATCTATCATTTGTCTTTTATTTTACTCATTAAATTATTCATATTTTAGGTTTCTCTTATAAGAAAAATTATACAATATTCATACTTCTGTGTCTGACTTATTTTACTTAGCATTGTAATGAAAAGGTGCATCTATTTTCCTACAAATGGCTTGAACTCATCTTTCTTTATGACTGTAGAGTATTCCACAGTGCATTATACATCACATTTTCTTTATTCATTTGTTGGTGAACAAATAGAATAATTCTAAGATTTAGCTATTATGAGTTATGCTGTTATAAATATGAATAAGCATGTATCACTGTAACATGATATCTTTAACTCTTAGGAAGAACCCAGGAGAGGTATACCTGGGTCAATGTGAATTTCTATTTTTAGTTTTGGAGTACTCTTTATACAGATTTCTATAGTAGGTGAATTAGTCTACATTCTCACCAACAGCATAGAGTTCTTTTTTCCCCAAACTGCACTAGCATTTGTTGTTTTTAACTTCTTGATCGTAGCCATATTTTCTAAAGTAAAATGGGCTCTCACAGTTACTTTGATTTGTATATCTCTAATGGCCAGAGATGCTGAACTTTTTCTATGTAGTTATGACCATTTGTACTTCTTCTTTTGAGAAATGCTGAGTCATTTCCATTGCCAACTTTTTTAATGGGCCTTTAATAATTAGTGGTGTAATTTATGTTAGTCCTTAACACAATCTAGATAGTAGTCTTTGGTCCAAAATGTATCTAGGAAAATTTTTCTCTAATATATAGGTTATGTGTTCAGTCTGTTTTTGTTTCATTTGCAGTGCACAAGCTTTTCAATTTTATATAATCCCTTTTGTTGAACATTGGTGTAATTTTTTTTTTTTTTGCAATCGTTCTGTAAATTCTTACTTATGCCTATGTCTTCAGATATTTTACCTATTTTATCTCCCACCAGATTCAGTGTTTCTCCTTTAACATTTAGGTCTTTGATCCATTTTTATTTGATTATAGTGCACAGTAGCACATATAGGTTTATATTAATTCCTCAGCATGTGGAAAACCAGCTCTGCTAGTCCCAATTTTCAAGAGGCCAGCTTTTCTCTAGCATATGTTTGTGATGCCTCTGTCAAAGATCACATGGCTGAATGTGCCTGGGGTTACTACTGCATCTTGAGTTCTGTTGCATTGATCCACATCTGTTTTTGTGCCAGGACCATATAGATTGTATCACTATAGCTTTGTAATATAATTTTAAATACAGGATTATGATGTTTAATTCTTTGTGCTTATTGCTTAAGGTTGGTTTTGCCTACTCTGAGTCTCTTTTGGTTTCATGTAAATTTTAGCATTTTTTTCTAGTTCTATGAAGAATATACTTGGTATTTTAATTGGAGCTGTAGTATCTATACACATTATTTTTAATAATGGGTCCATTTTGAAAGTGTTCTTCTGCCTATCCAAGAATAGGGAATGTCTTTCTGATTTATGATGTCCTTTTCTATGTCTTTTTCAACAGTACTATAATTGCCTTTACAGAAGGTTTTCATGTCCTTGGTTAGCTTAGTACCAAGATATTTACTGTTTTGAATAATTTTGCCTTCTTCTTTATTTAGAAGAAATGAAAGTTCCTTGATATTAATTATCAACTTGATTGCATTAAGAACCTCATGGAGGGGACAGGCATTTAACCAGTGGCACCACAAATGCCTCACAAGTGCAAGGTCCTGGGGGTTGATCCACAGTACCAGGAAAAAAAAAAAAAAAACTTCATGGAGAGATAATTGCACCATTTACCAATGGGTTAATCTACTGAGGTTTGCATTTGAATACGGGCCTGGCTGGAGGTTGGTTATGTGGGCTCCTTTGGAGGGTAAGTCCTGTGCTTGTATTTTCTTGAGGCTCTTATTCTTTTCCACTGTGAATTGAGCAGCTTTGCTTTGTAACACACTTTCACTAGATGTTCCTGCTTTGGACTCAAACAACAAATAAACTATTTCTACCTTTAAGTAATGTGTGTCAGGCATAAGATAAAGCTGATTTGTAGAAGGTGACAGTCTCAAGAAACAATTAACTTTTAAGACAGTATTAGGTAAGATGTAGAGCTTATTCATCATATGATGATAGTGCTCTTCTCATCAGAAGCAGAACTGGACAAAGGGCATTTTCTGTTATGACCATTACATTTTAATGAGGGGTACTGAGCATGTGTGTAAAGTTGACATTCAGTAACTACATTGTTTAATGCAATATTCGAAAGTCTTTCGAAGTTTTCTTTTTCATATTTTCATGTTTGACAACCCAGAGTCACAAATTAGTTGAAAGAACAGGTATTCTACTCTGTATGTTCTCAAAGTCTATGTCCTTTCTTGAGCAAGTTGTCACTGGATTTTATTACTATATTGCCATATTTTGAAATCAAATATAAAATGTATACAATTATAATTTGGAACTGCACCAAGAAATGTATTAAGGTATTAATAATATTCAATTAGATACTGGAAAAAATTATACCTGTGCTACAATAACATTGCAGGATTTTTATTTGTTTGCAGTATTAAAAATTAAACCTAGGGTTTCTCTACCACTTAGCTATATCCTCAGATCTTTTTATTTTATTTGGAGCCAGGGACTTGCTAATTTGCCTAGAATGACCTCAAACTTTCCATCTTCATAACTCAGACTCTGAAATATCTGAAATTTCCCACCTGCACCACCATTCCTGCTCTAACATCACAACTTTATTCTGGAAAATGTAATGATATTAAACTCAGAGATATTTTTTATTTTGAAGAGTAATTTTTTAAGGGACTGGTTTATTTGGGGAGCTTAATTATTACTTTATTTTTGTATTAGCCATTATTTTCAATAATATAAACAATATATTATCTCTAAAGAAGCAGTTATAAAGCCTAAACATGACTGAGTAAGTAAAGATTTACATAAGTCCTGCAGGAATGTAAAAGAAATTCTTCGTAGAGGGCAAACAGAAACTCTTGTAAGTTGAATAAATTGAATTAAAACTATTAAATACAATTGTATGATTAGCTTTTCCTTTTTCTTTTTTTTTGGTACTGGGGATTGAACTCAGGACCTTCCGCTTGCAAGGCAGGCAGCGGAACCGCTGAACTAAATGCTCCTAAGTGAAATAAATAGGTCACACATGTGTGAATACCGAATAGTTTCCCTGGGGTGAATAATCTGCAGTAATACATAAGATCCTAATAAGATTACTGACATTTAGAAATGGGAAGAAAGGAGGTAAAGGTGTAGGGAAGGTGGGATGGGTAGGGGAAGGGTAATAAGGGAAAAGAAAAAATGTGAGATAATGAAAAGATGAAAATAAAGTGTTTGTAGATGGGGAGGGGAGGGGGGTGAAGGGAGGGCAGGGGTCAGGGAAAAAATGAGAACCAAGACCTGTCATGTAGAGGTACAAGATCCCAACAATGAATGTAACCGTACTGTATCCCTAAAATGTACCAATAAACTCAATTAAAGCTGAAAAAAACTATTAAATACATGTAAGCATGATTAAAATCATTATATGTATTATAGTTAAGTATGAAACAAAATTAACCATGAGAGCAAATACAATTACAGAAGAAAAGTCAGGTGGAAAATGAACTTGTGTGTAGCAGGTGAACTCATGCTCTGAGTGAATGTGTGGTCGTGTACAGCTTCCTTTGACGTCTGTGGGACTATTTTCTGTGCTGACTCAGTGTACCTGCCACTTCTCTACATTCAGACCACTGTGGAATCTATACAAAGAAACATCAGTTTGCCTTCACTGAATGGAAATGCACAATATGATTTTCACTTCATAAGTATCTTCAAATGAACAACTTCAAGGTGGAACTTGTACAGTGTGATGTGTAACCATATTCTCTAATATCTGTCAACACTGAATAAACGTTTAGTTTTGGGTAATCCAGCATCTTCCAAACCTTTGTTATAAAGCTATATTGCATTTTTTATAACGTTGTCAGTGACACAGTTTGAGAAAGAAGATACTAGGCTATCAATTAATTATAGAAGCCACTTCGGTATAATTGTTTCTATTCAAATGCATTATTTCAAGTGTCTTGTTCAGTTAGTTATAGTGAATACCAAAGATGAGAAATATTAAGTGCAAGAAATTAAGTAAATACAGTCAGTGGGAAATAATGAGGATTATGCTTTTCTTTTCATATTTTTCTTCATTTCAGGAGAAAAATGATCAGCTGAATTTAAAATAAGAGTAAACACCACATTATTATCTTCCTACCTTGCCATTTAAAATGTAACTCTGAATCTAGGAAGCTCAAAGATTTCTTTGTCATATTTGATAATCATCAATAGGAAATGTTGTAGACTGTATGTATTTTAATAATTGTGATGTGGGCACAAAATATATCCTATGAAGTTCTGTTTTACTAAGTGGCACCTAGAGCTGCTCATAAAATATCAATGTAAGACATGAAGGAATAATGGAAACTAAAAAATATAAGCTATAGTATAGCATGTCAGTAACAACAGATATATTCTAAGGGAGGTTACATTTTGACCATGACAAGTAATTAAAAGGATATAATGCAACTGTGAAATATATATTCCCAGTGCAAGGGAGTAGATGTGAAGAAGCCATGAAAAAGTCTTGATGGATATGGGTCACATTCAAACTGCATCAACTTGTGCCTAGTCTTGCTGTGAACATCCTATCCAGGAACTGTCTTCCCCCAACCTCCCGCTTAGACCCCATAGAGACTGAGAAATCCACCCCCTTCAGAGTGTTTTGTTGTTTGCAAGCCTTATTTCATTGGATCATTTGCCAAATACTCCTTGAGATACTTTGCAATTTGGGCATGTTATATGATTTAATTAATCTATTTCTGTCCATTCACTTAAGAGATATTCACTAGGATACGTCCCCATTTCAGATTCAATGCTTCCTCTGTAGGCAAAAATAGTATAAAACAACATAAATCACAGTTAATGAAGTGAGGCACATGTTCTGATAAAATCTAAAGATTTAAATAATAAGTGAACAGAGATATAATAGGTAATAGTTCATGTGAAAGGATGAGAGCAGAATACATCTTCCTGGAAATTACAACGATTTAAATTCTACGGAAAAAAATAAGTTCTATGGATTTAGAAAAGATTTTATTGGCAGAATAACAAAGAAATGGGAATCTAGTCTGTGTTGCATTTTTCCTAGGGAAGAGGGAATGTCTTGGAATATAACACATTCATATAAGCCTTACAGAAGCAGAGATCATTTATGTGGCCCAGTCTGTACTATTCTAATACAATTCCATTAAGATAATACAGTAATCAAAATATTTAACTTAACCATGAATTCATTGTAGTTCAGAACATTTTAATGTTCCAACATGGACATGGACTATACCTACATAAATGAAAAAAAGATTAGTTTTTTTTGTTTTTGTTTTTGTTTTTTTTTGGTACCGGGGATTGAACTCTGGTCCTTGCGCTTGCAAGGCAGGCCACGGAACCGCTGAGCTAAATCCCCAGCCCCAAAAGGATTAGTTATAAACTGTTGGTTCTAGGCATATTAAAGGTCATATATAGGTGAAAATACTAAAATTTATTCATAGAATCTATAACTCAAAATGTTAAAATCTGTTTTTCATTCAATAATTACTTATCATATTATTTCATTTATTTTTGTAGTATATATTTGATCACCACAAAAGTATACATACTTAGGGATTACAATGTTATGTTTTTTTATGTATACCTTAATGATTAAATTTAGGTCATTTCTTTATGGTTGGATATTTTCAAAGAGTTCTCTTCAAGTTCTATATTGAGATATACAATGCATCATTAACTGTCTTCACTTTACTGTGGCATAGAACACTGGAACTCATTCCCTCTACTGAACTGTAATATGTACATGTTGAACAAACCATCATCTTTTTTTTTCTTTATGAATACATGTTGTCATGCATAATGATTACATTCACTATAGGACATCAGTACATGCACATAACAAATTTCAGTGTCCTTTCTTTTCCCTCTCCCTCCTCCCCTCTTTTATTTTGACAGCATCAGATTCTCTTATTTATCCTAAAAGATCTTATAAAGTTAATTATCATATATATAGTGTGAAAACCAGACTAATAGTCCAAAGCACAAATAAAACATATGACATTTTCACTAAGTCAAGGTATAATTTTAGATACATTGTCCCCACTGGATTGTAATTTTTCTATCTCCTTTTGCCTATTTTCTGTCTTTTATTTCATACATTATGTATATATTGAGGTTTTCATATCAGAGACATCATGTGATATTTAAATTTTGTTCTTGTCTTTCATTCCTTTTCTCTTCCTGACTCTGATAACCACTATTCTAATCTCAAGTTTTATAATATCAATGTCTTTAGTTTTCACGTATAGTTGAGATCATGTGGCATTTGTCTTCATGTGCTTTAATGTTATATCCTCAAGAGTCATCTATTTTGTCCTATGTGGCAGGATTTCTTTCCTTTTAAAGGCTATATAAAATTTTACTGCAAAGTTTACCACATTTGAATATTCATCTTCAACATATGATTTATTTCTATATCATGACTATTGTAAATAAAACTTCAATGGATATAGGAGTCCAAAGAAGACATTTTTAAAAAGTGAACAAGTATAAGAAAATGTACTCAACATTATTAATCATAAGAGAAATACACATTTTTTACCACAATGTGATACATCCTAATACTTGTAAGAAAAGTTATTGTCAAAAAGATGAGAGACGATTGTTTTTGAAGGGTGGGGTGATACAACATTTGTACACTCTTGGTGAAAATGAAAATGGTGTTACCACTATGGAAAAACAATAAAATCACCACATGACCTAGCACTCTCACTTTGGGTATATACCCAAAAGAATTGAACATGTGGTCTCAAAGAGGTGGGTCTCCCAATTTCTGTGCACTCTAGTATTGGAGTGGTATCTTCTCTATTCAGAGATTCTTCATGACACAAAAGAGCATATAATTGTCTGCCACTTTCTCTATAATGATTTTCTATTCAAAATTTTATATTCTTCAGGAAGAAGAAAATTAGATATGCAGTAAAAGGGAGAAATAGGAATGTTAAAGACAAAAATCCAGTTGCATTTCTCTCTCAATTTACTGTATTCCAGGTAGTATATATTTTTCTTCTCTGGAGAAAATTAACAATCATCTAGAGCACATACCAAGGTCGAATAAAATAGGCAAGGAAATTCATTCATTAAACCATTAAACAGAATCAAATATCTCACCAACCATTTAAGTACACTTCACTTCACTTCTATTTCATTGTTTTATGTACTACCTGGTTGGAGCTCTTCTATCAATCCTTGTCCTTAAATCTCCCTTTACATAAACTAGGTTTTTCATAGGGTGCATGAAAACTCAAAAAATTAGTTTAGAAATTGAGGCAAGATACCCCACTGCTAGGTCTGCCAGAATGTCAGTTTTGTTTTGTTTCTTTGTGAAACCTCTAAGGCTCAACAGACTTATTACAGCTGTCAGACTTCTATTAGACAAATTGGTCATAATGAAAATGCATAGTCTATCACCTTTGAAATTCCAACATTCAGTGGAAACATCAAGCTCAAAAGCCACAAAAGGAAAGCAATTGTGAATGGAGGATGATGTCTCCCAATATAAAAATAAAAGCATGTTTAACTGTGGAATATTTTCTTAAAGGCCTTGCAAATGAAGTTAGAAAAAGAGATGAGTACTTCCTGAATATGTAAAATTTTTGGATAAACCAATGTTTTCATGTTCTGCCCTTTTGAATCATGAGTCTACAGAAGAGGTCTAGGTTCACCTAGATATGTCAAATTCTGAAAAGATATTACCACTGAAATTTGACAATAATGCTGCCAAATTCCTAAGGTCACAAAATTTTATATTTTTACAGCACATTAAAAATGCTTTACAGGGCTGGGGATTTAGCTCAGCGGTTTGGTGGCCTGCCTTGCAAGCGCAAACACCCGAGTTCAAAATCCAGTACCAAAAAAAAAATGCTTTACAATAATATAGTAAGTAGATAAACACAATGAATTTTTGTGGTGGAATTTGCATTAAATACTTAAGGGTGATTTTCTGAAAATAATATAAGATGTGATTATTATAAACAAACATTTTATTGTAAGTTTATATATTAAATTGTTTTTAAAATAAGCTCTTCTGTATATAGATATTTGATAGCAAACTTTAAAGAAGGAAAAATTATCACTGAATGCCATTTTTTACTGATATTCATTGAAATGGAGTGATTTCACTTAAAATTGTGTTCAAATTGAAAGCTATGATATATATTTCAAAAAGCTCATTTCTAATTTTTAATAATAAAAAGCATTTTACCTAATTTATTATCTTTATATTGCCAGTGAAATCCATATTTTTTCACTTTAGGTTTTTGAGTAGTTTCTAATTGCATGTGGCAGTATTCCATAATAATATTCATACATTCACTTAACATTAATTCTTTAAAATATCAATAATATACAGTCAATATCCAAATATTAGAAACCCCATATCTCACTCTGGACATTTTTTCTAATGCATTGAAAACTTACATAGATATAATAACCCACACGTGGAAGTTTACATTTTATAGCAGCTTGATTTTTAATTGTTTAAAACAAGGAGCGATTGCAATGCTCTTCAAAGGGAAAGAAGGTGCAGTGAAATAGAGCCACGAAAAGGAAAATAACTCACAAACAAAAATGAATGGACTATGAACATATTGTTCTGTGTGGGGAAAATGTCTGTTTCAAAAAATTACAATTAAAAAAATCATACCACAGTAACATATGTGCACCCATGTTTATAGTAGCACAGATTATAATAGCTAAAACTTGGAAACAGCCCAATTGCTCATCAACTGGAGACTGGATAAAGAAGATGTGGTTTTTCTATTAAATGGAGTACTACTCAGCCATAAAGAATGAGAAATTAGAGTTATTTATAGGCAAATGGATGCCCATTGAGGCCATACTCTTAAGTGAAATAAATAGGACACAAAATGTAAATACCAAATAATTTCTCTGCTATGAAAAACTAAAGTGTAAATAAGGTTCAAATTCTATAATTGATAGTATGCTATAGAAAGAAAAAAGCTAAAGGAGTAGGGGAAGTGGCAAGGGTAGGGGAAAGGGAAGAAGGGAAAATAAATAATATGAGAAAATGAAAAATTGGAAACAAAGTCTTTGTAAATAGGGAAGGGTGGAGGGGGGAAAGGGAGGGCAAAAGCATGGGAAAAAAAATAAGAACCAAGATACATAATTTAAAGGTACATGATCCCAATGATGAATGAAACTATCATATACCTAAAAAGTACCAATAAATTTAATGAGAAAAAATACATATTTTATACCATTTTTGTGAATGTCTTAATAAAAAATAAAGGTAGACTATATCCCAATGAATTTCAAGAGATAAAGTTTGGGGCAGGGTGAACTATTTTTTAATTAATTTTTATTGGTACATTTAAAGTATACAATATAATGACACTAGTCATTGGAAATTTTCATCTTTATATAATCCACCTTGGTTCTTATTTTTCTCCATTCCTCTACCCTTCCTTTAACCCCTCCCTCCCTCACTATTTACAAACACTAGTTTCTATTTTTCTTTTTCTCATATTAATTCCACTCCCTTCTTTCTTTTTCCCTAGGCCTCCTACATCCCCTTCCCCTTTGCAACTTTTCTTCCTATTTCACATTATCTGTTATACCTTTTAGTCCTTATTTGCACTTTCAGTTTCTCACACTAGAGAAACTATTGAGTATTTACACATGTGTGTCATATTTATTTCATTTCAGAGTATTGCCTCTATGTGCATTTATCTAGCTATTAATGTCTCTGGTTGTAGTTTATATTTATGGCTGAGTTGTACTCCATTTTATTTTTTTAAAGTAATGCATTGTCTTTATCCAGTCTCCTGCTGATAGGCAGTTGGGCTGCTTCCAATTTTCAGCTATTACAAATCGTGCTGCTATGAACATGGGTGCACATATATCGCTGCGGTGTGATTCCTTTAATTCTTTGAGGAAGATACCCAGCAGGGGAATACTGTTGGGGACTTTCTGCCAGATCTGTGTTGAGGATGAAGAGCAAAGAGCTAAGCAGTATGAGTTAACATGTTTTAAATTTGGTCAGAAAGGAGGTTTCAGTAAAGCTTTTGCCTACGAAGATGGAGCAGAGTAGAAATAGGTTGGAGAAAAGTACCAGTACATTATACAAAACAGACTGAAGATTCAAAAGAAATGGCAGAACCACACCCTTTTTAGTTTCAAAATTCGAAGGTAAAAGATTTTGCTTTGAAAAGAAAGCCCCAGAGCAACACGTTCCAGACTGACTGCAGTGGCCTAGAGAATTTGTTCCTTGAGATTGGTTTCCTAGCACTCAGCAATCCAAGTGCTCAGCCAAGAAAGAGGCTTGGCGATTGCTCCAGCTAGTAGTAGACACTGACATTATCTACATGGTGATCGCTTTAAGTTCATGCAGAATGCAAGAGTTTTGGAGTCAGGAAGGCTTTAATTCAGATTTCAGAACGTTGGCTGGGAGGCCAGGCAGTGTGCAGCTCAGAGGACAGGTAGTGAATCTATGAGTATGAAGCTGAAGGTACAGTGGAGACCCCAGAAGGTTGGAGAAGCCAGGACTATGGATCATCTGACAATAGGTACAAGGAGTGAGCAAAACCAGCTGAAAGAGAAGCCATGGCAGCTACAACCACCACCAGTGCTGTAGCTGCCGAGCCATCTGAGAGCTTCGGAGTTCATAGCTCACCATAGATTGGCCCAGATGTTGGACATGAAACTATAGGACTTAATGTTTGCCCTGCTGGATTCCCAACTTGCTTTGGTCTCATTCCTTTTTCTCCCTCTGTTTGTGTCATTTTTAATGGTAATGTTTATCTTGTACCATTGTATGTTATTTTCATTTATACAGGGGCTAATAGCTAAGAGTTTGCCTTACATTTTAGAGGATCCTTTGAACTTGGACTTTTCAGCCAAAACTATTTGGACTTTGGGAACTCTCAGAGATGGATTAAAAGAATGTGCATGAATCTTTTGGTGGGGGCAGGGGGAAAATGTTCGGACTTATATGTAGATGTCCCCAAAGCTCTCATGCAGTCATAGGTGTAACTTTTTGGAGGTGGCTGCATCTATGGTGTGTGATGCTGGGATTAAGGGTTTCTCACCCTGGGTGAGACAGAAAAAGGGCTGCTGCAGTGAGCTGCTGCTGCTTTGCTACTATTCTACTTCCCGCCTGCCATGAACCATTTCTCCCCTGTGACTCTCCTCTGCCATTCCACCCTGCCTTAGAGCCAGCCAAATATGAACTGAAAAATCTGAACTGAGCCAAAATAAACCTTTCGTTCCTTAACGTGTAGGTGTTGAGTGTTTTGTCTGGCAATGAGAAAAATAACTAATATACATGGCAAACAGAGTAAGCAGAATGAATTCTGGATGTGTGGTACATTCAGGGAACTGCAAGTAAGTCCACTTACAGTGATTGGTTGTGTGAAGATTCAGAATGGTGAGAGAAAGCTGGCCAAGCTTGCCAGAGAGAGAGAGAGAGAGAGAGAGAGAGCAAAGTAAATGCTTTTATGTTCTGAAAATCAGCACTAGAGACATTTATAGCTAAATGGATGCACACTGAGATGATACTCAAGTGAGATACATAGGAGGCATATGTAAAAATATGGAATAGTTTCTCAAGTGTGAGAAACTGAAAGTGTAAATAAGGGCTAAAAGGTGTAATAGATAATGTGATATAGGAAGAAAACATGCAAAGGGGAAGGGGAAAAAGGAGAAGTAGGGGAAAAAAGGATGGGAATGGAATTAACATGAGAAAAAGAAAAAAATGGAAACAGTCTTTGTAAATAGGGAGGGGTGGAGTGATTGAAGGGAAGGCAGGGGAATGTGGAAAAATATGAACCATTTTGGATTATATAAAGATGCAAATTTCCAATGATGAATGTCATTATAGTGCATACCTTAAATGTACCAATAAAATCAATTAATTAAAAAAATAAAAAGATGAAAAAAAAATAACACAAAACCCAGTATGGCTTCAATGTGAGTCCACTTTGCTATAAATGTCTGTAGTTTTTTGTAGTACTCCGTTTTATAAATAAACCACATCTTCTTTATCCAATTAATGGGAAATTGGGCTGTTTCCAAATTTTGGCTATTACAAACTGTTCCACTATAAACATGGGTGAGCATATACTGCTGTGGTATGATTCTTTTAACTCTTTTGGGAAGATACCCAGCAGGGGAATAGCTAGGTTAAATGGAGCCTCTAGTCCTAGTTCTTTGAGGTATCTCCATGTTGATTTCCACAGTGGTTGCACCAGTCTGCACTCCCACCAACAATACAGAAGGATTTCTATCTCCCCAAAACCTCACCAGCATTTGTTATTAATTGATATCTTGATAGCAGTCATTTTCTCTGGGGTGAGGTGGAATCTCAGTGCTGTTTTCATCTGCATCTCTTGAATGAACCGTGATGCTGAACATTGTTTCATATGTTTATTTGCTGCTTTTACTTCTCTGTCTGAGAAATGTCTGTTCATTTCAGATGCCCATTTTTGAATTGGTCTTTATATTTGGATAATCTGATTTTTTAAAGATATATACATATATATACATTCTAGATTGTAGACCTTTGTCTGAGGAACAGCTGGCAAAAATTTTTTTCCCCACACTGTAGGTTATCTCAGCCCTGCTTGTGATTTCTCTGGCAGTACAGAAGCTTTTTAAAAGATGAGATCCCAATTTCTGCTTCTCTGTGCTAATTCCCATGCTACTGAGGATTTGTTCATAAAGTCTTTTCATATGCCAATGTCTTTGAAAGTTCTGCCTAACTTATCTTCCAGCAAGCTTAGTGTTTCTGTTTTAATATTTATATTTTTAATCCACTTGGATTTTAGATTAGTACATGGTGAAAGATATGGGTCTAGTTTTAATTTTTAACAGTTGAAACCCAGTTTTTCCAACATCATTTAATAAAGAGGCTATCTTTCCTCCATTGAGGGTGGTTGGCTCCTTTGTCAAAGATGAGGAAGCTGAATATGTCAGGATTTATTTCTGCATCTTCTAATCTGCTCCACTGATCTTTGGGTTTGTTTCTTTGCCAGCACCATGCTGTTTTTATCACAGTGGTTCTGTAGTATAGTTTCAAGTTGGGATTGTGAGACACCCTGCCTAGAATTTCTTTTGCTATTCTAGGTCTCTTCTGATTCCAAATGAATTTGTGAATTGTTTTCTTTAGTTCTGTGAAATATACTGTTGGGATTTCAATAGGTATTGTATTGAACCTGTATAGTGGTTTTGGAAGTATGGCCATTTTCATTCTATTGATTCTTCCTACCCAGGAACAAGGGATGTCTTTCCATTTTCTTATATCTTCTTATATCTTTCTTATATCTCTTTTTTCAGAATGTTGCATTCCTCATTGTAGGGATATTTGTTTTCTTTATTAGGTTGATTTTTAGATATTTCTTTTCTTTTCTTTTTTTTTTTTTTTTTTTTTTTTATTTTTTTTTTTTTTTTTTTGATGCTATCATGGAAGGGATTGTTTCCCTTTTTCACTCAGTCTGTTATTTGTGTACAAGAAGGCTACTGATTTTTTAGTGATTTCCCTCCCTCCCTCCTTCCTTCCTTCCTTTCTTCCTTCCCACTTGCATTCTTTTTTAATAGATCTCTGTAAATGTTAATTTAGATTAAGTTATCTGATTTTAACCATAACTGGGTATGAATTTCTTTGAGTCTCTCAGTGGCTGTTGGACATTTAGGCTCCTATAAGTGAGGACAAGTTCTGTGTAGTTTTTTTTTTTCTTGCTTTTTTATTGAAATCTGACTGATGGAGTGTCCAGAAAAACCATGAGCTTCCTTCAGCCAGCTGATAAAAAAATTAAGATGTTCAGAGAACTGCAGACAGCCTGATCCCATCAAATGCCACTGGGCTTTTAGATTCTGAGGCTCAGAAAGAATGTGCTTCTCTGATGACTTAGACCTAAGACAAAATCAGTAGGAAGTAAAGCAATTATACTCATTGTGTAACTTAATGACACAATATAATGTGCTACTAAGTGGATGTGAATATATGTAGGTTATTAAAACAAGGTTATGGATCTGAAGGAAGAAATAACCAAACTTTAAAACATTTATGACAATATTTAACAAGCTAATATTAAGCAGACTTTTAAGGATTTTCAAGCAACTTTAAGTAATAAATGCAATTAACCAAGAAGAGACAGCAGTTTTAAAGAGTATCAATCCAATCAATCTTTTTCTCATTTTGTAATAATTTATTTGTATTATTCTTCAAGACACTATAAGCATATGTATTTATTTCTGCTTTGATGTATTGAAATTCATTACTGATGTTTTTTCTCAATATCCTTTGAAATATTTATTTGAATTACAGAGTTATAGCAACATTATTTATAAATTAACTTTTCTTCTTCTTTCTTTCTGTACCCATATCCTAATACACATTATAATTTCAGCATCTAATCGCTGTGCTTCAGTTAGTAGGGGCAAGAAGGAGCTTTCTAAGTTGAAAGCTCCCAGTCTGCCCTGGAAAGTTGATTTTTGTTGCACAATGCTTCTTTCAACACATGTATTACATAACTAATTTATAAAATTACATGACCTTTTGATGTACTGGTAGAATCCATTCTTCCTGATTTTGATATGGAATTTTATATGATATGCTTGCCTTATGCCAAAGAGTTTTCATCCACAAGTACATAAAACACAACTAAATTAAATTTCTAGATTTTACTTCTAAAAAAATAATATGTGTAGCATAAATGTACCATTTTAACCATCTCAAGTATGTAGGTCAGTGGCTGTAAGTACACCTAGGTTGCTGTGCAATAATCCCATAATCCTTTCCCAGAATATCTTGATTTTGCACAACCGAAACCATGCAATTATTAAAAACTAACTCCTCATTACTCTTTTTCTGCAGCTCCAACCATAGCATTCAACTCTCTATACTTTTAACTCAAAGCAACTGCCCTAAGTGCAGTCAGGAAGTAATTGTACACCTATGACTTGTTTTATTTACCACAATGTCTTTAGAGTTCCTTCATGTGGTATCATATGCCAGAATTTCAGTATGTTAAAAGTCTAATTATATTACATTCTATTCATATGCCACATTTGTTTCATCCATTCATCTATTGATGGACCTTTGCAACTTTTTTTAGCATTTGGCTAATGTAAATAAGGCTTCTGTGAACAAGAGTGTGCAAATATGAATTCTTGTTTTCAGTTTTATATTTGCTTGTTTTGAGTGTGTGCCCAGAAATACAATTTCTGAAACTTATTGCACTTTTGGATTTAACTTCACGAGGAACTGGTATACTATGTTCTGCAACAACTGAGCCATTTTGCATTATTACCAGAAATGGGCGAGAATTCTAAATTTTCTGTATCTTGGTCAACACACACTATTTTCCTTTTTAAAAAATACAAACTTATTCATGATATGAAGTGACATCTCATTGTGGTTTTGTGTTATATTTTCATAATAATAATAATTATTATTTTTTTGGCACCAGGGATTGAACTCTGGGCTTTGCATTTGCAAGTCAGGTGGCAGAACCACTGAGCCAAATCCCCGGCCCTCTATAATAACTAATAACATCAAGCACCTTGTTATGTGTTTATCAACTATATGTTGATTTTTTTGATAGGTAAGTGTATTTAAATTCTTTGATCATTTTTTTCAAAAATTAGGTTGTTTTGTTGTTGCTGTTAATGAATAAAATTATGTTATTAATTGGACTTTTTTATTCTTTTTTCCTATTTTAATATTTCTAAATTCATCCCTTTGGACATTTTTCAATTGCTTTAGCAATGATAAATAAGGTTTCCCTGCATAAATTTTCATGAGCTGCCTCTTTCAACATGGATGTACACAACTTACTAAATACACTACTGTTATGGTTTCAGTCTAGATGGCCCCCAAAGCATGTGCTCATAGGCATGATAGAGAATGTGTGAAGCTGGAATTGATTCATGATGCAAAGCTAGGCTCAAGGATCCTAGGATTAAGGGTGTGATTGCTACCCACCCTTAGTGGTCTGGGTAAGATAAAAGGGACAGAAAGAGGCTATGAAGATTCCCTCATTGCTTTTGCTGTGTTCTGCTGTCATGAACTGTTCCTCCTCTGCTACCCTGCCTGGGATCCTGTCGATTATGGAACAAAACCTCTGTGAACTGTAAGCAAAATAAACCCCTTTCCCTCGAACTTTGGGTGTCAGATATTTTGTCTCAGCAATGACAGAAAAGTAACTAACACAACTGCCATGACATATTTTAAGATAAATTGAATGGGTATACTTAGATCATAAGGCAGTGCAAATAACCAAATGGCTAATCCAGTTATATCTTGCAATATCTATTTCCTCCAAAGGAGATAGAAAAAAGCTAGAATGAATTTTTTTCATAAAGATACAAAAAATTAAAAAGCAGCACATGATATAAATTCATTTTACCTTAGAAATAATATAGATTAATTTGGTTTAAATTGTTCTAGTTAAATGCATGTTAACAGCTAGCAGAAGCCAAAGCCATTGAGTCTATTGCTTCTTTCACCAGTCCACTTATATGTCTATCTCAGAAGCAGTACATCTAACACTAAATTCATCCTGTCTCACTCAAACTGACTATTCATTTTAATTTTCTCTTCCAAGTAATAACTGCTGCCCACTCATGTACTCAAAGCAAGTTTGCAGACATCTTTGACTCCTCTGCATTTTCTCAATTCCACCTCATCCAATTCAAGTTAGAATTGTATCCCCTAAGTAGCTCACAGAATTATTAACTGTTCTCTCAATTGCTTTTGATTATTTCCATGTTCCAGGCCATCTTGACTGAAATACTGGGACACATTTTTAACTCTGATTTCATTGTCTCCCACCAGTCCATTAATTATATCACAAATCATTCTAAAGCACAACTTCACTATGTCTTCCTCTTATCTAATACATTTTTTGTAAGGTTCTCAGTGCCTCAGGATATAATAAAAAACTGATTTACATTGGAAGACCCATTAGGCTGCAGCCTATTGGTTTATCTCTGCATGCTCATGTCTTTTCCCTTTACTTTTTCCCTCGCTCTTTCATCACTTCTAAGTCCCTGAAGGGCATATTCTCAACTCTATGGCTTTCTTCACATTGCTGCTGAATGTAAAATACATTTTTTGGATGTGTACAAGACATATAATAGTTATAATAGTTATTTATAATAGTTCATCTGAATCATCTTCCTGACTAGCTAAAGAGAGTCCTTATAAGGCAATTGGATCATTGGAGCATGATACTCATCAGTAGATGAACTCATTGATACATACAGCTGAATGTGTGATTCGGAGATTGGGTCCCACGGAAGTAAGTGCAAAACTAGGTGTCTACCTTGGGAAGCTGTATCTCTCAAGGGCTCTCTTCTCCTGGCCTTTATGAAATGAGACACTTTGCTGTACTTTGTCCTTCTTCTGTGATGTTCCTCCCATGGAGCAAGTTGACCACGGATTGAAAGCTTTGAAACCATGAGCCAAATAAGCTCCTATGTCCTTTAAGTTGTAAATATCATACAGTTCGTCCTACCAACTGGAAAGCTGACAAACACAGTTGTCTGTTCAGAAGAAATTTCCAAGTTATCTTCTCTTGAACTCCAAATCAGGGTAAAACACACCAACTCACTGTCCTCGCTTACTTTATGATTTCCTCTAAATTAACTTATCGCATTGTACTATTTTCCCCTTTTAATTTATATGTACCTTTCCAGAAAAAAAATACATAAAGGTAGGAAATGGTCTGTTTTGCTCATAGATTAAATGCCTACCTTCCAAGGTTTGATGTTATGGGCTGAATTGTGTCCTTCCCTCCTTTCACTAATGTGGAAAATTCATAAATTGAAGCTGTAACTCCTATTACCTCAAAGAATATCTGTATTCAGATACAGTTTAAAAGTAAATAAATAAATAAATAAAAGTAGCCAAGGTCAAATGAGGTCATACATTTGGCTCTTAATTCAGTACGAGCAGTGTCTGTATAAGAAAAGGAACAGAATAAGGCATACTGGTGCATTGAGAAAAGAGTACATGAGGACACAATTAGAAGGTAACCATCCGCAAGCCATGGAAACTGGCTCAGGAGAGGTGAAAAGTGCTGACACTATGATCTTGGACTTTCAGCATCTCAAAATAGAGTAATATATTCCTGTTTTCCAGGCCACATAGTGTTTTATTTTATCATGGCAGCCCCATCAGACTGATACCCTTTGTAAAGGTAGACAGTCAACAAATTTTCTCCAGTGAGTGAAATTAGAAGGCCACATTCAAGGAAAAGTTCAATAGATTTCTAATTAAATTTTGTGCTGATCATTTTATTAACACAAATTTTGCACTTACTATGTGACATCCATTGTGCTATATAATCTGTAATGAGGTTACAAGTTGTCCATAATTATTAATAATTTCCAGATGAGGAAACTGAAGCTCTGGGAATTTAAATAAATTCTTGGAGAATACTAAGTGAGTAGTGAAACAGAATTTCAAACTCAGGTCACTAAATTCAAAACATTATCATAACCTAATGCTTCTTATATAATCTTTTAATCAGAATTACTTTGTTTTGGTATCCCTATACGTGACGCAATATTATACTTTGCTTGAAATGTATGACTAGCATGTTTTTCTATATTCAGTGAAAATTTGAGATTAAATATAATTTTTTGGTATATGACACAGATAAACTATATAAATAATCCTTCAGAAACAAAATTTATTCAGTGTTTGGTTCTCAATTGCTTGAAACTGCAGGGATATAATTATTTGATGAAAGTAGAGAATCAAGTTAAAAATGTAAGTTGAAAAAGCATGTTTTGATACACAGTCTGTAATATGTGGTTGTACTTTTAGATAATAAATGAAGAACAAATTTAAATCTATCACTAGTTGTGTGACAAAGTTCAAAGGCCTTTGCACTCAGAAGCTACTTGCAGGACATTCAAATGTCTTATTCTTTTTTTTTCTCTCTCTCTCTTGTTGAGTTTATTGGTACTTTTTAGGTATACAGTACAGTTACATTCATCATTGGGATCTTGTATCTTGACACGTCTTGGTTCTCATTTTTTCCCCTTGCACATCTCCGAATGGAACCTCAGAGGTGATAGGACTGGAAAGATTTAACACACACAAAACCCAGATACAATGTTAGTACTGTTGAATTTATCACGAAGGAAGAAAATTTTCTTTAATGATCTTATAATTGATTATTTCTTCAGAATTCTAAAGACATGGACCATGAAAAAAACTTTTTAGGAAAGAAAAATTGGAAATAAAATGTTTGTAAACTTTATAAGAAAAGAGTGTGTTCCAAGTTTAAAACTCTGAAGACATGTGAAGTACTTAACCACTAGCCTCCTTCCCTTCTTTTCTTTGTAGTTTTTCGCTGTGTAATTGTTCCATTTATGATCCTTTGGAAAGCAGAAATTCCCTTCATTGGTATTACATATGACAGCTTAAAGAAATAAAAGATGGCTAGTACTTTGGTCAAACCTCAGGAATTCTGTTTCTTGTTACAAATGAATGGAACTTCACATATATCAGGTCAATAAGTTGTCCTTAAGCTTGCGTCTCTGATTAGTTTTATAATTATCTCCTCTATTACTTAACACAAGGCCGATTCCTTAACCATCTGAAGGAAATCTTTGAAGCCATGTCCGCTCACTGTTAAACTATTATAGATGATGAGGGGCACGTGAACACCTGACTGCTCCCAATGCCGTAATATCAGTACACTACAGAGACAGTGCACAAATCTTGGCATCCTGAGTATCTGGCCTGCACCAGTTGTGCTCAGTTTGCTGTCACTTCTGTCCTGAGCTGATGAGTGCTGCAAAGTTCACAGTGGAGTAAATTCTCTTCCTCCTCCTTTCTGAGTAGGTTGGTGACTCATTTCTTCACAGTTTCTGTCACTGGTTTGAGGATCTCTCCAAAATGCTCTTCATATCTCACTGGAGGAGGACTCAGTTTCTTGCAGATAATTTCATGTGCACATATATCCCCAAGTGGTATTTATCCACACTGCCTTTACTGTACTTAAGCCGCAAATACTTTTCTATATTTTCATCATGTTAAACATCTGGCTGGACGTATATTTAATTAAAACCTATACAGTCATATGCGTTACCCTGTTTAGAACCGCGAAGGGTGAACATCATCACCAAGAAGGCAGAATTTAGATAATTTTTATAGTAAGTGTCCTTTATAGGAGACAGATATATAAGTACTCTAGGAATTTAAAAAATTATAACAAAATAACACACATGATTCATCCATTCCAGAGAGAGGCATTTCTAATTTTATATCATTTATCTCCTGTACAATTTCCTATTACACATTTTAAATCTAATATTTTATATACAATTATGTTCTATAATTTTGATCTGATGCATATAAATCTACCTTATTATAAAAATTTTGTGACATATAATCCATAGTTAACCATCTTATAGATATAGTTAAACTTATATAATTTGTAATTCCATTTGGTGTATATTTTAATTGATTACTGTCATAAATTAAAAAGCCAGGGACACAAACGGAGACATTTTATAGATTCTCTGTAACTCCAAAGAGAAGATTTTTAAATCACTGATGTAGATTATGGATTGTTTGATCCCAAGGAGTTTGTCTTATCACTACAGCATCAAGCTGTAGGAAAACAGTATTAGCCATCAGAGCAAATTGAAGGAACAATGAATAACATATAAAAATATCTTTATAACATTGCTTTCTCTCTTGTGGCCCTGTATAGAATGGGTTTGACTAGACATACTATGCTATAACAAATCAGTTGAAAACATTTATTTAGAGTACCATTATGAAGTGACACCTGGGGCAGGAGTAGTTGTTGTCAATAGCATTAACTTACTGTATGGTGAGCAAGCTTGTAGGAGCAGAGCACCTAGATATTAAAATTTGAAAGTCAGCCAAAAATTTGATGCCTGGTCTCTAGAATATTTAGCAGATCTTGATTTGATTTAGGCTGCAAATGGTATTTATGGTCACATACATATGTACCCATGGTCTTCAAATAGCAGCAATCCACAAGAGGTTTCTTGTAAATGGATGAAGGAAGGAACTATTTGGGTCTTATAGCAACTTCTCACTCTGTCCTTGAATGTATGTATTACTCTTTCTTTGCTTTCATACACATACGTCATTTTCTATATTGCCATTTTCACATAGCTGATATGATATCTCCCTACATCTCAATTTTCTTCTCCACATCCTGTGATGTAACACAGCTGTAGCATATCTGGTCCAATTGCAATGACTATTGAGATACATAATGAATGGTAGTTTCATGGTTTACCCTCATTTTCGACTTGATGGGATTTAAGTGTAAAGATAAAGAGATTGTTTTGTTATTTAAAATAAAGTAAATTAACATAAACAAATTATATCCTTGAGAGTTAACTTTTGGGGACCATTAAAATTTGTGACTTAAAAGACTCTTGTTAAAAATGTAGTTTTTCCAGCACAATTTATTAAAGAGGCTATCTTTCCTCCAGTGGGGATGGTCAGCTCCTTTGTCAAAGATGATGTAGCTGAGTACATCTGGAAAAAAAATGTAGTACTCACCAGGTGTGGATGGTGGCACATGCCTGTAGATCTGGTGTTCTAGAGTCCAAGGCAACAGAGTCATGAGCTTGAGGCCACCTGAGGTACTTAATGAGGACAAAGCAGACTGGACTACGTAGCAAGACCTTACCACTAAAATAAATGATAATAATACTTGAGGACATATACTTTGTCAGCATTATGAAAGATGGATTAGAAGCATACATGAGAATATAACATACAGAAAGTACAGTAGTTATAGAAATATATATAAGAATACTTTGTCAGAATAATACAAATACATCAAGGAAAGATCTTCAATATCAGAATAGCTTTGGAATTTATTTTCCCAGATGAGAAGAAAAATATGCTTATTACTAAGAATAATTATTTTTCTTACTATTTATTCTAAAAGAGAAAGTACTGTGTCCTTAGCTCAAAAAAAGAATAAAAGAGGGCCGGGGATTTAGCTCAGCGGTTCGGTGAACTGCCTTGCAAGTGCAAGGACCAGAGTTCAATCCCTGGTTCCAAAAAAAAAAAAAAAAAAGAATACCAAGCTGGTTTTGGCTAAAAGAACTAAATATAGCATTGACTGTATTCATAAAAACATGAGATTTAAGTAAGACCTAAGTGAATAAGATTAGTCATTTTAACCATATTAAATATTACTACATAAAAGGCACTGAGAAGATTCAAAAGCATTCAGGCTTTGAAATTTCTAAAACAGTCTGTATTTATCTCCTGTTTTTGTTTTCCTCATTGAGTTTATTGGTACGTTTTAGGGATACAGTACAGTTACATTCATCTTTGGGATCTTGTACCTTTACATGACAGGTCTTGGTTCTCATTTTTTTTTTTTTTTATATTTCTAAAACAGTCTGTATTTATCTCCTGTTTTTGTTTTCCTCATTGAGTTTATTGGTACGTTTTAGGGATACAGTACAGTTACATTCATCTTTGGGATCTTGTACCTTTACATGACAGGTCTTGGTTCTCATTTTTTCCCCATACCCCTGCCCTCCCTTTATCTCCTTCCCTTTTGAAAATGGCATAACAGTAGCCACACCCAAAAACATCCCCAAAGGGCCTGTTATATAGAACTAAATAATTACACCTTCACTTAATCACATCTGTTACAACTCTTTCACTTATGAGGAACACACTCTAGGACTTTTAGGGATAAACAATTTAATTAACATGACAAAAGTTTATAATTATCCCTCTTGAGGTGATGGCATTGGGGACTACTTTCATTTCTTGTTGAGTGCCCTTATATATGAAGATTTCTTTATCATTTTTTCCTGACTTTTATACTACCATTAAAAGTTTTTAGAAAGAAACTCAATTTTCATCCCTTCCTAAGATTATTTTGTACATACTGAGTAATAAAATACTATAAAGGTGAATAAGGATACATATGCTATCCATGACTGTATATTACGTGATTGACTCTCACACACCAGCATATTCAGCTCACATTCAAATACTGAAAATGCAAATTTATAGATCAATTTAGTTTTGCAGCTCTTGAGTGAACACAAAGGGGAATGCTCAACTCATGATCACCTAGGATTTGCAAGCATCCGTAAGTAAAATGTTGTGATTTGTGCCTAGTCTAGAAATAGAGAATTCTTACATAATTGGAATGTACACAATGGTACATGCTCAACTGAAATGGGACCACATAACATATCGTGCATAATAGCAAAGTACTATTGCACATCAGTTTTACCAACTAGATTTTGTTTGGAGAATAAAATTAATTGCCTTACACGTATTGGGTCCCAAAACGTGAGTTAAGTAACATTGTTTTGATTGCTTCTTAGAAAATGATTAAAACTAGGTAATTATTTTGTCACAAAGGCCAATATACAGACACAGTTAATAAACTGTGAGCACTGAATGTGAACTCCATCCCTGATTGGGAACGTCAGCTATGAAATCCATTAGATTCACTGCTTTTGTTTGAGCAGCTGTTGATCTGCAAATAAATTCAGTGTCAATGTTTATATTAAATATTTAGACACAGTTTGTATTGTTGGAATCTATTTTTTTAAATACGTATCCACAGGCATCCAGTTTTACATGTATTTGTTTTAAAATGGATCCAAAAGGTTACGACAAAGATTGTTTGTTTTTTGTTTGTTTGTTTTCAAATGAAGATTGCATAAGCCACATGAAAGAAAAACAGCATGAAGAGCATCAAGTCTTTGGGTGCATTGTTTGTAAGTTAGACTTGCAAAATGAAATTGAAACATAAACATTATCCAGGACTCAATTAATCACTCTTCCCAAAGGCACCTCCAAGTGCTATCTAGAAATAAATTTTCTCCAAGGAAAAAGAGTACTCACGGTAACTTCCTAAACTATATGCACTAGGGTAGTAAAGTGACTTTTACATGCTTTACGTATTTTTGGTTGTTTGTGTCAGCTGAAAAAAATGTTTTTTTGTCTTGGTGACTTTTTTGCTGTGTGTGATGTGTGCAGTGGTATAACAGAAAATAAATACATTGCCAAGAACTCTGGCTGATCATGTTTTTCCTTTGCTAAATTCCTGCTATTGCAGCAACTATTCTCAATCATTTTCAGAATGATGAATATAGTAATTGTTTAAGGAGTAAAATGTATCAAAATTTCATTAGGATTGTTTACTATGGCATGCATGGCTTTGCAACTTTGACTGTGTATACCTTGTGTTATTGTATAATGCTTTCTCCCCCCGACACTTTTTTTTTTTTTGAGAGTAGGAAGAGTTTATTGAAAGAAAGACAGTTGATGTCTAAGAGAAACAGGAGGGGGACTGTAAAGTGGGTTGCCCTGTATAACGTTTCTGAAGCCTACTTCCACCTCTCATGTAGGAGAAGCAATTTTTACAACGAAGGTTTATACATGGCTTGAAGGTAATGTTAAAGTAGACAAAGCGAGCAGGGATGTCTGTGTACAGGAAGTGTGTGATATGGCCCCCTTCCTTCTTTGGGTAGTCATACCAATATCTAAAGGAGGATTAGCTTGTGTGGATTCCTGTTATTTTCTTTAGCTATTATTGTAGAAAGGATATCATTGCCTCCTGGTAGGAACATACAAAGTAGAAATAAATTATTATTCAAACATGATCAAATCTGAAATCACCTGATTAAAGGGCAAACACACATGAGGATGCATTTTGCATTTTGTCACCTTCTCATATGCCCACTGATAACTGAAAAAGGAACAGCAAGTAAGGAAACTGAATGATTTCTTTGTTTTTCTCTTTCTTGCTTGCTTCCTCCCCCTCTCCCCCTTCCTCCTCCTTTCATTGGAAAGTCACCAAGTCTCTAAAGGTTCTCAATGGAGAAGCCTGTTTAGGAACAACTCTGTTCTCATTCCCAGTTGTTGCTATTACTGTGGGCAAAGGAGATTTGTAGAGGGAGGCACAGAGAATGGAATCCTTTCCTCTAGTCTGCTTGGCCTGTTTTCATATTATTGTTTCCTAGTGTCTGGTCGTTTGTTTTATAAATTGTACAAGTACTTCTTGTTGTATGTATTAGAAGTATCCCAAAAGCAAATGAATGATTTTTCCCATCAAAGCTTTCTTCAAGATATGTTTGAATGATATGACTTGTGTAATAAACATTTAAGCTTGTTTTCAATAACTATAGGTTTCCCTTTTTTCTTTAGAGGGTCCCATAAGTAGTTGTGGAAAGGTTTGATAGAGGTCAAAGTAACAGATTTTAATTTTAATATTTAGTCTCATAACCTAGTACTGCCTTTGGTAACGTACTTCCTTTATTTTGATCTGGAAAAGATTAATCTAATGAATGAAATCAGCAGATAATGATAGCAATGCTTGGAATTTATAATATATCTCATAACTTTGCAGCACATGCTTGAAGTGCATTTTATCATTTGATTTTTATTTTGTTGCAGTGTCAAGTACTGTGACCCACTTGCCTAAGGTAAAAGAGAACTATGTCCTTTTCTTTTTTTTTTAATTTGGCCACAGCCTGGCTTTCAGCTTTTTCTCAAGAAAAGTATCTTAAAAAGATAATGAATTGTTTTAATAGCATAAAGCAGTATATTGAAACATGAATTAATTGATCCTAGGATATTAGGAGGCTGCACATAGTGAAATATGTAGGATGATAAACAGTTAATTTTGTAAAAGGTAGGATGGGAAGTGGTTCTAAGAGACAGCCAGGGAGGGAAAAATCCAGAAGAAAGAAGGTCACCGGAAGAAGTGAGAGAAAGGGAGCAGGTGCTGAGGAGAGAAAGCCAGAGAGAAAGTGAGAGTGACAAAGGGAGAGGGAGGGAAGATGCAGGGACCCAGTGAAGAGAGGGAAAAGAATGAAACTGAAAGAAAAGGAGGAAGTGTGAGGAAGAGGTCTAAGAGTTAGAGACAATTTGAATGATAAAGAAGAGAATGCAGGAAAGGGAGAATAGGGTCAATAAAGACAAGAATGGGACAAGGGGAGAGTGACAGAGAGAGAGAGGGAAAGAGGGAAAGAGAGCGAGAAACAAGTATACAGGGTGGTGTTAAGATTGAAGATTCTGCATTAGTAAAGAAAGCCATTGGGGTCTGTGGAAAGTATGGGTATATAAAGGAAAACTAAGGACTCTTCCCCTTAGAAGTTTAAAATCTACTGGAGAGAAGGAAAAGACAAGAAAGGCACAACAGAAGCAAATATAACAGTACATATACCATGCTATAATTAAGTAGAGGGTGACACAAAACATAAAGTCAAGGCAACCCTGAGGGAAAACTTATAACGACATTGGATATCTGGAATAAGTACAAAAGACTTAACAAATTCTAGATTAAAAAATAAGCAACATGTGCCAAGAAGACATACTTGGAGGAAGATCCATGGGTGCCCAATGAAATATAGCCCGTTTAGGGAAATATGTTAAGATGGGGAGAGAAAAGAGTAAGATCTTTTAAAGCCCTGTGGGGGAAAAAAAAAAGAAATATGATGAACAGACGCTCATCGTCCTGTCGTTAGGGAATACAAATCAAATGCACGTAGAGATACCAGCTGTAGCCACCAGATGACTATAGGTGAAAACAAAATAGAAAATAAATGTTGAGAAGATGTTGTAATATTAGAATATTTGTACCTTGTTTGTGAAATTATAGAACGTCTCCGGTGCTGTGGACAACAACATGAGTTTTCCTCAAAAAGAGGCACCTAACAACATGAAATGATAGGGCAATTGTACCTCTAAGTGTATATAAACAAAACATTGAAAACAGGTATTCCTGGGTCGAAAATATCCATAGCAGGAAGCAGAGTGGTGTCCTTTGGAGGCTCGTCGTAAGGGAGAACTAATGAACTTCAGTTCATCGGTGTTTTCATTACGTCTCAAAGAGATTACTATCACAGAAACAGGTAGGAGTGGTTATTGCACAAGACTCTCCATGTAGCAAATGTAACTATCATTTTCCTTGAAAAGGCTTAATTTCATGTTATACAATTGCACTTCAACAAAAAGGAAACGTAACATTAATATTTTAGACTTAAAGTTAGCTAGAAGGGGGTGGAAAAGAAAAATAGTGGAGGTGAGGAGCGAGGGAGGCAGGAGAGAGACAGGAGAGGAGAGAGAGAGTGCCACAAATATATTTCTGAAAGAAAGACTGACAAAACTGTAGAAAATAGATTAAAGGCAAAGGTACAAATGTGAACATTTAGCAGCAATAAGGATTAAAACTAAAGCAACATTTCTGGACAGAAGGGGGATTTCAGCAGCTGTTCAAAGTAGAACCAGCAGCACTGAATGACAGGTAAAGAAGAGGGAGAGTAGAGAAAGAAAGGGTTTAGCCTCATGTGTACCTGTATAGCAGGTACAGAGCCTTGGAAGAAAGACAGTGTCTTCTGTGACTCAAGTCTAGACTTCCTGGAGACAGTTCTGCAAAAATGCCTGAGCTTGAAGTGTGCATTTGTTGCTCATCAGCATGTGGCTGTTTCAATCTTGCAATCAAAAGGACTTTCTCTTTAACAGGATCCCATGATGTGCAATTCAAGTGCACATTTTCTGAGTAGCCGTCAGTTCTTATAATTATTTTTAGACTGAAAAGTTGGAGAGAAAATTTAAGAACAAAACTCAGAAAAATGTCCTCAGGGAGATTGCACTGTATAAAGTATCTCTGCTGAGAGCCTGGTTTCTCGGCGTTAGGATGCAGCAGAGCCAATTATCCAAAGATTTATGAGCAAAGTGGCCTGACTGATAAAGAGAGGACACAACTCAATAACGTTTTACTTTTTATACCCAAGTGTTCAAGTATACATGTGGGTCTATCTCTCCCTGAATGACACATTGATTCTAAGTCTAGGCAGGACCTGTTAATTGAATAAACCTGGACTCTGTTCTACCCTTGACACCCGGAGTTAGGATGGCTGAGAATTTTTCCTTGACATCTGAGGTATAGATCACATGGGTGATACAATCAGCTCACTGTAAGAAACTGACTTGATAACACGAGATCTTTCCATGTTTCCTCTTGGCCAAATTCTGTCCAAATGATGAGGATTAGTTTAACCCTATACAAGTTAGGAAATGAGCTCTTTGTGCAGAAATAGCAAGATAAATATTAAAAACAATGCTAGGAGAGTGAGGGTGAGGAAAGAAATGGATTTCCCTTTTCTGATCATGGGCTCTGGAAAATGCTAGTTGCTTTCAGCAGATTCAGTACAAAACCATAAATAAAGATGTATGCAGTTGTGTGAGTCTGTGAGTATGTGTGTCTCTTATTCTGAATAGCTCATGAACATTGTAGTTATTTTAAATTGAAAATAAAAGCTGAAAGGGATGTTTTTGCAAATACACTGCCTCAAAAATATTGTGTCGACAGTGGATAAACCAAAGGAAATTTTTTTTTCATAAAAAAAAGAGATTAAGAAAGATAATCTTGGGTAAACACTTTCCTGATTCTTATTTTCTTCTTCATTTGAGTAATGAGTGGGATGAGTAAGTAATTCTAGATATAAGTCATTGTCCAATGTATTTTTGATTGGGAATTACTGAAGGAGAGGACTAAAATGTTAATTATTGGGCTCCATGCAAATGTACTATGTTGCAATATTATTTGATCCTGATACTATTAGGGTGAAAAATATTTTAAAAGTCAAAATATTAGGTTATTTTCTGCTTGAGGAATCTATTTTTTAGTAATTTTATTTCACTTCCTATGTCAAGGTTACCCTTATCAGTCATGACGAATCACATCCAGAGAATGTTTTTGGACAAGACTAATCACACACATTATTATGTTGATTTCCTTTCCAGACAGAACACATTCTCAGTGGTTTTTCTTTACTTACAGTATAAAGAACAGAGAAGGTCTACAAGAATACAGTAATTGGATTAAAACCATAAAACCATTGAAATATTAGTTGCTAGATTTATTTAAACTCTGGTACTTAAGCATCTACGAGTGCCTGTCATTGATGTAAATGATTCAAAGATAGTAGAGCTTTGCTACCATCTTGAAGAACACCAAGGTTAGTTGCATTGAGGTTCAATAAGTATGATTAGCAAAAGTACTAATTCATGCAACAGAAACAGAGAAAGAGTACTTTTGGGGAATGACCCATCCCTAAAAGAAAGTTAGTAGTGTTAATAACAGACTTTAGAGATATGAAAGATGTGTAAATGAAAGCATAGAGGATATTGGTTGAATCAGAGTATGTCAGATGTAATATATTTGCAGAGTTCTGCATATTGTATTAAATAATATATACTAGAACTTACATATGTGAATAAATGTCTGTGTGAGTTTTGTAAGAAGAATAAAATAAGCTAGTATTTAGCATCAAGCAAGTAATTAATTATCTCTACGTAAGTCATTCTTGACTCAGCTAGAGCAGCTAGCTGTGTGTGAGACAGATAAATAGTACATCCATTGTCAAAGTTTTGGTGTCTTCCCATAACTCATTTGTATAGGATGGTAGAAAAGAATAAGTGAAAAAATTATTGTTAGTGTTAATTGAGGGCCGCTCTGCCAGGCGATACTCTGAATGTTATGCACATATCATCTAACTTCATCCTCAGAACCGTACTGTGAGCCAAGCACCATAAATGCAATTATATAATTACTTTATATATTGTTGTATAAACTGGGTCTAAAGAGACTGAGTGCTTTGACAAAGGGTGAGGTGTTCACCCCAGGACAGCTGGCCAAAATTCACCAATGAGTTCAGCCTGTAAAAAGACAGTGTGGCCATGAGACAATGAAGCACCCTGATTGATAAGCCAGCTTTTCAGATTTATTCATATTGAGATCACTCATATGGACTGATCCATTGCTATAAGTCAGAAAAAAAAGAGATAAAGAAAATATTTTTCCGTAACGCATGTTTCATGGTGTTCATGTGTGCATGTGTATAAGAACAATATACATGATATTTACCCTTTTAATTGCTCAAGTTCACAATATTGTTAACTCTAAGCATAATGCTTTATAGCAAACCCCTAGAACTTATTCGCCTTTCATGACTGAACCTTCCTACCATCTGATTATTAACTCCCTATTATTAACTCCACCACCACCATGGCCACCATCATTTCACTCTCTTCTAAGAATCTGAATCTTTGATAATTTACATAAGCAAAGATATATACATTTTTCTTCCTCTGGCTTATTTCCTTTAGCAACATGATATCAAGTCTCATTTATATGGGTGCATGTGATCAAGTTTCCTTCTTTATAAAGAACTAAATAATATTTCCTTGTCTTTATATACATTTTCTTTATCCATTCATCTATCAATTGAGATTTATGTTGTTTCTATATCTTACTTATTATGAATAGTGCAATAATGCTATAATGAATATGTGAGTGCAGATATCCCTTAACAATTATGATTTTGATACATTTGCATGTATATCCAAACATGGGATTGCTGGATCAAGTGGTAGCTCTATTTTCAATTTTTAATAGAATCTCCACCATCTTCTATAGAAGCTGCACCATTTTACATTGTCACCAACATTGTACAACTGTTCTAACTCTGCTAAAAAATGGCCAACATTTGTCAAGTTTCTTTTCCTAAATAATACCTGTCCTAAAAAGTGTAAAGTTATTTAATTGTCTTTTTAAATTTCATTTCCTTAATCGTTAAAAATATGATGAGTTTTCTCACCTCGGGTCCTTGCACTTGCAAGGCAGGCCACTGAACGGCTGAGCTAAATCCCTGGCCCTCTCACAGCTATGTTGACCATTTGTATGTATTCATTGGGAATAACTGATTGACTATTATTCATCATAATTAACACATTTCAAAAGTCCTGTAAAGATATAAAGAACTTTAATTAGATGCATCATTTTATAATAGAAACAACAGAAAATAAATAATTTGTTCAAAGTCAGTGAGAAATTGGTGACAATTTCCATTCAAATCTATGTTTTCTGAATTTCATACAATGATATTTCTGGCACAGTATTGTTGGGAGCCACTCTATATAACTTTAGAGAAAAGTCATTTCACAATTAAACTGTGATTAGGGCTGTCTGAGACCTCAGTAGCCCTGTGATGCTGTGATGCACAAAAATAAGATTACATTAGCTGAAGACATCCTGGGTCTGTGAGAACTGAGCACAAACATTTCACCTAGGGACACCAAATTCCTTTTCATCTTAACTCATCCCACCTACTGTTGTATGAACTTTTGCTCATCTGACCATCCTAATCAAGTTAAGAACCTCATCAATATAAGATCCTCATCAGCATAAGTCCTCCACGGTCATAGGATTACTGCCACCCTCTGAGTCATGTGACACTTCCTCCGATTATGAGATCCTTACTTTTTTAGGATTAACACCACCCTCTGAGTCATTTTATACTCTCTATGAACCCAATAAACAGTAGCAACCTTAGGTGCCTTTGATTTTGCTGCCCAGAACAACACTACTTAGGCCCAAATCCCAGGTTTCTCCTCTAAGCCTCATTTCCTGTCTTTATTCTTTAATTTGCCTTGTGCTGTCATGGCTCACAGGAGACCATGACCCACTGCAGGAGTTCTGAAAATGTCCCCTTTCCAGTTCCCTATACAGTATGAATTGTTCTAGTTTTTATTTTATGTTTATTTTCTAATTTATATTCAGACAATTTCTATTAAGTAATGCTCAACATTCAATTCACATGTCAACATATTATATTGGATGGGACCAACCTTAATTTTCAACTACAACAGCTAGAGTTGCCATCATGCATTCTTTAGGGAAAGTCAAGTTCTTTCCTGATTGATTAGGTTTGACTGAATTTTTGATTCATGTATTTGCCTCCAATTTTTTTATCTAATGTAAGTAACTTTTCCTTTTCCTTTACATGTATTCCTTTTTTAATCACTGCCTGAACTCTCAAGAGAGAAAATCTATTTATTCATTCAAATGTATTTGAAATCTATTTTATTTTTGAAGTTTTCCTGATGGCATACAAGACAAAATATTAGAAAACAAAATACTAAATATTCTTGTTTCAAATGTTGTGAGACCACCTCACCCTGGAAAATCATCTATGATCATCTAATGATGTTGACTCAGAATTTTCAGCATACTGATTTGCTTCACTTATCCATTTTTGTTCTAGTTTTTTCCATTTCTACTGAGCACTAAGTCACTGAATACTATTATTTCTCATATAAACAGTATTTTGTCACAATTTTTATTTTTATCTTACTATTCTACAGAGTTGTATTTTCCGTAATAAATTGTTCTATTAGTGTGGTTTCCTAAAACAGAAGAACCCTAATGTAAAAACAGTTTTTCTCTATCCATGATATACCAATACAATTTTGGCTAAAGCAATTCTTCTGAAAAAAACCCACATATTTTCAATAAAGTTTATTTCCTTCATTTTAATGTAACATCTCAATTTCTATAAATCCCATATCATATCATATTCACTTCTATTCATTTTCAACCACAGTGAGCTTTGGAAAAGATAGAGGAGAAAAAGCTAGAATACAGAACTGCCACTCAAAAACAGCAAGGAATAAAAACATTCTTCTCTCTATGCTAAAATGAAGGAGAGAAGAAATCATTTTCCAAATACTTTGATGTTTGTCCATTAGGTATATGTCAGGTGGCATGACCTGAGGAAAAAGAAGTACATTTAACCTCGTGTTGATTCTTATTTTTAAAGCCTCTTTTTTTCTAAATCATCAAATAAGGAAATTCTTAGAAGACTCTTGAGCAATTGCCTACTTGGTCAGAGTTTAATTGATAAAAGACAATGCTAGATGGAAAAATAATCCTTGAGACTGGAGATATCCAAATATGAGTATAAATTTGCCTTGGTTTTGAAAAAACATACATAATAAGATTGTGCAATGTGTATCTATTCATGTACCCATCAGCAGTTTTATTAAATGATTTGTATCTCATAAGTGCAAGAGGCTTCACCTACCTTATTATTTTTGAAAGTGAAGGCTGAAATATCATGATTATGATGAAATAATTTTAAGATTATTTTCTACAGTTAGCCAGGAGGTAAAAATGGATCCAGAACACCAAACACAAATAGGGCAAGATCAGGAGAGTGTGTCAAATTTTAAAACCAAGATTTTATGAAATGTAAAATTCTAAGGGTGAGAGTGGGAATCTAAGTGCCTTCTTGGCTTATGATATGATATGAAATTTGGAGTTCAATAGGCTGAGAGAAAAATATGTTTTATATAAGTTTGCCTTTTGATACATGTATGTGTTCATTATACAAAATCCAGTACTCTACTGAATGTTGATAGTGACACACACAAATTATTTAAAATTTATGTCTTATGCAGAAAAGTTTAGTTTATTTAATAACAATGTCTGTGTCGCTTATTTCAAGAAAAAGTGCCTTCCATATTTTATAATAAAATAATTGTTCTCCAGATCCACAATAGATCAACATTTTTCTTACCTGTTGTGTTTCCCTATGTAAAGTATAATTTTTGTATTATTACAATCGCTTATATCCATTTAATATTTTAAATAACACACAAAGAAAAAGCAACAGAGAGTACAAAATAAAGTAACTAAGAAATTACTAATATTTAGATATGATGACATATCATAACTCAGTTATTAAACAGAAACATTTTGTCTCTATATAAAAGCAGAAAGATTAATGACAAGATGGATTGATAAATGGATAGACGAAGGGCTGGATGGAACGGAGAGATGGAGAGATAAATTATGGCTGAATAATCAGAGGGATAGAAGAAAGAAGAGAAAAAGGATGAATGCAAAAATGATTAAAAGCTTCTAGAAAACGAGTAGTCATCAGTTAAATAATGTCTTTTATTTACTTGGATTTAGGATTTAAATAAAAAAGTCTTAAGAAAAGTTGTAAGAATTGCTAGATTTAATTTTTTCATGTCAAGGGACAAAATTTATTGAAATATCCCTAGGAAATTAAGAAAAACATATTAAAATCATTAAGAGGTTAGAATTATTAGTTTCCCAACAAGCTTAAAGCACTATGGATTGACTCCTTTTTATGCAAATTAGACTATTAGCACTCTGAAACTTTTAATCCAATCCCATTTTTTATTGCTAATTATATTAGTGCTACTTTGTTAAGGATTACACAGAGTAAAATCTGCTCTGAATCAATAATTTCCTGCTGTTGAGGCTTAGTTTTACAAATGAATTAAATGAATATCATTTTTTATGGATCATTTTTAATGACACAAAGAAGAGTATACATAAGTATAGGGAAATAAATATTAATGTGAATCAAACCTGTACATCATAAAAATCTGATGATACATTGATACATACTGTTTCAGAATTACAGAGGAATTATAAAATAATGACCTTTAACTTGGTGGCCATTATGAGAGATTCTGCCTTGGAAGGAAAATTGAACCGTGGGTAGTCACGACTACGGGTAGATTTGGCATCTAGGGGTTACAGGTTGGGTTGCTTGTAAGCATCCTTAAATATGCTGGAAAGCATTCTACAACAAGGAGGTTTTTTTACTCCAAATGTCAAAGTTGAACAGTTACTTTTATCCTGTCCCTCACTCAGAATACAGTATTCTATAATATTCTCTATCTTCAGTATTTTTTAGTCTATTGAGCACCTCTCTCTTCTTGAAGGTAAAAAAAAATTACCTCTTGTAATAGCTAAAATATGAACTGTTCTCCCAAAATCTCATATATGGTGGGTGTTAACTCCATTAATGGGCTCATGATTCAGTATAGTAATTGGCTGTTAGGAGGCAGGGACCTAGTCTGAGGCATGACTTTAAAGGGTACAGCTTTTTATTGGCTCCTTCCAAACCTCTCTGCTTCCTGGCTGCTAAGAGATGAAATTTTTTCTGTTCTGTGCCCCTCTACCATAGTATTTCTGCCTTGGAGACAACAGACCACGGACTGAAACCTCTGAAACAATGAGCAAAGTAACTTTACTCCTTTAAGTTGTGTGTGTCTGAGCAACACTTAGGTAACTAATACATCTCCTATGACAATTCCTCAAATGACTGGCTATCTGAGCATCTTGACTATCCTTACCATGTTGTTCTGGGCTTTCTAAATCTTGAAGAAATCTGATTCCATATCCAGAAAAAAAAGAGCACATTTTGTATGAAGAAAACAGGGCTTTTTGTTCTAGTTTCTAATTCATTTCTGGAAAACTGGCTTGCCAGTTTAAAAAAATGTCAGTTTGTCATGCATCATTGTCATGTGTTATCTATGGGCACACTTTGTTGGTGACTTAGAACACCATGAAACTCATATATACTCCAAAAATTCAGCTCAGGATTGCTCAGAGTAAGACAATCTGAAGTTGTGCTTATTACTCTATCTCATCTATTTTATGAAATTTGATTAAGAATTATGGTGAATGTTTGAATTAAAAGAAAAAACTATGAAAGATACACTGCGTCTAATGCTCCTCAAATAATCTCTCTCTCATTTTGAACCCACATATCCCAGGATTATTACCTCTTTCTGTAGCAAGTTTGAAGTCCTCTTTCATGAATACCTTTAGCTCTGCTCTTGTGGCTGCCTAGATTGAAAACATTTACCTTTTATAGACATTGATTTGAGGAAAGAGCTGCAAGTCGCAGGGTGCCATATGTGGTAAAATGAACGAAAACACACCATCTAAACATCTTAACACTTCTACTTGATAGAATTTGTAGTAAACATTTGATCAATGAATGATCAATGATAAACTAGCACAGAGAATATTTAAATTATAAAATTTAGTGCAGTTAATGATATTGTCATTAATTCCCCACAAAGTCCCCCAAACACTCCCCTTCCCTTCAAACACACTTACTCCATTGTTCTTTGTAATGTGTCTTTTACCATAATGATTAAAAAAAAGAAAACAAAATGAAAAAAGACCATGTTCATCTGTCACCATATATTTTTTAAAATTTCATTTTAATATAATACAAGTAGATATTAATAAAGAAAATATAAAAGCTTCTATAAAAATACTTTCATAACAAAAATGATTAGAGAATAACAAGGTGAATACACCATATATCATTATCTAAGAAGAATATATTTTCATTTACTGATTCCTCAGCTCATTTCCTAACAATATTACACCTTTTTTTATAAAACATTTGAAGTATTCACAAGGTATCTCACATTCTGTACACTTTTGAAAAATTTCTTCCTATTTCACAATACTTATTATTCCTTTGGTCCTTATTTTCACTTTCAGTTTTTTTATACCAGAGAAACAATGTGATATTTACTGGTGTGTTTCATTTATTTCACTTAAGAGTATGTTCTCAATGTGTATCCATTTACCTAGAAATGTTTCAAGTTTATCCTTCTTTATGGCTGAATAATACTACATTATATATTTTAAATAACCCACATATTTTTCATCCATTCATCACTTGGTGGGCATTTGGATCATTTTCAAGATTAAGCTATTACAAGCTGTGCCACTATAAACATGTGTGTGCATATATCACTGTGGTATAATGCTTTTAATTCTTTTGCGAAGATACTCAGAAAGGAAATAGCTGGGTCAAATGGATCCTCTAATCTTAGTTTTTGAGAAATCTCCACACTTATTTCCACAGTGGTTGGACCAGTCTACCCTCCCACCAACAGGGGAGAGGAGTTCCTTTCTCCCTACACACTTTGTTTTTACTTTAAAATTTCCAGTTTTTATTTCTGAAAAATTAAAAATTAACTAGGGAGCTCTTTTTTCCTCTCTAAATTACTCCTTTTATACTCAACAAACATCTAGATTTATTTATGCAAATGACTCTTTCCTCTGTTCCACAAAGCACTAAAATAGAAGAAATTGCATTCGTGAGTTCAATACTGGGTACGAAATTTTAAAAATTTTAAAAAAGAAAGAAAAGAAAACATTGCATTCTACAATGATTTAGTCACTAACTTTTTATATTATTCAGATTTCCAATTGCTGGGGCAGATATCTGAAACCTGTAAGAGCCGAGTTTATTTTTTCCCACAACTTCAGAGGTTTAACTCCATAATAGGCTGAATCTGCACAAAAATAGCATGATGAAAGGATACATCAGGAAAAATCTAATAATCCAAAGATAGCTAGGAAGCAGATAAACCAAGAGGGGAGAGAGAGACAGCCAAAGAGGCAGTGATAGACTTCAGAGACTGCTAACAGTGTTCCATGGCCTCCAACATGGCCCCACCTGTTACAGTACATTAGCTATCAATCAATTCATAAGTGGATTAAGCCTCTGTTAGGAATAACAACACCCCCATAATCTGATCATTTTACAAAATCCACCCCTTTGAACACATGGAATTTTTTTTTTTTCTTTTGAGACAGGGTCTTACTATGTAGTTGAGAATGACCTGGAATTCACTATGTAGCCCAGACTGGTCTCGAACTCGCGACAATCCTCCTGCCTCTGCCTCCCGAGTGCTGGGATTACAGGCATGTGTAACCACGCCTGACTAACACATGGAATTTCCAGAGGAAATTTTATATATGAATCATAACTTTCTGCCCCAATCCCCAAAGAAATAACAGGAAATCATTATGCAAAATGCATTTTGTCCATCTCCAAATATTGCCAAAATCTTAACAGGGGATTTCTCACAAGTCCAACTCCAGAATCCCCTTTGAGACAAAAAAAAACCAAAAAGCAAAGCTCTCAGCTATGAGGTTCTGTAAAAACTAAAGGCAAATATTTCCAACATGTAATGGCACAGATTAAACTATCCTACTCTAAAATGGAAGAAGAAAGCAATAAAATATTAGAAACAAATTAATAATGAAACTACGCATTGCAAACATTAAATCTTATAATTCTATGTCCATTAACCAGGGCATGTGAATATGAGATATGAGTGCCAATGTGCTGCAGTAACCTCACCCCATGTTCTCAAGTTGTCACCTACATGGCTTCTCTCTTTTGCTGGCTCTGCTCACTGACACTGGCTTTCCTCAGTCAACATTTCATTTCCTGTTCTTTCTATCATCCTGGCGTATCTATTTTAGCTTCAGCTTCACTTTCATAGCTGTACACACATAATCCTCTGAGGGGCTTCTTGCAGGGACCACAACTTGCACCTTGCCCTCCTCTGACGTGTAGGTGGAAGCTTATGCACCGGTACATTCCAAAGGCTCAGAGAGAAAACAACAACAAAAAGTACAATGAAAAAATAGGCACAACTTGGCAGCAAGATCTGCTGACAACTCAAACACTAGGCAGCCCTTTGTGAGCCAGGACTACTGTGCCTGAATCCATGAACTCATGGATATAATTCCTTAGGTGGCACTAGAAAACAAGACACTCTGAGTTATTTTCTTAGAAAAAAAAAAATCTTGAGAAGAAGTTTACCATTTTTTACTCAAGTTTGTGATGGGTGGCATCTGGATTCTTGAGATGCTCTCAATTCACCTTATTGTCGTGGTGCAAAGTATTTAGCTTCTTAATTAACAGCACTAAGGTTTGCAGCAACCATGCTTTCCTTCTCCCCAGTTTGTCACCTTTCTTTCCTGCCAAACTTCAAATTTTTACATTTTTTTGGTTCTGTTTTTCCTCCTGATTATCACAAATGACCTGGGTAAAAAACACCCAGTGGTGCTTATGCTGCACTCTGAATGTTGAGCTGCTTTGAAATTCCCTCCATAATATCAATTAATCTGTTGCTTTTGAATTTAGCCTCAGTCTCAGTATATAAACAAAATGAAGTCAAGTCATTTGTTAAAATGTAACACAAATGGTCTCTACTCAAATCTTCAATAAAGTCTCCATTCCCATCTAAAACTGCATGAGACTGGCTTTTATTGAACATATACCTGTTTGTATTCTGTCCTTTTGAGCTCTGACCAGAATTCCCCCAACAAGCACAACTTACAATATTCTGAGACTTCTCTATCCAGCATCGCCAAAGTTTTCTAAACACCTCCTAAAGACCAGTTCCAAAAGTTTCTTAACCACATGGCCTGATACAGTTCAAATACAGTCACAGCAATGATCCCACTTCTCTAGTACAAATTTTCTGTTAGTCAGCGTTCCCATTACTGTCCATGGAAAGGAGGAGAGGGTCTTTCTCACTCACAGTTCCAGAGATTTCACCCCATCCCTGGTTGGCTCGAAGACAAAAACAGCTAAAGGGAAAGGCCTCGTGGAGGAAACCTGCTCAACTCATGGCAGCTGGGAAACAGAGAGGGGGAAAGAACCAGAGTGAGAGATAGACTCTCAAAGATACTCCCCTTAATATGCATCTCCTCCAACTGAGCCTCACACATTACCACCACATTCAGGAAAGAACTCACCAATGTATGAATTCACTGATGAATATAATATGTCACTATCTAACCACCTTCCCTAAGCTCGAAATTTCAACACATGAGATCTTTGGGGAACGTTTTAGATCAAAACTATAGCATATATATTATAATATATAATTACAATTATATAATATATATATATAATGTATACTATATATATTGTACTGAAGGAACAAGTAATACAATTGCTATATTACTGCAGGAAGAATATAGTGGAGGACAAAGCCTTATGAAGGAGGGACTGGATAGTTTAAAGATAATGCACTTAAACATAATGTATACTATATATTGTACTGAAGGAACAAGTAATACAATTGCTATATTACTGCAGGAAGAATATAGTGGAGGACAAAGCCTTATGAAGGAGGGACTGGATAGTTTAAAGATAATGCACTTAAACTTATACTCGAAGGCACAAAGAAATGTAATCAAACTAGTGAACCAAGTAGAAATGATCATTTGGGTTAATATAGAAAGTCAAGAAGAGGACAATTCTGAAGACTAATTTACATTTTTAAGTAATTTTTAAATATGTTCCTCATAAATATCTGGACAAATATACTTGACATCTGTTCTCTTAATTGTGCCTATGATAACTACATAATAGCTTTATAATCAAGAAAACTTTTATTTTAAAAACTGGGACCCTCCTGGCCAACTCTAGTGACAAGAATATCTTCCCTCTGTATAAAATAGTATCTCCTTATCCAGGAGCTGTAGGCTCCAAGAACTTGAATGGTCTGAGACCATGGATAGTGTGGAATCTTACAGTTTTCTCTCAGTACCTGTAGAATGTTAGTTCCAGGATTCTAAAAGAGACCAGTTGTTACAGGTACTCCAGTTCTTTACATAAAATAGCATTGCATTTGCAAATAATCTGTATATTCATGATATGTCATATTATCTGTAAATTAATTATAACTAATACAATTTAAATGAGATGTGATTGCTATACTGCATTGTTAAGAGATTAAGGGCAAGGAAATAAAATTTAGACATGTTTATTATAGATGCAATTTTAAAAAAATATTTCCCCCCTAAATTTGGTTGAATCAACTATTGCTTGAATCTAAGGATTCTTACCATGTGGGTATGGAGGACTGATACTATACAATCATGTTTCATTTAACAACAGCAACATATATCGAGAAATGTGTACTTAAGTGAAATAATCTAAATAATTGTATGGTACTGTTATATATGCGGTCCTTCACCAACCTCAGTGTCATTATGCAGCATATGAATTCTGTCTTTTTTTATTCTTCTAAATACGTTATATTGGCCAGATTTCCCCTCACTGGGAAAAATACCTAAGACATACAATTGGAGGGAGGTGAGGTTGCTTTTGTCTCACAGTTTCAGTGGATTCGTTACACGGTCAGTCAGCTGGCTTTAAGGCAGAAAATGGCACAGCAGCGGGTTTGGCAGAGGAAAGCTGTTCTACCAGTCTCAGCCCGGAAGCAGAGAAAGAAGAGCCAAAGACAAGAATATACTTCTTTAGGTCATACTTCCAGTGGTCCCTTCAAGCAGTCCCCTTCCCCATAGTACATTCAACTACTGAGTTCATCTATGGATGCATCCATTTGCAGGCATGGTTCTCTCACGATCTAATCACATTCTACACATGTAAAACTTTTAGGGTCATTTTAGATCTAAACCACAATGTAATATAGCAATTTAATTTATTTTCTGTATTCATTAAATACTTGTTGCCTACTATGGCTATAACTTTTATTGCTTCAAGTATGATAACCAAGCTGGCAGAGATTTCACTTTCCTTTTCCACATATCCCATATTAGGGATATAAGATTCTTTCTTCCCATGGGTCTTAGCCACTTCACTATATATTTTCTCTTTCTTTATTGAGAATTTTCACAAAGTGAGCCCTTTAGTACTTGTCATTGGCATTTTTGTAGTGTTAGTCTATCTTTTCTTGGGCTTTGGGGCTATAATTAAGTAAACTAAGGGTTACTTGAACATAAATTTAAAATACTGTGACAGAAAAAATAAATAAATAAAATACCATGACAGTCTGATAATGGAGAGTGTTACTAAGTAACTAAGTGGTGGTTAGTATGTACAGCTTATACAATGGGTGGTCAAAGGGATAATTCACATCTCAGGAGAGACAGCATGAGATTTCATTACACTACTCAAAATGAAGTGGATTTTTAAATGCTTATGAATTATTTAGGAACAAAGTTTTCCACTCAATATTTTTGGGCCAAAATGGGCTGTAGTTAATTAAAACTGTTGTAAATGGAACCATGGATTAGGGGAAACTACTGTATGGAAAACCGTAATAGAACAAGACTAAATCTCAGTGGCTAATTCTTCTTTCCCATTTTCATGGTTACTTAAAATACCCCCAAAATGGAACAAATGGCATTAATCACTGCAGGCAGAAAATCCCTATTTCTTCCATTTAATTGTGACTGCTCCATAGTACCCAGGATTGATAATAATTGAATCATTTTATTGGATTGCTTAGGCTGTAAATAAATATGTGGCCAATTACACTTTGTTAGAAAATAAACCTTCGAGATTTGCAGAACAAATCAAATCCTAACAAAGAGACTAATATACTCACAGTGATCAAAATTCAAAATACATAAGCCAATTAGTCTGTTTTCTTGATTTTTAACTCTTGGATTTCAGCCCCATCAGCACCTACCTACTATGGCAAGGGGAGGATTGTATTAGACAAATTATTAATTCAGTAATGATGAAAACCTAAGTGGATATCCTTTGCTATTGGGTATAATATTTTTCCATAAAAGTTATCCTTTTGGCAAAATGTTAGAAATATTTTGCTATTTAAATTAATGTTTGGAAATTTTAATTCCATTTGTAGCAAAACTTTTTTTTTTTTTTTTTTTTTTTTTTTTTTTTTTTTTTTTTTGGTGTGAAACCTG
>NW_022900944.1:28688804-28704734 GCF_012274545.1 Fukomys damarensis
TTTTTTTTTTTTTTTTTTTTTTGCTACTGGGGATGAAACTCGGGTCCTTGCCCTTGCAAGGCAGGCCACTGAACCACTGAATTAAATCCCCGGCCCTGTAGCAAAACTTTGACATTAAAAAGTTAAGTAAAAATATTAACTTCTATAGGATGGACTTCAATAGATACTTAGAATGAAACATAAAATTCTTTATGGATTTTTTTAGAACACAAATATATTTGATACATTCAGGCCACTAATAATATCTTGTAATTGTTGGAGAATAAAGTATAAAAAAAGAAAATTCAGGGAGATGGGTGGAAAAGGAGTACTATGTACCCTATTATGGAGGGCTTGTCTCAGTTGAGGAGCTGGCATTCTTTGCTTTAGTCAAAAGTTTTCCTCAGAATAATTTGAATAACAGGCTACTGGATTTGTTGCATTTACTATAAACTAAAAATGGTGGCCATGTCCTAGTGAATGAGACTGGGAAAGGAGAATACTAAGGGAGGTATTTCCATACATTATGTATGATGGCTTGAACTGGCTGGAGAGTGAACAAAAGGTGTATTTAAGAGAATAGAGTTATTTAGTGACTGGTTAAAGGGTAGTGTTAAAGATAGAAAGTATTATGAGAAATATTCTTCTAAGAGAAAAAATTTAAAATCAATGCATTCCCTGCATTTATATTCCCTCCTTATTATTTCAGAAAACATTCAGTTATTGCTTACAATGCCTGTCTTCCCTTTACACCCACAGACAGCACCTGGGTGGTTATTTATAAGTTTCCACATCTGGAGAACTAATTTGTTTGTGGCCTGTTCCAGTTCCACCGAGTAGTTAGCTGTCACTCAGCCGCAAAAAGTTCATTCAACCCTGATAATTAAATTAAACATCTACCGACATCAGAAAGACAGCAGAAACTTTGTAACAATACCAGAAAGTTTTCCAGGCCCTTCAAGAAGGCAGAATTGCATTATAATGGGGAGAGATGACATGCTCTGTGGTGGAGTGATGCTCTAGTTAATATTCCACTCATTTTAAACAACTGCAGTGTAGTCTAGCAAAATATGATCTCAGAAGTGGAGTAACACATTGGTGGCTTAATATAATAGAACTGACATTACTATGGAATTCAATATTACATGGGCATGACCTTATGGAAAGAGATTTAATTACTTGAAATATCATAAGAATGGCATGCTAACAATATTATTGCAAGGGTCTTTAGGAAGAGGAGCTTCAGTGTTATGGAAGTTGATTCCCATACATTTATGTATTATTTTATTTCTGCAGTGATTCTCTTAGTTAAAGGCATAAACATTTTTACAGGTTATCACTTAGAATCACTTTTTGTATTAAAGATTTTAAAAACATTTTCTTTCTTTTTGACAGAAGGTATGTACATCAAAAAGAATAATGAGTTCTGGGTGTGGTAGCAGATTCCTGTAATCCCAGATCTCTTGGAGGCTGAGCCAGGAGGATTGCAAGTGAGCACAGCCTTAATAACTTGACCACTTAGCAAGAATTTGTCTCATAAAATGAAAATAGAAAGAAAGAAAGAAAAAAAGAGAAAAATAGGCTGTTTCCTCAAAGCACTAAAATTAGAGAAATTGCCCTCATTCTACACTGATTCATTCAATAACTTGTTTCTTGTATTACTCAGTTTTCATTTGAAAAGAAATCTCCAGTATACCAAAAAATACATATACATAAATAATGAGAAGAAATATAAAACTCTCTCCCTGTCAGGAGGGAAATGTGTCTCAAAATATTTCTCTTACTCAATGTTTGTCACAGGATCACTATACATGGGTTTTATGTTCACCCCCCCTTCTGATTATTTTAGAATGTATATGTATGTGTGGATTTGCATATGTGTCTGTTTTTCTGATAGACTTTGTGTCTTTTAATGAATTAGCAAGTTTTAATTTTCAACACCTCTCATTTCTTATTGAATCCATCTTAGAAAATATCAGCAGGAATAAATTAATTATTTTATGTCTATATAGTATTATATTTATTTATTTTATACATGCACCATAAATTGCTTAATTATTACCCAATTTATGGTTATTAAAACTGTTTAGAGCCTGTTATGAATTGAACTGTCCATAACAAATTTTGAATTTATAGTTTGAATCTCTAAACCTCTAACAACTTAGTGTCTCAGAATGTAAAACAGCACCTTTAAAAATGTAGCTAAAGATCCCAGTGAGAAGCCTGCATGGACCAGAGCCACACAGGTGCACAAAGGTCCCAGCCTGGGCCCTGCCCACAACCCAGCAGCTTGAGTCTACAGGCCCCAGCCAATGGTCTTCCTGAAGAAAAGCTGCATAAGCAACAGCCAGAGGTCCACCCAGATTTCATCAGTAAGTGCTCCCATATCCCTGCAAGAAGCCTGTGTGTACCAGCAGGTGTGTGCATATCCCACCCTGGACACTGCCCAGACACCAGCATCTTGGGCTCATAGACCCCAGCCAAAGGCCCAACTAGAAAATATCTATGTACTTGGCAAGCCAAAGTCAGAAGCCCACCCAGATACCACTAGTAAGTGTGTTCAGACCCCATCCAGAAACCCGCTCAGACAGCAGTGACTCTGATGTACAGCCACCATCCAAAGGCCCTTCCACACAGCAGCTATGCAGGAGGGCAGGCCCCAGGCTGAGGCACACCGACCCAGATGTCATCCCAAGTGTGCGCAGGTCCCAGACAGAAACCCACACAAACAACAGGCAACTCAGGGATCCAGAAGTCCACCATTTTGAACCCAGCAATTGATAAAGCAGTGAAAAGCAGAGAAAAGGCCTCTCAGTAGCTTGCTGAGAAATGAAGACCATTGGTTGAACAAAAAATCACCTCAATAGAGACACAGCATGCTGCATATGTTGAAATGAGAAGACATAGAAACAAGTCTCAAATCAAGACTTCCAGATCATCTTAAGTAACCACAGAGGGAAATGAGATGGAACAATATGATATTCAACTGGACTCCCTGAGCTGACAATGAAAGATGATCTAGAAAAAATGAAATCAGAAATTATTTCACAAATAACAATGGAGATTGTGTCTATTGTGCAAGGCATGATTAATAACACTAGGGCAGAAACAAATAAAAACTAGAGAAGCTAAGGAACATGATGAAATCCTAGTATCGGAAATAAATGTAATCCATAAAATAGATGCAAGAGGATACCCAGGAGATTAACTAGTCCATTGGACATAGTCCAAATTTACCCAGCAGAATGAGCCACTGTGAGGACAGAATATCAGGCATAGAACACAGGATTGAAATTAGTGACCAGAAAAAGAGAAAAATTTTGTAAAAATCATAAAGGACCATGAGAAATCAATCCAGTGGCTGGTAGACCATGCAAAGACAAATAACATAAAACTGATAGGAATCAATGAAGAAACAAGAGAGAGTCCAAATGACATTTAAAAAGCCTGTTCACAGAAGTAATGGCAGAAAACTTCCCAAGCAGGGAAAAAGAAATTGACAGATAGATAAGTGAAGCATATAGGATTCCAAATAGCTCTGATTAAAAAAATAAATCTACACCTAGGCATATAATAGTAAGGATTCCAGAAACTAACAGATGAACAAAATTCCACAAGCAATTAGAGAAAAGAAAAATCACATAAGAAGGAAAGATCAATAGAATCACAGCAGACTTCTTAACACAAACCCTCTAGACAAGAAGAACTGGTATGAAGTATTTCAAGCCCTAAAAGAAAACACCCACCAACTCATTTTGATGTACCCTGCAAGACCATCTTTCAAAATGTATGGAGATATAAGATACTTTTATGGCAAAAAGCATTGGAGGAACTTTATGAATACCAAACAAGCACCACAAAAATTTTTAAATAATATCCTAGGAAAAAACAATGAGAATTGCAACTGCAGGAAGCCCAGCAGAATGAACCCATCAGGCATGACAAAAAATTAAATGCAAAGGGGGAGAATCCAATAAAAAGAAAAAGTCATGATGAGGATGTCAATACATATTAATTATAACCATCACTGTTAATGCTCTCACTTCACCAATAAAAGAAATAGACTGACAGAATGGGTCAAGAAGCAAGATACAACAATATGCTGCATACAAGAAACACACTTAATTCAAAAAGAAACTTATAGATTGAAAGTTAAAGGGTAGAAAACAGTATTCCATGAGGCAGGAACTCAAAAAAAATCAGAAGTGGCTCTCCTATTTGCAGATCAAATAGATTTTAAACCAAAACTAATTAAGAGAGAGAAAGAAGGACACTACATCCTTGTAAAGGCAAAAATCCTAGAGAAAGAGAAGATAAATATAAACATAAATGCACTAAATACTAGTGCATCCCTCTATATAAAACAAATACTAATACATGTGAAAAATCAAATTAGCACTAATACAATAGTACTGGGGTAGCTCAACACCCCACTGGCACAAATAGATCAACTAGGAAAAAATTAAAAATAAAATACTAGAAATCAAACTCTTGAACAAATGAACTTAACATATGTTTACAGAGTATTCCACCCCACAAAATCAGAATACATGTTCTTTTAGGCTGCACGAGGGTTTTTCTCCAAAATAGACCACATAGTTAAGTGAGTAGAAAGGAATTGATGTTATCCCCTGTATATTATCAGACTACAGTGAGATGAAATTGGAGATCTATATAAAAAGAAACTGCAATAATTTCATAAACACATGGAAACTGAACAACACACTTCAGAATAATTAATGGGTCACACAAGAAATTAAAGAAGAAATCATACAGTTTCTATAATTAATTGATAATGCTAATAAAAAATGTAAGAATATATGGGACACAGTGAAAGCAGTCTTATGAGGGAAATTCATAGCGCCAAATATTCATATTAGGAAAACAAAGCAAGGCCAAATAAACAACCTGATGCTGAACCTCAAGCTTCTAGAAAAAGAAGATCAGGACAGAACAAAAGCTCACACAAGAGAGGAAATTATAAAGATCAGAGCAGAAATCAATGAAATATAAGAGAATAATACAAAAAAATCTATGAACCAAAAATTGGTTCATCAAAAGGATAAACAGTCGACCAACCATTACCCAACATTATCAAAAAAGAAAAGAAAATCCTCCAGTCCATGCAATTAGGAATGAAAAAGGTGTAATTACAATGGATACAGCAGAGGATCAATACCTACTTTGAGAATCTATATGCCAAAAGATGGAAAACACAGAAGAAATGGACAGATTTCTAGATACATATGAATTAGCAAAGTTGAATGAAGAAAACCCCAAAATTCTATACAACCCAATATCAATCAATGAAATTAAAAATCTAGTGAAAAACTTACCAACTAGGGTTGGGGATTTAGCTCAGTGGTTCCGGCACCTGCCTCACAATTTCAAGGACCCAAGTTTGATCCCCGGTTCGAAATAAGAAAAAAAAAACTTACCAACTAAGAAAAGCTCAGCTCCTGATGGCTTTTTTGATGAATTCTACAAGACATTCAAAGAAGAACTATTGATACTACCGATTAAATTCTTCAACATAATTGAAGGGGAAGCAATATTCCCAATTTCATTCCTGGAAGCAAGCATCACATTGATACCAAAAGCAAGTAAAACCCAACATAAAAAGAGAACTGCAGGCCAATCTCAATACTGAACACAGATGCAGAAATCCTCCATATACACTGGCAAACTGAATGAAGAAGATCATCAAAATGATCATGCACCCTGACCATCCCAGCCATGCAGGGATGGCTAAAAATATACAAATCAATAAATGTAATACATTATATTTATAGAGCCAAGGCCAAAAACTATATGATCATCTCAATAGATGTAAAAAGGCATTTGGCAAAATCCATCCCTGCTTCATGATAAACCCTAATGAAAATTGGAATAGATGGCCTCTTCCTCAATGTGATAAAAGCCATCTATAAAAAACCAACAGCCAATGTACTAAATAATAAAAAACTGTAATCCTTCTTACTAAAATGAGGGACAATACAAGGATGTGCACTATCACCACTCCTATTCAAAATAGTTTTGGAAACATTAGCCACAGCATTAAGACAAGAGAAAGAAATAAGAGGAACAAAGGTAGGAAATGACAAAGTTAAATTTTGATTATTTGCAGATTACATGTTAGTCTATACAGAAGTCCCCAAGAACTCCAACAAAAGTCTTCTAAACTTAATAACTAAATTCAATAAAGTAGCTGGATCTGATATCAACACACAAAAATTGATAGCTTTCCTGTACAGAAACAACAGCCTCACTGAGAGAGGAACTCGAGAAACAACTCCCTTCACAATAGCATCCAAAAAAAAACAATCTAGGAATCAACCAAACTAAAGAAATCAAAGAACTCTACTCTAAAAACTATAGCACTATGGAAAAAGAGATCAAAGAGGCTATCAGAAAATGGAAAGGCTTATCCTTGCTCCTGGGTAGGAAGAACCAATATAGCGAAAATGTCCATACTACCAAAACTTCTGCATAGGTTCAATGCAACCCATTTAAAATTCCCACAGTACACTTCACAGACCTTGAGAAAATAATACATAAATTAATTTGGAACAAGAAGAGACCTAGAATAGCAAAAGTAATTCTAGGCAATAGAGACAAATTAGGGGCCATCACAATCCCCAACTTGAAACTATACTACAAAGCTACTGTGCTATAAATGGCATGGTAATGGCAAAGAAACACACCGAAGGACCAGTGATAAGATAAGAAGATGCAGACATAACTTCAGACATACTCAGCTACTTCATCTTTAACAAAGTAGCTAAACACCATCATTGGAGGAAAGATGCTCTCTTTAATGAACGGTGCTGGAAAAATTGGTTTTCAACTTGCCAAAGATTTAAACTAGACCTATATCTCTCACCATGCACTAAACCAAAATAAAAATAGGTTAAAGATCTAAATATTAAAACAGAAATACTTAATCAGCTGGAAGAGAAGTTAGGGAGAGGTCAGGTGGAATTCTTTTAGACACTGGCATAGGAAAAGATTTCATGAACAAAACCTCAGTTTCGCAAAGAACTAGCACAAGGAATAAATAAATGGAATCTCTTCTTACTAAAAAACTTCTGCATAGCAAGAGGAACCACTAGCAGCATGAAGAGACAACCCACAAAGTGGGAAACAATTTTTCCTAGCTGTTCCTCAGACAATGGTGCACTATCTAAAGTATATAAAGAACTTAAAAAAATAAGACCTCTCAGATTTAAAGACACAATTTAAAAATGAGCATCTGAAATGGACAGACATTTCTCAGACAAAGAAGTAGAAACAGCAAATAAATATATGAAAAATAAATGCTCAAATCAGTGGTCATTGGAGAGATGCAAATGAAAACAATATTGAGATTCTACCTCACCCCAGAAAAAATGGCTGCTATGATGAAAGCAACCTTTAACAAATGCTGGCAGGGCTGTGGGGAAAAAGAACCCTTTTCCACTGTTGGTGGGGGTGTAGACTGGTGCAATCACTGTGGAAATCAGTATGGATATACTTCAAAGAACTAAGATTAGATGTCCCATTTGACCCAGCTATTATCCTACCAGATATCTCCCCAAGAGAATGAGAAGAATCATACCTCAGTGATATATGTGCACTCACGTTTATAGCAGCACAGTTTGTAATTGCCAAAACTTGCAAGCAGCCCAATTGTCCATCAATTGGAGACTGGATAAAATTTTTTTTTTAATAAAATGGAGTATTATTCACCATAAAGAATGAGAAATTAGAGACATTTATAGCTGAGTGGATGTATATTGAGGGCACTCGCTTAAGTGAAACAAATAGGATAGACATGTAAATACCATAAATACTGACTAGTTTCTCTGGGTGAGAAGCTGAAAGTGTAAATAAGGATAAAAAAAAAAAAAAAAAAAAAGATAATGTCAAATAGGAAAAAAAGGTCCAAAGGGGAAAGGGAACTGGGAAGGGTTGGGGAGAGGAAAGAATGAAATAGAATGAAAATGACAAAAGGAAAATGGAAACAAATCTTTGTAAATAGGGCGAAAGAAGGGAAGGGGAATGGAGAAAAAATAAGAAGAAAGATATATTATTTAAAGATGCATATTTCCAATGATGAATACCATTAAATTATATACCTAAAATGTACCAGTTAAATTAATAAAATTAAAAGTGTTAAGTTTGTGAACTGAAGTAAAAAAAAAAAAAGAAAAAAGAAAATGTGGTTAAACTAAAATGAGATCGTTCCTTTGTGCTCTAATCCAATCTTACTAATGTCTTGACAGGATGAAGAAACAAAGAGTCATCAAGGGTGTGGAGGCAGGGAGGAAAGACCATGCAACCAAAGGGAGAACAAGCACCATTTACAAGCCAGGAAAGCACAACTTTCTCACATCTCAGCCTTGGACTTCTGAGTTCCAAAGTTGAGAGATGATGAATTTTGGTTGCTTAAGCAGGTGGTCTATGGTATTTCACTATGGCATCACAAGCAAACGAACGCATAATGTCTTTTGATTAAAAAACAAGCATTAATCAAAATACACATGAAGTTACTAATATGCATTTCTGTGCATTCAAATGGATTGTTGGATGGTTTTTGTTAGCTGAATTGCTGGGTCCATAAAAAGGGATGTTGATGTTTATCACATAGTCACTGAAGAGGATTATCTTGAAAAGATACAGAATCCTCTATTTTTGTTTAAATTTGTTCTTTCATTTTGAGCTAGGTGAAATACCTTTGTAAATATAAATGGCAATCGGAAAAGCAAAGGTACTTTCACCAGCTTTCATTTAGATTTTCAGATTTATTTCTGAGGTTGATTATATTTCAAAAAGAGATTTTTGTTTTGTTTTGTTTTTTGGTACTGGGGACCAAACTCGGCACCTTGCACTTGCAAGGCAGGTGGCAGCACCACTGAGCTAAATCCCCAGCCCCCAAAAGAGATTTTAATATATGATGTAGCTATCAATCTTTGTTAAGTGACTTTATAATTTTTTTCTAACTTCTATGTACTTGTAATTATGCAATGTTATTTTCTATTAACTTGTTATAGGTAAACATTAACTTGTTTAGCTAAAAATAACTCCATCATTAGATACTTAGCATAACATTTAAAATATAATAAATATTTAAATTATTTAAATATTATATTTAAAATATAATACATTAAATATGAACATGTATACATATACAATATCTGTTATATGTTAGTCTGAGTTAGCTCACATTTTTGCTAATCATGCTCAGTATTTTTTTATTCTTAGGACTTAAAATCATATTACTTTTAAAGTGTAAAGTTCAACTGATTAAATCATATTAAAACCTTAGTTATTTTAGATAGAGTTGATTTTTCAAAATATTGAGTTCTGCTCAAATTGATTGACTTGTTAATAGAGAGACACAATGTTCTTTTTGTAATCATATACATCCAAAAGTTTAAATAGAATCTTTTTATCCCTCATACTTTATTTATTTTATGAAATGAAATTTTTCACACTAATTTTTAAGTCATCGTCTTATTTAATTCTTTAAAATTTTCAGTTTATTTTCTGGAATATATTAGATATCCCAATAAATATTTGCTTTTTCATCATTCTCCCATTCTTTTTCATTTTTATTCTTTCACTGTACATCATCTACATTTTTCAATTTTGAATTTTGTTACTTTATTTGCTATAACTTTAAAGCCCTGGGACTCTAGTCTTCTGTCCTATCTCCTTACAATTTCTCTCAATTATGTTTTCCACATTAAATCTTGCATCATTAAACAATAACAATCCCGGACACATGCTACATGAAGGTCTCAAAAGATTTCTAGCTCTTCCTTGAAATATACACTGATGCAGACATTTAGTCTTTCCCTTCTGCCATTTGCACAAGCAAATGAACCTGGAAAAGGGACAGTGTTTTAATTGGGACAGAGTTGTCTGAATAAGCTTTGAAGAAACTCTCTTTGGTTATTTCTGTGCAGTTAAAATTTCTCCTTTGGGAAATCCAGGGACTGTGTTGGTGCCATAGTCTATTTCCACTAGAAGTAATCTAACACACATTCTTACCCAGTGGTCTTACTCGATCAAGCACAACTGAAAATTCCAAAAGGAGCTATTAGGCAGTAAACAACCTTGATTGTGTCTCCTTTCCTAACCTTTTAATGACTGTCATTTCTCAGCTCCAAGAGGTTGTGTGATCCAATTAGGCAAATTGAAAAAGACTGCTTTTATGCAAAAGCATGAGAAAGTTAATTGAAATCAATCTGTGTTCACTGAAAATGTTACAGACATCACTGATAATTTAGAGCAATTAAAAGATGTTGTCCTGAAGCAAGACAGAAACACTAAGTTTAAAATCCTGTTAAAGGAAAAATTATGAAAAATATTTAAATGATATTATCCACCTACGATGAGCTTGGAACATCTAAACCAATTACAAATCATTAAGTATTTCACTTCTCAGAAGCTGTGTTCTGAAAACCACTAAGATGAGAATTCTTCACCTTCTATCCTTTGTTAATGCAAAGTAATCAGTTAAAAACAAATCACTGACCCTAGTTTTGAGAACATTCTTCATGAAAATAGCAATTGTAGCTCCATCATGAGGGAGTTCCTTCATCTCTGATATAAGGGTGTTTCAAATAGAATAGTATTTTTTAAGTTGTATTATTCAGATATGTAAGTGTTCTAGAATTAATTGGACCATATTTTAAGGAAGAGGAACAGAGAGGGGAGGAATAATACATTACACAAAATTCTGGAATACCCATCTTAGGACTAGAACAATGTGAATGCAAAACAGAGGTATCGAATGTATGATTCATCAAGGCACTATTCTCTTTGTCTTGGCAATAACATAGTTCTTGAATCAAGTTTTCTTTCTCCTGGAGCCAGGAAGGAGCCTCAGAATCTTTCTTAATATAGTGATGCAGAGAAATAGGCCGAAATGGTCACAGTTGATATCAAAGACGAAATACCCATCTCGGAATGATTTCACTTAGAAAACTATTCATTCATAAAACAAATGTATATGAAATAAATCACCGTGCATTTAAATGAGATGAAACTCTCATACTAAGAATTATCACTTACAGTCTTTCTAGAATGTTATTATTTATGGTGTTTGAGACCAAAGTGCACTAACCTCTCTGTCTGCTTTTAGATTCACATATGCAGGCCTGGGATTTAGCTCAGCAGGAGAACACTTGTCTAGCAAGTGTGAGTCCCTCCCATCAGTCCTCAGCACCAAAAAGAAAAAAAAAAATAGTAAAAAAAAACAACAGCAACAAAAATAGCCCCACATTTACCCACCTTCCTCACCTTCCTGTACTTACCAATCTACCATTTACTTGGTCAAACAATTTTGAAAAGCTGAAATGCTACTAAGCCTCCCCATTGCTCTCAGGATATATAAACACTCCTCAGAGGAGCATCAGAATCCTTCCTTGATGTGGCTGTGAAACAATAGCTCCTTTCAATACTGAGTTCTGTGTTCCCTAAAGTAAAGTGTACCTCCCGTTGTAATCTCTCTTCCTATCATTGCTTCCCATGCTAGAAAATATCCCCTTCCTCCTCTACAAAGTCATCCTAGCCCTTCATCATCATGGCTTTTTAAAACCGTGAAACTCATTTTCTCTCTGTGAAGCTTTGTTTTGATTCACCGCTGAATGACTATGAGTTATTCTCCTTTTTGTTGTCCATATTTTAAAAAAATGAACATTCACTTGAAAGCCCTTACTACCTTTGTTCATCTATTTTTAATTCAGTTTATGTTTTTCTGCCTTTTCACCTGTCTTCTCCACTATTCACTGGCAACCTTGATAAGAAGAGATGTTTTGAGTCTTTAAGTTTTTCCCCAGAATCCTGCACATTGCACAGTGAGCTTCAATAAAACCATCATCTGCAAAGTGCCCAAAAAGAAAAAATAATTGTGAGTTTAAAGTCTTCATTGCATTGTTTTGAAACAAGCCAAGGAGAAACTTCCAACTTTTGAATATACACTGTCTCAAGACTACCAAAACTATGTCTTGTACCTCATAATTTTGTGGAGCAGAAAACATGACAATCAGAATCGCAATGCTTAGCCTTGAAAGTATCTGAAGGAGTAGAAATAAACTTTCTTGGATAGGACATATGAGTTAAGTTCCAAAATACATTGTTAAAAACTGATGTTTTTATGTTTTGTAGAGGAGATTGAACTCAGGATTTATATTGAGTTACATCCCCCAGAACCCTTCCCTCTCATACAGATTTTTCTTTTTTCTTTTTCTTTTTTAGACAGGGTCTCACAGAATCACTAAATTGCCCAGCCTGGACTCATACTGGACACTTTTTGAAATAGCTCTTTCTAAGGTGAAAAGTTTGAAGCTTCCTCTGTTGATTTTATAAAAATCATTGTTAAAAAACAACATATAAAATTGCACATATTTATGAAGTACAATGTGATGCTTTGATACACATAATAGAGTGTGTGATATTCAAATCAGGTTAAACACATTCATATCTTCAAACACTAACCATTCCCTTCTGAGAATGTTCAAAATTCTTCTAGCCTTTTTTTAAATATATATTGAGAGTCTATCATACATTACAGATGAGAATGTTTCTACTCCACATCTGCAGCGTTGCATTGTTAATACACCTGTTTTATATCTCTTACCTTAGACTGTTTTTAATAAGCCAAATGTGCTTTCAAGAGTGAAGAGCATGAGGTTTGTTTTCCATTATAAAAAGGCTAAGTTCCCGAGAAGGAGAGAGATGTTCCTTCAACACATTAGGACAAATGAAAATTAAGCTGTGCCCTCTACAAACTTTAATTCCAGTGGAAGGTACAGAGAAGCCATCTGAAAATAAAAATTCAGTTTAATGAATGTTGGTAAATTCTAAGAAAGTTGTGAAGCATTGAAGAGGCCCACCCAACTAGTTAAAGTGTTAAAAAATACTTTTCAAAGGCAACAGCGCCTGCCGAGGGGACTCTCGAGAGACCATTACAGTTAGGCATGAGAACATTTGGATCAAAAATATTAATGCAATCAACTGTTTGAAGCAGGAGAAAAATGTTCTATTCTAGGATATCCCCCTGGGTCAGCTCAGCTAAAACTAAGGTAAGATTGCAGATCAGCAGCAGGTGCAAGGGGAGAAGTAGCTATGGGCAAGATCATTAGCTGTATTTTGCACAGGCTCTTCTTGGACTTTATTCTATATGAAGATGTCATTAACAGTGTAAAAAGCACACAGGAAAAGATTATCAATTGAAGTAATCCTAGCAAGAAATAATGTAGCAGTTAAATGCCTTTGAATTACAAAAATGAAAACAATTTTATTCTGAATCTTAGGTCAATAGAATTGTCCTGAAGTGGAGAGGGGCAGGCTGAAAACATTTTACAATGGAAGGAGAGAGAGAGATATTTGTTTTGTATAATAAACTATGTGAGTAAATATTCATACTGAAGGAAAATATACCAGAAGATCAAAAGTGCCAACCAAACCAGCAGTTGGGGGAAATTTCAACAAGAAACATCTATTTTATAAAGATATAAGTGGTGAGCTTGGGAAAGGTTAATAAATGTCATATGTTCTCAAATAGCAGAAACGCAGGCTAGATATGTATGTGGATGAGTGGAGAAGGGGTCATGAAGAGATAGAGCTGATCATGTTTCAGTCTCACAGCATGAAAAGACAGGTCTGTTGTGGGAAGAAGAGATGGCGTTTCCCAAATAATTGTTTCGTCTTTCACAGGTAAAGTAAGAAAAATAAATATATTAGTACATTCTTAAATCATGTTTTACAGAGGACATAAATTCATATTTGCACATATCAGCAAAAATTTATGGCATTTCATCACTAAAAGTATACTAAAAATAATAGTTTTGTTAAAAATGTCCCTCCACTCACATACTCAAAGTATGCAATTATACATATGAGGATGGGTGTCTTTCTGTGAATATTAACAAATCTAGTGAAGATAAAGATTTATAGATTGAGGAGGACTCTAGAAAGTAAACAGATTATTTAAGTCTTCAACTTTTGTAACTGTGAGACTGAACAATCAGAGTGGAAAACTGATTTCACTTCCAGAGTAGAATATTTGTTTCTTTAATAATATTTCCCGTTCTTAAATTTTCCACTTGTAGGGAGTCATGCTTCTTGGTGAGAGGATGCTAACAGGCATGCCTGAACTAGAAACATGTTGTTTCCTGTGGTGTGAGGTTGGGGGTGAATTTTGCACATTTTAAAGTATTTTGGGATCATCACACTAAAAAGCATGAAACAAGGCTGATATGGTACATATACAGTAATACCTTGGTTCACAAAAACTTCTATTTGCAAACAAAAGAGTTTGACAAAATTTTGCTTCCTTTGTCAAACTCCACATCTGGTGACAAACATGACCATGACCATCTTCCCCACAGAGCCACAAACACAGCTGTTTCCAAAAAATCATAAAACAAATCAAAGTCATAAACCAAGGCACCACTGTATATCTAGTTAGATGTTTCTACCTTTGGAAATTATCTTCACATCCGATTTCACTTTAGAATCATAATTATGGGACCCAGTGAATAAGTTATCCTGTAAAATTTCTTAATAGATATTATTCTCATTGCACATATTTTTCAGGAGGATAGAAATGTCCATAGGGAGATGTTGTATACTATTACAAGGGAAGATGAAGAAATTGTTTTATTTCTTTTATCTTTAGTGACCAGCCCACTATGACCTGAGATTCAGATTACTCAGGAATTGATGAAGGGAGAAAACAATGGAAAGTATTGATTAAAATGACTGGGATTCTTTAAAATTTCCTGATGAACCTGAAAGTGAAGATTAGTAGTCTACCACAGGTTCTCCACAGGGTGGAAAACAACAAAATAATATACAACCCACAGTTCCTTTACTGATATGACTAGGGAGGGCAAGTTATTGGTTCCAAGTATTCCTTACACAATATTTTTCAGGGAGTGTTGCCAGAGGGGGAAATGATGCGGTTACTGGGAAGAACACAATTCAGGTAAAGTAATCTCTTAATGGGAGTCACCGTGTGAGTGGAAAGCAGTAAATATCAGAGTAAAACTTTATTTAGATAAAAGAAACAAGATGGTAGAGCATACTTTCCATGGAAGAGGTGTTTATAGTTGAACAGTTTGTAATAGCTAAAACTTGGAAACAGCCTATTTGCCCATCAGTTGGAGACTGGATAAAGAAAATGTGTTTTTTCTATAAAATGGAGTACTACTCAGCCATAAAGAATGAGAAACTAGATTCTTTCATAGGAAAATGGATACATATTGAGGATATACTCCTAAGTGAAAGAAATAAGTCACACATGTGTGAATACCGAATAGTTTCTCTGCTGTGAAAAACTACAATAGTACATAAGATCCTAATGAGATAACTGACAGTGTGAAATAGGAAGAAAAGGGCTAAAGGTTTAGGGAAAGTGGGAAGGGTAGGGGAAAGGTAATAAGGGAAAAGAAAAAATAGGAGAAATGGAAATAAAGTGTTTGTAAATGGGAAGGGGAGGAGGGGGTGAAGGGAGGGCAGGGACAAGGGGAAAAAATGAGAACGAAGACCTGTCATGCAAAGGTACAGGATCCCAATGATGAATGTAACTGTACTGTATACCTAGAATGTACCAATAAAGTCAATGAGAAAAAAGAAAAAAACCTCCCCGAGATTGTCATCATTTGGGGTGTTAGTTTCAGCATGTTTTACTGCTTTGTGCTCTCATATTTTCAGTCAGGAACACATTGTGCTCCCTAATCACTCTGTTAATACTTTCAATCAAGTTCTGCAAAACTGAGTTAAATACAAAGGTTGAACCATTTCTTTTGTTAGCCCCAATTATTTTGACAAATGCATGGCACAGGTATCTAGGCTCAGATTTGAAACTGTAAGTAACCTAGGCCATTAATAGTCAGTCTTTGCTTGCGTTCTGTTTGGAGGCTGAGCACTGAGTTGAAATTTAAAAATATGCATATA
>NW_022900944.1:28704784-28763839 GCF_012274545.1 Fukomys damarensis
ATATTCTAACAGTTGGATGGAGATTCTGGGGGCCTCTTCTGGCTATTTCCCACTCTAGATAGAAGCCAGAGGTTTCTGGGCACAGAAGAGGACCATTGGCATCTCCCAGCCAAGTCAGTGCTTAGGTTCTCTTCCCAATGGCAGAACTCTGTCAAATCTATCTGAACACCAAGATGACTGGCAAGACCGAAACTAGTTCTCCAGGGATTCCTTTTAGAGAACTTAGGTCAGTCTCTGTCCTCTCTGCATCTAACTGGGAACTAAGGGTCCTCTTAAGTCATATAATGCTACAGGTGCAGGATCTCTGGTGAGAGGATGTCCAGATCTTCTTATCCCTTTTCATGGGATGCTTCATGTAGTCTTTTAATTTGCTTCTTGTTTCCCACAAAGGGCATATATGTAGGCATTATTGCTGAACTCAAGCTCCATCTTACTGGGATTATATCTGATGCCTCAGATATTAAAAAGTCAGAAGGAACTACTATGAAAAATTTTATAGCAGCAAAGTGGATAAAGTGAAGCAATGGATATATCCCCATAAAGAGATAATCTACCAGGATAAATCATAAAGACACAGAAAATCTAATAGATCTACAGCTAGTATGGCATTTGACATATTGATTAAAATCCTAGCAACAAAGAAAAATCCAGAAGTTGCATTTGGTGGTGAATTCTTCAACAGATTGTGGGAAAGATTAATCCTCATCCTTCTCAGACTTCTTTTCCTTCAAAAAAAAAAAAAATTTAAAGAAGAGAACACTTCAAAACTCATTCTTTGGTGTCATTCCTACCACTATACAAATGCCAAATACTCATGTTTACTTATAGATTTAGATACACACCTACTTAATGAGCTGAATCCAATAACATTTGCAAAGATCAGACCATATGCATTGAGATTTATTCCTGCGATGCAAGGTAGTACAATGTGTGAAAAGCAGTTAATGTCATGCAACACATTAAGAGAATAAAAGATAAAAAAAATCACATAGTCATGTCAATACATGTTTAAAAAGAGGACAAGATCAACACCATTCCATGGTAAAAATTTTGAGCAAATTATAAATAAAAACAAGAATCTCTAATTAACATAGAACAAAATGCACACAGATTAATAGATTCAATTACAAGAAACTAAAAACCTTTAAGATTAGGTATAATGCAAAGATGCTCCCTCTGGCAATTTCTATTTAAAAAATACAATATAGAATAGGGTACAAAATTTTATTTATTTGGCACAGCCATTTAATCTTTTAGTAACTAAATTATTCTATAATGGTTTAAATAATATTTGTATGTTTTTGTAGCATTCACAATGCAATCTTTTTTATTTCCATTTTGATATAGTGTATTATTAACTGATATTTGAATATTATATTCTCATAAAAGCGAAGGCCTTTCTAAAGAATGCACAGATGCTGCTAAATAATTTGACCGTATAAGGGAGTTAAAGAGACTTCATTTTACAAATGAGTATATTGACTTTCATAAAAATGAAATTACTTGTCCAAGCTCACATAGCAGCTATAGTGATAATGTGAGATGTTTTTCATTTTAGTTTTCTTTATTTTTTGAGCTTGTTCTCACAAAGTGTTTATTTTTTTATTTTCCTATGAAGTGTAAATAGGACGCACATGTAAATACTGAATAATTTCTCTGGTGTGAGAAACTGCAAGAGTAAATGAGTAAAATATATTTATAATAAATGTATAATAACATGTATAATAAATAATAATAGATAATGTAGAATAGGCAGAAAAGGTCAAAGAGTGAAGGGGAAGAGGGGCTAGGGGGTGAGGGAAAGGAAAGAGGGGAAGAAAAAGTAATGCGAGATTTGACCTGAGTTCATGTTTGCTAATTTTAAATTACTTGTTTTTGTGCATGTACAAAAATAATTTAATTTCTTTCCTTTCCCAATGGTGCACTTTCTTTCATAATTGGCATTAGGTCCTGCTCCCATGAGATCTGGAATATTTCAATTTCTTTCTTTTTATTTTTGGTACCGGGGATCGGACTCGGGTCCTTGTGATTGCGAGGCAGGCCACCGAACTGCTGAGCTAAATCCCCGGCCCTCAATTTCTAAATGAACATTTTTTCTGGCAAAAAGCATTCATTTTCCCTGATCCATATATTTTTATGTTTATCCTCCCAAACAGCAAAAACAATGTGGTTACTAATCATAATAGATGTTAGGTCCACCAGCTGCGCATTTTTATACTGAGAGATTTGGGGGGGGCCCAGGGACTCGAGATTAGAGATGGGTTTCATCAAGAGATTCGTCTTTTAAATTTTAGTTATATTTATTTCCTAGTGTTCCTTCCTACTACCCTGACGATGATGACCTGAAACTCTTCCTGTCCCAATGTAATTTGATTCATGAAAATAGATTTCTTCCTTTACAAATCAGGAGGCTGTTCTTTAGCTTCATTGACCTATAATATTCATTGCATTCGTGTATATGACAGGAGTTTTTGAGGAATTTTATTGCAAGTAAGATTTCAAAGTGTATTAATTTTAAAAAATAAAATAGCATCAAGCATAGGATGCAAAGAAAGCAAAAGAGAAGATGAGGCTCTACTTTCCTCTGCCTTTCTCTGTTTCTATAAATAAACCAATCTCAGTTGGGCCTATTCATTAAACAGACCTGAATTAAACACATCCTATGTGCTACACATCATGTCATTTTCTTAATAACCTACCTGAGCTCACTCTTTCCCTTTTCCTTTCCAATGTTCTCGTGGCAGTTTGTAATTTAATTTCTTTATACGTATACATTCTTCTTTAGACAATAAATTCCATGAAGAGTAGGACCAAAGATTTCTATCCACAATAACAAAGGTGATATTTGGGATATAGTATACACTCAATGAACATTTTATTGATAAATGGTTGATTTAAAAATTATTGTCCTATAATTTTGGAATATATAACAGCTTCTTTTTCAAAGATTTTCCTAGGTCTGAGTTCCACTGTAGGATCTGAGAACTTGATCCATGAACTTGGGTTTTAAAATCCTCAGCAGGACTTTCTTCCTTAGCTTGACAGGTCCCAGGTCTTTACAGAAGGTACACTATTCATTACCCCTAGTATTCTGATCTGGTTTCTTGCCAAACTTGGATTTAAATAAATACATTTTTTTCAGCCTAAAATCTAACAATTGAAGGCTGAAAACGTCTGCTTTACTGCAGAGAATATAAGTTTCATAATGAGCTAAAAACCTGATTGTATGGATGAGGTTTTCATTTAACCTCCAATAAGGACAAAAAATATGATTCATCAATTTTGATTTTCTAATAAAAGAATCATGTCACCTTTTAATAAGTAACTTATTGCAAGATGCTTGGGTCTTTCTTCCCAAAAGTAAGGATTATGGCATTGGTGATATAGTGGTGAGCATAGCTGCCTTCCATAAATAAAGATCGTGTTTTGGTTTAAATATATGGAAAGGAGGCTTTCAATATAAAAATCAATAAAAATGTGTAAAAGTAAAATGGATTAAGGCCAAAACCAATTTTTTCTTTGGGTATGATAAAAAATTATAAAAGAAATTTTCAACCCTGTGCCTGCCTGATCCTGAACAAACAAGAATAGTAAGGCTAGAAAAATTAACAATATACATACTGTAATAAATAACAGCAGCAGTAATAATAGCATCTGTCATTTATTGTGTACTTTCTGCAAGCCAAGTGCTAAGACAGAAGTTCAGATTACTCCAGAGAACACGTTACACTTCGCATCTCATGCATACCAATCGGAAGACTTGGTTCTTTTTCAGAAATTATCATATTTAATACAGCAACCATTGGAGTTTTAATGTCCATATTTTAGAATGAGAAAGAAGAAGCTAAGTTGTTTTTTTCTGGCACCAAATCACAGTAATATGTGATTCAGGTTAGGTCAAACTTGGGTTGCTACTTTGGTGGTCTTTCCACAAAACTATCTACTGCTGTTCCCAAACACAGAAAAGTCCCCCGAAAAAATTCAGTCACCCTTCCAATTAGTGGATATTTAATTACTTTTGGAGGAGAACTGGAGGTCCTTTATTTTTCATTTTTAAAGGATTCATCCCTAGAGTGATCCTCTGCTACTGCTCAGGCTACTTTTAATAAGCACTGGCATTTAAATTTTTGCATATGATAGCGGGAACCATGCCACTGAAAGCCAGGGCTTATTTCCTTGAGCAGCATTTAATCAAAAGTGACCCACAATTTCAAGCTCTGGTGCCTACCACCACTTTATTACTTAGACACTTGTTCACTTAGGAGAATCTTCGCTCAGGGTTGAAGTATCCAAAGACATCCAAAGACAGACTCTCTTTTGCACCCACCCTTCTGGCTGCAACTTCTAAAAGCTCAAGAAACACATTCTAACCCTAAATTTTTTAAATTTCCATTATTTATGACAGATAAATTAAAAATATTATATTTCCCAGTGAGGGATATCTTAAACACTCTACAATTTGTTATATAGTTATACACACACACACGTTAGTCTAAATGTGTATTTTGAGGAGAGAACAAAAGAAAATTTAGCCCTATTATTACAAAAACATGACATTTATTTGACCCATATTTAAGCCACGTATCATGTAAAATCCAAAATTCTGGAATTTCCCAACATTCCACTAAAGTCAGAACATTTTGACTTTTTGACTATAAGGGAACAAGGAACATTATGGATTAAATTAGTTGCGAGACCAAGGGTATTTTGTTTTCCAACTTATTATAGCGTAAGCATAGTAATTTAGATTTTATCAAGAAAATATAAGAAACAAATTAGGATTAAAACCATAATATGAGGCAATTTCAGACAATTTTTTAAGCTTATGTATATACATTTAAATTCAGTCTCTTTTCCTTCCTTCTGTTCTTCCTTTTTTTCCCTCCTTCTCTCCCTCTTTCCTACTATTATATTTCTGCAAATTTTTATGTGATAAGTTTGTTTTTATCCAATGGCTTAATAGTAGTTTTGATCACGAGACAGAAAATGATGTACTTAGAGGATTGGGTGTGAGAGAGTGAGAGTCCAGAATGTCACACGGAGAGATGGTCGGCTATTTTTTGAGGATGCGGTATTGAAGAAAGCTGGGAAGAGGTAGGCAAGAAAAGTACAAATAGACCAGAGTCAGGGAAAGGACACAATGACTTGTGGAGATTCTCCTTAATGATTCTGGCTCTTTTTTTCTCTGTCAATTTGAATGCTGTGTGCTAAATTTAGTGCAGTAGCTGTGCTTGTCCCATCAGCAGTGGGAGCTCCTTTGACGTCTATGATGGAGAAAATGGCAGGCACATTCAGAAAGTTGGCTTTAGAAAGTCTTGGACCGAGAAAAAATCCTACAACTTTTCTGAATGTGAGCATGGATGAATTTAAGTCAGTTTGACACTCACAGGACATTTTGTGGAAAAAAAAATCAATAGATAAAAGTGATTTTTAGTGGGAAGGGACTGCAATATATAAAAACAAATTTAAAAGTGATGGTAAATCATTCACATTTACCAATATCTTCAAAAGTCATTTGTGTTGAGGTCAAACTCCTTCATTTTCCCTATGAATAACTCATCTGGGTTTTTAGAAATACTACATTAGTCCACATCCTTTAGTTTACTCTGCCACTCAGGCAAAAGCTAAAGAGTTTCCCTTTTCTTGTTCCTCTCATTTTAGTTTCTGACATCTTCCTGCAACATGTTTAGGCATCCTACTGCAATAAAAAGAGTGTGCTAGTATCTTAAATATAATATATGCTTTACATTTTCAGGCCATGATTGATTCGCCTTCAAATCTTGAAATAAAACACAGTTCAGAGTAGTGACCCTCTCTTAGGACTGACACAGATCTACCAGAAAGGACTAGGGAGTTGGTTTTATTATTGCATTCCTATTTGATTTTAATTCATTGGTTACAGTTATATTTCCCTTATTGTTAAATGAGTTATTATTATTATTATTTACTAGTACATTTTTGTGATACGTAATGATTAGATTTATTGTGAGTAGTTCATACTTGTACACAGCAACATAGCACATCTTAATTCTTTCTGTGTTCCCTTCCCCTCCTTTCTTCCCTCCATCCTCTATCTCTTGGTCTCCTTATTAGTAAAATATCTACCTTCCTGTTTCCTTTTATCTGTTATTTTGCTATTTATATTTTGTGTTTCTTATACAACATAAATCATATGGTATTTAAACCAGGGTGTCTGACTTATTTCACTTAACACTGTGGTTTCAAGGTGCATCCGATTTCCTACAAGTGACTGAAATTCATCTTTCTTTATAGCAGATTAGTACTCCCTCGTCTATAAATGCCACACTTTTTTATCTATTTCTTTATTGCAAATAATATGTTCAATTTGATGCCTAATTACTTCTTCAGCCCATTCTTCTTAGTGACTATTGAGTGATTGAGTAATAAAGATATATTTATACATTGACATACATGATACCAATGAAGAGCATTATTGAGAAGATATCTAACATCAAAAAGAAATAATGTAAAAGGGAAAGTACTAATACTAGCCATCCTTTGCTAACTAAATTGTGCTGAGCACATACCCTGTTACTTTTTTGGTTGCCTGATTATATCATTATAACTTTCCACAGTTCTTAATAAAAACCTTGTCACCAAAGAGCAACATCAAAAGAACTTCATTTATTCCAGGCATCATGACTAATTTAACTAGTTTGACTTTGTCTAGGAGTTTAGCATATGGAGGGTTTTCAAGTGTTTGAGGACTGGTTGAAGAATGAGAATCATGAAAATCAGTAACATAACGCGCTTGGCTGTGCAGTTCTTGGACGTGATTGTATGAAAGGGGTTGTTTCGTAGAGAATGGGACTATCCAGGGGCTTATCGGGAGGAAAGCAGAAGGAGATGAAAATCATAGAAATTCCCAGGGGAGAGAGGGATGGAAGACAGGGTTTCTTTTGGTGGTGATGTCAACGCAGGAGCGTGGTAGTGAGCCTTTGCCTGTGTCTGAGTTCTCAGCACAGCTTTGTCATAGAGTCCTCTAACCTCAGGACTCTCACTAATGGTCAATGGATGACTGAGAAATTTCTGTGGGCCCTACTAAAAAGTTAGTCTCTTGCTTAAATCTGCTAGTTTCATTATTTTTAAAAAGTTGGGCATGTAAATTTTTGACTTTGATTGTATGGAACTTTTGAACTAAACAGCTCCATTTTGCAGTGAAAAAATGAACAATTTAGGCTCCAATGTGAGGAAACCATCATTGGCTCACTGGTGTTACACAGTCGCCACAAAGCACCTAATATACCAAAGGCCAGGAATGGTTTTCATGACAAGAAACTTTAGAAAGATCTTCCTTTCCTTTGGTTATATAAGTTTTCAAGAAGCAGAAAGGAGAGCAGGATTTAGAGATGGCTGGGTCTGACATTTAAATACTTATTGAATCTCGGTGAAATGAGACTCTTCTTTAATTACTTTGGGGTATAATGACTACAAGTCTCATGATATTGTCAATATTAGACAACTAATAACATCCCCAAAGATTTTTCTAAGTAAAATAATCATGCTGTGTTTACCAAAGAGTCCAAAGGCCTGGAGCTCCTAAAAATATCTGGGGAACTTTGGCACGCAGTTCTCAACGACCTTAGCAACCTGGCCAAGTAGATTTACAGTTAAGCTTACTGTCAGTGCCCAGGCAACATTTTCCTTCGCACACTCACAAAGCAACCATGGGGATGCATTTATCGTCATTGTTGTGTTCTGTTTTATATTTGAGTTTATTTAAAATAGTTTTTGAGCTAACCAATATATCAATCTGCCTTTCTCAGTGAAGGCTTAGTAATACATTATGGTAAAATTACTAGTTACCTTTTCTAAAACTTTCTCTAAAAATCTCAGGCAAGATCATCAGTGCATCTTCGCCATATCTATAATATTTTTCCTATGACTGTTTTTGCAGATCTTCACTATTTCAAATTATAGTTTTTCATGTTTACGATAATGTAGACATCTCATTCCAACCTTTCAAAGGCACACCTCCGACTTGAAATGTCTATTCTCTAGAATAGCATCTGACACACAAAGATACTAAATAAATGTTTACTGGATTAATGCATTATGTTAATTTTGCCTTGTATTGCTAATTATTTACCCAATTAAAGGAGAATTTCAAAAAAGAATGATTATTTTATTTAAAAATGTGTTCATATGAGTAAGAAGCTAAAATAAATTCATACAAATGTCGTGAAGGCCTTTCACAATATTGAAAATGTATCAGTTATTTCTAAAAGTTGTATGACATCTTTGATTCTCAAGGGAAGGTAGAGCTAATTTCCATAAAGTTTTGTCCTACAACTATAGAGAGCTACTTTTCAGACAGCACTCATAATTTTGCATTTAATGAAAAATATAACTGTCATTGGAATTTGCCTCTGGGAAAAATCTGACAATTGTTGGAGTAATTGAAACATTCCCCTGAATGGATAGGTACCATAGAGCGTCGTAGACTCAGATATGCTACTTCTCCCGTCTACACTAGTTTTAGGTTTTCCCTTTACACCATCTGTTGGTCCTGCATCCTGTTTGTGCAAATTTTTGGAAGGCAGAGGCATAACACCTGCCTTCACAGATGTTTCAGGCCTCCACCAGCCAGCCAGATGTAAAGTGATGAATTGCCAAATTCTTTGTGAATAAAAAAAGTAAATGCAATTAAACTCAAATTTGTACATAAGATAATCAAGAAACAGCTCATTAAAGATCTGCAAACTTAATTAATTTTAGACTATGTATCATTAATAAGCTTTTTAAATTTTGTTATCTAGAATAAGTTTGTGTATCATACTTTTCCCTCATGGTCTCAAACATATAGATTAAATCTTGGAGCAAATCCCCACCCAGTAATGTATCTAACACCAAATAAATAGCATGTTAAAAAGAATTTCTTTGTATTATAGACATTTTATACATCTTCCTGGACCCTGGCAGGCAAAGCTAATGTATCACAATACTGAACTAACACAAAAGATCTGTACTTCCATTAAAACTATTTTCTTATGAAAACATTAAAACTGGCATCAATAAACTCAATAAAAAAAAAAAGTGATGGGGATTTAGCTCAGCAGTTCGGTGGCCTGCCTTGCAAGCTCAAGGACCCGAGTTCAATCTCTGGTACCAAAAACTAAAAACAAAAACAAAACAAAACAACAACAACAAAAAAATTTAAAAAAAAGAAAAAAACTAGTTACTTTCATATATATACACACTATATATTATATACTGCTATAGCTTTGTGACATTCTCTCACTCTTCTCAACCCTACTGAGATATGAGCTGTTAATAGATTATCTTTGATGAACGTATAAAGTAAACATGACTAGGGATTACCTAAAATGGCGATTTTCCAAGTATGATAATTTGAAATTATGCTTATATTCACTCCCTTGCTTTATTTCCAGTATCACACCTGAAAATGTAATCTTCCAAGGGTCAGAACCTATCCATCTTTATCTTTTCTATAGTTCTGATATTAAGAAAAATGTCTGACATCTCGTAGGCAAACAAGAGTTCAATGTGAAGAGAAATCTCCATAAAATAAGGACAAAGAACAAAAAAAATGAGTGTTTTTTGTGTGTACATTAGTTTTTTTAATCTGGAGAAAGATCTACTCCAAATATATATAACATGGACCTCACTTGCAGTTTCACATTTCTACTGGACTTATCAAAAATAAAAAAAAACACATACATAAATTTAATTTTTTAATATATACCATCTAATTTAATATATCATAGATATTAACATTTCAACATGTAATTGGTATGAAAAGATTAAGGATAAGTCCTACATATATTTGTGTCAAGTCAATAAAATATGATGTGCCTTCTGTGTTCACAGCACCTCTTAATTCAAACGAGAGACATTTCAAATGCTTCATAATCTCTTGTAACTAGTCGTGGCTCTATTGGATAGTACGGTTCTAGAATGTAGGGTTTCTGTGGAAGTGTGGTGAAAAATAGGATACAATTGCAGAGTAATTATTTACAATCTGTTAACAAAATGGATGAGTAAAATGGACCCAATGTATCAGTGGATTCTACATTCCTGAAGTCAATCAACCCTGGACAAAGAATATTCAAAAAATGTTTTAAAAACTAAGTATGACAATACACCAGTAAAATATAGCAAATTAAAACAATGCAGTAGAACAACTACCTTACATCATGTGAGTTATTATAACTAATCTAGAGTTGACTTAAACTTATGAGATGTTTGTAGTTTATATGCAAATACTACATCATTTTATTTAGGGGTCCTCAGAGTACATGGGTTTGGGTATCTTGAGGGATGCTGTGGATATTAAATGATAACTGTACTTTCATTGAGAAGTAGATGATTGGCACTGTATTTGGGAAAAAATCATGCCATGCATGAAAAAGCTAGGGGACCACAGGAAAAATTGAGAGATTGTCATCAAGTAACTGAGCCTTCATAAATATTTGAATTAAAAAGTGACATAGACTAGAGAAGATGGGACAGATCAATCAGACTCAGTAAATATTCTCAGGTAGTTTTCTATTCAGTATAACATCATAAAAATATTAATATTATATCTATTTGATATCCATAAATATTTCTCACTTTCATTTAGAATGATTTTCTGTGATAATAACACAAGAATTATGAATCTTTTCACTCCTAAAATAATCATTTTGCAATTTTACACTAAACTCAGCTGACAGCAAACCTACTACAAAGCAAATTGATGGGTAATCTATGTACATAATATTTTAAAACACTGAACTTTCATAATACATATCACTTAACAAATGGAGGCTAAAAGTAGGAAAAGTGTCTCTTGAAGCTACCACTTTATGTTCAACCAAAGATATGAGAGACTTTAAAAGGTGTCCTCCTCAGATCCTGTCTCATCATTTCTGCCTAGATGAAGTTACCAATGTATAAAGCATGTCTCAAATCTCCTTCCCCCCATGAATATAAATGTACAAGATTTTCTGAAGGCTCATAACCGACCACACATATACATAAAATTTTGCTTGACATATTATCTCACAGATAACCCAGCAACTTTTCAGCTCATTGGGTTTTCCTTTAAAGTTTTAAGAACTACTCAAGTTTTTCTTTCAATCTATTAATTCTTATTTTAAAAATCAGTTCATGTTTACTAAAAAAGGGAAATGTATTATAAAACACGCAGTGTATGCTATTGTATATATTATTTACAAGGAAATCTATAATTAATGCAAATTGCTATCCACATTCTTCAGAGGGAAAACTGAGCTCAAAGATGTTAAGATTTATGAGATCAGAAAAAATAGAGAAGGTTGGAAATATGATCGATCTGACATTCTAACAATGATATATGCTTTAGTACCAAAACATTTATACTCTAATTAGTCTATTTTAAGCTAATATCTAAAAGCTTCAAAAGGAGGTTGTCAGTAATGTTAAATCCTCCTGAAATTCAAAACAAATGAGGAATTTTCCAACAGCATTTCCTGAAGAATTCGACTTTGGTAATGCATAAGGCAATATTTTAGATGAAGAGTGGATAAGTGGAAAAATGCCTAATAGTTGTAGTGCAGATTGTGGTTGAATGAAGAGTTCTACAGGAAATACATTCTCAAATGGAATTTCCAAAACTTTAGCTCCATCTCCTTTCGATTTCATAATTTGACTTTTCAGGGAAGTCATTTAAGAAGGTACTAGTAATGTGATTACTCTAATTAGTACAAAATTTTATCCTGATTTACTAGACAGTTATAATATCTTAGGGTCAATAGTGACTTTACAGGAATTTAATTCTGGATTCTACCATAAAGTTGATTTTTTTTACATTAAATGAATATACAAATATAATTTATCAATGAATATAACATAACTTCTACTGCTCTGAGAATAGTATAGATACACATACACATATATTTATATAAAGAAAAATTATCATATGTAATAAAGTATATAATTTTAATGCTATAGGTCATGTGTTCCTTCTCCCCCTGACAGACCCTAACAATGATATATCCACTCATTGGACACCTGGTTTTCGGACATCATAGTTCCTAAACATTAATTGTCAGAATTGCTAAAAATAGCTTAGAATAAAATTCCTTACCAGAAAGGGCAGCTATCTAATATCTTGTATCTACTGATAAAAATAAAATATGCCTTCTGTGAAACATAGTCTCAATGTTATAGCACCACAGCAGTTTTTAAAGTTAAATTTTTCATATTTTTTACCCATTCCCAACTCAGTTGTGTTTTGTCTCAAAGCATTCAGTATAATTTCTGATACCAGTTCAGCAGATGTTCTCAATTGCACATTCATTTTTTCTTCCAATCATTTCTCTTTTTTAAAACAGTTTTATTGAGGTATAATTGATACGCAGATAGCTGAACATATTTAATGTGCACAATTTGAAAAGTTTGGAAATATGCAAACACTCTTGATATTATCACCACAATCACCATAATAGATAACTTCCTAAAAGTTCCTTGTGTCATATTTGAGGAAGTGTGTGTGTGTGTGTGTGTATACAGCATTCTTCATTTGAGATCTACCATTCTAATAATTTCTTACTAGCCTTTAATTTTTTGTTTGTTTGTTTTTTGAGACAGGGTTGCACTATGTAGTTCAGACTGACCTGAAACTCACTATGTAGCTCAGGCTGGTCTCAAACTCAGAGATTCTCCTGCCTCAGCCTCCTGAGTGCTGGGATTATAAGTATGCAGCACCATGCCCAGCAGCCTTTTAAAATTTTTATCAGATTATGGAATGGTAATTTATTGATCTCATTCTTAATAAGTCGAGACTATGGTTTTTCTCATTGAAAGTAATATGTTTCTTTTATGGTTTGACATTAAATTCTCCTCAAGTGTTGCATTTGTTCAAACATGGAGGTTTGAAATGATTGGGTAGGAGGGCACAAACCTCGCCAGTGGATCTACTCTGATGAGTTGATAGCTGAGTGTGTTACTTGGAGCTTTATCCTGAAGAGAGGAGGTGGATCACTGGGGTAGAGCCTTTGGAGAATATTTTTCTCCCTTGACCCCCTCCCTTCTTTGTGCTTCCTGGATGCTATGGGTTAAGCAACCTTTCTCTGTCACCCCCTGATGTCATGCCACATCTGTTTTGGAGCCAGGTAACCATGGACACCTCAGAAACCATGAGCTAGAGTAAAGTTCCCTCCTCTTTTAACTTGTGAATTTCAGGAATTTTGTCCCAGTGACAGAAAAGTGAAGAATTAAAGCAAAGACAATAGAGCTCAATGTATAATGGGCAGCCAGAGAATTGGAGTTTTTGAGATTAAAAAGCAATTTTTGACTCTGAGATACATGTCCTAAATATTTCCTCACAAAACTCTTGTTGGAATCCTACATCAAGATAATATAATAAAAGGTGGGGTCTTTCGGAGGAACATAGATAATGCATGAAGCAAAGCCCTCACAAGTGGGATGAGTGTCCTTCTAGGAGAACGTAGAGTGTTCTTTTATGACTTCTACCATCTGAGGATTCAGGGAAACGATAGCCCCCTAGGAATCAGAAAATAGTTCTTCCGCAGACACAGAATGTCCCAGCTCATCCACCCTGGAGATCCCTACTTCTGGAATTGTGAGAAAAAACTTCCATCATTTATGAGACATCCCAACTGGTCACCAAGAAGTAGCGTGTTGCTGGAACAAATACCTAAAACTGTGGATGAAGCCTTAGAACTGGGGAAAGGTAGGCCCTAGAAAAATTCTGAGGTGCAGGCTATAAAATTGTGCCTGTACACAAACAGATGGTTAAGTGTGCTTCTGATATCAGCTAATAAATGGAAAGCAGAGAAAGCCTAAAGTTTCTTGGAGAATCCTAATCAATCCTAGAACACATTTTGGTGAAAACATTGTTGGCAAAGTACATTCTAATAAGGGCTTAAATAAAAATGAGGGACGTGTGTTTCGACAGTGGAAGAAAGGCTTTGTTCTAAAGTGACAAAGAAATTTGGTGAATGGTGTTTATGTTAAACTTTTTAATGGGATGTACAACTTGTGAGAAACCAAAGTGAGTATTTTACTAGGACAATATCTGAGTAAAACTTTGAAGAGGTTTTCCTGGCTACTCACGGTCAAGTATGAAAAGAGATGAATGACTCAAAGAAAAAAATATTATCCAGAAAAGCAGAATTTAAATATTTTGAATAATCTCAGCCTGTCTGTACTGAAATGAGAAAGCTTATTCAAGAAAGAATTTGAAGAATGAGGCATATCATCTGATGAGATTAGTCAGCTCTCTGAACAGAAGCCAGGAAAGATTGTCCGTCCGATGCAAGAGGGACAGCAAAAGCAGGGCAGAAGTCATCAGATTTGAACTTTCTATCTCAGGCCTAGAGTACAACATGCTAGGGAGCATAAAGTTACTTCAGAGAAGCAGGCAGTAGGACGATACCCCGACAAGCCATGGGAATACTCTGCATGTTGACAACAGAACTCCAGAACGATAGGCGTGGAATTGGGCCAGAAGATCCATGAACAGAGCCACTGAAGTGGTAGGGCTCAGGCTCAAAGATGTAGTGAGTATGGGGCTACCCACAGCCACGGTGGCAAAGCGTCCCGGAACCTCGTGGGACCAGCAAACAACCAACAGTGCAGATATAGGAAGAGGGAGAGAGAGGGCAAAACCAACTTTGTAGTGCGTCCAGATTGTGAGGTACTGCTCCAAAGGCACAGCAGGCAGAACACTGAAGACGAAATGAATTATCCTCAAGCCTTAAGTTCTGGTGGAATTTGGAATTTGCACCGCTGAATTTCAGACTTGGTTGAGAATTGTTACTCCTTTCTTCTTTCTCATTTTTGGAGTGGAAATGTCTGATGCTTGTTCTTTCTGTGTATTTTGGAAGCATATAGCATATTTGATTTTGCAGTTGCAAAGCTAGAGAACAGTTTGCCTCAGACTAAATCATGCCTTGAATCTTATTCATATCTGATGTAGATGAAATTTAGATGTAAATTTGGAGTTTGAACATTTGAGTTGATGTTGGAACTAGTTTTGGTTTACCTGAGATAAAATTAATATATTTTTGCATGCAAAAAGTACATTACTTTTTGGAAGGATAGGAGCAGAATGGGGTGGTTAATCTATATATATGTCCTCTTGAGATTTATGTTACTATTGTATACCAGAGTAGATAAACTAGAAAGGAAGGCTGTTGGGAAAGACTTCATGGGATTAGAGCACTCGTGAATAGGGGCAGTGTTTTTCATAAATGGTCTCATCAAGCTCCTTTCCCTCCTTCATCACATGAGAACACAGTTCACAGATGACCATCTATGAGCCACCAAGTGACCCTTCACCAGAAGCAGAATCTTTTGAAACTTGGTCAAGAACTTTTCAGCCTGTGGAACTGTGAGGGGGGAAAAAGTCTGTTACTTCTAAGCTACTATTCGTGGTATCTTGTTACAGCAATCCGAATGGACACAGACAGAGATGTTCCATAATGTTCAAGTGCCATCTCACGTATAGTTTTGCACATTGATATTTACTTCAAATCCAAATATACTGATGAACATAATAAATGATGGCGTGTCATTACTGTGTCTGTCACATCAGAGTCTTGAAGTGTTAGATGCTTTATTAGTTAGGGTCTTCCTATACTACTGCTTACCGATTCTCTCAAGGCTAATCACTTCACACGCACAACATGCTAATTACCACACACTTCACAGGCTTACTTGCGAAATTCTAAAGGAGTCAGTGTATAGCCTCTTCAAAACATAATTTGACATATCATGATAAAATAATACTTTTTCTACCTTTTCAAATTATATATTTTTGTATGTAGAGGTTAAGGAAATATAAATTGGTATAAAATTTCAGAGGTGTGGATCAAACAGTGGCAGTTATCCTGAGTAGCAGATTTGTTTATGTCAAATCTGTGTCACTTCAATTACACACTCTAATTTTTTCTTCAAGTCTAAATTCAATTGACATTTAGAGAAGACATAGTGACATGACCAATAGACTGAGATCAACTCTAAATAAATTTGGGTATTGGCAAAGACATTTTAGCCATCAGCAATTGTTAGGGCATGTAACACAGGCCTGTCTTTGTGAATGAGAATTTACTCATACGTAACTTGGATAATAGTAAAACAGATGAGAAAACACAGGAAAATTAACAAATGTGGCCATCATAACTCTTACATTTCTGAAGCCAAAAGCGATAGATGTGTATTCACATAAATTGATTAGAGTTATTATCACATGCTGGATGGGTGATCTTATGTGAATAGTGTCACTTGTGAAAATCAAAAACATTAATCATAGCCATTAGCGAGACTGTCACATGAAAATCAATTAGCCCTTGCACTATGTAGCATCACAAACTAACACATCATTCCTTACAATCAATTTCTTTCTCAACCCTGTATAAAATTATTCCAACATGCAATAAAGAACTACATTCCTCAGAAAACAGTTTTGAGACTTTCTGAATGCAAGCCAAGGTCATGATTATGTGATAGTACACTTATTTTATTCTGACTCATTTCTTTTGTGTTTCCCTCTTATGAATCTACACAGATTTATATCCACTTATAAAGCAGAAAAGACAAAAATATATGTACTACAATTTAAAGACTTTTTGTCTCAGGATAAATGCATATTAAAATTGAAAAAAAAAACACAAAATGGTGAAGAATACAAAAGAAAATGTTTCAAAGCTGTATTTGAGTTGCTTTTCTGAAACATTTGGGGAATATTTTAATCCAATTTAAGAACGCTTCTAATATTTTCTCTATGTTTAAATTCTTTGGAAAGGGCTTTATCAGTTCAGTAATGAAAACTCGCTGTCTTCCTGTCTTTCTCTTTTTCTTTATCTCTGTCTCATAGAAAACAACTATCTTTCCAGGCAATAAATTTGAAGACATTTGCAAAGTCAAGAAAAAAAAAAAGAGAGGAACTGGGGATTAGAAAGTTATAAATGCAAGTTGTCTTATTAAAGCTTAAAGTGATTGCAGTAAATGCCACTCCGGGGAAGCAGTGCCTTGCCACTGATTTTTGTTAATGGAAATATCTGATGGACTCTAAGGAGAATTTTACTTCACGATTACCAGGGCAGTGCTGTTATTCAAAAGTCTCAGTCTGACTTTAACACTAAAGGTTCAGTTTTAATGTCCAATGACGGTGAGTGATATTCATCAGCAAAAAACTTTGTAAAAAGTTTGGAGTATCATTTAAAAGAATCCCCAGCCTTCTAGTTTAGAGGTCAGGATGTATGTCCTAAGTGTGCATATGTGCATGTGTGTGCGTGCGTGTATGTGTGTGCGCGCGTGTGTGTGTGTGTGTGTGTGTGTACTTGAATAGATGATTACACTTTCCTAGCTTTTAGGATTATGAAGTTCTCTTGTAGAGAAATACAACTAGTAACTATTTCACAATTATTTTTGTTGGTTTATTGATTCATTCACTCTGTGTATATTCATCTAATGACTTCCATTTCAGTAATGACAGCCTAACAGCTGTATAAAAACTTTACTACTGAATTTGAGCTTTAGTTTAACTGAAAGATCATAAAATATGTGTCAGTATTCTACCAGATGATACTGGATTTTGACTTTGATTAAAGCATTTACTCTAGAGCTTATGTATAAAGATATCTTGCCCTTTGCAAGATAGTAGATTTATAATTCATACAATAATAAGCCTCTTGTAATAGTTTATAGATTTTTTCTTTTCAATAATATATTTTCATGACTATTTCTATTGTACTTATCGCTCTAAATAAAAGTAGTGTCACCCTTTTCTTTGAAAGCATTCTAATTATCTCTTTGATGTTGAGATGTTCATTAATTTTCAACCCTTTTTCTGGTTTTCCACATTTAAAGCTTTTTTTATGAAGCTCGAGGGGCATCATGGTATATCTGAGATGATCTCTCTTATCTATCATTATTCAAAGGGGTACTGAGCACCCACTGTGTTTTATACTGGCCCTAGAGATACAAAGGCTAAATGGGACAGGTTTTACATCTTTAGAATCTCACAGTTTAAAAACAAGAGCTGAGATGTTACAGCCTACTACAATTAAAACAAGGAAGAATATTTCACTTTTATCAAGGAAACTAAAACGATAATTTCTTTTTTTGCTCAAGAAGTGACTTATTTATTCGACAGATCTCACACATTTTTGCCAGATGTTAATAACATGAATAACTAAAAGTTTATGTAACAGAAAGCCAATATTCCATGTTTCTAAATATGGAGCTATCCTGGGATACATCAATGGTGAAGTGTTCTAAAGTAAACAAATACTTAGAGCTAATTTATGAAGTCAGACAGCTGGGTATATCCACTGTCAGCTTAAAAAAGAAATTGTGGACTCTTTGCTCATTGATTGCAGAAACAGAACCTCGAAATTATTTTAGGTTTCTTTTTAGTTTATCAAGGCTGCCGAAACTATGTAAGTGACTTTTAAAAAATGGAACATTTTAACACAGGAGATATTTTTGTGTTTCTTGTTTTTATTTGCCTGACATAAAAGTAGTTTGCAATCTTAGCCCTGGTGCGTCCCAAATATAACTGAAGATTCCAGCCACCTATTCCTTAATTTTTCAAACTTACTGTCAGCAATCATTACTACCATTTGCTGAGTCTTCCCCTTCTGCAGAATTCATAGCTAAGTATTTTCTGGGCTCTGTTTCATTTAATCCTGACATCATCACTTAAGATTATGAGGAGTTCTTTTTTCCAGATGAAACTGAGTCACTGGAAAGTTAAGTAGTCTTGGTGAACCAGAGTTTAGCTACATTTCAGTTTCAGGTATTTCTTCCTTTGTTATTGGCCACAAGACATGGAGTCGTGGAGGAATTTCCAGTTTAAGTTGTTAACTTTGACACATGAAACTTTGCACATGTAAAATTGACTCAACCACTTTGGACCAAATCAGCATATCCTACAACCACTCCTTTTTCGCTTTCTCGGCAGAATTCTACACACGGTTCTGCTTAATGTTAAGCCACACATGAAAACCTGGTTTAATTGCAAGTGAAGTGGAACTCCTCCCACCCCCATTTTTGCTACTTCAGAAAAATGTGACTTTCTGTGAATTGCAAAGCACACCCCATATTACTGTATCGCCATGGTGATTGCAGAATTCTTAAGAGAACAACAGAGTACACCTTGGTGTTTGACATGGTAGTGGGGTGGGGCAGTAGGGGAGCTCTGTTAAAATTCACTGACAACAAAATGAGGTTCAAAACAAAATATGCCGGACAGCAAATTCTTTCTTATAGAAGAACTGTACCACATAATATTGTATATTTTATTATATAATTTTGTTTAACATCCAAAGCGATAGTCACACAGGTTTCTTACAGGTAATTTTATAAAGTGTGCTCAGTATATTATATTTAATATTTCTTAAACATGTACATGGTAAAGAAATGGCTGCATTTGTGGAAATTGCTTTATTTTTCTTCATCAAGATTTGCTGCCAGGTACAGTAATTTCAAATCAGAATTCAATTCTTTTCGGAGATTGAGAAAAGGTCTTAATCCATTACTTAGAATCTTAACTGAGGGTCTGGATACTTAAAATACTGTTTGTTATGCAATCTAAGGAAACCAATTATAAGATCTGAGGCAACATAATAAGACATATTCCTCTGAGACCAGTTTTCTAAATGGTTGAAGTAATTTAAAAGTTGTAAATGATAAGCTGTAAGAAGTAGCTTGCATGTAAATATCTCTAATGCTACAAATTGAGACTGTGTATGTATAAGTAATACAATGAATATTTAGACTTTTATACTTATTTTCTTCACTAAGAATGTCTGTATTGAAACTATTATTGAAAACAGTAATCTATCTAAATATGTCTGCAATTTCCTATATGCAAAACCGATTCCTAAATATATGTAGCCAGTTTTATCATCTTTATCATTCTTCTCTCACTAAAAGATGACACTTCTTGTCTCTAACTTCTTAAATTTGGGGAAGGAAGGAAAGAATTGTAAACTTTGAGTAGGTACTAAAATCAGGCTGTTGGTCATATACAAGGCATCTTTAAGTCCTGCATGCAGGACAGTACTGCTGTATTTTGGAAACTCACATACATGACAACACATTATCCATCTCTCCTCCTACATCACTGCAGGCTCTGTGACATCTTCCACAGCACCATCTCCATTCCGTTTATTATGTAATCTTATCACGTTAACTCTTATGCTCATTTTGGCTCTGTGTTAGTTCTAGCTACTACAGCTTTTCTGCAAATGAGAAATGTGCTGACCACATGAACCGATGATTGCTTTTTAAAGATGGAGAGGACCTATAATTGATTATTGATTAGTAACAAGTCATTTGGTCATGGCAGTCCATTGAGCTGTGGATGTTCAACTTCCCTCTTCTATCATGCTTGTGTCAGTATAGCTACACATAGCTATAGCACTTGAACAAAAAACAATCTATGGTAAATATCTTTCAAGTTTTCAACACATATTTTTAGAAGAGGACATTGATATAAAAGGATGGGTTCATGAACACATTGTCTTTGTTCTGAGCAAGTCTCTTCTTGTTCTGCTCTTTTTAATTTGCCTAAGTTGTATACTACTTTGAATCTTATCTTTTTTTTTTTTTGCTGAGCAACATGGTTTTAAAATCTATCCACATTTTTACATAAACTGTAATAGATTTATTCCACCAAACATTTTTATAAGAGCATGTAAGAATAGTTATTAATTCTGCTGAATATCAAAATGTCTCATGAAAAGTTTTGTTATCATTTTGTTCTAAGACATATGCCAGATACTCACCCCAGAAAATTCTCACTTGCAGATTTAGAGAACCAGGGAAGTGTAAGCCTTTGATATATTTTCTTTCTTTCAAGATTGAGAACCACCAGTAGATTCTAATTATACATAGTCACTATATCTCAGTCTATGCCTTTGTTTTATAATCCTCCAAGACTCAATTTATCCTAGTTTCTTAAAGATTATCAGCCCAAGTAATAGCAATTATATTCTTCACACTTGATCTTAGCCAAAAGGCCGAGAAGCGATTATATTCTTAATAATAGACTCACTGTAAACTTCTGCGAGATCTAAAGTTAATTAATGATTCCTCCCTCTTGGAATTTTGCTTAGTTTGCCTCATCCCTCTCCCTAGTGTCCAAGTCACAAGTTTTTCAGGTGCAAGTACTTTTTCTGTTTTAGAATGTAAGGTGAAGGGATAAAACCAACAAAACATGAATTAGTGACCATTTCACCATCACGACCAAATAGGACTCAGTCCTATCGTTAATCCTATTGTGTAGAATGTCCCACAAAATATTATTTCCAACCCTTATTATGTGGACATTTATCCAGCAACTCCTGTTGCTCACTTTTGAAGGTTGTTGTAAAGATGTTAAGTACACTCCCTCCTGCCTACATGGTTAGACCACTCCTGTAACACCAGAGTAGTGGGTACACGACATTAAGGAAAACTCAAAAGCTACCATGGGAGCCATTAAGATGGGATGCTAGATGACTGCAAAATATTATCCATCACAACGGTGCTAAAACTAGGTTCAACAAGGGAATGCATTGTACAGTTTAAGAAGTGTCTACTTCAAAGGATTTTCTCTTCTTAATAGTTTTTATTCAATTTTCTTCTTTCTTGCTGAACATGAAATTATGTTCAACATACTGTATCAGTGGGCAAGATACAATCATTTATCTTTAATGAGACCCTGATATAGAGGAAAGGCTTATCATTTCAAAACAAGGTGGTAATGGAGAAGATATGCAAACGGAAAGACGGGAATGTCCCTAAATCAACTTGGGAATGTCAGAGAAGGTTGACAGAGTAGCTTACCCTGAGAAGCACCTTAAATGATGTTTATAGGAAGCTCGTGATAAAAAAAAATGTTGTTTCATTATCATTAACTCACTTTTCCTTCCATATGCTTGCAAAAATAAGTTACTCAACTCTTGGTCTTCTTTCTTTACATATTTTATCATTGGCATTCTGTGCAACTAAACTTTTTCTTGAGCAATTACTTGAATAATGTTTGGCTTCTACACTAGACTAGCAGCAGAGATCATATCTGTTTTCACTTATCATCCTTGAATCTGAAGCCCTAATACTCTGTCTGACACACAGATGAATAAGCAAAAGATGAGCGCTAGGGATTCAGCTCAGTGGTTCCACTGCCTGCCTTTCACGCACAAGGATCCAAGTTTGTTCCCTGGTTCCAATAAATAAACAAACAAACAAATAAATACAACCAAAGATGAAATAAAACAGCCCCCAAGCTTAAGATTTAAGAGTCCAGTGCTATAATATTTCTTATTACAAACTGAATACATAGCCCTGGCAGGTATTTTACCTGTATAGATCTTTCTTTTCAGTCTTAAGTCATGAGACTCAAGGATGTTAAAAGAATCTCCCAGCTCATTTTCTATGAATAAAAATATTGTGAAGGCAATTTCAGCATTTTAATGAGCATTTTTTATTAAGTTTATTGGTACATTTTAGGTATACCTTATGATGACATTCATCATTGGGAATTTGTACCTTTATGTGATATATCATGGTCATTTTTCCCCCATTTCCCTGCCCTCCCTTCCACCCCTCCACCTCTCTCTATTTACAGAGATTTCATTTCCACTTTTTTCTTTTCTCATACTTTTTTCCTTTCCTTTCTTTACTTTCTCCTACCCTGCCCATGTTCCCTTCCTTTTCACCTTTGGACATTTTCTTCCTATTTCACTTTATCTATTATACATCTCGATCCTCATTTACACGTTAAATTTCTCACATTGGAAAAACTATTCAGTATTTACATGTGTGTCCTATTTATTTCCCTTGAAAGTATGGGCTCAGTATGCATCCATTTAGCTATTAATGTCTATTATTTATCATTCTTTATGGCTGAGTAGTACTCCATTTCAAATAGCCATTCTTTTCTTTTTCCTTCATTGAGTTTATTGGTACATTTTAGGTATACAGTACAATTACATTCATTATTATGATCTTGTACCTTTACATGACAGGTCTTGGTTCTCATTTTTTCCCATTGTCCCTTCCCTCCCTTCACCCCCTCCTGTCCTCCCCATTTACAAACATGTTATTTCCATTTTTTCATTTTCTCATGCTTTTGTTTTCTTTTCCCTTACTACCTTCCCCCCTTCCCACTTTCGCTACACCTTTAGCCCTTTTCTTCCTATTTCACATTGTCAATTACCTCATTAGGATCTTATGTACTTAAATAGCCATTCTTTGTGAACACATTTACCTTAAAAAAAGAACCCCCTTATATTTACAAAGCCATAGCATTTAATTCATGACACCTAGCTCATCACTATGCCGTCTCAAACCCTTACCTCTTCTGGTAACCATATGTACTGTATTTTAACCCAATCTTACTTTATAAACATGCCCTATTACACATCTACTTAGTGTGTGGTTGTAATCATAAGAGAAAGAAGATTTCACTAAGTAGAATCATGTTCCTATTCATTAATCTTCGTTAATCTTGGTACTCTGGCACCTTGGCCTTGATTCTATGGTCTCAGAACATCCACTAAGTCCATATGCATTCAGGGTATGTACCTTTTAACACAGGATATCTTTAAGAGAGCATGCGATATTTTGATAATATGAATCTGATCAGAGCACAGTCGGGATGAAATATCCATCCAATCCCTCATTAACTGGAGGGACCTGGAGCCCACCCCCGATGTGTACCTTTGAGTTATGCATTCTCTGGGAGAGGTGGAACAAAAATAGAACTGATAAATTATCTGTAAAACATGGTAGGCATGGACTATCATGAGGTATTTGTAAAGGCAGAATTTCACAAGATGCTGGTCTAAAAGGTTTTATTTCACGAATGCAGGCTTCAAGATATCCCATTATATATTCCTTCTTAAGACAGGTCACACACTCACATGGGACTTACCTGCTCACGGACAGGCCTGAGCACACAGCTCCCCTGCATTTGCCTCCACCATTGCAGAAAAGAGAAAACACTCTGATAAAAACCATCCAGTGAGCTGAGTGTTTTCATCAAACTTTCCAGGTTGTCAGCAGAACACAATGTCTCATTCTGAAAATTATGTCAGCCTTTCTCCCCAGAAATCACTCTATAAAAATTTAACTCTGCACTGTTTCAAATTCATCTGAGAAAAGGAAAGATAAAATACCCTTAAATCAAAGAGATTTATGTATTCCTCTAAAGCTTCAAGATTTTGTTTTGATAGCAGTAATGCAAAAGCCAACAAATTAAATGCTCTTGAGGAAAGATTATGGCTACAGGAGTTATTTTATTTTTATCGGAATTGAACAGCAATGCAGGTTGTCTCTTCCAGTTGTACAGATTGTGGTTGTATTGATAAGTAGCTTATGAGAAATGGTGTCAAATTGGGAAGAAAATATAATTTACTTTTAATTTGATTTCATTTAGTAAACCTGACTTTACAGCTTGAGTTGTCATTATTTATTATTTACCAGCCATGATACAGAGTAACCTGCCACTAGAGACATCAATTATGGCCACCATGAAGATGGCTGTCAGTGGGAGGAAAGGCCCACACTCCACCCAGGTGTCAGTGAGGAGTAAATTTAAAATTGCCTCTGACCTCAGAGTCTCTGCTTCCTTCACTCTCTGTTGCCAGAGGGTCTTTCACAGCATTTGACAGTCACTAAAGGACCATAGAGACAGAATAGACTGATCAAGTGACCCAGAGACCAGTCAAGATAAATTAAATGCTTAATTTATACACCAGCCATTGCCGACAAACTAATTACACAAAGACAGTTTGATAAAGTAATATAAGATCCTGCGCAGAGCTGGCTTCTGTGAAATTATTGCTGATGTATGTGCTCTGGGGTTTGAGATTTTGCATGCTGTTGTGCGATACGCACTAGGAGACTCATCTTCTGAAGATATTAAAACTGGGTGCTATCTGCCAATCTTCTCTGATTTTATGCTGTCTCTTAGGAGTGGTGTCTCCTTTGCTTTGTGTGTTTTCAGCACTCACTGTGATGAGAATGAAAGAGTTAAATGGGAATTTCAATGATGGGCTTATCAAGAAAGATAATGGAAATGAAGTGCAAACAATATTTATAGAAGTAATCACTAAACTATTGGGGAGACTATGCCTTTTGGAAAATAATGTAGAACCTGGAAACTCTTGTTTTCTATCCTAAGAATTCAGAGACATATATTAGTGCACAGATTAACAGAACAAAACTGAGCGCTGAAACAAACTGACAGAGTGGAAGCCTTGTGAGAGATGCTGCTGAAATATTGCAAAAAGACCAGATGAAGAAAGACAAGCTTTATTTTCCAGGGCTTTGGGCTCCTGTACAGTAGTTAACAGAGATAACTAAGAGCTTGGTTCTTAGAATAGCTTTAAGCATTGGAATTGAAATGTGAACTTAATTGTACAAAAGGAGGCTGAGAACTGATTATAATTTATATAAATACTAATCTTAGAAAAGTCCATTTTCAAGTCAAGAGTGTAAGACTGTTGTAGTTAGGGTTTTGGCAAAGGAATACATTTAACACAGGACACACAATTTATAGGATTATTTTATGATATTTACCAAAAAAATCAAATACAGAGGAGTACAAGAAATAGCCCCATACTAGTGGCCCAAAGAATCCAGCCAAGAACATGGATCCCACAACAATGTGGCACACAAGTCCAGCTGAAGGCTTAGAGTCCAGGGCAATGTCCTCCACGAGTCCAGCCAGAGGCTTGCAGCTAACGACAATGTCTCAAGCTTCTCTGTATTGAGGATCTGCACCCGGAAGGCTCAAAGGACAGTGGTGGAAGCCAGAAAACCTACACCTGTGAGTTGAAGGATTTGTGCCACCAGGCGTTAGGATCTATTCCGGAGCCAGGGAGTGATGTTCTCAGTGAACATCAGAGCTCCCCAAGGGGAGAGGACAGCAGCCATTCCCAGCGATAGTGAGGCCTGAGCTCGAACAAGAATAGCCAAGTTCACATCAGGAAAACCACCAATAAGCTTCTCCTAGAAAATGAACAGTCCATGATCTTCCCCTTCAGTTCTCTTGTTATGGCTATTGGTAACAATCTTTAGGTGGATCTTCCATGCCCAGACAAAGCCGATTCAGTTCAGCTGGGTGTTACAGGTTGACCATTAATTAATGAATCACATACATAGGATCATTTGGAAGAGCATTTTGGGTAATGAATAAGCTTACGGATTTAAAGAGAACCATAACAGAAACCGTCCACATTACAGGTGACTGATTTCTTTGGAAGTTCCCTGATAGGAGAAATTTCAATCAGAATCACACTTGGTGTTAGCAGGCTTACAAATGCGCACACACATACCCATGCACACACAAAAACTGTGTGCATTTGTTTCTAGAGAAGCATATTTAACACAAGCACACCTACCAACAACAAAATTTACTTGAAGAGTAATCGAAATCAATGTACTGTAACAGAATTTGGGATGAGATAAGCACTGCATATAGCACAGAAGGACCTGAATAAATTTGCTTGGTTTTCCTCATCTTGGATTCCAGGACAGTGGTTCCTTCCAGGTGAGTGGTGGTGCTGGGGTCAAGAGGATCTGGGTCACTATATGCATTCTCTCCTTTTCCTAGTCATTTTACAAGAGGTACTTTCACCCATTCTTGAACATCAGGTCAGAAACCTTGTAGTCTAAAGATTTATTCAAGCTTTCTGACTTTGAGTTGACAACTTTCTAGGGGATTCAAAGACTGCTTAACATTAAAAGCTGTCAAAGCAGCTTTTTTTGTTGCTTTTTGTTTTTGGTTTTGTTTTTAGAAATTCCCAAGACAGCACCAATTAATGATTTACAATTCTCAGGGAGGATATATTTAGTACATTGTACATTGATAATCAGGTCTGAAAACTTCCTGTCCAGTGCACGATTCAGGTGTTCTAACATGTTAATGTCTCTAAGATCTTTTTCTGCTTCCTGACTCAAGGAAATATTGTTGTAGATAGTGTTTTTATTTTTCTGGACTGGATGCCACTTGGTTTGCAAACAGAGCTTCTTTAGCAGCACACTTGAGTTGTACATTTAGTTATTTCCTTCCTCCTCCATCTTCTCCATTTCAGTGTGAAACTGTTTTAACCATAACAACAACACTATCTTACATTTTAATCCCCTTTTGATTCATAGACGGTTGACTATAAGTGCATGCTACCAGACAATGCAGCATCCTTGATAAAAGAAAAGATTTGTAGGTTCTGGAATCAGATTTCCTTGGTTCTGTATTTTTATCACACTATAATCTTAGTCAAGGTATTTAAAAAGTTTGAGTTATAATTTTCACTATTTGTTTATTAAGTAATAAAGCAACAATAATGCTTATGTCATTGAACTGTAAGGGAAATTGATGGAATAATATCTGCAAAATATTCTTCAATATATTTGAAGTACTAGAATTCAGTGACATTTATAGCTACTGTGTACTTCTTACTAGACTGCAATATTTATTTTAGAACAAGAATGGATAAAATTAAAAATGGAATAAAACTGGATTCTTGGTCATACAAAGATCTTTCATTGTGGCTTAACAGATACACAGATGGAGGAGAAACCAGAGATCTCTTCCTTGAAAACCAACATGTTCTGTACTCAGTAAGATCATATCCCAGCTTTATGTTCACATTGTACTTGTAAGACTCAAGTAACTTAGACATCTTACTACTTTTCTATGTGTATAAGGAGGTAACAGGAAGATTTTTTTCTTCCAATGCCCTTTTATGAATTGCAATTATGAGATTTATTAAAAAATCTTTTCTATATAAAAATTAACTTTAACATAGTGTTTTATTAATTACTGAATGTCTTACTAAATATCTAACACAGTGATATAAACATGACTGATTCCTTAGCTCACAAAAGTAATAAATAAATTAAATATTTTTCTGCCCATATTCTAAACTTACAATTGTTTCTTAAAGGTAAGAATTGAATAGACTATTCATATAAAATTTTCAGTAAATTAATCGACTTATTAAAAAATTATCAGAGTTGCTATTATGTGCCAGATACTATCCTAAAGACAAAATGTCTATATGTATTGCAGTTGAAAAAGTGCTTTTGATTGATATTACTCACTTTATATTCACAATAATAATTTAATAAGAAAAATTGATTATCTCCTCATTATCAAAAAGGCTGATATGGCGAAGGATATATGATTCTCACTAATTCAGTAAAAGAGATAATCTGTTAAAATTTATAACATTTCAACACTTATCTGAGTGTTTTGTTTGTTTGTTTGTTTGGTTGGTTTGCTTATTTTTACCACACTGTGAGGAAACACTTGGTTCAATACGTACCAGTTTCAGAATTTAAACTTCAAAATGAAATCATCTGCCACTGCTTGTGTCAGTTTTAGGATTCACTGTATTCTTGCAGAAGGAATTTATACAGAGAATCAATATATTATTCAGTCAGAGGTCCTGGGAAAATCAGCTTTTTTTTTTTTTGAAAGCTGTTAATGATTTCAGATTTTCTGACTAATGGAGCAGAGAATTCATTGTTTCTTTCTAAATGGTGTTATTTAACACTTAGCCTGGAACTTTATCAGAAACCCAGATTTAGACAGAGCGGTCTATGCATCTACTCAGGAGAATGGTCTGTGTGAAAGCTTGTGTTTTCTGTGCTTTGGTAAACTTGAGGTATTGAAAGATAGAAAATAAAATGTTTAAAATTACCTGATCAGTCAATGCTATGGCTCAGGTTCACATCTTCCCAGATTCACAGCCCCTGCCCCTACCGACCCTGAGTCTTCTGAATAATTGTCAGCTCATCCCGGGAACAGAGAGCTTTCTTCAACTCCAACTTTGGCAAAAATCTATTGTCTTTGTCCACTAATGGGTGCTGAATTATCTGTGTGGAAAAATGCTCACTCACTCACTCATTGCAGCACGAAATACCCATTTTTATAGTATAAATGTCCCATTTCAAGGGACTGGCACTGTTACTCTGGACTCATCCAGGGATTGTTTAGTGCTCAAAACCTTCTGGATGAGCTCACAGCCAAGATCAAGTCTATTCTATTTCACACAGATTCCAGCACCTTCTTACACATAAACATGGCTCTTGTTTTTATTATGTTTGTTTGCTAACTTTTACTGTGGACTAAAATCAGCCCCTTAAAATTTCTATTCTTTTTCCTCTCTTTCTCAGAAGAAAATATATAGTTTGATTATTTAACAATGTTTGTCAGTTATACCTATATAAATTCATTTCTACTGTGGAGATTTTCTTCGAAACATACCTGTCTTTTACCCGCAAGAACACAGCTATTGCCAGGACCAAGGCATATGGGTTACAAATAAACCAATCAATAAATAGACAAGGACTTGAAAGACATTTCTTAGAAGAAAATATACAAGTGGCCAACAGGTGTGTAAAAGGCGTTCCACACCTGGTAGGTACAACAGAATCTCCATCAAAACATACTGATTAAATACTAAAACTTGGAACAACTAATATTGCATCATACTTCTATAAGTGCATATGTTAATATAGATAAGTGCTTTGTACATGCCCTTGTGTTTAATCAATATAGTTCTTCTTCTGAGAGTAGATTTTTAAAGAAACAACCTCAAATAAGCATGGATATTTTAAAGAAAATAATATCAGCCTACATATTATTATTATAAGATAATAGGAACAGGAAAATATTCAACATAGAATGGCCTTAGGGTTTTAGGATTGTGTGCTCATTTCCTGAAAATCAGAACAGTAAAATATTTAATAGGTATAAGTGCAAAAACATTTAATATGTAGTGGTAATTTAAAGTGGAAAATGATTTCACCAAATAAGATTTTATCATCTCTCATCATTGTGTAGGTTTCTAGGAATTGAAGACATATTTTTAGTGATCCAGGATTCGTTACCTCCTCCTTGGAAAAGAGATGACTGTTTATTATAAAGCATAATGTGAACTGTATAAAATATCTGTGTACTAACACAAAGTCCTTGCACAGCAAAAAACAAAACATCAATATTTATTTTTCAAAATCTTCTTTACTTTATTGATTATATATTCCCTTTATCACTAAAAACAAATAAGCAAAAACTGAGTAAACTGAAGTTAAAGCCACATCAAATTTCCTGGACATTTCCTGAATGATACATCCACCTTATTTAGTTCTATTGTCTTTTGTTTTAGAGCCACTTCTTACTGAAAATTTTCCATATCAGCCTTACAGCTGTCAGATCAGATTCCAATTCACTAGTTGGACCAAATCTGTTGAGAACATTTTAACATTTTTGAGATCTTTGAACATATGTGCTGTAATTTATAATATTGTCTCTTTGATTAACTCTGTGTTTTTTCACACTGAATAAGATATTTCATATGGTCCAGATGAAAGTGCCTTATAAATATCTAAATATTAACTTTACTACAATTAGAATGAATAGTAATTATAATTAAAAGTTGAGGAATGGATGAGTGTGATTCTTCAAGGAAAAGGGAGAAATAAGAAGATTTTACAGCATGTATTAGTATTTCTTTTTTCTTAAATTTTTGTACTGAGGATCAAGCTCAAGACCCTGTTCCCGTGAGGCAGGCACATCGCCACTGAGCTAAATCCCGGTGCCCGAGTATTTCATGTTTTGAAGTTGCTGAGTACTATTCCATTGTATGAATATGTCATGCTTTGTTTAGCTCTTTATCAGTTGATGGACACTGCATTGTTTCCACTTCTTACCTATCATGAATAATGCTGCTATAAAATTTTTATATACAAACTTGTATTGGGACATATATTTTTATTTCTCTTGAATATATACCCAGGAATAACTAGATCGTGTGGTAATTCTATGTCTGTTGTTTTATTGTTTCCTCTTGTGGTTTTGGATGGCTCCAGGGTCTTTGGCATGCCTTTATAATTGAGCTACACTCCAGCCATGTGTTTGAGCTTTTTGACAGTTTTCTCATTTGGGTTTGCCATTTTACATCCACATCAGCAGTATGTGAGAGTTCTAATTTCATCATATTTTCAGCAGTGTTTGTACTATCTTTTTTTTTTTATTGTTGCCATCCCAGCAAATTTGAGGTATTATCTTGTGTGTTTTGTTTTGTTGTACAGGGACTGAACTCGGGACCTTGTGCTTATGAGGCAGTGCAGTACCACTGAGCTAAATCCCCAGCCCTCATTATGGTTTTGATTTGCACTGCCTGATGATTACTGACATGGAATATCTTTTCATGGGCCTATTAGCATTCCAATATCTCTGTGCGAATGTCTATTCAGATCCTTTATTTTAAATTGTGTTCTCTTTATAATTATACATATCTTTATAGTCTGTACAGATGTCTTATTAGAGATTGATGATTTGCAAAATTGTTCATTGTATAGACTGTCTTTGCTTTGTAAATGGTACCCTTTGAAGCACAAAAATTTTAATATTGTGTCCAATGTATCTGTTTTGTCCTGGGCTTTTGGCATTATATCTAAATATGTCAAAGGAAAGAAAGCATTCAGAAAAAAACACAAGTTGTATGATTCCTTTTATAGAATATGTTTACAACGGGTGAATCTACAGAGACCAAAAGAAGTTAGTGGTTTCTTAAGACGAGGGAAGATGGGAGAGTTGGTTGGATTACGGCTAAGGAGTATAAGCTCTCTTTTGGGGGTGATGCGAATGTTCTACAATGTGGTGACAGTTATAACAATTCCATGAATACACTAAAAGCAACTACATTGTATACTTCAAATAAGTGAATACTATGGCATTGAAATGTTATGAATTATATATCGTACAGTTATTCAAAATAATTGAATACATTCAACACATTTGCCAAAGTTCCTGTGAATTTTATGAGAAAAGAGCTTGACTATTTTGACAATAAAAGTCTGCCATCATTTTAAAAATAAAGATTTTACATACCACTTCATTTGTTGGTATTTTTCTTATGAGGTTGTTTTCTATGGTTTCGTACACGAAAGTGAGCACAGAGTTGCTAACATTTTTTGATCAACAATACATAAGTTGCTTATAGTGACAGAATTTGAATTTGGGGTTTTTGTCTTCATAAACTTACTTCGATAATTATTATTTATCTGTGCCTCTGAAGTTCCTTTGAAAAATGAAGCCTCATAATATTTTCTCATGCAGTTTATTATTTCCAATATCTCTGCACATAAATTTAAACTGCACTTTGTAATAGCTTTTCTTTCTTGTACCATCTTTTCCACCCAAACTAGATTCCTCAGACTCGATCTGGAAACCAAACTTATTCTGATTTTTTCATTCTGAAACTAAAAACAAAAAACGAAAAACAAAAACAGTTTATCACTATGGCTCAGATATTTTACGTAGTCAGAAACATATAGTCAAGGCACAAATATTCTTAAAAATACATTTTTTCATTTCTGCTCTTCTTCAAATGATGTATTTTCAGCCCTAAAGATGCTTTCAAAATACAGCCTGAAAAAACTTGTATCAGTAGTCCATCCGTTCTGAATGACTAAGAGAACAAAATCACATATCAACTTACACCTCTCTATATCTTTATTTCTATCTCTGTGTGCACGCATGCCTGTGTTTTGTCCCCAAACCCATTGAGTTCAAAAGCAACACTGGCTTTCTGTGGTTGATCCTACAGCACTATTAGTCAAATGTCATTACTGCTGGCTTATACAAAAGGGCCAGCAGGGCCATTTCCTCTTGAGTTGTAGGATTCAGTGCACAGCAGAGAGCAGCGAAGTCTTTGTTGGCACACATCTGAGAGGCTTTTCACAAGGGCTACCTAAAGAAACAAGAAATTGCAAACTAGATTCAAGTCCCTTTTACGGCTTCAAGAAAGCACTTTGTATTTCTGAGAGAAGGAAGTTTTTTTTTTTTTTTCCTAAGAGTAAGAAGCTAGCATAAGCCCTTTTCTTTTAAATATAATTCTGAAATTCCAGCTCCTCTTTAGAGCTAAGGGAGCACATTTATTGCAGTGCAAACTCTGTGCCAGTGAGGAGAAGCCTCAGTACCTGTGTGCTAAACTGCAACTGTATCACCACAGGCATGGGATGTGCTTTACAGACAGGTGGACCTAGATTCATTTCTGACTTCTGACATTTAGTACTGTTTTAGGCTGTCTTCTACTGAAAGAAGACATAAAGATAAGGATTTGAAGAACAGGAGATCCTAGGAAGGACCAGTAGGGAAATGAGCAAGAAAAGCTGGGAAGGAGGAGAAGTTATTGAAAGATATGTAAGAAAAGAGGCTCCATCTCTAGGTCTCGGCAACTGAGTTTCAGTCCCACTGGGAAACCTGGAGGTAAAATGTAGAGTGTTCATCAGAGTTGTTCTGCCAAAAAAATGTGAAAAACAAAACAAAAACAGTAACAAAAAGACTAGATATTTTCTGTATAATTTCCTTCAGCTGCTACCTCTTTGTTTTCTGTGAAGTCCAATGACTAGATTGGGCAACAAACAAACAAACAGACAAACTCAAAAAGGTAAGGGTTGCAGCACGACTCAACCGATACTGAAAAATGAATATGATATAGGACATGGATCAGGGCACTGCTGTACAAAATACATAATTAAACTCCTTTTACTGACACATATGAAATGGGTACAATAATCAGTATTTCACAGCACACTCTGAAGATTAATACAGTAGTGCCTAGGATCAGTGAGTATACAGTTGAGGGCACAGAAATTCATCACTTCTAAGGGATGGTTGAAACAGATACCTGAAAATATGTCTAGGACACACTGCAAACATTTCAAGGAAATCAATCCTCTGGGACATGTGATAAGAGTTCTTGAAAGATATTGTTAGGAGTGTTTTTATTTAGGAAAAGAAAGTGCTTCATCTGCTAGAGAGGTTAGGGATAGGGCTAAGTATGACTTGCTTTTAAGTATTTAGTGAGTATTAATTCTTAGGAAGGGAAAGCTTAGATAGAAAGAAGGGAATAAATTAATTGCAAAGAAAAAATACAAACAAACAAAACAACAGAGAAAAAGCTACAAGAATTATCATGGTTCCTTCTGCTAAATGTGATCAAACATGCATTGAATAAACATGCCAATTTATTTCACTGAGCAAAGAAATAAAAGACATAAATGACAGGAAAGAGCCAGAAATAAAGCAATCTCCAGCATCTCTCTTGGTGCTTGGAATCCACATATACCCATTCACTTAGAAGAGCTGTGTGCCTTGACATTGTTAGCATCTTCTATGAGTATCTGCATGCAAGACATACATTTGAGTTCAGTTTATTGATTTGTGAGGATAGAATTCTTGCTCTGCTTTCATAGGAAAGATATAAGTTTTACCAGCTCATGTTCAACAAAACAGCAATATCCACAAGACGAAGTGAACTCCAATGCATAATAAAAATGTGTTAAGGCAAAATAAAGAATTATATTAGAGAAAATTAAATAAATTAATTGCTCATCTGAGTGTTTCATATTCAAAGCATAGTTCTAGGTTTATCTGTGGTTTGAAATTATAATAGCGTACTGCTCTATGTGGAAAAATGAAAGGAGATACAAACCTGGGTTCAAATTGACTGTGTTCTTCGACAAGAGCTAATAATAAAATCTCTGCAAACCTCAGATATTAAGGTCACATAATGAAAGCAATTATTCTTTCTTCCAATGAAATATGCCCTTTCCTTTTCAATTAGGCACAGCCCAGGCCTCACTGGTATGTACAGTATCATAAATCAGAGATAATTCATGACAGTAAAATGCATGACCCATCACACAGTTTCGGCTATATTACAGCTTTAGAGTACATATGAAGATTACAGAAGTTCATTCACAGTATATATCAATGAGTCTCACATATGGGGCTCAACTTAAGAACTCTGGAAAAAATATAGAAGGACCTAGCCACAGACTTATTAAAATAATAAATCTATTATGGTAATTATGATAAATACAATTAACTATATAACCAATTGTAGCAGAAAGATGTTTCTATGAATGTTTGGAAGAAAGAATCAGGAGCTAAGAGTAGATGCGCTATGAATGGAGATAGTATAGCATACAGAAGTAAAAACATCTGGAGCTAAAGCATTTGCGCTTGAAGTCTTCTACGGCTACTTCATATCAATATGACACACTACAAGACATTTAACTGTTACATGCTTCACTTTTCTTAGCCTTAAAATGGACCTGTTGTTGAGCGCACGTTTATTTTCAAAAGGAGACAAAAATTTATAGTGGCATATGGGCTGTAAGGGCTACTTAAGTGTTGCCATTGATTATTATGTAGAAGATGATAATAAAACCTTTATAAATACCATTTAATCCCTTGAATACTGTAAATTCAGACTAGTGCTATCTTCGTTTTATAGATGGGCAGATTTGATTTCAAGGCATTCTCTCAACTTCCCCAGTTCCACACAAATAATATATGATCAAGACAGAGTTTCCTCTGTATGCTTCCAACACAGGCTCTTAGCTTAAACAAAACAAAACAAAGAAAAAAGTCAAGATAATGCCTTTGTTGTATACGAAGACTTGGACAACAAAAGGATGTTAGTATTATAAGAGGGAGGCTAGGAATCTTAAAACTGCTTGATAAACGGTAAATGGTGCTTGCTAATCATACATAAAGCTCATGTACTTTTTGTGTGATTAACAATGTAATTGTGATAGGAGATCAATTTTACCTAACGCTGAAGACAATCAAAAAACACATTCTTGGGCCAGGAATTTAGCTCAGCAGTTTCGTGGCCTGCCTTGCAAGCGCAAGGACCTGAGTTCAATCCCAGGTACAAACCACATCCTTTCTTTGTTGTAACAAAGCATAAACCTTTTTATTAAGGAAGAATGAAATGCATACTTAAAAGGACGTGACCTAAAGGTCTTTATTTTCTACTCAAGAGTCTACATTCCCTTAGGTTTTTGAGATCAATGAATGATAAATAGATAAAAATTTACAAGTCTATGTGAGTGTTCCAGGAAGGTTGCTATGAAAGTTCAGAAAATTAAATGGCTTATTCCAACTGGTTAGAGCTGGAAAGATTTTTATGGAAGACCAGTTTTATCTTGAACTTGTAATAAAAGTATGGTAAAGATATCAATTCTTCTATAATCAACAATTTGCTGATCATGAGTTTACATCTATTTTGCTCAGTTACCTTTTATTTTACTTCCTGCAAAACCTTTCATTTTCATGCCGGGCATGGTGGCACGTACCTGTAATCCCAGCACTCAGGAGGCTGAGGCAGGTGGATCGCTGTGAGTTCGAGACCAGCCTGGGCTACACAGTGAGTTCCAGGTCAGTCTCAACTACATACTGAGACCCTGTCTCCAAAAATCAAACCAAAACAAAATGAAAAAAAAAATCTTTCATTTCTAGGTGACTCTCCACCGAGTTATCTGCCCGTAAACGTCATTAAATATTTCCAGCAGTAAATAGTAACTATGCTTAAACCCACTAATACAGGAAGTACCTGGGCAGCAGGTATAAATATGCTAAAGGCACTTCCTGAATATGGAGTGAGTTTTTCCTCAGCTGCATTAATTAACATGTTTGAAATCTAGATTTAATAATTGTAGCAACTTCAACTTCAATTTCCATTACAAATGTCTGTATTTATTTTTGCAAAACAATTGATAACTAATTAGCATGTTAAGGGCCATTTGTGTTTAGATATTGCTCAAATATCTTTTTAAAATCTGATGAATTATTTAAGTATATGCATAATCATAATTAATTTAAACAACTATATGTTTTACCTCTCAAATAATTGTTAGACCATGACTAAAGGTGTTTACTTATTCATTTATTCATTTAATTACATGGAATATTAGAAATCAGTTGTTTCTTAAAATTTACTTAAGATTATTCCAGCTACATTATATCTTCCTGCTCTATATTACTTGCTCCAGAATGATAAATTCAATATACCCAGGGCATGTATCCTATTAAACAAAACTAGCTTTTTCTAAAAGCCTCTTCCAACTTTTAATGCATCCCTATAATACTTTGATCACATATCAGTTTCTATTGTATTGTATTATAATTTTTCTTACAAGCTGACCATTCCCAGTGGACTGTGAACATCTAAAAACCCAATATGGAAGTCTTTAGTTCAGTTTCTGTCATTAGTTCATAACATGACTTTCTGGCAACAGACGACAAAATGCATCAAAGTTTATTAAGGAGAATGAACTATTTCTTGGTATAATATGCTGGTAAGCTGTGCATTTTTCAGTCTCCTCAAGGTTCACTTATGCAAAGTTCAGTTTGGGCATTTGACAAAGTTAGGAAGAGAAACATAGGTAAGCTCTGTGCTCACTAACAGGAGCTAAATGAATAACGTCAGACCTCAAACAACTCATTTCCAAAACAGGAATGACACTGATTACCTCTAAGAAGAGTCATGAGTGTCTCATGAAATGAACACAAAAAGAGTCTTGCCTGTGTTTGTGGCATGAAGAAAGCACTTGAGATGTGTAAATTTCCTTTGTTTTTTCATGTAGAAATACCATAAATATGAACAATGAGATTGCCTCTGAGAATATCCATAGTAGCCTAAGAACTTCCATGTCACAGAACTTGTTCTGCATCCCATAGAAGGAAATATGAAGGTGGAACTGTTCTTAGCACCACACGGAACCTTTCAGTGCATGGCTCTGGGGAGCTATTTCACTGACTCACCGGAAGTAGCTTGGCCCTGTTTGTTTGTGGTTTGAAATTGCTTGGATTTCAGTGTCTCTGTCCTGCTCTCTGTGTCCCAGGGGTGTAGTGTATTTTTCCTGACTCAGAAATTTCACTGTTTTGAAGGAGGTAAAAATAGTCTAGAAAACAGTTTTGTTTTTTTTTTTCTTTATAGCAAATGGAAGAACATGAAGCCGAGACAGCTCGTGAACTGAGATGAGAATACAAAGCAAGTGTGAATGCTTGTATTGCTATTGCTACCTAAAATGAGGGCAAATCAGAAAAGTGAAAGAGAAATGTAAGGTCCTCATTTGTGTGAGCCTTTATGTAAGTATGGCTTAGAAGAAATACTGCTCTGGCAGCAGTTTGAAAATTATATTTTTAAGCTACTTCTAGGGGTGGGGAAGTGTGTATCACATTTTGTAATGTCTTTTATCTGTGAATTGTGTATTTTAGTATCTGTCTTTAAGGTGGCTCTTAGTGGGGCTGACTTGCTGATATCCATCCCCTTTATAATCTCTTCTGCCTTGAGTCTAGGCTGTGTTTCATGATTTGCTTCTCCACTAGGGTCACAAAGAACACCTGTGGGATCAGAGACAGAAAAGTAAAAAGTAACCATCTGTACACAGGGGAGATAAAATATCTAGTAGTAGTTGAATATTGAAGGTCTGGAATCTTACTGTAGAGACTCAAGGGAGAGTCTGCACTAGAAGGCTGAATAGTCTGCTAGAAGGCTGAAAAAACTGGAGACCAACATCTAAAGGAAATGAAAAAGACCAGGGTTCCTCCAAAAAGGAAATGCTTTCCCCTCTTTTCCCTTTTAATTCTCTCCAGGCTGCCAAACTATTGGTTGGTGCTCTCTGTAGCCCAGGTGGTTCTTTCCGTTTGCTGGATGTCAGTTATCCACAGACACACCCAGCACGTGACTAATCTGCTAGGTGGATTTTGTTCAAGTCAAGCCGAGACGTTACAATTAAGCATCCAGCTTCTATACAACAGAGCTCAGTAAACAGATTTGGAAGCAACCTCTGAGCACAGAGCACCAGAGTCTACTTTAAATCTTACTCAACCTGCCATGCTTTTTCACGTATTTTTTTCGGACACCAGTCAACTTTTATTTTCCAAGCCTTCCACAAAGAGGCCTCTATGACATGGAAACAGAGAATGAATACATCTAGGCAATTAGCCGAGAAAAAGTACAGCCTCAGTTCAACCACAGAAAAGAATATCTCTAAATTAAAAAAAAAAAAAAAACTTTTGTTGAATTATTTACATATAAAATTGAACATATCAACTTTGGTGACACTCAACAAAATAGTGCTTACAAAAAAATTTAACATTCAAGACTTCAGGGAGAAATATTTTTAACTAACTATTGATTTATTTTAGGTATACATGATGATCACATTCATCATCAGGAATTTGTACCTGTACATGATACATCATAATTCTTGTTTGTTCCCATTCCTCTTCTTTCTTCCACCCCTCTACCTCTCCTTATTTACAAAAGCTTGGTTCTATTGTTTCCTTCTTTTCTCTTATGTTTTTCTTTATTTTCTCCCCCACCCCAAATTCCTCTTCACCCTTAAAACTTTGTTTCCTATTTCAGATTATCTGTTATACACTTTGGCTTTCTTTTACAATTTCAGTTTCTCACACCAGAGAGACAATTCAGTATTTACGTGTGTGACCTATTTATTTCTCTTACCAGTAGGACTTCTATATGCATCCATTTATCTATAAATGTCTCTAGTTCATCATTCTTTATGACTGAGTAGTACTTCATTTTTTTTATTTTTTGAAAGCACGTCTTCTTTATCCAGTCACCAATTGATGGGCATTTGGATTGTTTCCAAGACTTAGCTATTACACATTGTGACATCATAAATATAAGTGCACATATATCACTGTGGTGTGATGTTTCTAATGCTTTTGGAAAAATACCCAGCAGGGGACTAGGTGGGTCAAATGGAACCTCTAATCCTAGATTTTTTTTAAAAAACCTCCACACTGCTTTTCATAGTGGATGCACCAGTCTACACTCCCACCAGAAGCAGAGAAGGGTTGCTTTTTCCCCATTGTCAAACCAGCCTTTGTGATTCCTTGATTTCTTGATAGCAGCCATTCTTTTGGGAGTGAGGTAAAAATCTCAGAACTGTTTCATCTGCATCTCTTGAATGACCAGTGTTGTTGAACATTTTTTCATATGTTTATTTGCTTTTCCTACTTTTTTGTCTGAGAAATGCCTGTTCATTTCAGATGTCCATTTTTTGACTGGACCTTTAAATTTGGGGGTCCTCATTGATAAGTTTTTATATATTTTAGATAGTAGACCTTTGTCTGAGGAACAGCTGGTAATTTTTTTTCCCATATTGTGGGTTTTCTATTCACTCTTGGTGGTTTCTCTTACTGTGCAGAAGCTTTTTAATAAGATGAGATCCCAGTTGTTCATTCTTTCTGCTAGTTCCCTAGCAACTGAGGTTTTGTTCATAGGTTTAAAGTACAGTTTCAAGTTGGGAATTGTGATATCCCCTACCTTCTCTTTGTTGCCTGGAATTGCTTTTGCTATTCTAGGTTTATTCTGGTTCTAAATGAGTTTTGGATTTTCTCAAGTTCTGTAAAGTACGCTATTGGAATTTCAACTGGGATTGCATTGAAGCTCTGTGGCAGCTTTGGAAGTATGTCAGTGTTCACTATATTGGTTCTTCTACCCAATAACACTGAATGTCTTTCCATTTTCTGATATCCTTTTCAACATACTTTTTCAGAGTGTTGAAGTTTTTAGAGCATAGTTCTTTTACTTCCTTGGTTAAATTGATTCCTAGATTTTTTTTTCAATGTCATTTTGAAGGGAATTGTTTCCCCCATTTTTCTCTCAATGAGTCTGTTATTCATGTACAAGAAAGCTATTGGTTTCTGAGTTCTGATCTTGTATCCAGCTACTCTATTGAATTTGGTTAAGTTAAAAAGTCATTTTGTGAAGTTTTGGGGGTCTTCTATATATCTATATATCATGTCATCATAGTATCATGTCATTGGCAAAGAATGAAAGTTTAACTTTCATTTCCTATCTTCTTTCTTTTTATGTATTTCTCTTATCTAATTGCTGTGGCTAAGGTTTCCAAAACTATATTGAACGGGAGTGGTGATAGTGGACATACTTGTCTTGTTCCTGACTTTATTGTGAAGAATTTCAGTTTTTGACCATTTAGTATGATGTTGGGTGTTGGTTTTTATGAGGTTGAGATCAAGACCATCTATTCCAATATGCTGTAGGGTTTGTTTGTTTGTTTGTTTTTGTTTTTGTTTTTACCATGAACTGGTGTTGGATTTTGTTGAATGGTTTTACTACATCTATCAAGATGATCATATGGTTTTTGTTCTTGACTCTGTTAATATGGTGTTTTACATTTATTGATTTACATATGTTGACCCATCCTTTAAATACTTTACTCCAGGCTCTCTTTAACTTGAGGGTTTATGTTGAGAAGTCTGCTGTGATTCTGAAGCACTTTCCTTTCTATGTGATTTGTCTTTTTTTTCCTCTAAGTTAATTTACTATTTTGTTCACGTGACAATTCCATGCCTAGGTGTTTTTTTGTTTGTTTGTTTTTTAATCACAGCTAGTTGGAGTTCTATATGCCTCACTTATCTTTCTTTATGTCAAATTATTTTTCCCTGTTTGGGAAGTTTCCTGTGATCACCTCTGTGAAAAGTTTATTGATGCCTTTAGTGCTGTCTCCTGGTCCATTACTTACGCTAATCAATCTTAAGTTATTCTTTTTTGCATCATCTTATAGCTTTTGGATTGATTTCTCATGGTCCCAAGCTATTTTTAAGAAATCTTTGTTTTCATGTTTGTTAACTACAAGTCTGTCTTCTGTTCTGTCTGCACACTTATTTTGCTGTGGAAATTTTCAGTGGAATTTTTAATTTCTTGAATATATACTTGGATGTGTTTTATGCTTTTCAAATTTTTCTATGCTGGGTATTCATGGTTTCTCTCATTTTCCTCAGCTTTACTTTTCGGTCAGTTTCTGCTTTAAAGTTATTAATCATATCTTTCATTATGGTCACAATCTTTCTTTTCATGTGAGAAGTTATTTCTCTTTTTATTTTTTCCAGATCTTTATTCATTGCTAGTTCAAGGAGTCCAGGTGGTAGGGCTTTATATTGTTCCATCTTGTTGCCTCTAGAAGTTGCCTTTGGTGATCTGGAAGTCCTGTTTTGACTCTTATTTAGGTGACTTCTCATTTCAATTTTGTTGTTGATTTTGATGATGTTTTTGGTTTAATTTCTGCATTGCTGCTTGTAAATTGCTTATTGCTAGTATCTCTATTGATAATATTTAGAACTCCTGAGGAATGGCTACTTATTGGATTCTCTCCAGATTTAGTTTGCCATTGTGTTTTGAGTCTGTATTGGTACTTAGGCAATCTTAGTCTGGCTGGGACAACTGACTAGAATGGTCATGTCATCTTGAACAAAGTAATACAATCAGCATCAACAATAGCATCAAACACAGCCTTGAAAATGAAGAACTGTGATAACTGTTAATCTCTCACCTTTGGCTGCATGGACTAGACTTGTGGTTATATATCAAAATTTAGAACCAACCAGAAATATATTTGCAGTAAAGAAGCCCTTCAATATAGTGAATTTGCCCTCTGGGGAGCTTCAGAAGGAGTTGGAGGGTTTAGAGAAATAGAAGGAGAGAGAAAGTTTAGAAGTAAGGCTAGAGGACACAGGGAGATCATGCAAACTTTGGGAAACTGGTGTAGACAGAGGAAGAGAGAAGAAACAGAAACAAGAACAGAACAAATTAACAGCAATAGAAAATCTAGAAACTATTATTACTTCTCTAAAAATAAGAACAATTGAGAAAAAACAGGAACAAGTAGGGTGAGAAATGATGGAGAGAAAAAAAAAAAAGAAAAATAATCTCCTTCAAGGCGTGTCTTGGTTGTCACCGGTGTACAACATGGATAGTGCCCAGACCTGGGTCCACTGATCTAGTGAGCCAGCTGTAGTTCACTGAAGTTCAGGCTGGTTTCTGGCTGTGAGGCTGGAATTGAGCTCCCTGATCTCCTTCCGGTGTCAACTCTGCACGGTTCTAATGCAGTCGGAGCCACCCTTCCCCCACAGTGAGTCCAGGTTCTGTAGGGGTGTTGACCCCAATGACTGACCAACCACGCAGTCTGCTGTGTGACTTTTTGCTCTCCCAGTGGGCTTTAATTCACAAAAAGCCTCTGAGAGGCCCTTTCTCTGCTGCTCACCATTGTGTAGATTCCTGGCTCAGAACGATAGCTTTCTGGTCCCTGTGCTGTCCTGCACTGCTGCCCAGGTGGGCCTCTGGCTGTGGGCTGCGTGCCCTCACTGATGGTACCCGGTAGGCCTCTGATTAGGAAACATATTCCAATGAATAATTTTTAGCTTTCAACATAAAAAATTAAAAAGAAAACAAGAAGAAAGTAATAATAAAGATTAAAAACAAAAATTAATAAAATAGCAACAGAAAAATACAGAGTAAGTCCATTAAACTCAAAGCTGATTTTTTAAAAAGTTACATAGATAAACATCTAGCAGGATTGAAAAAAGGGAAAAAGAGAAACATCATCAATAGTAGTAATAAAAGAAAAGCTATCACTGCATCCTCCATAGATACTACAGAATTTTAATAAAAGCTCAATTAAACCTTGGCCCACGTAAATTTAATAATTTGTATAAAATAGACAGTGAGTATTAATCCTGACTTGTCCCTAACATTGGACTTAGAAATGCTTAGTAAACTAGTAAAGAGTATTCCTAAATCCTTTACAGAGGTGTAAAATGGCGTAGCATGTACAAAGAGTGATGGAAGAATATGACGAATGTTAAAATCCAAATCTTATTGTAAAAGATATTGTCAGCAGTGATTGCTTAAGTGTGTTTGAAGTAAGCAGGAGCATTTTGAGAGAGTTTATTGGCAATATATATTTTACTGTAATTGAAAAAAAATCACAACATTCACATATCATTCACTATATACCCCTATTTGATCAAATACTTATGGCACTTTTTGTTGAATAAAATATTACGGTATGTACTCATCCACCTTGAAGAACCACATTTGGCACAGTGTAACTTGTGGCTTTTTTGAAAATGGCCACGAAAGGTTAAGATTTTGCATGGATTCAAGCCAGGAGATGCCCTGACTGCACAACTAAAGACACTCATGAAGAGAGCATCCAGAACTGCTTCACCAAGCGCCAAGACTGAGGGGGTCAGTGTGCTGGAATCAATGAACATCACTGTATATTTAGGGGAATAAACGTCAATGTGTCTTTTACAGCAACTTTAAAAGTTTAAATCATCACCATATGTTTTGATCATACTTCATGTGGTCCTGGCCCCTAACAATGTTTCCTGCTTTGCTTCCAGGATGACTGAATTGAGCAGCTTTTCTTTCTTTCTTTCTTTCTTTCTTTCTTTCTTTCTTTCTTTCTTTCTTTCTTTCTAACCACATGCTTTTTCTATGATATTTTTCCTTTGGAGCCAGTTAACTTTCTTTCTTTCTTTCTTTCTTTCTTTCTTTCTTTCTTTCTAACCACATGCTTTTTCTATGATATTTTTCCTTTGGAGCCAGTTAACGATGGACTGAAACCCTTGTAACTGTAAACCAAATTAACTCTCCTTTAAATTGTGAGTGTTAGGTATTGTGTCCTAGGCACAAGAGTGTCAACTAAATCATGGAGCAATTAAAAAAAAACTCTATTAGGAATTCACTAGGAATGAAAATATGATAGTTTCATAATTACTAAGAAAATTGAAATACTATTAAATCTCAGTTCTATTTTCAAAGCATTTGCAGAGATTTTCATAATTGCTTTTTGTATGGCACAGTGACTAGTCTGGGAACTGGAAAGTGGTTCATTCTGGAGAGCAATTCTTAGAGTCTAATGGAAGGTGTTTAGGGTCAGGATTATGCAGGAACAGCTCATGAGTGATCACTTCTGACCACATCCAACAATATGGTGTCCATTTTCCAGAACTCCCCCACTTCCATGATCTCCTCCATATTTGATTGCTTTCATTGTCTTCCTGGGTCCAATTTCAACCTTCAACCAGAACTTTATTTATGCTATTCTGCTTTGCACATCTGGTCAATGAACTGATTTAGGCCAAGTGGTAGAGGGGAAGAGAAAAGAAAAAGTGATCAGGAAGTTCTCCACTCTCCTGGGATGAGTGTTCCATGCTTCAGCTTTAGATATATAGGGTTTCCTTTCCTAAGAACAGAAGAGTTGGATAAAAAGAAAAATAATAGAAAAAAGGAGATTTCTTCTATGCTTTATGGACATTGGATCTTTTCCCTGTATCTCCCTTGAGAATTAGGAAGCTACCATTTTAGCCCTCCCTGCCTCGGCCAAAGCATATGCTCTGTGTTTGGGCTGCCTCAGAATGGTGTGGGAGGCATGGGAGGAAGAGGGAAAAGATGATCTCAGTGGTACTTAAATCTTTACTTCCTCTTTCTTTCTGAAGCCCCTTTATTAGAGTCTTCAAAAAGCAATTACATGTATTTTATCCAGGTTTCAAATGTTTTTCAGTGGTGAAAAGAAAAATATGTTTCTCCTAAAATATAAATTTGTCTCAAAATACTAATTTTCCTAATATTTTCATAGGCTGTTAAATAACAAAAGAATCTATTAGCTCACCACCCCAAGTATGTAATGAATTTAAATTTTTCTGTGCACACATTTACATTTTAAAAGAACATATGTTCCACTGCTAGGGAAAATGTGTTGCATTAATCCATGACAGGCACTAGAGTGGTATAACTGAAAAGAGGGGTAAATAGTTTCACAATATGTGAGTGTGTTTTATTGGCTGATAAACATCATGATAGGTTTTGCCTGCCTATTTCCTGGAAAATAATGTGCCATGAAACCTTACATGGATTTTTGTTACAGTGAGATTTATAACCTAGGGTTTTTGACTTATGAGAGGTCTGGCTCATTCACTGAACTGCAGTTACTTGTCTGCATGGAAGCACCAAGCTTTAACTCAACAATAATATTCACCAGATGCTTGGGGTATAAAAAAAAGAAAAGTCATCAAAATCAATATGAGCCTATTTTTATAAAAAACTGTACTTCATAAATAGCAATCCCTTCATCTTACAAGTTCAGAACACAGAATTTTGTTCACTCTAGAGTTTGTCAAAGGGCTTGCTAGTTTTTTCTTCTCTTTCCTAATTGTTTCTCTACTCTTTCTTTTTCTCTCCATGCCTGAAATTTAAAATACAAGGTGTTAAAACTATAAGCAATTAGATACAATTACTTAAAGATAGTAGAGCAAAAATCGTTGTGTAGAAGACAAAAGCAACTGGAAACAAGATATGTTTCTTATATTTTTCTTCCAAGATAAGGATTAAAATTGAGGTATAATTTAGGGGAAATTGAGGTGAAGAGGATGAAGTGTCCAATTTTATTTGACAAAGTCAGATAATTTTTTTTTCCTGAATCTTGTTTGCTTTGGATATTCTGTCACTTGCAATCCTTGGGTTCTGACTTAGACAGAAGTCCTCCTAGGGGAAGAAATCTTATGTGGATCATGGAGGAACTGTAGGCAATGCTTGGGTTAGGGGCATTTCCTACAGTGGAAACAACGTGGAAAAGCAATGAAACATTTGTCAGAAACTGTAAAGTGTGTGCGCTTGTGTGTGTGTGTGTGTGTGTGTGTGTGTGTGTGTGTGTGTCTGTGTTCAAAATCATAGGAGTGGTGAAGAGTGATGGAAAAGTAAGAAGCTAACTTAATCTCAAAGGGCTCTTTTTAGAATTTTATTATAAAGATGGATTAATTATGTTATCTTACATGAGTGAGTCTAGGGACAATTGCAGCATATGTACATCTTTTATTTTAGAAAGTAGGAATAACTGATGAGATGAGAAATGCAAGAAATAGTTTGATGTGTTAGGCGATATTGACAATAGTCCAGAAAGAATGGTTTCAAATAAGTAAACCCATTTATTGGATTTAAAATAATCATGTCACTTAAATTTTCAAATTTTCTATAGCATACTTTGTTTAATATTTTCTTTTTTATTTTATTCAAAACTATTGTACAATATGACTTTAGATATACTGACTTTAAAAATGATTTTCCCTACATTCCTATTCACTTAGACGATTTTAGGAGTATTTTAATAAAAATGTAGCAAAACTATAGCAAATCATGTGACTGCTCTTGTGTTCTTCATTTTAGGATAATAATATCCCTCTACTGGGACTGATGTCAGGGTTGTTTAGTTGAGCTTGGAGTTTATTGATCTCTGAGTTTGCTTACCAACGATGAGGGCAAGAAGTAGAAAAAAAAAGTATGTGAATCACAATTTTAGCTTTAAGACTGATCCACTGAAGACATGATAAGGACCATGTTCAAATTCAAAATGGAAGTGCTGGGCGTGGTGGTGCATGCCTGTAATTCCAGCACTCAGGAGGCTGAGGCAGGAGGATCGCTGTAAGTTACAGACCAGCCTGGACTACATAGTGAGTTCCAGGTCAGTCTCAACTACATAGTGAGACTCTGTCTCAAAAAACAAAAAACAAAAAAAAAAAAAAGAAAGAAAGAAAAAATGGAGACAATAAATGAAATAAATGCTGGTTAGGTGTTTAGCTCAGTTGTATAAGGACAGAGGCTACAACAGAACATGGACTATCAAGGAGATGACTTTAGCCTTTCATTTATGTTTATAAACATCAAGATTTGAAACTTTCTCATTATTTTTATCAGGAGGCCAATAATTCCAGTTGTTCTAGAGATTGTTTTAAAGGCATAGGTATTAGAGAAAAAGCATTCTTTCCTTTTGATGAGAATATTCTAGCTGACCTAGAGAACTTCAAAATAATACAGTAGAATGAATGCAACAGAATCAATATTAATAGAGTACTTGGTAAGGTCAATGGAGAAAAAATAGGTTTGAAAACAATATTTCTTTATTTTGGCAATGTTTCTACAATCTGAATGGATTCATTCATTTTCTAAGAAATTATTAAGCACAAACCTGCATTTGATTGTCATGTTGACGTTTAAAAATGAATCATTCTAGATATAGAAGACAAAAAGCATAGTCAAGGAATACAAAGAATAGATGATATTGTAAATGTGCTATGAATTGAAAAGGTGTTAAAAATGAAAAAATTAAGCAAAATAGCAGGAAATGAGTGAGAAATGCTTGCAGTTTTAAACACAGATACTACTTTCAAGGTACTACAATCAAAGCAGTACCCTATCGATATGGAAATTTGGTGAAAATTTCAATTTAAAATATAGTTAATAAAAAGGGTCCAGAACTGCTTCAAAATACATAGCATTGTTTTATGCATTGAAGTACTGTTTTAATTCAGTTGAAGGAGAGGAGCCTTACTCATTAGATGGGGCTTGAACAACTTCTATCCCCCTGGAAACAAATAAAAATAAGGGACTCATACCCATACTACGAAGAAACATAAAAATCATTTAGAATAAAAATCGAAATGTACAAATAATAAGAAAAAATAAAAAATCTATATGGAAAACAAGAAAGTGAATACATCTGTCATTCATAGTACATGTTTATTAAAGCCTATTTATTCTAGGTGTAATATTATGTGCTTGAAATATATGACCTAAAAATAAATGCACAAATCTCCATATATAGTAGATAACCCCAAATAAAAGGCAAGAAACTTAAATAAAGAAAGTGTCTATCTTGGAAGGAGGTAAACAGTGCTATGGAAAAAAATTTAAACACTAAGTAATATTTTGGAAGGTGGGGGCCAGACAGGGTGAACAGAAAGCAGACTAGGCTGAGATACTTGGTGACCCCATGAGGAAGAAATCACTGAAAATGTGTCATTTGAACCAAGACCTGAAAAGAACCCATGAGTTGTGTAGGCAGATACTTTGGACAAGGGCTCTAAGCAGAGTCCAGAGCTGGTATGAGCATGTAAGGTGGGTGTGTATCTCAGGTGTCTACAGAAAAGCCAGGCCAGTAGCTGTCTTCACAAATGGAGGGGGAAGGAGAGCTATACTGGAAGCAAGTCATAGAGAGTGTGGTAGGTCTTTCAAGAACATTTCGTATCAGCATCATACCTAGGAAGCTAGAAACTGAACTCTGTCCACATAGATATTAAACAACATATTGAGCTATAATACCTCAAGGGAAAATAGACAAATGTAGATTTTAAAATATATTTGCCAGCCGGGCGTGGTGGCACATGCTGGTAATTCCAGGACTTGGGAGGCTGAGGCAGGAGGATCTCTGTGAGCTCGAGACCAACCTGGGCTACCTAGTGAGTTCCAGGTCAGTCTCAACTATATAGTGAGAGCTTGTCCCAAAAAACAAACAAACAATTAAAATGTATCTTCCATAACTAAGATCCATTAAATTTATACTATTTACTAAACAGAAAAATGTGTTTCCAGTACATTAATAAAAATACACAGAACAATTCTACAAGCTCAACGAACATGTAAAGAGTTTTTCTACTTTTCTGAAAATCAAACTAACAGGGATTATGAAAATACGTGAAAGACTGTTATATGAAAAGTATATTAATCCTAATTTCTGCCTGGGATTTGAGGAAATACTTTGCCAGTGGAAATGTAAATCAACACACTACCAGACAATTTGAAAACATCTACTACCACTACTGACATTTACTGAAAATGTAACTTACACTGATTGCTTTTGTTCTGCCGTAAATTTTTTTGAGAAACCATTCAAAGTTGATTTAGGAATCTTTTGATGGATTGTAAAACCGGACTATGCATTTGAGCATGCAAAGGACCAAATGTGTATGTACCTTCACACAGGTGACTTTGGATGGACTTGATAAATCAGTGATAGTCACTCCATGACTTTGTCATTGCATCCTTATTTCAATGATAAATTTGTGTTTTTCCTTCTTATGCACAATTATATATGTGTCTGTACTTATATTTCAAATAAATATCTTTATTTGCCTAAATTTCAAGCTTACAAAACAAGCCTAATAACCTTTGTTTTACTCAAATATTTTTATAATAGAATTGTGAAAACTGAGGACCTCCCCCAGATTCATACAATTTTTCACTTGGTGAATAACAAAGTCAGACACATCTTCCATATATCCCTTCTGTGTCACTGTTCTCTATGGTTGAAAAAGCCTGGCTACCTTGAATTAGCTCTGTCTATGTACCAAGCTTCATTACCTTCTCTGAGTGGACGCTGAACTTTTTCTGATGTGTTCCAGAGTCTCTTAACCTTTTTAAAGTTTATTTCTGAAATACAAAGTGATGCAAATGTTCTGCGGACTAGGAATGATTTGCCCTTTGATGATTGAGTCATACTTCCCAGCCTAAAAAGATCAAGAGAGCAACATCTGGCCAAGAAACTTGGGGAAAGGTGCACTATACAATGTGAGTGACAAAGGATTCCCAAGGCATTGATGCCAGAGCACTGAGGCCCAAAAGACAGAAGAGTAGAATTAAGAAAAGGACAAATGCAAACATGAATAAGGCTCACAGATACTTCATTTTGTTCCAAAGAGAAAAAAAGTCAACTTCGTTAAAAAAAATAGGTAATAAAGATTATATTTATTTGCAATAGGCATTTTAGTTATCCCAATCTAGATTTTCTATATTATAGATAAAATAGCCAAAACCAACAAGAGAGAAGTGACAGGTTCTCAAAAACCTGTGTCTCCTCTAACTGTACGAGTAACACTGTACTCCATAATGACATCAGGTTATTTTTCATTTATCAAACACAAGTAAAAGGTACACCCTTCATGCAACCATTGGAAAAGAGTTTCCTGAGGGCAGAAGATAAGGTGATTCAGTGTCTAAAATGCCCGTTGTTGGGTCCTTTTGACCTAGAATTTTTTCACTAAGCTTTAAGCACTTTGAAACCACGGAGACATTCTTGAATTCTGCTGTTATGGACAAGCTTCAGACAAACACAAAACATGTGAAAATGTTTGGCAAAGGAATGAATAGATCTATTCTCCGCCTATCAGCGGGAAGTTCTTCCACATGTGGTGCATAGGAAATTACTAAGTATTCTCAAATTTTCAGTCAGCAAAGCAGTTCTTTGACCTGTGTAAGTGTGTGTGTTCACTGCCATCATGTTCTCAGTGTTTGTAATTAGAATCATGGGACGTTTGTCACATTTTGTGTTGTGGTGTTGATAACCGAATAGCTTTGTCTTTCTGAGCCACTTGAGGATCATTGAAAATCTAACTTTGGGGATCAACTGTGAGATAGGTATTGCTCCAGATGTTGGGGATCAAACAGAGAAAGATAACATCACTAATTCTGTAGAAAACATACCGATAATTTTAAGAAAGTGATGCACAAAGAATTTTAAGACAGAACAGCTTTTGACCCGTGTCTCAAGGTGAGCTTTCTGAAGGATGAGAGTATGATAAAACTTATTGGGCTCAATGACAGAGAAGGAAAACTGTCAAAATATCATTATGTTAAAACACAACACATTGTACTGAGACACTTAATTTTTACATTTACAAATATTGGTATCAGGGCCAATCCCTCTGGGGACGTCAGCTTGCTGGGATATGTGTGAGTCTCTAAGGGGGTGCTGATCTCTTTCCCAAGGCCATGGTGGTGTCAGCCATACAATGAGAGAGAGAACAATGACCCCGGTTACAGGAATGCTGTGACTTCTGTCCCCCTGCCAAATAATTCAATCTTAAAAGCCAAACCGAAACAGCACACTTCTGTTCAGTTTTCCTTAATCTCCCGGGAAGAGATGTTCACAGTATCTTGTGTATCGTGCGTGAGACTTATAGGCTGCACCACGGTGCATGGCTCCGTTTTGTGTTTGTATATCCACTAGTCCCAGTAGTATCTTAGGGTTCCAGGGTGTTCTTATGGTGCCTTCCTACTGCGTATAGAGAAACACACAGGCATTTGATCAAGAAAAGTTTGCTTACTAAATGAAAGAGCAAATGAATCAACGCAGTTTCTCAGAAATGCCTTCTAAGCAATTTTATTTCTTCTACTTGATTTTGAAATTATGATTGTCTCACAAGAAATTGAAAAGACAATGCAGAAAGCTTCCCTGAACTTCTCACTTGGATTTTTTCCCTCTTAGTAACTTCTTATATATTATCGTTCATGATCCAAACAAGTACTCTATTCCAATACTGGCAGAATACAATTAGCTAGACTCTAACCGGATTTTATTAGTTTTTGTGTTCACTGATTTTTTTTCTTTTTTCTCTTTCGCTGTGGTGTATCTGTGTGTAGAGTCTTAGGAGATTTTATCACTTATATAAATCTCTATAACTAAGATACAAAACTGTTCTCTTACCCTAAAGGAGTTCCCATATGCTACCCCTTCCCAGCCACACACCCCCCTTCTTCACGAGCCCCAGAAACCACCCATCTGTTCTCCCTCCTCTGTAACTTTTATATTTGCAGAATGTTATACAAGTGGAATCATATGATGTGTAGATTTTCAAGATTAACCTTTTTCTCTCAGCGTGAAGCCCTTGAAATTCGTTCAACTTGTTGCACTTATCCGTGGTCTGTTCCTTCTTACTGAGGAGGAATAGTGTGCATCAGATGGCTGTACCGCCATGGTGTGCATGGCTACACGCCAAAGACAGTAGTTGATGCAATTTCCTCCATCATGACTGTCTCTCATATTTGTATCTCTCACAAGTACCACGGTTAATCTTCCCTAGGATCCTCTGAGTGCTTATGATCAAGTTCTCTATAAGCTATGTTCCTTGTCATTGTGCCAGAGAGGACGAGCTCAACATTTGACCTGACCCTCCAGTTCTGCCCTACCGATTGTTTCTTCCCAGTAGTAAAGACAAAATCCTTATAGGAGCTTGGCAAGAAGTTTGGAACTGTACATGTTCCCAGGAAGTAATTTTGTTAAATGGTCCTAATTTATTCCATTTCTATTGCACATATTAATCTTTTACTCCGGGGTTCTTTGGCAACATACTTTTCAATGTTATCCAGGAGAATTTCTTTATACTTTTCTTTTATTTTTTTTATTTATTTATTTTTCTGAACCATGAGTACATTAGTGAGAATGAGAGCTTCTCTTTGGGGGAAATCTTTTTAAAGGAAGAGCAAGGATATCCGATACAGCTATTGCAAGAACTGAATTTAGCAAATCAATATGCACTACGATTGCACCATAGACTTCCGGTTGGTAAGGAAGTGGTGGTAGAAGTGGGAAACACACGAACAGCATTTTCTTTTTCTAAGTGGTGGGGCTGGTATTTTTTCAATATACTAGAATGATTCACACACCCAAAAGGAATCCCCATGATGTTACATAAGAAACACTCTTTTGTTTAAATTTATTTATTTTTTATTTTTTTATTTTTTGTGGTCTCAAACTGAGATCATGGCAAAGAATGGGGAAAAATGAGTGTCTGGCTTGGTAAAAGCCAAGGGCTTTCCTTGTTAAGAGGAAAATGCAGAGATGTCCCCAGGCTTTCTGTGTAAGCCCTGGAAGGAATGTCTGCTTGCAGAAATGTTGAGTTTAACCTTGTCAAAGTATTATTTTCCTGAATTATCCAGGCACAATCTTGTTCCTTTGTTAACTGAATACATCTCCCATTGAACTCGAGTGTCTGTCTGGGCTGACCCTGGAGCTTCGGGCAGAGAAAGTAAAGAGGGGGTGAAAATGGAGCCTGAGTATTTCACGTTTCTTGTAATCAGTTTCTTTCAGGTGTTTCTTCAGGGACTGCAGATCCTTTCACAACGCCGCTGCTGCTGATCAAGGACTGTGATCTCACAGTCTCCTTGTAGCTCTCGGATTCTCTTGCACTGAAACCAGAAAAAATTCTAGGGCATGGCTGAAAAGTAACATTCTTGGCCTGTTCTCAAATTTCCTGAGCCCTAGCCACGACTGGAAATTGTTAAGTAGTCTTTCCCACATTTTTTTTTTGTTATTACTATGTTGGTTTTCTTTTAATGACTCATTTTTCGTTCTAGGGTGGGGTGCAGAGAGGGAGGAAAAAGTAATAGTGCGTCAGAGAAGAGAACAATATTTGGTTTCTGCTGACTCTTGTGGATGAGACCATTCATCAGTGCATTTGTAGGCTAGATTTCTGGCAGAAGGAGTATATCAAAAATTAGAGAAAGTGAAATTATCCCTCCTGTTAATGGTCAGGATTTAACTAGAGGTTGCAGTGCCCTCAAAAACATTCAGGGGTAGTTTTAACAGGATCTTTTCTAAAAAATTTTCACTTGTGAATTCCAATTTTTAGGTTCTAGATTGACAAAGTTTTGCTGTGTTCTCTTAACATCTGTGAAATGCTTTCTTTTCCACGATAGGATAGAAACAAAATTGGGGATTTTGCAAATCTTGGAAAATATTTTAAGGGGAAATATGTTTTAGAAGCAGGTGAACTTTGAAGACAGACAAGTTTGACTGCATCTCTTTAATTTATTATTTATCAGAGGTTGATTTTTTGGAAAAAAATCCCCTTATTTTTCTGATCTGGAGCACTATAATGCTGTCTTAATGGTCAGGCTGCCATGGAGATTATAGTGTATATGTGACATCCAGTCCAGAGGAGTTCAATAAAATATGATTTATTTTAAGAAATATTTCAATGTAGTATAGGCCTTTAAAATAGTCTACCCAAGCTCTCTCCATTTTCAAGCAATAAATAAAAAAAACCTAGACACATGAATTTACCAGTAAAGAAAGCTAGCATTAGAGATCTTCTGATTCCCAGGCTGCTTTACGTATGTAGAAGAATTTTGGCTTATTTTTATAACTTCTGTGTGTATACTTATAAATATTTACAGTATAGGGATGCACAGTATTTACAATAAATTTAAACTAAATTTTGAATCTATCTAGCAATAAAAATGTATAAACACAGGCGAATATTTTCGAATAACGATGACATATGAAAATAAAACAGATTTTGCTAGCTCTAAACCAAAGACTAGATTCAATATGAGGCTACAAAGATGAGCTCACTTATTTTTATCATATCCAACCAACCTGTGACTTGCTACCCAATAAATTTTATGCCAGGTCTGTTGCACAGCATCCTCACTTTCAGCTGTTGCTGTAGCAGATGACATTAAAACTCCTTCAACCACTCTTAAGATAACAAATGAGCTTCATTTCCATAGAATTTCTGGCAATGATTGAAAACTTATTTAGCATATGTCTAGATAGACATGCTGAAGAAATGGACAGAAATACGATTATTCTATTTATTATGTGCCTTCCCAACACTGTCCCAGAGTGACTGGTCTGACAGTTCTCATTGGATGATGGAGGCTTATGTCCCATTGCCTGAGACCTTGACGTGAGAGACTGGAAGGGCAAAAGTGCTATGAAAACATACGGTTTCCAAGGATTATAAAGGTTCATTCACATTCAAGTATTAAAGGAAGATTTAACTTTTAAAAGTACATCAATAATATGATAAACAAGCTGTATGTCATCTAAATTATATTAGCAAAATAAATTGAAAGTGTTTAGTCTTCTTAGTCAAGTAATTGACTGAGTGAAAGTGAAAGTAATAGACAAACAAAAATCAGCCTGGGAGCCATGTCTGTAATACAAAATAAAGGAAATGGAAGAAGGGAATAACTAATAGTTTGAAGTTTGAAATATTTTGTGGCTAGAGGAGGGACTAGAAATTCTAGGAACAACATTTTGAAGCCATAATCCTTTTTTATAACGATGTAGCTCAGAGGAAAGAATAAAGAAAAAAAATACAGAAAGGAAAACTCAATATTCGGTTGAGTTACTTTGTAACAATTTACTCACATTTCATTACTATGAGCCATTTGTAGGAATTCTTCACAAGTTATCTTAGGAAAACTCCAGATCCTCCAACAGTTAATTTATTTCCATCATAGTTTACTTAATGGCTCTTGGAAAACAACAAAGCCTGACCATGTCGAAGAACACATTATAGTCTGTTTCTATTGTCTTCAGCAAAATTTTTCTCTGTTTAGGACAATGTCAGAGAAAGTCTGTAGAGGCAAACAAACAGGAGGAATAGGAAGAGAACATCAGTGATTCATCATGAAGACATATTTGGGTTATCTAACATTTTTTTCCCATTTTTTTTTTCAGTGTTGAGGACTGAGCCCATGGTCATTGCCCTGAGGTACCTTCCAAGTCTTTTCTTTTAAATATTTTGAAAAAGATTCTTACTAATTTGCCCAAGCTGGACTTGAACTTGACACTCTCCTCTCTCAGCTTCTCAGAGTACTGAGATGCTAGATATGCTCTACCATACCCACTTAGATCTGCAGTTCTTAAAAGAGGTGTGCTAATATTGCTTTCGGTAATCTCATAGCAAGTATGAGAATTGAGACCTAGAGGTATTGCATGCCATCGCATAAATAATTAGTATCTGTGAAAATTGTCTCACTTTGGCCCCAAAGCCAGATGCAATGCATAGGCCACTTCAAGAAGTTTATCTGTGCCACAGGGAACATGGCAGTAAAAACTTGGACAATTTGTTCTTAACGGTGACATTTGTATGTCTCCTTTCTTACAGGTGATCACTGAACCCATTGTACCTGTCTTAACAATGTTTGGATCATGACATGGAAAAGGATCGGAATCTCTGCAAAAATATTCTGGAAATGTTTAAGAATTTCATGGTGTTCTTAGTATGATTTTCCAGATTCACTTGGCCTTCTTTCCATACAAAGCATGAATTCCACAATATTTCCTTTTAGACTGAAACTGAAAATTATTTCTTCCAGATGCTGCCCAGCCTTCCTTGCACATTATACTCTTCGATGGTGGCTCCACTGCAGAGTTCACGGAAGGTAAGGCCAATGAAACCTTCTCTCATCTCCTTTGTGCCCTCACCACATTTCCTTCTGTAAACTAGAATAAAATGAAGGAAGACAATTGCTTCATTTCTCACAAGGATGTGAATTGGGATTCAAGATATACAGTCTTTTCTTAGAAAAGTAAAATATTTTATTTCTTCAGATGTAAAAATCGGTGACACCAGTTGGAAAGTAGCTATAGTTTTTTCCACATGCTCTGGGTTCCAAGTCTTTTAATATTGCTTTACACATTTTTTATATTTAACATTTAGTACCAGCCTATGTTTGATATTCATCTTAATATTTTATAATAAGAGCATTTTGAATTTTAAAGTGCTAAAGTGGTCCATGTTAAAGGAGAATTTAAATTCAGGTTTATCTGCATAAAATGCAGTTCCCTTTCAAGACATTTAACTGAGGAATTCTGGGTGCTCCTTTCAACTCTTTTAGCATAGTTATGAATCAGAATATATACTGAAGAATGTGTTGAGGCATTGTATAGCAGTGTAGTATAGGGAATCAAAGTAGACCAGGTTGAAATCCTGCCTCCATTACTTATCATCTGCGTAGCTTTTTCAAGTTACAAAACCTCCCTCAGTCTGTTTGTAAAACAGGGACCATTAGGTTATGATGAAGGTTAGATGAATAATGACAAGCAAGATATTGTAGGCACTACATGCCTTTCTTTGCCCTCACCTCGTATCCCAGGGACCCCCTCTGCAAGAGATCTCAGGTATGAGTTTCAAGAAATAACATCAAATCTTGACTTGAGCAAAAGACATAATTCTCTAGGTCCTGCTCTACACAGACACACATTCAGTTTAGCGAGTTTCCTTAAACCAGTGGGTCTGCCCATTATTTTTTGCCTACTATTCTCTTGGTTTCCTTACAGGCTGGAAGGGTAAAGTGGGAGATGAGATAAATACAGATATTATGGGTCATATGTGAGAATCACATAGAACTTGAGTAACATGAAAAAACATAGATACTATGAGTGATCGATGAATTATTGATATAGATAGGTAGAAATAAATGTTTTGAGATTTTTCTGTAGGTTTATTATTCTCATTCATTGCTGTACATCTATGAAATAATTCATAGACTTTAAGCAGCTCATATTAATAATAAAATACAAACCATGGGCAATTCTGATTATTAGGCTGTCTTAGAGAAATGATGAGTTCATTCAACTAGTATTGAAAAAGTAATTTAAAAGCACCTATAAATTTGTGCATGTATTTTTTTCAACTATTAAATAGATTAGGAAAGGCATAATTTGAAATTAGGCTCGGTCCTTAACTCACAGGATGAAATACTAAGAAGCTAAAATTTAATAAAAATTTTAATTACAATAAAGAAGCCATTACTTCTTGAGATTCAATACATTAAATTTTGAATTCTTTTCTTGGAGAATGATCAAGCAGATATACCCTGCTGTGCAAACCAATGGGTATATTATATCAGAAATATCAACATTAGAATCTGGCCAACATGTACTCCAATGACAGCATTCCCTTTTACCTACAGCCAGAATTTAGAAGGCTTATTTATTTAACCTTCCTTGCTCTCAGCGTCATTATTTTTATAAAAGAAAAAAAGAAATTTGGCCCCACTGAGAACTATTCACCATTATAAGTATCTTCACTACCGAGTCCCCTCTACCAGTTTCCCTACCTATATGCAAGTGTGATGTGTGTGTGTGTGTGTGTGTGTGTAGATGATCTGTAAGAGTGAAGAATCTGTATCATTATGTACATAGCTTTGATGTAAGAATTCAAAGAATCAACATATAAAAGCATTATATGTGGAGAGATAATAATATGCTAATCAAGGCAGGCAGTGTAGAGAAATGAAGAATAGGGTTTTATTCCATTTTATAAAAAGGTGGAAAACTGAGAAAATAATGAGGGTATCATTTGTGCTTATATTTAGCAGGTAAACCTATTTTAAAAATACAAGTGGTATGTGAGGTGGTTAACACATTTCAGGAAATGTACTTTCTATGGGTTTTGTTAACTGTTTTTCAATGAAAGTAGCTCATACTTCTATTTTATAAATTTACAAATAAATAATATTGCTGGAGACAGGACTATGATAAATCAGAAAATAAAGGAGAGACTTCTGGAATTCTTACAAACACAAAGAAAAATGTCCCACTGAACTTTTGGAGGAGTCTGCATAGGAAAAAAAACTAAATACCGTGAGGAAAAGTAGAATTAAGCAATGTTCAAATTAATTTTTGCATCCTGTGAAAATATTAAAGTATTTATGGAGGGGAGTGAAATCAAGGTTCCTGTTTGCTGTAGTTGCAGGGGATGGAAAATGTGGACAGATGCATAGAGCTATCTTTTTTGAGGCTTCTGTATTTGGTGAAGTTTGGTGGGAATAGGTGCTGGTCTCCTTAATCCTAATTAGTAATGGAGAAGAAAGAATTTTGCCCCAAATTCATGAAATAGCAAGAGACTGTTTACTCCAGTGCATTCTCTGGGATAGGGTAAGAACTTCACTTATATTTATTTATGCCAGCTGGGCACAAGTCAAAGATTTAGACTCCCATCAAAGATCATTTCTTTCTTTCTTTTTTTTTTTTTTTTTTTTTTTTTTTTTTTTCTTTGTACCTGGGATCTAACTCAGGTCCTTGCATTTG